>NC_140074.1:115553138-116153138 GCF_964194135.1 Talpa europaea | reverse complement strand
GCTCCCACTCCATCGTGCTTCCTCTCTTCTCCCCAACAGCCACAGGCCTCTCTAAGAGCCTGCTGCTCTCGCTGACTCAGGTTGGATCTGGAGAGCTGTCAGCTTGGGAACTGTCACAGCAGGGAACGTGGCTGTCCTCCCAGAATGACAGGACTGGCCCCGGCGCCCTGTCTCCCCTCATGCTGGTGACTCCATGGGGTTGGGGATGTGTGGCCCTGGTCAGCTGACTTAGAGGCTCTGCAGAGGCAGGAGGGCCTTCCTCTGAGACTTGAACCCAGGTGTCCTGACACCAGACTGCACAGGGGGCTTCCGATAGGCCTCACTGGACAGCGTGCTGGGGGCAGCATCCCTTCCCTCCACAGTGGGAGAGGCCGCGAGGGGAGCCAAGATGCCACACTGTTGCGCTCTGACCTGCCCAGGCCCACCTGATGGAAAAGGGGGGCGGGGAGGGTGAAGGCTGGAGAAGATGGCGGCAGCATGGGGTAATGGCCACCCCTCCTCCCACATGTCCCTGATATTGTATGTTGTCTTATCTAGAAAGGTCTTCAGAGATCCAGGTCAATTCCTGGGGCCCACCCTGAATCAGTTATTGTAAAAGCCAGGCCCTCTGGTTCCTACCCCAGTACTGCTCTGCCGTTACCCCAGGCTTCCTTGCCCCAGTCCCCCTCTCGGCCGTGGAAGGGGAGGAATGGCTTAGTCCTGGGGAGCCCACCTTGGGGTCAAAGCAGAGAGCAGTTTCTCTCTTTGCAGGGTGGTTTGTGTATCGCAGGGCTGAGAACACGGATTCTGGAGCCAGGCTGCCTGGACTCATTTCCTTGCTCTGCCTCTTCCTAACTGTAGACCTTGGGCGGGTTGCTGAGCAACTTGGTCTTCCCATCTATGAATTTCCTCACCTGTAAAGTGGGGCTGACCTGTGTCTCTCAGAGGGCTGTGTGGGGCAGGACGTGGAGAGCATGGAGCTGTGTTAGGCACAGGCCCAGCCCACAGCCCTGGGTGATCCTGGCTAAGGCTGTGTGGGAAGGAGGGAGAAGATGCCACGGGCACTCTTGTTCTGTGTTGCAGGAGGAACGTGTGGGGTAAAAACTCATGGGGAAGGTCAGAAGTCTGTCGGGTCCACGAGAGATGACACTTATACAAAGGAATCTAGTGTTTTCCTTCACAGTGGCCAAGAAACAGGGCCCCTGCGTGTATTCTTAGTGCCCCATGAAGCCAGAATCCCACTTCTGCACTCCAGAAGTTCCTCCCTGCGCATTGAGGGCATTCATCTGCATTCTTCCCCTGGAAACACAAGGTCCAGAGAATGCAGGTGGTCAAAGGGTCTTTATTTAGAAGCAGAGTTAAATACCCTATCAGCCAAGCACTCCCCAGGCTGGGGCAGCCTGCCCAGAGCTCTGCCTGCCTTACGTTGACCCAGTCCTGGTCCCACTAACCAGTCCTCACCTCATTGGTCTTTGGCACCTCCACCTGATCAGGCAATCTCTCAGCAATTTGGTGGCTGGTCACCCCTGGCTGGACCCCCGGGAACTGTGTGTGAACTCTTTTGGTCTATACCCTGAGGGAGAGTCCCGAGCAGTGGGCTTTGTGTGCCCCATTTCTTCCACATCTGGAGAAGGACCAAGCACATGGGATACCCACAGGCTGGACCAGTAAATCTTGTTGACTCACCAATGAACTCTGTACTCGGTGTCTACTGTGGGAGTCTTTCACAGGGACAGGTAGAAAGGAAGGATGCAGGTCAAGTGGCAGCTAAAACCTGCCTGGTGGTATCTGCAATAGATGAAAGCTGGCTTGGGGAGATGGGGTGGGTGGGGGATACAAGAGTGTGGCTAGGTATATAAATGCCCCGTTTACTAGCCTTGGCAGCTCCCAGGCCCAGGCTAGGAGGGGCTGCCGCTGCTCTGTCAGGCTCTGCCATCTGCCACATCTCAGCGGAGATCAGCACTGGAGGGCGCATTGTAGGCAGTTTCTTTTTTTTTTTAATGCGGCAGGATCAGGCTCAAGATGTCACTCTAGTGAGTGGGACTGGGGGCGGGGCGGGGCGGGGGGGGGGGGGGAAGAAATGTTTAGGAAGACAGGGAGAAATAAATGGAAGCTTCCATGCCATAGGAGGAGGGATAGACAGGGGGCAGAGAAGGAAGGGGGAAAAAGAAGCAAAAGGAGACAAAGGCTTGGGAAAGGTGAGTTGATTTAGCATGCACACCTCCATCTTTACCTGGATCCTCAAAAGGCCACTGTGGCCTTGTCCCAGGGCCCCTGGGCCCAGTTACTTCCATCCTCTCCTCAAGCCCTTTTTCATGCCTCCAGGCCCAAGTGCTTCTGCCTTTCTCTTCCCTTCTCCTTGGCACGCCTAATGTCAAGCACTCCTGGCTAAGGGAGATTCTAACAGCGATGACAGTAATGATCACAAATGAAGAATGAAAGAGCTATTCCAGTGACTGAAAGATTTGGCGCAGACTGAGTCTTTTCTGAGATTCCCCCTTCTCGTCACATCATAACAGGGCAGAGCCTCGGACTGTACAAGATCCCAAGATTCTTTCTCCACAGGTAATCCTGCTTCAGAAGATCCTCATGCTCCCAAGGTGCCTGTTTAGGGTCTCATAGCACATTTATATTCCATTCCCAGAAATCCTCAAAGGAAATGAACCCAAAAGGCTATACAGGCCTTAGGTTAGACCCAACAAGAGTTACATAGCAGTAATAACATTAGTAACAGTTTGCCCTTCTGGAGCCCAATGGCAGGTAGTTATTAAGAATTCGAGGGCCTCCCCGGTGGCGCAGCGGTTGAGCGCTGGGTTGCGAAGCTGCCCGCAGCCTCTGCAACGCCGGTTCGATCCCCGGCTGCTCCCAGGCCACCGGAGGAGGGTCCCACATGGCGCGCAGACCTCTCCTGCCGCCCGCTGCTCCCCTCAGCAGTGTACTTCGGTCCTTCTGCCTGCTCTGCTCCCCGCTCTGGCTCTGGTGGATTCTCTCACCCTCCCACGCTTCTGACTGTACCCAGTGCTTGTATAAATAAATAAATAAATAAATAAAAAATCTTAAAAAAAAAAAAAAAGAATTCGACATGTATTTTCTCATTAATGAGAACTCTGAGATACAACCATTTTACAGAGGAGAAAACTAAGGCCACATAGGCAAGTACTTTGGTCAGGATCACTAGTGGTGGCGGGAGGTCAGAGCCAGGCTCCTGGGCTCAAGATGCTGGACTCTCAGAATTGCCTGCTCTGACCCTAACCCTAACTCCTCCCCAACTAGTTTAGGCCATGCCTCCAACCCCCAACCCTTTCTCTAGGCCATTGACCTTATTTCCTGCTTAACACTGAAAAATATAAGTCACCAGAGGCAAACTTACTCAACTTCCCACTATCAAACACACCTGTTTCTGCAGGAGGATCACACTCAGAAAAAGTGGACCCCTTCTTCTGGCCAAAGCCCACCCATCCCTCTCCTTCCAGCACCCTCAGGACCTCATGGCATACTGACCTCCGGCTTCTGGACCTGGAGCTAGTTCTCTCTGCTGAATCCTCTCCAGTAGCTTTACATCTTCGCTTCCCTTCCATCGCATAGAAACAAAATAAAACACCTTTCTCTAGTTGTTTCCCTTTCACTTACTGTCTGGATGTTGCCAGTACTCAAAGACTTGCCTGTACTCCCCGCCTCATTCCTCCCCTCCCACACACTCCTGATCTCAGCCTTCCCTGACGTGGCCCTGCAAGGTCCCCCTCAGCTTCCACGTTGCTAGCTCCAACAGCCATATTTTCTTCTTTCTCTTATTCGACAGCCTTTAGGATGTCTAAGTTTTGTATTGGTGCTAATACAAATACCTCCTGTATCTCTGGCCACTTCCCCTTTGTGACTTATTTTCCTTTACTGGTCTTGTGAGTTCCTAAGGGCTTAATCCTGTTCTCCACAGTGATTTAACACACCTCCGGGCTTGTTACACCTGTAAACCAGTATCTCCTGCTCTTCCCGTATGCGGCCTTAGTGATCTCTGAAAATGGTTCGCTACTCACTTGACCCAGAAAACCCTACAAAGTCATGCAAATCAAGAGGTTCAAATCTACGTGTTCATTTTAAGAACACTCGTGAAACTGCCCAGGCCATCAAGGGTATGCATATCCGAAAAGCCACCAAGTATCTGAAGGATGTTACTCTACAGAAGCAATGCGTACCATTCCATCGTTACAATGGTGGCGTTGGCAGATGTGCCCAGGCCAAACAGTGGGGTTGGACGCAAGGTCGGTGGCCCAAAAAGAGTGCTGAATTTTTACTGCACATGCTTAAAAATGCAGAGAGTAATGCTGAACTTAAGGGTTTAGATGTAGATTCTCTGGTCATTGAGCACATCCAGGTGAACAAAGCCCCTAAAATGCGCCGCAGAACTTACAGAGCTCATGGTCGGATTAACCCATACATGAGCTCCCCCTGCCACATTGAGATGATCCTTACTGAAAAAGAGCAGATTGTTCCTAAACCAGAAGAGGAGGTGGCACACAAGAAAAAGATATCGCAGAAGAAACTGAAGAAACAAAAACTTATGGCAAGGGAATAAGTTCAACGTAAAATAAAAGGAAGCAAAAGTAAAAGCAAAAAAAAAAAAAAAAAAAAACAAAACCAGTATCTCCTGGGACCTCGTATCCAGCTCCAATTGTTCTGGGTTCTAGGCTCATGAATTCAACAGCCAAGTGATACCTCTATTTGGATTTCTCAAGGCATCTCATAACCAGTAAGAAAAACGAAAATAATCTAGTTTTCCTCGTTTCCATTCCCATAGGTCTCTATTTTGGTGAATCTATCCTAGTCACTTCTTTGACCCAAACCTTATATCTGATCCATCACCAAATTCTGCAGAATTTCCCCCCTAAATCTCTCAGCTTCCTCTGCTCTTCTCCAGGTCTGCCACTTTCCTAGTTCAAGTTCTGTGACCTCTTGTCTTCCTTTAGTTTCACTCCTAACATTAACTTTTCTATACTCAGGCCAAAGAGCTTACTTAAAATGATCTTGACAACCCATCCCACTTAAAACATTAATTTTCCACTGTTCTTGCAAGTCCCTAAATGCTGAATGTGACCAGATCTGGCCTCTGACTTGGGCTTCCCTGTGCCCTGTATGTGGAATGTGCCTTCCCAGCGTTTCAAGTCGGCAGCTCTTCGTCCTCCCATTCTCACTGCAGAAACTGCATTCTTTCCAGGTCCCCAGACAAGATGGATCCCCACAGCCTGCCGAGGGGCCCTCTCCATGCCTTTCGGAGCACTCACCAAGGGCTGACTTTGTACGTTTATGGGATTATTAAGGCCACTCTCTTTCCATTAGACTAAGTGCCAGTGAGGGGAGGGAGCAGTTTTACTCACGGTTTGTCCCTAGAAGCTAGCACAGTCCTTGGCACAATATGCATCAAATGTGTAAACGGATCATCAGCAAAGAAATCAGAAAGGGTACTAAAAACTCTTCTTGAAAGGTCAAGTGAAAGCAAAGCTCTTAAACCTGACACAGGGGATCACCCATTGGCCACTGTCTTCTTTTTGTCATCTGTCCTTTTCATTTGTAACTTTTGTTCAGAGGTAATGGGGGCAGGAAAGATGGACCACAATCTCCTGGAAAGACTAAAGATTCTACTGGTAAACAAGTCAGAGAATATACTTACTTCTCAATAAGTGTTTCAATGAAGTACACACTTCCAATACTGGTAAAGAGATTAAAAAGTAAAATGTTTATTTACCCAGAAATTAAAATGTGTAATATGACTTGGTTCATGCATTAATGTCTATGTAGCGACAGATTTCTAAGAAGCGGTACTTCCTTTACCAACCATTAAGCTAGGCAAGTGCACATTAAAGTACTGGGGGACAGCAGGAAATACTGAGGTGCACAGATGTTGGAGGACAAATGTAAAACCACACCGGTGGTGTGCTGGAGCTGGCTCACACTGGCTCTCTAGAGCCAATAGTTAAAATTTCAGCAATTTTGAGAACTGGTTGCTAAACGGCCAATTAAATATTAAGTTAATGTACAATTAACAGCAAAGGTAATAAATACTTAAAATTCATCTCATCCTAATTGTTCTACATTTTGCTATTACCTGTGCTCCTGAGGTCACATACAGCTCTGGTATCTCCAGTGGAACCACTATGTAGTTGTAAGCTGTGTGTCCTTCCCGATGCTGCTCAATAACGCCACCCTGGCCAAGTTTGAAATAGGCTGGGGGGAGCATTCACACCATGGGAACTGGCCAATGCTACCTGCCAGGCCCACATTCTTGGGAACTACATGCTACACCGTGCCACACTGTCAGTAGCACACCACTGCACAAGCCGCTGGCCCATGGAAGCACTCTAAGCTTTATGTGAGTGTGAAGCAGACTTTTACTTGGAAGATGGATAGGTTGAAGAAGTACAGTAACATGAGTCTGTCCTTAGGAAATCATTCTCAAAACCCTGTGAGGGTTGAAGGTGATTTTTTTCCTTTCTCATCTTAAAAGCTATAATTATTCCACAAACATGACTTTTATAACAAATATCAGTTACAAAGTGTCCTGTAATTTTATGGAACAACCTGTGCACTGTTACTTCTAGATAAAAATAAATGTGTTGACTAGATTGAGACATAGTTCCTAGGAGTAGGTGGGAGAGACTCCCTTCTCTCCCTGCCAAACTTCTAGAAAGAATATTTTATACTGAATCTACGTTGTTTACCTCCTCATCAGTCTTGGCTTCTGCCTCCACCACTTGATAGACACTGTTGTAAGGTAACCATTGAGCTCCTGACTAAATTCAAGTTTCTTTTCAGTCTTCAAAGTCATGGCCTTTGCTTCTGTGG
Source organism: Talpa europaea (assembly GCF_964194135.1). Classification (NCBI taxonomy): domain Eukaryota; kingdom Metazoa; phylum Chordata; class Mammalia; order Eulipotyphla; family Talpidae; genus Talpa; species Talpa europaea. The sequence continues at coordinate 116,146,325 of NC_140074.1, read as the reverse complement.
GCCCTCCCTGGCCACCTCCATTCATCTGAATTAGAGCAGAAGTCCTACCCTCCCTCCTGAGCCCAGCTTAGCCCAATACGTGGCACCTCCTAGCGACTCAGCCCTTATTTGCTGCGTTAGTGTGGTCTGATTTTTAATCTCCCTGGATGTCTAATTTCTTCATGCATGAAAAGAAGTGTAAGTTGGGGACCCCCTATTTTTTTGTTAAGAGTTTCACCCTAAGGGGGTCTTGAGAGGGTAAATGAGCACCCCATTTCAAGTGACTGTTACCAGCATGTGTGTCCACTTTGTTGCCAAACTCTGGAATTTTCACTTTTTCTTTGGTCCTAGGCCTGAGTCCCTCAACTGTGCCTTTGCCTTTTGTTGCTCCTTGGCTCAGAGCCAGGTTGAGTGACCTTGAGAAAGTTACATTATCACCTTCCCCAGCTATGCAACTGGGATAAACGGGAGCTGTGCAAAGCCAGCTGGCAAGCTTGTTCAGAACTCCTGTGAGATGGGTAAACCACAGGCCCTGGTGCTACATTCCCACACTGGAGTTTCGCATTATTTTATCTTCACAATGTTTTTCCCCTAGAGTTGCTCCCCTTCAACTCCTTTGTCACCTTTGTTGCTTGTGCGGAATTCCCTCATGTCTACAATTCTTTTTTCCTACGGCAGCAGGAATCAGAACCAAACAGTATTCCAGATGTCATTTTCCACTCCGGCATTGCAGGATTTACAGAGGGGGAGCGATCATCTTGCTAATGGCTTAGCGACAGAAGATCCCATCAGTCAACAACACTCAAGTTTCTGCTCTCCATCTGGAGGTCAAGGCTTCAGGTTCTCCAGGCTCGTTATTCCAAATACTGACTGTCCCCCCTCTGCTTTCTTGTTCCGTCTTCACGAGGTGTCCACCTGTTGGGTCAAAGGCCCCAACGTGGCACGGTCACCTCTGAAATTAAAAGGGGGAGAGCACATCCACCTTGTGCATACACAACATAAAGAGCAGTCCCACGGTACTCACCTGAATGTTAGATTAGTCAGCAAGCCATCAGAAATGAATCTGAATGATGGAGGGCAGAGTTCGGTGAAAAGTCATGAGATAAAGGAACATGCCAGGCCCAGGCTGATTAAAATGATAATTAGTTGTGGAAAATAAGGTTGGGCACCAGCCAAGAATTTGTCTTTGACAAAAGATAAACCTGAAGGCTCCAATCCAGTCATGTTGGGGGGATTTAGTTGTTCTTTTGTAGGAGCTCCAGAGCCAGAACAAAGCAACACTGAGTTTCAAAGTGCAGATGACTCCCCCTCTGTTTGTTGTTCTCCCCATAAACATACAAGCTGTTTCCTTTCATCTGCACAGGCTGACACAATATGGAGAACCCTCAATAGGTTTAAGCCAGATTCTAAATGAATGCAGGGTGGTGGTCAAGTCAGAGCTCTTTTGGCCTTAGAGACGATCTTGATGTCTCTGGCTGGAATTTAAAAAGAAAAAATGAGGGGGAGCTTTTTGAAAACTTAAAAAAGATCAGCCAAATTACTAAGAAAAGGGGAATCTCTTACTCTAAATTGCTAAAACCCAAAAAAGTGTTTGAGATGCCCAAAAACAACACACAGTTTTAATCTCCAGACCAGGAATGGCCAGATTCAGGGGGACTGACAATTGGGGAGGAGGGGAGTTAGGGAATGATGCCAGGTGTTCTATTTGGACCTGAAACTGCAACTCCAAAGGTTCTATGAAACTACTTGCCTGAAATATTGTTTTGATAAATAAGCCATATCCTTGTGGAATTGAAATCTCCAACTGTTCCACTGGCACGGACATCTCTGCAGTGACAGCACATGCCCCAGATTGTGGAGTTAACTTGAATTAAATTTCAGATGTGGGGGAGCCGAGGGAGGGGGTGGTGGCGGTGAGAGGTTTATGAACAGTATGCTGGAGCTCTGATGTTGTCAAAACCAGATGGCTTCAACTGTATCATTTAAACAAAAACAAACATGTCCAGAAATAATACAATTAATGACAGGAGAAGCATCGAGCAGCTTCACCTGTATCTGAAATACAGCAGTTCTGCAGCTGCAGTAAAGCCACACATTGGGAAGTCCACAAATACTGGAAAGTCCCAGAAGAGACTTTCATCTGTTCAGAAGCTTGGTACCAGCACTGCTACCCTCCTGAGGACTTACTCCCCAAGCCCACCAGTCCCTAACCATAGCTCTCTGGGAATGAGAAAAGCACATCTGAAACCTGGTCTGTCCTGAAGTCCCTGACTGCCAGGCAGCAGAGGCACATTTCCAGAATTCTGCTCTTGCTGTTCCCGCAAAAAGGAAGCTAAGCTTGGATTTCATACCAGAACTTTTCAGAAACGGGACTTCCTCCACTTTAGATAATCTTTTCTGGGTCCTCCACTATAAGAGTTACTATTCCCCAGCAGCTGTGTGGTCTTAGGCACATCACCTGACTTCTCCAGATTTCAACTACCTACCCTTGTTCTACCAAACTCAAGCCACTGGGAAATCCAAATGAGCCACTGTACATGGAATGTTCACTGAGAAGTCACAACTGCTGGACAAATTCAGTTACCTGACAGACAATGTGGGTGAAACAGACTGTATGTTCTGCTCCCTGATCTGTGTGCTATCTGGAAAGTGAGGGTTGAGGACAGGAGAGCAGCCAGAACATGAAGGGGACACTTCCTCACAGGCACGACACTTAGGAATCTAAGAAGGGCAAGTGGAATCATTTCTAACCAGCCATATCTTTGACTACATTATTATTATGTCCTATCTGCTCTATTCTAGGGGTGGCAAGATAAATGAAAACTGGAAAATTTGCAAAAGCTAAAGTCACTGGAGAAAATGAAAGAAGAAACATGTTGAGTCTCCATCTAAGGTCAACTAATCTACACTTGGCTAATTCAGCGATATATTTTCCAGCGTATTCCTGTGTCCTGTGCTGTCTGACACTATGAGACAGGCAGCAGAGTCATACTGCAGCTAGTGAGCTTGCTGGGAATTCTGACATTAACTTTTCTGAAAGTACATCAAGTCAGAGACAGTAATTTCCCTTCATTTAATCTCCACATTCATGTCCCCTCTGATCTTTTTTGAATTTAGCTAGGATAGGGAAGCTGGGGTTTGATCTTAAAACATATAGAGTGCAGAAAAGCTCATTTCCATTACTTGTCTCGGCAAAAGTAGGAAACTGATCCCTCACTGGGATGAGAACTCTGATACTCAAGGACAAGAGGCTGGCAGATGTTGGTAGCTCCCAAAGGGAACTTAAGGACAGGGAGATGTAGTAAATCCCTTCTGCTTAGACATTTCATACATAATCTCTGCAAGCTGATGGATCAAACTGGGCCTTCAAAATCCCGTAAGAACTCAGATCCAAAAGGCAGCCAGGTGAGTAGAACAAAAGACCAGAGATACCACACAGTACAAAATAGTAATTATTTATATTTTCAAAAAGAAAAAAATTAACATTTGGAAGTTCTCCTCTGTAGGAAGAGGGGTGAACTGGAAGGAACAGGATTGGCTCCTATGCAGGCGGCAAGTCAGGTAAGAACAGCTGAGCAATCTGGATTAGGATTTTTTTCACACAGCATTAATAAAATTTCTTCTTCTTTTCATTTTGCTCTATTTTTGTTTTGTTGTTTTTTTTAGAAAAGGGGGTGGGGAAGAGAAATAAAATCAGAGAAAAATGCAAAAAACATTTTCCACAATATCTAAAAACAGAACCATAGTTCTTGTCAAGACAGTATGAATTCTGGATGTATTATTTTTTCCAGTTTTCAACACCAATAAAGATTTTTTGCAAACGCCACCACATCAGAACACTCACTCATCTTCCAGATCAAATAACCTCCTTCCTCTTTCACCTTCGCTTGTCATTTTTCATAAAAGGATAAAAGGATGTATTCTGTTCTTGCAAACAGTAAGTGCTAACAACAAGAGAGCTCTTCTGATACTTGTATGGTAGTGAGGAGTTTTCACAAATATCCAAGTTTTAGCACAGTTGGATGGACTAAAATTAGTTTCTCGCAACATAAATACTACTGGAATCCACAAACTGATTTTTTGAGAAAGTCTGCAAAAATCCTCTCTTCTTTTCCCTTCTTTTAAAACTAAGTGTCCTTTTTTTTTTCCTTTTTGCTCCAGGCACCTGACAATTTGTTCTGCTCAGTCAGATGCAGACAGGTTTCTCCGAAGTACCACCGCTGGGATGTCCACAGGGTCACCGCCTAAACTGAATCCCCACAGTATCAAACTCGGCCAGGCCAAAGGGAACACAGTGACACAGCAACAGGGTTTTCATTAGGCTGAACTGCCCCGAGTCCCAGGCCCTTCCCTCCCCCCGTATCCCCCAAGTTTATTTAGTGCTGTTTTAAAAGTCTGGGGCCACGATGCAGTCTTTCCCCCCCACAACAGAGTAAAAGCTCCACAGATTGCGCTGTCTACCTGGTGGTCAGTGGCAGCAACAGTGGCTGCTGCTTCTGGAAAATAAACGGAAGTCTTACAACAGGCAGGATCTTAGGATTGCTTCAGGCGCTTGCGTGGGGGTCCCAGAAAAGGGCACTGTGCCGAAGCCAGAGAGCGATACGCCTCAGCCACCAAGTGGGGATGCGACACCACCATCGACTTCCAGCCAGAGGTCTCCAAGACGTCCGAAGCATGACTACAAGAAATGTGGAGAGAGGGGTTACAAAAGGAGAGAGTGCAAGTGGTTTAAACAGCCACCCAGATACCCTCATTTCCCAGAGCTTGCTGTAAAGGGTGTCAATGAAAGAAATAATCAGACAACCCCTTAATATGCATGAGAATTTGCCTGTTAAGACAATGTGCAGGCAGGGGACCAGGTTGTGGCTACATTGTCAATGTTCTCTCTACTTGCTAGTGATCCTAGCAGAAGGAAAGAGTAGAGGTTGTCCTGGCAAGACAACTCTGAGCTTTCATCTGGCTTTGCCACACTAGTCCCATGACCATAGGGCAGAACACGGCCTGGGCACTATGTGATGACCAAAAAAGGGGATAATAAACACACTTCACTGAGAGGTTAACATCTAAAAAGCACTAGCAAGTGTCCAGACTGAGAATTCACTAGAAGGGACTTTAACTAGAGACCACATTGAGTGGCCTCTTTCCACCCTCTTTTGATAATGCCTCTGAAGCAATCCTACAAATAGGCTGTCTTGTCTCACCCCCGAAGAGTTGCTGTGAGGGTTTTACAAGGCCTGCTTCTCTTCCTTGGGGTTTTCCAATTTTTATACCCTGCCCCACCCCTCGCCCCAAGTGAGCAGAACATGCCCCAGTGAGAATTATTTCAGAAATAATGGCCTGGTCACTTGACACTTAGTATTCGGGAAGAGATCTACTGGAATGAACATTTTTTTTTCAAAACAGGTTTTAACTATCCCATCTGCTCTTTCCTTCATTTCACAATCAACAGTTAGATATATTTTACTAACTCATAAAAAACAGAAATCCATGTCGTGTTAAGTCAGTGAGAAGTAATGAAGCTATCATTTACAGGTATTACAGCGTTCAGGCAGCAAATTATCATTTTCATCAATTCTCATTACTACAAAGAAGTTAAATACCTCACTCACCAAGAGGATTTTAGGCCCCTGAGAACAAAACCACTGTCAAGCTGAAGGGGAAGATGAAAACTCTGCTTATTTTAAGAAGGTTCCTGAAGCTCCTCACCTGTTGTACTTACTGATTCAAAGTCTTTCTCATTTCTCTAGCTAGTCCAACTATACTGAAAGAAGAACTTTGAAGTTGCAACTCACTAGTTGATGAAATCCACTGCCTGAGTTTTCAACTGATCTGCGCTGTGGAGGTCAGCCAGGATGAGAATTTCTGCAGCGTTCTCCACGGAGAGGTTACTGCAGAGGGCATCCTCACACATGACCTTTAAACGCTCCAGGGCATACTGTAAAACACAAGCGCGGCTGTTGTCAGAGCAGGAATAGCTCTGGGCTGACCACTACAGAAGCTGTTTTCTTCAGCTGGACCATCATGTAACTGGATACCCGAACAAAACTGCAGACCATGGAAAGGCTACTGCCGCAACTATAATTATAAAACACTCCCATACTCAGAAGGCTGAAATAAAGACAGTTAGGATACCTTGCTCAGCTGCCATTCAAATTCTAAAGTCTATCAGAAAAAGGCTAATTATAGAGTACACCTGCATCCTCAGGTTTACACCACCCCAACTAAGATTAAAGTGCTTCTTAAACAACCACCTACCCTTAAAATAAGGCAAAACTGTACTTCAAGTCAACAGGGACATTACATTTCTGCAATTCTTTTATTTAGAGCCAGACTAGGTTGAAGTGCAGTCCTTTCTACTATACCACCATCCCAGCCCAGCAGGGTATCCCAGCTGACCCATCAGACAGTGAAAAGGAGCCCTGTGGTGACTTTCACTGCCATCTCTGCCACTAGTTGTGCCTGAATGAGAGTCAACCAGAGGTCTCCTTTTAAATAGAAAAGGATAAATGAAGTCCTTTTTTATTGGGGTTGAGGTTAAGATGCTTGGGGCAAAAGAATAAAGCAACGGAAACCCAGGGTTCAGTTTCAGTCTAAAAACTTCCTACTTTCCAAGGGTATAGATGTTCTGGAAATGGAAGGTCTAGGTTGATATTGGGCACATTTGATCTAGTAGATTTGTTTTGATGCAACTGTACTACTTCTCCTCAAAATGAGATTATGAACTTACTAAGGAACAGCAGGGATAAGGAGGAGGAAAGGATAAAAGGCGGCACAAAATAAACTGTCACTAATGGGTTCACAGGAGAACAATTTGCTTTGAGGGTAACCGCAGTCTCCACACAGGTCCCATTTTGAGGGCCTCAGGACCCAACAGCACAATACTCCTCCAGGCTGAATCATGGCAATCAAACCAGGACAATTTTATTTTTATGAATTCTGGGTGAGGAGGCATATCTACTGGCACTGTGATCTCCTGCAGCAAAAAGAGAGTTTTATTGGTTTTGGTGCAGCTTTAATTTTTTTACATTTGAGTAACTGGAAAACAGTTTCCATGGAAAATAGAAATGATACTAGACAAGCAAGAAATTAGGTTGCCGTTTTTGTTTTCAAAGGTTGGAAAAGGCTGAATAAATGTTCAGTCTTTATATAGTACCGCACAGAATATTCCTCCTATCTTTTCTCAATACATTCTTTTAAAAGGACTTTTACTGTGAATAGCTGTGATCCCTACTGCGTAATTAGACAAAAGTAGCCATTCTTATCCCTTAGGGGACAAAGTTTTTTTTTTCCTTAATTATGCTTCTGAAAAACCTGCCTAATGGCAGTACTCACCCAGGAGACTGAAATGGTGTCTCCCAGGCCTGGACTACGTGTTTTGTTTTGTTTTTGGTCTAATTACACATGTCCCCAGGAGAATGGGAAGGCTCAGAAGAAGCTGTTTCAGTCTCTTGGGTAAATTCTACTTGTTTAGATCCTTCCATGAAAGATTTCTTCTTCTGTTTTCCTAAAGCTCACAAGGAGGTGTAAAGGTAAAAATGTTTTCAAATAAACTTGGAGTAAAGATTGTCTAAAGGGAAATTCTGAATGGAATTAGAAAATGCACCCTCTGGTAACTTCTCATTCATAAATTGAAAGCACTGCTGTGATTCAGCTGCTTTATCTTTTAAAAATGTAAGCTAACACATCGTACTGAAAATATCACCCTTAGAATGTCAAGTCAGGCTAATTCCCATGCTCTGTGCACTTTAGGAAGTTCCCAGCAGGTTCTCTGGCTAAGAGCAAGAATGAAAACCCAGGGACACAGATGGCTAACTCTGGCTCTGAGAATACACAGCTCTGAGCCTTGATGTTTCTGTCTTAAAGGTGGGTCTTGCAATACTAGTCATGATGGCAGCCAGGAGATGAGGAGGCAAATTCCTGGTATGTGACTCCCTTTCATGGAACATCAGAGGGCAGATGAAGCAAAATCATCATAAATGCATGTTTATAGAAAGCAGTACTAGGATGGGTGTTCTACCTCCTCAGAGGTCACAGTGAATATTTTCTTACTGTCCTCACCAAAAGCCAGTTTCCTCTAGTCAGAATTCAGCTAGACCACAATGGTGTAGAATATTTGCATGGCTACAGCTATTTTTCAATCCTTTTTATCAGTAGTAGTGACTGGGTTTGCATGTCTCGTCCTCTACAGACACTCCAAAAAGCTGATTAATAAAGATAAAATCTCTCCTGTAAACCTAGGCACTTTCCTCTGTCGGTGGGGGTGCAATGGGAGCTGGAAGGGAGACTACTCCCATGGGCAAATCCTCAGAAGGCTTTGGTGCCCTTGGGTCAGGGCCAGCTGTGCCCTCAGATGGGTGTTGCAACATTATGAAGCAAAGAACCATCTTTCTCCCAATGCATACCTCTCATTGGGTCTAAGCTCTATTAGCACCCTTGTCTCAACTGTCCTCCTCTAACACTGGCAGAACAAGAATCCTTCCACTTCCTCTCTCCTCGGACTATAGGGTCTTGGAGGACATGTCACCAAGCTCACTTGTTGTATCAACACAATGAACACCAGTTTCCAAAAGTGAGTTTGAGAAACACTAATCCCGGGAAGTGATCTTTAAGATAAAGAACTCCAGGGTTAACTAAATTGGAGAAACACGATGTGTCATATTTCCTTTTAGAAAACTCAGAGTGCATATTAACACTCCAAAGGTTTTGAGAAATCTTTTAGTAAAGCACACAAAACACCAGTTTGATTTGGTTACATTCAGTATTTCATTAACCTTTACCCCTAATCTTATTTTGGGAATTACTGGCCTGTTGTTTCAGGTAATCACCATATTTTCTTGATTCTAAGACCCACATTTATACTTTCATACTTCAGTATTTCTCAAATCAAAATGTGTGTTGTCTTTACCAAATTAGGATATATACTCATCTTACCCATAGAACCCATACAACATAAAATTCCAGGCTTTAAACTCAAGAGGTCAAAAAAATTCCTAGTCTTATGATCATTTTTCTATTCTTATCTCACCTTGTCAGCAGCTGCCAGCAAATCATCTGCCATTTTGTCGAGGTTTGGAGCTTTCCCCGTGTAAATGAAGCACATCATTTCCTTAAAAACTTCAGGCTCCACATCATTGATTTCAACCCGATTCTATGCCAGAAAAACTGAAAATGAGAAATATTCCAACAGAACAAAATCCCTAAACAATTTTCATGATTTTAAGCTCTCGTGAGGAGAGAAGCTTGTATCATTTAAAACCTAACATGAATGGCAAATTTCTTTTTCCCTATTTGTTAAAATAGTCTCTCCCCACCCCACCCCCAGCCACCAGTTCCTATTTGTAAATAGCTCCCCCCATCACTGGCTACCAGGTGTACCACCTTTGTACAACAGCAAAATGACTACATGTTTAATTTTTCACTTTTCTTTTCCTGAGTTTGCTGAACAGAAATACACGTCTAGTACCCTCAACCCAAAACTCTATGGATGATCTGTCAGGGACTAAGCGAGTTTGTTTTGTTAGAATGCTTTTGGAACCTCTCTCTGCTCTTACAAAGTACCTGCTCAAGTAATTGTACTCCATTATAATAACACAGTAAGAAATAAATAATTAGGAAAATAAGTCTCCTGCCAAACTGAGAAATCATCTGAATCTAGTCACCTAGCTAAAAGACCTATCCCCACCCAGTTACATACCTTTTTGCTCTCCTCCATTTCATGCTCAAACATGGCACTAAAAACTGGAGAACGAGCTACAACATGAAAGGGAAACAGAGAGATGGTTATCACATTGAATCTCTTGGGTCTTCTGTTCTGAAGAAGAAATAGTTTACTTTCCTGTCCCATTGCTATAGAAAGGGTCTTAGCCTCAAATCATAACAGAATTATAAAATTCCTTTCTTTTTAAACCAGTGAGTGAGTAAATATAGTAAGGGGAAAAAAGAAATCACTACTTTGAAAATAAAACTTTGTATTAACTTTATTCTAACCATTCATATTTCTAGGAACTTATTCAAATTCTCTGCTGGACGACAGGGATCTCCTCTGGATAGATTTGGAGGTTCGAATATAGAAGATCTTTCATGGTCTTAGGCAGGTGCCCTAATAGCTGGATGTTTGTCCTGGAACAATGACATATACTTTTCTCCATTTTCAGTGACCACACAGCATGGAAGTCAAGAACAGAGCTCAAGGGCATCCACTAGCTAGATGAAGTGCATGCTCATTTATGGCGCACTGTCTGTTCCTCCAAGTCACAGAGATGATTGAACTCCAAAGAGGCAGGAAAAAAAAAAAAAAAAAAAAGAACCAGAATTCTAGTCATGCCCATTCTAGCCTAATGAATGCTATGAAAAATAAGTAAATTTAATCTCAACCATGAAACCAATAAAATAGCTAAGAATTCAAATTTTATTTTGCCCAATAAATCAGGGGCCTTGGTCAAAGTTGAGACTATCAATCTTTCCCTAAGAGAGGGAGAACAAATGGGGTATATAGGACTTTGAGCTAACAGATAACCGAAATTGGTCAAAAAGGACCAATTTTTGACCTGCCATTTTCTAACTGTATAATCTTGGACAAAGCATTTAACCCTCTGGAATATTTTAATCCATTCCAAAAGGATATTAATTCTCACTGTTCTTATCTCAGAAGGTGCTAAGATAAATACATTACAGAAGTTGAAGACTAAAGGGATGGTGCTTTTACTGAAGAGAGAGGGTCCAAAGTAGTAATATGCTCAGAAGTCTTCAGTGGACAGAAAGAAAGTAATGCTATGAGAACAAATAAAATCACCCAAGGAAAATAAATGAGAGTGAAAAGAGAACTGAAGCAGACCTTTGGGAAACACCAGCCTTTATTTATAGGGATGGGCGAAGAAGAGGGAGGCCCCCTCTTCTTCTGGCTACACATCAGAAGTAGCCAGAGAAACAGGAGAAAACCAGGAGAGAGGGCCTCCCCGGTGGCGCAGTGGTTGAGCGCTGGGTTGCGAAGCTGCCGGCAGCCTCTGCAGTGCCGGTTCAATCCCCCGCTGCTCCCGGGCCACCGGAGGAGGGTCCCACATGGCGCGCAGACCTTTCCTGCCACCCGCTGCTCCCCTCAGCAGTGTGCTTCAGTCCTTCTGCCTGCTCTGCTCCCCGCTCTGGCTCTGGTGAATTCTCTCACCCTCCCACACTTCTGATTGTACCCAGTGCATGTATAAATAAATAAAAAATAAATCTTAAAAAAAAAAAAAAAACAGGAGAGGGAATTCAAATAATATATGAATTAAAAAACAAAACAAAATATGAATAAAAAAATAGATATGCACTAAAGAGTCCATCAAGTTAGGGACTAAAAGGTGACTTGACTTTGGAAAAATGCTTAAGTGGCAGAGAGGTGAACTGTGGCTAAGTGGGAAGGAAGAAATAGAGATAGTGAATGTGCTAACTAAGAAATTAGCTCTGACTGGAGAGAGAATAACTAGAGGGAAAACTTGAGTCTGTTTATAGGCTGAGGGTAAACAGGCAATAAGAGAAGAGATGGGAAAGATACCAGATAATAAGGGTACAACTGGCAGGGCAAGGCTTCTGAGAAGGCAGCATGAAGCAGAAGTAGAAAATACAGTCTCCCTCCACTGAGATTGCAGGGAAAATGCAGGTAAAGTGAGAGTCAAAGTTGAGAGAGTTCCTACAAAAGGGCCTCCATTTTCTCTTGGAAGTAAAAGAAAGGTCACCTTTTAGATGCTGGAGAGTAAAGAAGATTGATAAAAGTTTGAAGTATCTGTTGTTGAGAAAAAGAAAGGAAGCTGACTACTTAACATGTAGAAAGAATTCTTTTCTTGGCTGTGCTGAGGGACACTAACCAATTAACTTCCTTTAGCGATATACCTAAACACCGAGCTGAGAGTGGGAGCACAAAAATGGTTAGGTTGAGCCAGACTGAGGTCTGGCAGGCGTCCATTTTAGAGCTGTGGGTCTTGGTAAGAAATCTGTCACCTAAAAGTTGATGTGATGTCCTCTTATGTCTTATGGACCGAATAGAAGTTTGTGATTGAGACTCCTATGTTTTCATGTGAGGTAAAAGCTGGTCCTGTCTCATCAGTTCCTTCTCTATGCTAGTCTTTCTAGTCGTAGAGATCACGGGTCTATTAGTAAAGAAAGACCCAGCCCTCCAGTCACTGGTAACATTTTCATTCTTCCAGTATTTTTTTTTTTTCCTTTAAAAAAAAAAAATCTCTTTTTGAATTCTCTTCCAGTGTTATTTGTACTGAAAAGAGGGCTAAGATCTCCAGGGCTGGGCACCTGGCTACAAGATAGTTTTGTCCTTAGTCAGAATCTTCCTCATTACATCCCAAGCCCCTGTCTAAGGACTAATACCACACAGTGTTTGGACATCTACTCTCCAGGTGCAAAGGCCTTCGATACTGTATCATTATCATCTATTCCTTGAATATGATGGCCTAAGTCCACTATAGAGGAAAAAAACAAGTATCATTTTATGGAGCTTTTGGACTTTTTGTTTTTGACAATATTTAGTTGCAGTTTTTTTCACTAGTTCAAAAAGCTGAAGTTACTCAAAAAAGGGCAATTATGAAGCCATTGTTTTTCCTTGTTTTACCAAAACTAAAGCTCCCCATGAATAAATACTAACCTGCTAAGATAGCTTTGTGAGCCTGGAATTCCTGGCCAGCAACACACAAACAACAGTCTGTGAACCGGGAATTCTCCCACAGTCCTCCTAACTCATCTGCCAATCGGCACTCAGGAACCTTCACCATATTCATGGTATTCTGGCCAGAAATGTTGACAGAATCTTGCACCACACTCACCTATAAAAGATAAGGAAAAACAGTCCAAAGCTTTTGTTACCAGGAACTATCTTCCAGCAGGAGGAGAGTATGTACTCATTTAGTACATTCAGATACTAATGTGAGTTATAGTCTCTTGAAACCATCTCTACAAATCAAGTAATTTCCAATCTATCACAACTATGTGCCACCTCAGGTAAATGGGGAGAGAGTGCCCCACAAATTTCCTTGTTATTCAACTTCTAGTAAGCTATACCTCCCCTGGCAGAAAACCTGGGTAAAGTCACCCAGAGGGAAAAAACTGACAGAAACCAATGTTAAGCTTCAAGTATTTACCTTACTCTGCCTTAAGCAAATGGTTAAACACAAAGAACTCTTATATAAACTACCATCTTTTAAACTCTCTAGAAAAAGGAATCTCATACAAATACTTCACTTATTTTAGTTAGGTCTGGATCATGAAAATAAAGCGTAGTTTCTATAAAGTCCCGTAAATGACTTGTACTTCCTCACAAGTTAGTATAATGAAGGACTGGGCTTAAAGATCTTTCTGGTAATAATAACTAGATGGTTTACACTCTTTACTCAGTCATTTTTGACAACGACATGCAGACTGGCTGGCTCCAGTTAGACACGCACTCATAGCTTTGAACAGAAAGACGACAGGTTTACAGAGGTATCTAATTTGCCACTACAACATTTAGCAGCAGCAGCTGAATTAACGCAACTGTTTAGCTGAGGTTAAATACTAAGGTAACTTCTAGTTTGTTCAGTGAAATGCAGAGAAATTTGTTAGGATACCAAATACAAGGATTTGAGATCATATGACATTATAAAATAAATGTAAGTTACTAAACTGAAAATAATAAGACCCAGCAGATCAGTTTTCTGCCCAATAAACCACTGCTATTCTTTATCTCCTATAGCATGTTCATTTAGAAATGTTAAAATCAAAGCAGAATTCACAGACCTTGAGAGTCAGCTCCCTACTTTTGCTATTCCTACAAGTTAGATGAGAAAGACAGCTTAGGAACATCCTAAATGACCCGAATTTCTTTTAATCCTCAAGATGAAAATCATTCCTTAAGGGTAGCCATAAATCCAGGGGCAAAGCTAATGCCCCATCCAAATGCCCCAAAGTCCCTTCAGTGCAGGAGGGAGATATTTATTAGCATGTCAAGAAATCTATTCATCTATTTAGAACTAGCCATTATGATCTTTAGCAATGAAGCAGCCAAATTAATCAATTACAAATGTGTTCAGCATTAGTAGCACATTTATCAGAGCCAGATTATTACATTATTTTAATAGCCCAGGACCCAGCACAAACCACTCCAGAGATTCTCTCTTCTCCTATATAATATCTCTAATTTGGTTCAGCCACTTTCTCATATTAACACCCTCACTTCTTTGATACACTAACACCAAAAGTAGGAGTTGCCCATTTCCAGTTATAGCTTCAAAATAGATTTTTTAAAAAGGAGGGGGAGGGGATGAAAGAAAAACGGAAAGACAGAGTTCAATCCAACTTCCTCATAGGAAAAAGCAAGAGTCTCTTGGAATGGCTAATGATGAGAATGGAGAATACTTTTGGCACTGGGTTCCTAAGCCTGAATTAAACCAGGTTGACAGGAATACAAAGTCATTAGCACTTGATGGCAATTTACTAGCCTGGGTAAAACGAAATGGCAAGAGTTAGGCTGAATTGCAAACTATGGTTACCAGTGGACCCTATGCTGGTTAGATGCACGGTAGTAATGAGTGGAGCCTAAAGACTGTGACTTCTCTCACAGGAGCAATTCCTCTCTCTAGATATAGACAGGAACACAGCAGGAAGGAGAATGTACCTTTACTGTCTGAGCCAGACTTGTTCTGTAGATATATGAATGCCTGGAGTCTCCAGAGCTCTGAATGTCTGGCACCTCTTACCAACATTAAATACGCTTAATTAAAAATAAATTTTAAATGGCATTCACAAATGAGTCTTCAGAGCCCAAACTTTTAACTTAGAAAGAGATTGTTTTTCTCTGCAAATGATGATGCTAAAATGAGACCATTTTGAGAAAAAAAATAAAGATTTTTTTTAATGTCTATAAAGTTGACTATGGAGACTCATTCAGAATTGCAGCTGTGAAGATGACGTGACTGTGACATTTATGTCGTCTTATAAATGACTGCATGAAAATGTCTCAGGAAGACTGTATATTCCTCTAAACTTCAAGTTGTAAAAGGGCCTCACTTGTAAAGTCGAATCCTTTTCTTAAAAAAGAAAATTTCATAGAAGACCAAAGATTGTGCCAATTCTTGTACATTTTAACAAAACATAAAAAGTCAAAGTAAATCAATAGAAATATATCTTAAATTTCTTTATAATTAAGCCAATCAAGAAAAAAAACCTCACTGTATAATTATTTATAGAAGTAGTACCATTTCTAATCAGAAGACTAGCAATGATCTAAATGCTCATCAACAGGAGAATGAATAACAGAACCACTGTATATCCATACAACAAACTATTGTACAGCACTAAAAATGAATGAACTATAGTTACAGCCACAACATAAATTACAGGCACATAATATGGAAAAAAGCAAGTCATAGATGACTACGTACAATCTAACATCATTTTATAAAGCTCAAAACAAGCAAATCAAAACAATACAAGTAATAAACAAGGGAATGAGAGCATACAATTAAAAATATAACATCCTCGGAGCATGGAGATAGCAGATGTAAGAAATAGATGACAAGCACATATAGGTTAGTTCCAAGTTACAGGTGATAATGTTAGGTTGGGGGTAGGTTTACTACATTATCATATTTTATAACCTATAATAATGTTACATTAAATATCCATTTCTATAGGTCAAAAGCAATCAAATACTAGCATTTGTATATAGATGAACCAGTACATCAAAAAATTCATTAATAAAATAAAAAATGAACAGATCCACATTATTTAAAAATTGACAAAAATATTCCTGGTCTATGAAGGGTTATTCACATTTGAGAAGAAAAGGGATAAAAATTTAAAGAGTTAACTAGTGTCTACATATTTCATATTTGGTTTTTCATATTTCAACTTTCATTGCAATATTACAAAGAGGTATTGGAATCTTCTACTGTCAAAGGAATACACTGTGAAGGTGGAATTTATTGCTAACAACTACTTGTTTTCAATATAAATAAATAGAAGAGTCAACAGAACCTGAAACACCTCATGAAGATTTTCATTGGTCCAAATTATAAAAGAGAAAATTAAAATTGTGAAGCTTTCATGATTCTTTCATTACCAAAGTAAATAGTCTCTGTTAAAGAAAACTTGGTAGAGACTGCATTTCCTTGGGTAAAAAGTATTTGGTTCCACTTAGAGTAGTGCAACAGACTAGAAATGGATAATGGAGAGCTGACATGGCCCTGACACTAATTTGCTGCACAATGTTAGGAAAAATTACCTGACCTCCACAGGCACTGCTTCTCTCTTTAGTAACATGAAATGAAGATAACAGAACTAACCCTAGCTCGAAGGATTGGGATAAGAGACAATTCAGGGAATGCTCTGAAATTCTTTCCAAATACATTAACTAAGTAATAATACCAACTTGGAAGAATATCCACAACTCCTAATAGACAAAACATCACTGAGAACTGAACATGTATTCAGTGCAGCACAGTATAAACAAGACCACCTATTCAGCATTTTCAGAACCTGCGACTAATTCCACTTAAATATTCATTAACAATAATACCAGTGAAAAAAAGCACCGAAACATAAAAATGTATGATTCTCACTCATTCACCTAAGGATTTCTTCTTGTGGACTCTAGGAATAGGCAGCACACACACACAACCCATGAAACAACTATACTTATTGTGTCAGGATAGGACAGAAGCGAAGCGCCTAGGTTGAGAGAGGAATGGAGCAGTGGAGTATTTATAACCTAAATTGTACTGGGACATCACTTCATAAAAACTTCAAAATAGTAAGAAAATACTAGCTAAGCCAATGATCAATAAAATATAAATATCAAAAAATCAGCTTATTTATAAATATTCCATTGACAGAAAGGAGCAACAAGTCAGGGATAGAATTTGCATCCAAGAACGATCTAGCTTTGAAAAGCACTAAGAACTTAGATGAGCTGCAGACATTTTTAAATCCCACACATCTACCACACACCCCACGCAACTGTCTTGCAATGCTGAATTCTACTAAGTCCACAGAGAGTCTTGGAACAGAAACGAGTCTCACTAGGCAGAAGCCCAAGTATGAGAAGCAACACTCAGCACCTGTGGCCAACGGAGAAGTGTGAGAGGAACAGATGGCACACCTGGTCTGATGGTAAGAAACCGATGGCATCAGCAGAACCCAGCAGACGTTTCCCTGTTCAACATCTCCTCATTTCCAAAGTGTCATCTCACTTCCCTTCTAAGTCAGTAAGGCAAATCTAAACTTAACCACAGGATTTCTCCTAAGAGAATTTTATGTGGGAAAGCAAAACGAGAGAGAGTGCATTAGACTTAACCAAGGGATAAGAGATTGCCAAGTGAGGGCAGGTCAATTGGTTTCTAAACCAAGAACTTCAACACCAGGGTTGGAGTAGCTGGAATGGATTTAGGGTATGGGGTGAGGAGAGGGAAAGCATGTGAGAAAAGGCTGGACCCACGATGGACTTGAAAATGCTGCAATAAAGGTTATGATGCGGCCTTAAACACCGGATGCAACATTTGGAGATTTCTTTTCCTTCAGAGAACAGTTTCAAAGACTGGCTTTCACTTTCAATAGCAATTAGAATTTCCACTATTTTTAAATTTCTCTAAAATACAGGTCTCTATTTCTTTATGATTTGTAATTAGCTGAATTTACATGGAATTCAAATTTCAAGTTTATAAACAAAAAATAGCAACATTTTATATATTTATACAGATGCCATTATTCTAGCATTTTTTTTTTTACTTAGCAATTTTAAAGGAGGTGAGGTAGCTATTATGCAAACTGTATTTTATGTATTCAGTGTGGTATTTTAATAAACCATGGCTCCAAAGTTTTCTAATCACCAGGAGCTCTTCTGTGGAACTATTCAATGAGCTGTGATTTCAAAAAGAAGCTGACTAATTGCTGGTCAGGTCTTTTTTTGCAAAAGGACAAGATTCCTAAGAGAAATCCTTCCCCCAGGCACAGGTGGTAATATGCCTTCAGAACTGTCATTAACTCACAGCGTGAGCCTATAATTTGACAGAGCACACTGGTAGTTAGGGAACTTGTCTGCAACTCCTCATGAAAATATAGTGGTTACTCTCATTACATGGTACTGCTCAGGAAGTGGTTCCTTGACCCATACTATGAGTAGGGAACGCTAACATCCTAGTTGACTAGAGGTTGAATTCATTTATTACAGCTGATAAGTACTTAAAATGTATTGATAACAACATGTAGCAACTAATTAGCACATACTCAGTAAAGAAAACACGTTCCAACTCACTCTTGTTTAGAAATTTTACTTCAAGGCTCCTCCTGTAAATGTGAGTAGACTCTTAGGTTGTCAATAGATGAACTATCCTAACTTAGTGACTACAGACAACTCTCCTAGCTAACTACGAATCAGAGAACTTTACATAGCCTTCACTCAAAAAAAAAAAAAAAAAAAAAAAGGTTCTCACCTTCCTATTTCACAATTACTCCAGCAAGACAAATCGGAGACACTCAATTCCTGGTAAGAATCATCTAGTTCAAAGAGCAGAAAAGGAAAGGAGAGGGATCTGTAGTCAAACACACTTGGGCTCAAGGAGAAACCAGTAACTTTAAGGAACAAATATACATTATCTAGTTGCTTGCTATTCTCCTCAGCTTGAAATGACAGTCCTTCCAAATGCTATCTGAAAGCAATGAAAAAAGCCAGGATACCAGAAAAATCACACATACCAAGGTAGTGACAATCTGTTTTTAGAGTAACA
Organism: Talpa europaea; assembly: GCF_964194135.1. Taxonomy (NCBI): domain Eukaryota; kingdom Metazoa; phylum Chordata; class Mammalia; order Eulipotyphla; family Talpidae; genus Talpa; species Talpa europaea. The sequence goes on along the minus strand of NC_140074.1, from coordinate 116,127,606 downwards.
AGTGGAAAACTGACATGCCCAACAACCTTGAAATCACAACACAGTTTTCAGTCAGTCACTAAATAATGTTCATGCAGCACCACTCCACTTGGGGATTTTTCCCATTCTCATCCCTGATACAATAGAATACCAAGAGAGTCTACCAAATACCTAACGGAATTGCTAGTCTCATAGACAGGTAAAAGTTAGGTAAAAGGACTCACCTCGCAGAAGAGTGTAAGCTTGTCATCAGGGAGAAGCCCATTGGCTTCATCCAAGAGAAAATCTCTACGGATGAATTTTTTAAATCCCCAGTCTTTGCCTTGCACAAACCTATATGCCCGTTGAGATTCTGGGTGGAAAAAAAAGTCATATTTAGGGTTACTCAAAAAAATGTATCAAATCTATAACTGTCAGTGCATGAAGTTGTGAAAATAGAGTTGACAAAGAGGAGAACATTTACCCATAGCTTTGGTTTCTTCTCCCTTGGCATTCAGGATGGAGAATTTGAATTTTGCCCGAACTTCACTCTTTGGACAGCTGACCAGTAACAGGTAAAGTGACAGGTAATCTTTACTTTCTTCATCTAGTCCTTTTGGGTTTACTCGCAAACACCTGCCAAAACAGATAAAAAAAATGTCAAAAACATCCATGTTTAGAGGCTTGTAAAGTGCGAAAAGATAAACAGAACATCAGACTCAAAAGTAGACACTTAAAAAAAAAAAATCCCTGTCCCTATATGGAGATTCTGATTCAGCAGAATGACTATTAACAACCTGAGTCACCTTTTAAAAAGTAAACAACAAAAGTAAAGTGACATTATAGAATCTGAAAACATATCCCTTGTATCTTTGACCTCTTGACTCATAATCTCCCAAATCATTCATCTTTTTGCCCCTAAATATTTTAAAGTTCAGTTAAATCTTAATCTGTTCTAATCCTTAATCTCAGGAAATGCAGTCTCTGATTTTGTTGGAACTGTGGACAAACAATGAAAAAAATACTGATGAGCACTTTGATACTACCTTGGGAGAGAAAACACATTTGTATTCTTAACAAATATAAGGATAGTACATAATCTTTCACAAGTACTTTATCAATCTGGAAATAATATTTTAAGATTAAAACAAAGGAGACAGCATGGAAGACTCAAACAAAAATAAACTCCCATTAAACAGGGTAGAGATCGACACTAGGCTTCTAAATAGTCACAGATGCCAGTCTGTTATCAATGAATGGGAACAATCTAGACAGAATTTATATAGTTCAACTGAGTTCAATTGTAAATGTCATTAGTTGAACTGCATGTGGTTCAGATACTGCTTCTACCACATATAATATATTGGCCATATGTATCCTTAGGCCTTGCCAATGTTGATTCTTCTCCAAACAGGTGGCCCAATCCAGTGCCACTCTAGTGATTTCATATGCCACAAAAATCACTATGCATTATATGAAAGATGTGGATCTAAATGCAATGCTTAAGATATAAGGGTTCTCTTATATGCAGTAGTAGATTGCTTAATGTATACAGCCAACAAATACTAAATTAATGTTATCAGAGGTCAAAACTGGTGGTTCCCAGGAATGAAGTTTTATCTTTGCTGTGAGCACATGGTTTGGACACTTAACTGCCTGCTCCTCTTCATGACCAACAATAGTTTAGATGGGATTAGCCCCACTCCCATATCATATTCCCTTTGCCACAGGGATTAGTTGAGGGCACCCAGACCTAACACATTCAGCGGGTATGACATCATCTTGGCCACACAGTCCAGAGAAAAGTTCAAGGACTTGTTAGATGGTAGTTAAGTCACATCCACTGCTACAGCCAGTCATTCTTCAACCACAAGGGAAGCTAGACTTGAGATGTCCAACAGTGTGGAGAACAGGGCAGAGCAGAGAGAGACTTTGGGAACCTCATCTAACTGGATTATGGATTAGATTAGCTGGATTTTAATCTAACTGGATTAACTACCTTCAAACTCATTCTATACCCTGGGCATTTCAGTTACATAAGCAAATAAATATCCTTTTATTGTTTAAAACAGACAATTTAAAAGTCAAAGTATTTTACATTAAAATCTAGATTTTCTTCAAAAATCAGAAAATCTGGTTATGGTCAGCTGGAGCTGAGTAGCTATCACTTCTTTTAAAAAGACACTTGTTTGCCAACTAGTCAACACTCACTTACAACACTGACCCTCTTTACTCACAAAACTCCACATCCTTTGAGTTTACTGATGCCTGACATCACTGACTTAATTTAAAAAATACAGAGAACAGCCAGGTATGTGCCAGGTACTGTTTTAAGCACTAAGTAATACATTAAGTACAAAACAAAGCCTCTGCCTTCAAAGATCTTACATTCTAGTCAAGACTCCATAAAACCAAGCAAAACAACTTACAGAAAGGTTTTTACAACTATTATGTATTCTTCCTCACCATTTCAGTTTATCATTGGCTCCTGATGAAAAGGTTGAACTTTTAATGACTTCACCCATTTCCTCGCGGCAAAAGCTAAAGTTATTGATGGTCCACATGTAGGAGAATTTCACTACCTTGATCTGTTGATAGAAAACCAGGAAGCCATTAAAGAGGAAGTGACCAGCCTAAAAAAACAGGCTGAAGATCAGATAATCATTTCTCCTCCCTTCTCCTCTGCATGATTCCCATAGAAGATAGCATTGTTTGGTCAGCTTTTTCTCACATTAGGTCCCACTTCCATATTTTAAAAATCTCACAGTGACCCACTGCTTTCATAACTTTTCTCAGCTTTGGAGAAACACTTTCCATCAAAAGTGAGAAAAACACGAACGGGGTTGGGAAAGCAGATGATAAAAGTCATACTTAAAATGAGCCTCTGCACTCAGAGAAGCCTTTGACAACAATTGAGATATTGATGTTCTACCTGTGGTTGCAAATCTCAAACCTGGTTCCCCCTAGAACTGCCCAACAGAGAAACACATTGCCATTATGGGGGCAAGCGGGGTAGTGTAAGTGGATCTAGTTGCAAAGACTCCCCCCTTTCAACCTTCAGTGAAAGCCACTGGCCAAAGGCATTCAGATTCCATGTAGAAACCAAGAACTAAAGAGCAGACAAGTACCTGTATCTATCTGCTATTTGGTAATTATGTCCCAAACAAAGCAGGAAACCCAATAGGGGAAAGAAAATTATTCCTTTCATCCACTAAATCCTCCCCAAATTTAAGATTAACCAGATGAAAACATGAACTTACCTGTGTGTAACACCAGCTCTCAGCTACGGGGCCACTCGACATTTCTGCCGGAGGTGGAGGACTTGGAACCCTTGACATCGCCAGTTTGAAGGTTAAACGAGATTCCCAAAGTCAGGGGACAAAGAGTTCTGTTTTCTCTTCACCCTGCTCAACCCAAGAGACAAGAGAATTTTATTAGATTAATGGAACACAATTCTATCTTTCCATTTAACCTACTAGAGATTGAAAACTTTTATCTCTTGCCTGGAGGGCTTTACCCCTATCATTCAAAGAACTCCTTAGCATTCAGCTCCTAAATTTAAACCTTAACCTCAGAGAGCATCTAATCCAAAGCAGTCTCCTACTCACAATCGTTAACACCGTATTTATTTTAATCCTCTGCACAATATTTAATATTATCTTACCAAATGGATTTACTCAAGGAGCATATAAATCACATCCAATGGAAAGAATGCCTAAGAAAAAACAGCTTTGCAAACACCACCTACAACCTTGTCACTCTCTCCTTTCCTGAGGGCACAAATACTCCGTACAAATACCCCTAAAGGAAAAATAACCTTGTTATCTAACTCACCTTCATTGCAAACTATTCTTCAACCCATTGTGAACTGATCTCTTGATGGGCAACACTTACCCCTTTCTTAAATGTGTTTCCTTTCTTTACAGCATTAAAGATCTCTCCCCTTTACTACTCACCATTACTGATTTTTCAGATTCTTCTCTTTGCTCTGTTTATAATCATTCCCCAATCTCTTTTACTGGATTATCCTCCCCTGTTTTTCCTCATGGCTTAATACTCAATCATTTTCTCAAGCTACATTCTCTTTCAGGGAAATTTTATCCACCCCAACAAGGTCAAATTTCTACCTTTATATAAATGTTTCCCAAATCTCTTTAACTTTGAACTCTTATAAACCTCAGATCATTTTCAAATAACTGTTATACTTCTCAGCAGGGTGTTCCAGTAGCAAATCAAATACAACTCAAAATTCTCCCCTCCAAGGTCTTTCTACACAAAATCCATTAAAAAAAATTGGTAAATATGGTATAAATTCAAAGTACCATATGTAAGACAAATGGGGGGAATGACATGCAATATGTGACAAAGGGATTAATTTTATTAATTTATGAACTGATCTATAATTTTTCTACACAATCAGTAACAAAAAGGCCAACCCTAAAAAAATATTGTTTACCAAATAAAATAAAACAAAATAGCTCAAACATTTTTACACCTGTCAGACTAACAAGCAAAAAAAAAAAAAAAAAAAAAAATCAGCTATACCATGGCTGGGGACCAGGAGAAATAGGAAACTCTCATCACTGCTGGTAAAAGTGTAAATTAGTATGTATATTTTGGATAGGAATTTTGCTATATCTAAAGCTGAAAATACATGTACCCTATGACTTAGTAATTCTACTTTTAAGGAACTATAGTTCTCAAACTTCAGCGTGCAACAGAATCACCTATTAAACAGAATGCTGGTTCCCACCCCTAGCATTTCTGATTCAGCGGTTTGGAATGAACCCAGGAATTTGCATTTCTACAAGTTTCCAGGTGATTCATATAAGTTAATCCTAGAACCACATTTTGAGAACCACAACCCTAGAGAATCTCTGCAATACAGGACAAGAAGACATGAAAGAACAAGGTGTTCAACGTGGAATTGTTTATAATAATGAAAAACTAGAACCAAACTAAAACTCCATCAGGAAGGAACAGATAACTAAATTGAGTTATTTCCACAGAATGAAAAGCAATATTCCAATATTTAAAATTAATGAACTAGATCTATGTAGCACCACAGAAATGAGAGAAAACAAAAGGCTGATGAGAAACGGCAAATTCGGGAATGTTAATGTGTAATACATTATTTATGCAAATTTAAGATTTATATATTATTCACAGATATATACATATAGTAGAAGTATAACAATGACAAGCAATGCATCAGATTCACTGACAAGCTATGAGAAAGCAAGTGAGATGAATGAGACTGGTTAACATTTTATCTGTTTATCTGTTTCTTTTAAAATGATAATCTGGGGCAAATATGACAATACAAATGCCCATTTAGCTTAGAATGATAGCTACTTGAATGTATACTATTCTTGGTACTGTTCCACTTTTTTAAAAAAAATATACTGCCATAGTTATAGGGATAATGTAAGGATATGCTTCATTATATCACATTGTCTGGCTTTATAATACTGAAGGGAGAAATTTCTTTACTGAATGCTTGGCTTGTTTTCAGCCATAGACAAGACAATATAAATCTTATAACTGACCATGTTGCCCTCTTTGCTTGGTTACTAGGAACTCTGATACAAATCTGTGAGCCACCTCTTTAAACTATAAATTCATATGCTCATTCTATATGCTATACTAAATATAGGATCATATACTCATTCTATAATAGCTTTATTATTTCCTTAATGTTATTAATTCCTTTGCTTAATTCCCCCAACTGTTCATTTTACTCTTTTATATATTAGGTATTTTTGGAAATGGCCTCAAATCCTTTGTAGAAAGAGGTATAAATGAGTAACCAGAAAATCACTCCATTCACATTCACTAGTTACTTAAGTAATAAGCATGGAGGGATTAATAACATATATTTGCACCCTCTCAGAGTGATACACTTTTTATTACTAGAGTCCCCACTTTGGTTTTAAATACTAGTCCATGGGCATTTGAACTAAAGCATCCTTTGTAATCACAAACAGAGTTAACAGTCTTATACACATAATGTGCTTTTTTTTTCTTCTTCTTAACTGCTTTATTAACTTTACATATTTTCATGCAAATGGGTGAAACTATTGTTGACAGAAAAAAAGACTGGTGCAAAGGCAATCTCCAATTAGAAGCTGCTAACATAGGACCCACCGACACATGGAAATTAAAATTACCTAAGGTTTACAGCAAACGAATCAGTAAAGGCTTATTAGGAAAATGCAAGGAAAAAGAACAGAACAGTGGGACTCACAGTATTAATTTTATGGAAACTGGCAGGAGTCAAGGCATAGGTAAAATTCATCATGATGGTCATGGTTATTTGTGAGCTCCCCCAGAAGGATACGCAGGCAATTCCGTAACTGCAGCTCCCTAAGTTTTCTCCTGATTTCTCTCATCTCCTCCATGAACATTTCCGTATCATCTCCATCTCCACCCATCCTGTCATTGACCTGCCTGTTGGGTATGGCCCACCAGAAATTAGGGGCAAGTCGGCGAGCCCGTGCCCTCCTATTATTTCCTGCTGGCTGGTGGCCTTCGCCCCCTCCCAAAGGGCGGTCTTCCTCTCCCTTCTGCATGGGCTGCTCCATTTCTTCGTTTTCCTGGGCCTATCCTTGCCGTTTCCTCCTCTCAATTCTCGCCAGGGACTTGCAGACCTGCTCCACTCTCCTGGGGCTGATGCCAGCCTGCCATGCGCAGGGCAGGGGGACCTGGTACCTAGACGCAAGTGACCTAATGTGCTCATTTCACTTAAGCTAGCAAACTAAGCACTGCACTGGCATTTGGACTTCCTTGGTTCATTCAACTTTAATTTCATGGTAACATCAAGAAAAGAAAGTAAATGCTAACTCTGATCACCTGTGATCAAGGTAGGTTTGCATTTGATGGAAAACACATTCTCACAAAATGCACCTTATACAGTTTTACAAATCCCAGGTTCATTGCTGCCAGTAGAGGATAGAAGGAAATTTCAAAATTCCCATTTAAAGCTATTTTTTGGGTGGGTTGGGAATGAAGATGTGAATTTCACATGATCGTTCAGAGCGTAAAATTTGGCTCTCGAGGTGTAGAGCTCTACTGAGTTCTTAAAATACTAATCGATTTTATTTTGAAGTTAAGAAAATACTTCAAATTTATCTAAAGATTAAGAATAAGAATTCTCTAAGCCTAAGAAAAGGACAAATTTTATTTTAATGTCTTAATTGTTGCTACCAAACCATGCTCCATTATTATAACCAGAAAGAAAATACTACTGTACTTTGATCTTGGCCATCTTTTTCTTTTTTTGCTTCTCACTTATTCTGTAGCCAAGTCCTTTTTTAAAAAATTACCTTTTTCACAATTTTTTAAAAATGTTCAAAACCCAGTAGATAGTAGAACTGGAGAATCATCCTTAGATTCTGAGGAGTTCTAACCACACAACCTGCTGGGAGGGAAATTGACTAGGCTAGCACAAGTCTAATTAATTTCACTCATAGCAGGCACTATGGGCAAAGTGTTCATCAGCAAAGTGGCCTGGTGTTACAGGAGGTCTCCAGCACTTCATGCCAACTGCTGTAGATGCCCAGCAGAAAAACAATCTTAGAGGAGGTCTATTTGAGGGTCATAGTTTGAGAACCTTTGTAGGAGACAACTTACACCAAAATATATTGTTTCCGGCTTTAAACAAGTTAAGACAAGACCATCCAAGTTCTCTAATGAGAAATTTATTTTCTAAAGCTTAGCAAACTTCCCAATATGCTGACAAGTCTGAGGCTGAACATGTCTGCTATATATCACCACTTATTTTCCTGTTCACTCTATTAAATCCTGACTTACAAGGTTATACCTGAGTCACACCAAGAAATAAGCCTTAAAATATCTCTGTCAACTTTACACTGCTCAAATTCCAATGAAAGTAGTATCACAGTTAGCAACTAATAGTAACCTCTAACAGAATGCTTCCCAGCAGGTATTATGAGACTAGGAGATGTCATTAATCTTTTTGACAAGAGATTCAAGTCTATCAATATGATATGATTTTTTTTAAGATTTATTTATTTATGCATACAAGAACTAGGGTAAAGGCCAGAGGTGCAGGAGGTAAGAGGATTCACCAGAGACAGAGTGGGGAACAGAACAGGCAGATCTACTGAAATACACTGCTGAGGGGAGCAGCGGGAGAGACAGGAGAGGTCTGCTGAGCCATTTGGGTAGCTCCCTGGCTGCCGGGATCAAACTCATACAGGGCTGCAGAGTCTGAGGATAGCTTCACAGTGCTATGCTTATTAACCCCTTGTGTCACCAGGTATAATATGATTCTTAACTAGAGAGTTAAACTTTGGAGAATATACAGAAGCGAAAAAGAAAATATATTCATGCGGTCAGAATAATCTGTGCATGTGTCAAGCACAGAAATGCTTTAAGTCAACCTACATGGTGTACTTCTTTTCCACATTTGCTTACACTTATGAAAATTTCTGTAACTTTAAGTTCCTTAAAGGGAATCTGCAACTATTTTGCTTTGTACTGCCTTAGCATCTAGCATTGCCTGCCTAGAACAAGGCATTCCGCAAAAATACTTCGATGACAGAAACATTTATCCAGTTGCATTCAGTTCATTAACTTTTTCTGCTTGTTTCTTTCACATATCTTTAGAAGAAACCTCTGAACAGCACTGAGTATATTGAATTTGCAATGTAATAAGAATCATAAATTTATTCACAAAGCTAAAAACTCCTAGGCTGGCACCCTCATGTATCAGCCCTGGCAAAAGTGAGTTTTTCATCAGTATCAAGTATATCTTCATTCTACAAGGAAAGACTGGTTGTAATTTCCTTCATTTTGAAAACACAAATCAGTAATTTGAACTGAAATCTTACATAACCAAGATTTTTTTAGTATAGAGAGTGAATTCTCTGTATAGCAGGGGGAATGTCCCAGTAGTTTAAGCTGCAGTACATGCAGAACTATGCTTGCTAAAAAATGTTACACAGACATCTTGTGCAGTTATTTTTTATCTTTCTTTTATTCCCTATAAGCATTCTTCCATAGTCAAGCTAATTTAGTCAACCAGAAAATTAAAAAAAAAAAAAAACCACAGGCATACTGCATACATGGTATCTATGAGTTAGCCTTATATCTATCTGTCTTAAAATTACAGGAAGAAAATTATAAAGATAATAGATTGAACAGTAAAAACTGTTGTTTTGTATGCCAAATTGTTTAGCAATTTTATGTGATTTAACATAATACACAAAAACATACAAGTTAGATGGCTGGAAACATAGCTTCCTGAGAAAGGACTGTTTGTTAGGGACTTTTTAAAAGCCTATCACTTTTTTTCTTTTGGTTTAAAGCCTTGTACAGTTTCCAAGTAAGGATAAATCCCAATGTCATAACTATTTTAAACCTGAGAGACATTTGCCTTCCAAAACAAAAGCTGCCAAAAAGATTATTGACAGGGGGAAAAAAACCCAAAAACCCTACAGAAAGTGTTGGGTATATTCATTTTTGAAAAATTGATGTTATCTCAACAAAATGTCTATGTTTCTTCCATTACAGCGTCCTTAATCATATACAGTTAAGGAGGTAATAATTTCTCACTATCCCAATGACAGATTAATACAGGTCGTACTAGTTTCCTCTCTATAAGGTTTGAATGATTTTTGAATATCTGTTATGGGTAAACTTTTTGCAGTTCAACCTAGTTTAACAAAATGTTAAATGTACTTTTTTGTTCAAACTTAGAAATGCTTCTTAAAATGAACTAATGACAATCATGATGGGCCTCAATAAACAAAGGAAACCTGGGGTTTCTCCTATTTTTGTCAGGTTTATGCTTTGAAAAATTACAGGAAGAAAATTACAGGAAATTACAAATTAAAGATGACTGCATTTTTTTAAAGATTTATTTATTTATGCATACAAGAACTGGGGTACAGGCCAGAAGTGTGGGGGGGGGTGTGTGAGAGGATACACCAGAGACAGTGGGGAACAGAACAGGCGGACTGACTGAAATACACTTCGGAGGGGAGCAGCACGCAAGTCAGGAGAGGTCTGCTGCACCATGTGGGTAGGGATCAAACTGGCCAGGGATCAAACTCTTGCCGCTTTGGCTGCGGAGAGCTTCATAGGTTGCGTCTTAACCCTTTGCGCCACCAGGGAGGCCCAGATGACTGTATTTTTAATGTTGCTGCCATATGACCCAGCAATCCCATTCCCAGGAATCTACTCAAAGGACACAAAAACATTCATTTGAAAGAAAACCTGCAGGCCTATGTTTATTGTAACATTATTTATAATGGCTAAGATATGGAAACAAACTAAATGCCCCAAAACAGATGAGTGGATCAACAAGATGTGGTATATACACACAATGGAATACTATGTAGCAAACAGAAAAGATAAACTCATGCCATTTGCAGCAACATGGATGCAGTTGGAAGGGATAACAGCTCAGTGAAGTCAGGAGAAAGAAAAATATTGGATGGTTTCACTTATGGGAGGAATAGAGGGAAGCTGAACAAAGGGTCAGGGGGAAAAAAGGACAAAACTAGCAGACACATTATAGATTCAAGATATATAGGGGGGAAGAGGGAAGGAAAGGGGTCAAAACTGGGCAGAGGGGAGGGAGAACACAAGGGACTATGATGATGGCTCATGGGTAACATGGCGGTGGGAGATTTTTGGGGATTTCACCTGAGGGGAGAAATCAAATATTGTACAAAAATGAACAATGATGTAAAAATAAAGATGACTGCACTTTAAAAATTGAGATATAATTGACATATAACATTGCATTTGATTTTGTTTTTTAAAATTCTTTAATCAAGAAGAAAAGAAGTCAACGATTTAATAGAAAATGGCCAAAACCCATGTTTTAAAGACATGGAAACACCAATGATTCTTAAAAATATGAAAATGTGTTCCACTTTCATTCATGGTACGAAAAATGTAAATTAAAACACTCACTGGTTTACCCAATGAATTGGCAAAGATCCAATTAGGGTAAGGGGAACATTTCTGGGCCTCCCTGGTGGTGCAGGGGTTAAAGACAGTGCTATTGAGCTATAACCAGTCACTACAGCATGAGTTTGATCCTCCGCTGGTCAGGGAGTAACCCATATGGCACAGCAGACCTCTCCTGACTCACCTGCTGCTCCCCTCAGCAGAGTATTTCAGAAGATCTGCCTGTTCTGCTCCCCACTCTCTCTGGTGAATCCTCTCACCCCTGTACCTCTGGCTTACACCACAGCTCTTGTAAGCATAAATAAAAAAATATTTAAAAAAAGAGAGAACATTTCTGATTAGAGTATAAATTGTTAACAAACTCTATGGAAGGAAATATGTATCAGAATGAATAAGATATGCATATGCCCTTTGATCCAGCAATTCCACTTTCTTTGTTTTATATAAATATATTTATATATATGTGAAGGAAGGAAGGAAGGTGGGTACCTGGGTAGAAAGGAGGATTCCCACTGTATCCCTTTTGTCCTTTTGTATTTTGAGCCATCTGAACATACTACCTTTTCAAATAATAAATTAAAAAGGAATTAGCAGCTTTTACAATTAATTTTTCTAAGTTGTAAGATGGTTTATAAAACCTATTCTTGTGAAAGACAAGATAGGAATTCTTCAGTGGTTTGGCTTCCATTGCTATCCAAATAAAATCTACCTTTTGTTATGACCAACATGTGTGTTTAGACCACCATGTCAAGGCCTCAGCGTACCTCCCATCTAACATTATTATCAAGCTATCACCATGCTTAACAATTACCATGCTTTAGTCACCCAGGCCCTTCATTTTATTCAGTTGAACACATCGGGCTCTTTCCTCAGTCTGGAAAGCTCTTTCTTCCCTCATATCTTTTCATAACTGGCTTCTTTAATCTTAGGTCTCCCATTAAAAGCAATATCCTCAGAGAGATCTTCCCTGACCCCCTGACCTGAAATAACCTCCACATCTAGCCTGTCCCTCTAATTACATCACCCTATTTTATTTTCTTCTTTATTGCCACTGTCTGAAATTATCTTGTTTTTATTTCTCTTGTTCACCGTCTTCCCCACTAGAATTGAACTCAATGAAAAATCAGCATTTCTTATGCCTAAGTGGTATCATAAAAGGCACTCAATAAATATTTGTTCAATAAAATTGATGTTGATAACTGGGCGTTAACTATATTCACTGTCTTTTGGGATCAAATTTTTCCTTAATGAGTTCTAGTTAAAAGGTTAAAGTTTGAAAATTAGCTAAATAAGTAACCACTACAGGAAACCAGGCACACTTTTCAAAAGAGAAAAACCAATAGTACAGCTCACTCTAATTTTCAAGAATTTGCTTACAAAACCCAAACTCTTCTTTGATTTAAAAAAAAAAAAAATCCAGAAAACCTGGGAGAAAAAAGGTGCCTGAGGGCTAAATGGGGGAGTTCCTGAACCAACAAAACAACGGTAATATAAGCACATTTTCCAGAATAAGTCAACCTTGACTTATAGGAATAACCACTGTAGCAGCTACACCTCTAGCTACACCTCTAAAATATTTCAAGTTAAATTTTATACCAAAAAAATTGAGAAAATTGAGGCAGATTCTTAGCATTTACTTAGATATGACTATAATTTTCATATCTGACATTAGGGTTATCCCCTTAAAATAAACACGCAGAGAAAAATGAACATAAATATCTATGTGTATAAACAAACATATAAGCACATATATAAAAACATATATACATATATATCTTTAAATCATGTCTAGAAACCTAAATTTCTTCTGTATCAAGCTAAGATGTAGAACATATTTTCTGCTATAGCCAAACACTTATCTAATTAAGAGCCGAACTGTTCTTGCAACTTATATATAAAGAAAATTCAGAAGCAAGTATGGTATTATGTATGCATGTCAGCACCCTATGCATTTGTACATAAAAGGCTTATTTCTTCTTTCTCCTCAATCTAAGTGTAACAAGGGAAGTTTTATAGAAAAAGTCTTATTAGTAAGGCTTATCCAGACAGTCAAGATGAAGATGAACAATGTAAGTGAAGGAATCTCAAGTCACAGAAAGCAGCGGGATAACCAACAATGCTCTCACTGACTCCCAAACCTCAGTGTGTGCTGTCTGTTTACAGCCTTATAGCCTTTCTCTACAGGTTATAAATAACTACAAAATGTCCTTGTCCCCAAGGAGACCTTACAGACAGCTTAAAGGTTAAAATATGGAACAGTTCACACTTTGAATGTAACTTTTCTAGTTAGCAAAAAAGTCAGAGAACATAAAAAATTACTGCCAATTTAAGTTAAGGGCTGGAAAATCTACTCTCTCACCTTAAAAACTATTCTTTATGTAAGAGTTGTTGACATAGACACATTAGTATAATTCCCCACACCAAAAACATGCCCAGTGAGAATAAAATGCCTGCTTTGCTCTAAATGCAAAGGTCTGTCCTGGAAAGGGGCAGATGCCAATAAACAGTCTTACAGGATTGCTTGCATCCCTTAGATCTTCCAAAGAAGTTTTGAGTTTTTGTTTTGCCTTTTAACATAGGCACAAATGATTACTGAGCTAAATACATCTACATAACAACATCTGGGGAACAAAATTAGATATAGGTTCCTGCAGGACAAACCATGACTGCAACAAGCACAAGTTGACAAGGTCTGGGTTAATACCATGAAGTTATGTGGTAGCAATTCAGATGATAGCTATGCTACTGTTCTTAATTACAGAACCTCTGCTAGGAGGGAAAAAAAACAAACAAACCCTCCAACCACTTAAAAAACACACAAACAAAAAGATAGGGTTCATCAGATTAAGTTTCTCCTCACATCACCTTTAAAATCCATCACTTGGGAGATGTCTGAATGGAACAACATGAATCCAAATCAGCAAACAAACCTGATTATAAAGGGGCTATTTCACTTCAAAGTAGACCTCAGTTCCAAAGCAAAACACCTTTAGAAATGAAGTTAGATAGGCAGAACCAAACAATCAGCAACTTCTCTCTTCCCACAAATTATAATAGTGTGTTTAGTGCACTGACTGGCTTAGGCAAAAATCTCTAGGGCCACAAAGAGCAACCTTAGGAAAGATGAAGATTTTAACACATCCCACATGTTATCAAAGACTTCTCCTCTAGGTTGCAAAAAATTATTCTAAAATAAGAACTTGAACAGAATTTAAAAGGAGGAGGAGAAGGAAGAAGAGGGATACAACCTTATGGCTAAGAGGATTCTACTTATTATATAGTCATATTCCCATAGCTGTTTTGAGATTTGAGAGGTTATGGTGTTTCTCCTTCTTCACTCAACTATAACTATGAAGAACCTTATAAAATTCAAATAGCAAACAGGTGAAAGACTTGGCCCAAACACAATTTAAGCATGTCCAATCTGCAAAGAATTCAAATACAGAAGTCATTTCATGAAACAAATAGGCAAAAGTTGCTTAACTCCAGAGGGTCCTTAGCCTTTAATAGAAATCAAATTCAACCTCCAGTTCTCTTTGGTCATCTACACTTTAGTTAAGCCATTTAAAAATACTTCTTGCTAATACAATTTTGCGACAGAAAGGGCCCAAAGAATGCTTACCAAATAAAGTCTAAATTGGTGTTAGGGCATACAACTTGGAATATATTCATTAATTTAGAAGCTGAAAAGGCCCACCTGCTCAAAGGATTTGGTATATTACACAAAGGCAACCAATTTTGTTCAGCACTACTACTGTCTAGCAGCACAGAATTCAATATTCTCTGGAGATACTTTTCCTTATGACAGACACCTAAACCTCCCACTATGAATGAGAGATGAAGGTATATGTATGCTTTAATTTTCTCCTTTAACTGCAGCCTTTTTTATTTACGCATACAAGAGCTGGAGTGTAGGCAGAGGTGGGGGACGGGGGGTTAGAGGATTCACCAGAGACAAAATGGGGAGCAGAACAGGCAGATCTACTAAAATTCACTGCTGAGGGGAGCAGTGGGCAAGACAGGACAGGTCTGCTGCACCATGTGGGTCAGCTCCCTGAAGAGAGATGGAATTCATGCTGCAATGGCTGCCAATAGCCGCATAATGGTGAGACTTAACCCCTTGTGCCATCAGGGAGGCCCAAACTATACTGAACTGAAGAAGTCTGATGAGTGTACACATATACCCATACCTCTTCCCTATAAACCAATGCAGAAAATAAATTCTCTCTCCTTCTAAAGTTGTTAAAAATAAGCTAATACCTATGTTAATGGTAACACTGTAAAGTTAAATGGGACAAAGGAAATTCTAAAATTCATGACCCAAGGAAAAAGTAAAACCCTCCAGGCACACAAAACAGGGAAAAGTTATACAGAATGTCTGTCTTCACAGAAATTCCCTGGCTCCCAATGATTTATATTAGAAATTAAAAAATTAAAATGCAGTAAAACCTATTTTTATCCAATAAAACTCTGTAACAACCTATCAAAAAAAAAAAGCATTTGAAACAAGAACTTCATACCACAAAGTAAAAAATTTACGACGCTATCTAGAATAACAGAGATTTTAAGTTACCTATAGAGAGATGAGATCTAAAGTACATACACAAAGGCAATCTAATCAGAATCAAACTCCTTTTATAGAATAAAATCAAGCCCATGAATTGCTTTAAGGTATTGTCTTTTGTAAGATATAATTCTAATTTGCCTGAAGATTTTTTTCGAAGGAAAGAAACAATCTTACTCTATGGTCTTTATATCACATATCATCATCATTGATTAAAAACAAAAATCCAAACATCTTCCTTCCCCTCCACCATTAGTGTAAAGCCTTATCACATAAACAGTTTTCTCCAGAGAAGATGTGAACAAATAGTTCTGGTTTACTCCAGGAAAGAACATTACAATAAAACTTCTTTTGAAGCCACTCATGAAAAAGATTTTCTTAACACTATTTGTAATGTTCATTATTAAAAACAAACCCAAAAAACTTACATGCTTACCTTATGTGACTTCCAACTTTACATACTATTTGCACTGAAATGAAGCAGTAGCTTATACTCAAGATGTGTGTTTTTTAAAATCATAGTAAATATTTCTATGCATTTCATTGTGCCTTTTTTTCCATGCTTTTAAACTATGTTTAAAGTAAAACTACGTAAAAACTCACCAAGTTAAGTCAGTAGAAAGACTCTAATTTGTCTTGTCTAACAGGAAACCTCTGTTGGAAATAGAGGTGATGAATCAGACTTAACTAGATTTTGAAATCTCATAGACGTCTTTACTTACTTTGACTATTCTGAAAAGGGAAAATTTTATAAAAGCAGGTGATAATATTTGTTGGGATTTACTAGTCAAAATTGCCATTCTCATCACCACCACCTTAATAATCTCCCATATGTGACTAAGTGACACAAAATGAAAACAGAGGTAAGAATGGTTGCAAGGATCTAGGAGTCTAACCTAGGCAGAAAATTCTGTCTTCCCTTTTGTGGGAAGTGAAATACTGCATACATAATGGGTGATTCTCTAAAAACAGAACCTTTTCCTTAAAATGTAAACACTATTTTTACCTGGCATATCAGTACAAATAAACTCTTATATTGATAAACCAAGTTTGGATACTATGAGCTGTCAGCAAAAATTATCCTACACTACTAATGTTAAAACAGGATAGTCTTGATTAGATTCAAGAGTAGCAAGAATCAGGTCAAATTCATTTAACAAATTACTTACTAAGCACCAACTGTGCAAAGGTACTCTTCTTTAAGACAGTGGTAAAACACAGAGAGAGAGACAGAGACAGAGACATAGCTACCCTTTGAGGGTAGACAGATAAATACCTTTAAAACTTGTAAGTAAGTAACTATTTGTAGACAAATGATATCAACCCACTCTTAAATGAAAATGCTCCAAATACCTGCAATTAAAAACCCAGTAACTTTAGTCCTTTACTCTTTAATTTTTAAGTGCAAGGTTTTGGTTTCTCAGTTCATTTGCTGAAATTTTTAGCCAGGAAGGTTTGGCAAAATCTAAAGAGTCTGACAATATTGGTCAGGACTGGCAGGAAGAGGGATACTTTTACACTGCTGGTAGGACAAATCAATACAACTAATAAAACCAAAGATCTAGGAAGTTCACTCCCAAATATGGCCCAGAGAAACTCCTGCACTTGTCCATCAGCATACCACACAAACAGGAAGGCTCATGGCAGCATTGTTTCTAACAGCCAAAGACATCAACAGTAAAATGGATACGTCAATTGTGGTTTATTCATATAACAGAATGCCGTAAGGCAATAAAAATAAACTTCAATTCTATATAACAACATAGATAAATATTATAAGCGTAGTGTGAGGTTTTGACAGACACAAAAGAACACATACATTATTATTCCATTTACCCAAAGTTAAAAAACAATCAAAAGTAAATTATACCGGTCTGCAACGAATCCTACATAGTAAAACATTTTAAAAAGGAAATGATATCACAAATGTCAGAATAATGATACCTCTGAGCAACAGTATTGGTTATGATTTAGAAGGGATACACATAGCTAGCTGCTTCTGGGTATTGGCAAGGACACATCTCTAGATCTAACTGGTGGTTATACAGGTATTTGCATTTTATAGTTAATCTTTATACAGTTACATTTTGTATATTTTTGTTATATTTATAATAAAATATCCAATACATACAAAATTAAAATAATCTAATAGAGTGTATGTATAGACATATATGTTTGTATTCCTCCAATGCCTAAGAATAAATACAATATCATGCACAAAATACAACTTTTTTTTTTTCCGAGACAATTCAGGATGAGAACTTGGTAATAAAGCAGAGCCTACCAGGAATGAATGAATACCTGTAACACAGGCTTTCCTATTATATTTCCTTTCTTAGAATTTAAATGCCATACTCACAATCTGTATTTCTGGGACTACTCACCAGAGGCCATTGTTAACATCCAAATTATCATCACAAACAAAAGCTTTTGAAAAAGCAGAGTCAGGATACAAATATTTGAGTTACTTTTTAATCATGGACTCTGAACGGAACCTCCAATGATTTTCAACTCACTCTGAGTAAAAACCAAGTACTTACAATGGCTGAAAGGGCCTGCACAACCTGGAGCTGATTACCTACCTCTCCAGCCTCATCTCCAATTACGTTCTCCTCTGTGCACTACCTTCCAGCCACATCGCCCTTCTTCAGGGTCCCTCAGCTAGAAGAGGTTAGTTCTTGCCTCAGGGCTTTGTCCTTATCCTTTCCTAGCCTGGTGACTCTTTCCCCAGACAGTCTCTTGGCGCACTCCCTTACCATTGTTGAGCCTCTGTGAGCCCATCCCTGACACCCTTAAAAATGTAATTCTCTCCCCACTAGAGCTACAATCCTATTCCTCCTTCATTATTTTTTTCTGCAGCACAAAGTCATCTATTATACTGTATCTGGAATGTAAAAAGGAAGATTCTTATCTGTTTTGTGGCTGCATCCTGACAGAGTCTGGCACACAGCAAGCCAGGAATAAACACTTATTTAATAAGTGATTGAATTAATCCCCATTTTTGGATTTCCTTCCTTGAAAGATAAGACAGTAACCTAATACATTAAAAAAAAAAAAAAAAACAATGTTTCCCCTCTGTGTACCTCAAATTTATTAACAAAGTTGTTTTTTTTTTTTAACTAACAAGCTTCAGGTTATGCTCTCATTAGAATTAATGAGTCATATGTAAAAATTATAAAAAGTTGATACAAACTAACTAGTACTTTCCCCTAAGGCATGTACACTGCTAGCTTTAAAGATAGCAACACTGGGAGAACTCAGAGACTCGAACTCTTCTATATGGCTGATGTGGTGGTACACTGGCATAATCACTGTGGGAACTACTTGACAAGATGCAGCATTGAAGACAGGGATTGCCTCCTTTAGTTACACTTCTTGTTACTTTGTTGTTGTTTTTTTAATGAGCATGTTTTACTTTTATAGTCAGAAAAAAGGGTGTTTTAAAGAAAGAATTACACAAACAAAATGTAATTTCAAGAAGAAAGTTCTTTTTATTTTATTTTGTCTCCAACAGAAACAATAAAACCTTCTGTTTTGTAGCTAGATGAAATATCCTGAGGGGGACTACAGTAAGAAAAATAATTATTTTTGACTTAAGAACTAAAAATTATTATAGCAGTTTCCACAGAAGGAAAACAAAAAAACTATGGGCTGGTGTTACATATAAAAATACAATTTTATTCTAAAGAAACTTAAATTAGGAACATTTCTCTGCAGCATAAAATGTGGGATTGATGTGATAAAGAGCAAGTTTAAAGAGCAAGTAAAGAACTTCATTCAAAGTTAGTGATTACAACAGCATAAGGAAGATAATTCACTAAACGAAACTGCTTACTCAGTGAGGAGAGATACTTCTGAGTACAGAGATGACACATTTCACCCAAGTTTAAAGTCAGAGTAAGCCTAGATCCAAAGGTTACTTTCTAACTAGGGCATCTGAAAATCTAATTACATGGAGTACTAAGATTTCCCGTTTTAAGGCCTTATCAATTATTAAAAAATAAAGTCTATAAATTCTCAAACTCTTAAAGATAGTTGCTATATTCAATATCTGAATATATCATGAATACACAGACACATCTCTGAAATATTGCCGGTTTGGTTCCAGATCACTGCATAAAGTATTTCAATGAAGCCAGTAACACATATGTTTTGGTTTCCCAGTACATTTATAAAAGCTATGTTTACATTATATCATAGTCTATTAAGTGTGCAAAAAGCATTATGTCTGAAAAAATGATGTAACTTAATTTAAAAATGCTTTATTGCTAAAAAATGGTAACTGATATCTGAGGTTTCAAGAAACCATAATTTTTTGCTGGTGGAGGATCTGACCTAGACGCTGATGGCTGCTAACTGATCCGGGCTGCTGAAGGTTGGAGTGTCTGCTGTAATTTCTTAAAATAAGACAATAAAGTCTGGACCACTGACTTTTCATGAAAGACTTCTCTATAGTACACACTGTTGTTTGACTAGCATTTTGTCCGCAGAACTGTCAAAACTGTCAATTCTCTCAAACCCTGTGGCTTCTTGTCAACTAAGTTTATGTAATATTCTAAATCCTTTGTGGTCTTCAACATATAAAAAAAGACACCAACAGACTTGCTCAAGAAGGGTTGCCACAAACTTTCAACTGGTAAAAATGCAATTATCTGCAAAATTCAATAAAGCAAAAGCCCACTAAAACAAGGTATGCCTGTATATTCATTATGAGGTGGCTATCCAGACTGGTTAAGAAGGAAGTCCTACTCAAACACTTGCAACAGGCAGAGTGTATTATTAGAGGAGAGCAACAGTTTTCATTTGTAACACTTCAGCATGCCAAGTGCTCAAAGCTCTGAATAGGATCCCTGTTTTAAGGGGAAACAAAATTAAAAATATACTCAATCTCACAATCATGAATAAAGAAAGTATCATGGCTTAAAGACTCCAAAAGATTTATAAAATGAAAGCCATTGGTCATTGAAACATGGTCCTAAACAAAATTTATCTGTAAAAATTCTACTCTAAGGTGACATTCTTTTAAATGCTTTATTTGGCTAAGAAACTTTCACAAATACCAGCTGTTTGGATTATGCTGAATTTATAACAAGACCTGCATACTTTGGGTTGGGTATCATTAAATTGTTCCACATTTAGTGAGTGAAAAGTATTGTAGTAGTTTTAAAAAATACTTAGAAAAGAGAATAGAAAAAGGTGAGTAGTTGTTTGTGTTTATGAAAAGTAGCTATTGGATATGAGACAAAAACCCAAAATAATAAAATACAAAGGTATCCAAATTCACCAGATAGGAAAAGAAACTTTCAGAGCTTCTAATCATAGTAAAAGTAAACTGGCCAACTTATAAAACACTTTGCTCATTTTAAAATTTTTCAAAAACAACTCAGAAGCAAGAATAAATTAGAAGCTTAAAAAAAAAACTAATATCAAGTACTATTTTAAAGACAATAATATAGCCTGAATCAAACCCAAAAAAGGAAATGAATTCAGTCTGTATTTTCTCAATATTGAGACATCTAGCTTTTGGTGGTAAAATACTTTTCTTTAATGGGAATTGCATAGCACTGGGGTTACTTAATAAGCAAAAGGAGTAAAGAGAATAACTGCATACTTTGTTAAGAAAGCACATTTTAAATAAAACACTCATAGTAATCTAGCACTTTAAAGAAACGTTATGTAAAGCCTTTTAAGGAACCATGTTTCTACAGAGCATCTTCTCTTTCCTATTATTCTACCTTCTGACCTTCTAAAGACTTTGTCTTCCACCTTTTACTAGTTTTACTCATTCCCCTCCTAAGGGCTAATCCCTCCTTTAATCACTTCAATTTTAGTGTCTGAACTCAAAGACAGACTTTTTTTTAAAAAGAAAACCTGAAACTTTTTAAAACAGTGACATAAGCTTTTTCTCCCATTTCAAATATGATTTTTCTCCCTCTTCCTTTCCTCTCCCCATCCCTCACCTGTTTTTTTTTTCTTCCATTCTCTTGCTGATCAATAGTTACTTTCAACTGTTAGCAAGACTCTGAGATGTTTGTACTTTTCACTTAAGGAAAAGATATTCCCAAGTAAACCAAATGAAATCCCATTCTATAGCCCAACAGTCAAATAATGGGGGAAAACAAAGTAAATAATATTAAACATATTTTGCTGCCTTTCATCTTTTTGGCATTATGGCCAGTAAAAGAGTCTTAATTACCAAATAAGAGAGCAAAACCAAACTTATGAGTATATGTTATTATCTTTATAGCATTTAAATTTATCTGGGGTCCTCTGTTCCACAAATCACTTTGGTTATGAATTATAAGGTACTAAATGGTTTATACAGTTGAATACTATAGCCTAGTGGAAATCAAAACCTTCAGCTTCACAGTAGAGGCACAAACTGGGCACTTCCACCTCTGTCCAGGTCATCTTTAAAAAAATTTCAAGGCCCTTTCATGTCAAATGCCTTAATCATTCTCTCACAAGCAGTATTTGGTGCTTCACAATCTCAAAGTACTTTGACATCCATGATCTTATTTAGAGTTTTTAACAGCTTGTGAGCAGGCAGAAGTTCTTTACAAATAAGAGGGAAAAAGCTCAGAGTTAATATCTGTCATGATCCTATGGCTAATCCCAACTCCTAATTCAATACTTCTGTGATTAGGTGATTCTTTTTTTTTTTAAAAATAAGATTTATTTATTTATGCATACAAGAGCTGGGGTACAGGCCAGAGATGCGGGGGGTGAGAGGATTCACCAGAGACAGAGTGGGGAACAGAACAGGCAGATTGACCAAAGTACACTGCTGAGGGGAGCAGCAGGCGAGACAGGAGAGGTCTGCTGCGCTATGTGAGTTGCTCCCTGGCCGGCTGGGGATCGAACTCGTGCTGCAGAGGCTGCAGAGTGCTTCACAGTGAAGTGCTTAACCCCGTGCACCATCGGGGAGGCCCTATGACTAGGTGATTCTTAGATAAGGTGTGGTATTCTACTCAACATATAGAAATTGGAAAAATATCTAGAAGATATATTTATTTATACTAACTTCTTATTTGAATATCATAGTCAAGTGGCAACTCTGTTGAAAAGTACATTCTTTTGTTCTAACAAAATCTACTCTCAAAACTGGATACTGACAACAAATCACATGTCATAACACTTTTAGAATGACTTTTCATGTTTTCATACCTAATCACTACTAATTTTCAAGAATAATATCTACTGTTCTAACATGCCAGTATAACTTTCTAGTCTGAGTTTCTGAAAAACTGTCTTCTCCTCCAAAAATCTCCGTCTCTCCTTTGCCACAAGCATACAGAATTAAAAAGCACAATTTCTATCATTCCTTAATTGCATTCATGGTTGCTCAAGCCAAAACCCCTATCTTTTCCAACCCATCTATCATCAAGCTGTCATCTCTCCTGCTTCCTGATGTACTCCATCCATTTCTTTCTAATTTTATCCATTTCTGTGCAGTTTTCTCTCACCTGAACCAGTGTTAAATGGTTTCTAATTGATCTCCCATCTTCCCTTGTAGCACAAACATAGCTACTCCATGCAGAAGCCACAATGAACTTTAAACATAAATCAGATCATGTCATTCTTCCATTTAACGGCGCTTAGAATAAAACTCAATCTCTTGAATTTGGCATTATGTCCAGTAAAAGAGTCCTAATTACCAAATAAGAGAGCAAAACCAAACTTATGAGTATGTTATTATCTTTATAGCATTTAAATTTATCTGGGTTCCTCTGTTCCACAAATCACTTTGGTTAAGAATTATAAGGTACTAAATGGTTTTATACAGTTGAATACTATAGCCTAGTGGAAATCAAAACCTCCAGCTTCACAGTAGAGGCACAAACTGGGCACTTCCACTTCTGTCCAGTCTGTCCCTGACTCTACAGGGTGCTTAGAGTTGGCCCCAATTCATCTATACATAAACCAAGCCTGTTTCCATCTGAGGACCTTTTCGTTCTCTTCAGCCTGGGAGACCCTTCTTCATATTCACACTGTTTGCTTCCTGTATTCGTCTTAGTTCAAAAGTAACCTCTTTTTTTTTTCTTTTTTTTTTAATGCCTTCTCTGGCCACAGTCCAAACTATTAGCTATCATTCCCCAGCCCCTCCTCCTATGAATTTGTTTTATGTGAATTAACCCTCTATACTGTCTGCATCTGATTACATTCTGACTGCCCTCATAACTGACATTCTGGTTCTGCAAAGCTGAAAAGCAGAACCTAGAGAATTGGGGGAATGCTGACATAATGCCAGTTCAAAGGCAGAAACAGCTCTGGGTTCTTTTTCTTTTTAGATACTCTGTTAATTTGTTTTTCCTTTGGGGCATGACAATTTTAAACAAAGCCATCCGTAATTTTTGAAAAATTTCCCATTACATCCATTTAAGCTTTTTTAAAAAATTACAAAAGAAAATCAAGTTTCTAGAATCTGTCTTTATTTTTTATTTGTCTTAAAGAAATCACTACTTTTTCTGACCACTACGCCTTATTCTATAATAAGTAGTTTATTTTCTATATAATTTCTGTCATTCTGGGCCTCCCTGGTGGCACAAAGGGGTTAAATCTCAGCACTAGGAAACACTGCAGCATGAGTTAGATCCCTGACCAGGGAGCTAACCCATGTGGTGCAGCAGAGCTCTCCTGTCTTGCCTGCTGCTACCCCCAGCAGTGTATTTCAGTAGATCTGCCTGTTCTGCTCCCCACGCTGTCTCTCATGAATCTTCTCACACACACCCCACCCCCATACCTCTGGTCTGTACCCCAGTTCCTATATGTAAAAATAAGTAAAATCTTTAAAAAGAAATAATTTCTGTCATTCTATCATAATGAAATCAGGAAGCTGACATTTGTTTTCTGAAATGAGAAACTGACTTAAAATTAGAAAAATAAAAGAGTGATAAGAACATTTTTGGAGATGGAGATGTAAATAATGCCAACAATTTTAACAAAAATGCCTCATTAGGTAAAAGTCATTTAACAAATGCCTCATAGGTAAAAGTCATGCTAATACTACTTACTCTTCAGGAGTAAAAGAATGAGGAAACCTGAATAAACATGAAGGGAATTCTTTGCTATTAGCCTGAATAGTCTTTGAGGGGAAGACAGGGGCACCCAGAACATCTTGTACTGTGTCACACAGAAGATGTTTCATAGCTATCTGATGAATAAAGGAATTAGTAAAATAATTCTAGAGATATAAAAGTAATGAATAACACCCAGTTAAATAACTTTGTTTTACAGATCACAAAAATAAACTCCAAAGCAATTTAGTGGCTTGCTCAATGTGATAAAACACACACAAAAGACCAGGAGCAGAGATGAGATCAGAACTCAAGCCATTATATTATACTATCTCCCTGTAGTATGTTGGAAAAAGTAGGCGCTGGGCTCAATAATCTCAACATAGGTAAAATGCACTGGTGAAAAACAATCTGTAGTTAAGGACTTTGAGTTCAATACTGATTTAGAATACAAAAAAGACTTCAGTGAAACACAATAGTTACACATCATGTAGAGTACAAATGACCAACCAAACTCTCCCCATTATCAGAAAGCATGTTGCAAACCAGAAAACACAAGCAACACTGGCATCCCCCATCTAGCTTTCCATTCTTACCTAATTTGACTGCTCATATTAAGTCAACTGTCGGATTACCCTATTCCACTCCACATTCAAAACAGAATTAAAGTGGCTACACAAACTGGATTCCTCCCTAAGGATGCGGGGTTACAAAGATAAATTTGCAACTCTATTTGTTCTTGGCCCTCTATAACCTTTTCTCCCTTTCAATTCCATCAAACCTTGACTGACTAAAGCTACACAGACATGATTTGTTTGACTCTGATCCTCAAGATGTTCAAAGGCTCCTTTATTTTCTAAAAACACTTTACTTTCAAGCAAAGACTCATCAGCCTACTCAAATTATTATCAAATAGTTGGTCCACTTTGATAGCGTTTGGGATTATTTAAATGTTGGAAGAGTTAGGTTTTCCCCACCGATACAAGTAGTAAAGTCAAAAGCAACAGCAGATTTTTATCCTAAATCCAACAACTAATCTTAGCATTAATAAAAGTGTTTCTTGCTTGAACCCTATAGTTATTCAACCATAAAAAATATTCATTGAATGCAATTTGGATGTCTAGTCCTATGTTGAATTATGAGTCTCACCACTACCAATTTCTTTGCTTCGTTTGAATAAAGAGAAAATGTTTCTGGCCTTAAGTCAGGAAAAGACTCAACTTACAATTAAAAGAAGAACTATATTATCAAGTTTTCAAGAACTTAAAGAGTTTCTCCTAAATATATACATTTTTCTCCTTTAAACAATTTTTTTCTTTTTTTTTTTTTATAAATTTTATTGTTATATTCCCCATATAATTGCAGCCCCCCCATTCTGACCCCAATCCCTCCCCTCCCGCCCCCGCCCCCCTAAAAGTGTCTCTGGTTCATAGTTTTTTGTTGATTTTGATTTTCACTTTCTTATAGTTATTCATTTTCCTGGTCCCTTATTTAAGTTTTCTAGATTCCTGCTATGAGTGAGACCATCCGGTATTTTTCTTTTTCTTTTTGGCTAAATATATACATTTTTGGCTAAATATATACATTTTTCTCCTTTAAACAATTTTTCTATCATCTTTTTTTAACCTTTTTTTAAAAGATTTATTTATTTATTTATTTTTATTTATTTATACAAGCACTGGGTACAGTCAGAAGCGTGGGAGGGTGAGAGAATTCACCAGAGCCAGAGAGGGGAGCAGAGCAGGCAGACTGATGAAGTACACTGCTGAGGGGAGCAGCGGGCGGCAGGAGAGGTCTGCGCGCCATGCGGGACCCTCCTGCAGTAGCAGGGGAGCAGCCGGGGATCGAACCGGCGCTGCAGAGGCTGCGGGCAGCTTCGCAACCCAGCGCTCAACCGCTGCGCCACTGGGGAGGCCCTCTATCATCTTTTTTTGACAGCACACTTTGCCTTTAAATAATTTAGCAGGCCACTCAGAAGTCACAAAGATTAGTTCTCCAACTACTCACCCTTGTTAGTAGATGGAAAAAACTCAGTAAAATCAATTTTTAAAATCTAAAATAGTCAGATAGGTATTCAGATTGAAAAGGGAACTGTGGGTTCTAGACACAAATTCACTTCAAATATTAAATACTTACATTAGAACTAATTTACTTTTTTTTTTAAAGATTTATTTATTTATACAAGAACTGGGGTACAGGTCAGAGGTGCGGGAGGGTGAGAGAATTCACCAGAGAAAGAGTGGGGAGCAGAACAGGCATTGGACCAAAGACAATCTAGCAGCGGGTGAGACAGGAGAGGTCTGCCACGCCATGTGGGTTTCTCCTTGGCCGGCCGGGAATCGAACCCGCGCTGCACAGGCTGCAGACAGATTCACAGCTCAGCACTCAACCCGCTGTGCCACTGGGGAGGCCCAAGAACTCATTTACTTTTTTTTTTAAGATTTTATTTATTTACTTATACAAGCACTGGGTACAGTCAGAAGCACAGGAGGGTGAGAGAATTCACCAGAGCCAGAGCGGCAGCAGAACAGGCAGACTGATGATACACTGCTGAGGGGAGCAGCAGGCGGCAGGAGAGGTCTGCATGCCATGTGGGACCCTCGCCTTTCGTCCAGGGATTGAACCAGATTGAACCAGTGCTGCAGAGGCTGCGGGCAGCTTCGCAGCCCAGCGCTCAACTGCTGCGCCACCGGGGAGGCCCAAGAACTCATTTACTTTTAAGGGACTGGATCTCCAAAGTTACAAAATGTGGTGAAGAGTTAACACTACCACTTGATCTTTACTTGATCTTGATCTTTACTGTCAGAGGTAGTTATATCAAAAACTATCTTAGAAAGGTCAACATCTTATTGGGTCTTCCAAAATCAATTTCTTCACAATGAGAAATAGACATCAGTTAAATGAACTGTTAGAATGAGACAAGAACAAGTCAATATATTCATAAGCTTTTGCTATCCTTGATACCTGAATTCTAGCATAAGCTTTGCAGATTACGTTCTTAAATTTGAGTTTTCTCATCTTTAAATCGAGGATGACTGTCCAAGAATCTAAAGTTCTATGTTCCTTTGGAAACACTGTTAAAATTCTATCTGCCTCTCTTTATATATGCTTTTTAAAAGTTAAAAGCAATATACACACAGCATAAACAATACAAATTATAGGAATTTTAACTGAAAGGTAAAGGTTTCCTTCCAGACACCCAATTTCCTCTTCTAAATCCTAAAGGCAACCACTATTTTCTTTTGTCTCCTCACAAATAAAACCCACAAAAAAGGCCACATGCAAATACATGGCAAATACATACAAACACACACAGACACGCATGCAGGGTTCACATCCCTTGTAGACATATATATATATATACCTTATTCTTTCTAATGGTTGCAAAGATTTCTATACTGAATATAAGTGCAAGTAAGCCCTAGAGTCTATGCATTGTTTATTTTGATTGATAGTACCAAATTGAGCATCTACCCTCTGATACACTATTCATCCAGGATGGGAAGAGACAAAGACATAAGCAAACCTTAAGAAGAGCCAGTGAGACTTAGAACAAAAAACAAACAAAACAAGGTCACAAATTGTCTTTTTATGAATTAACTGGGCAAACTCTAGCCAAAAACATAGCAGACATGATATGTGGTACTTGCTTGTTACTTAGAAGATTTCAGTGTTGCTGTTTTCTTGAAGTGTTTATAAAAGAAGGAACAAGCAGAAAATAAACGGGGGTGAGATGTGAGGGTATCAGGGAGGAGGGTCACAGGGAAAGAAGGTGAGCAATTTGTATTTCAGACTCTAAGAATCCCAAGGAGGTCCAATTCTGTTTTAAATCAGGATGTGGATTAATGACATGTATTGCTAAATTACTCCACATATAATCTGGCTACTTTCACCCAGAAATAGTTTCAGCACAGCGAGAAGTCAATTCAGCTGTTTATCCCCAAATTAGAGGGGACAATGCATGACTCCAGAGGTAATAAAAATGTTAATTAAGCATAGAGAAGCAACTTGGTGTATTTTTAAGTGTTTGTTACATAATTGTTATAATCTCTATAATCTACTACATGCAGTAGATACTCAGTAAGTAACTGTTAATTCAGTCATCTACTTTGAGAATTATCATCTTAGTTTAACAGAATTATTTGTAAATGAATTAAATATTAATCACCTCTAGGAATGTATAAGTGTGGATGTATGTACAAATTTCTAAAACCAATTGAATATAAAAGTTCTCATTTTGCTTTCCTATACTTTGTTATTGTTAAGTATTTATTACATCTTCATTCAATATGTATTACATCTGTATATTACAAATATTTATTATACCACATTTTAGAGGTAAATGAAAAAATACTTTTAGTTCTACATTGAAAAGTGGGGGGGGGGGAATCCTAATTTTAGAATCAGATAAATATAGTATGTCTTAATGCAGTATATTTGTTTTCAGGAGGAGCTCCCTCTAATTTTTTGAGAAACATAAGAAGGTTCAACGTTGGAACACCCTCTATGAGATTATTCCCAACACATTCTTTTCTTACCCAATTAAATCAATCATACCCAACACTAACTCTCTTAAGAAAACTGCTCCCAATTTTTTGTTATAAGAGGGTCATTAAATAAAAGCCTCACATTAAAAAAAAAATTGACAATTAAAAAGACAATATAAGCATCAATTGGAAGTATTCAGAATCAAGGCCAATCTGCACATGACATACTAATCAAGCACATTAAGTCCAGAAATTTGGCTGAGAACCAGAAGAATTTCTTTCAAAATGAGAGTGGTCTTCTCAGTCCTTGCTCTGACTATACCACAAATTATCAAGGGGTCAGACTGCAGGTACCGGGCTCACAGCAGAGTTCCAAGTATCCAACAGGGCATCGACTCGGAAAGGGGTGGGTGCTGAACTAAATGGAACAGAAAGTAAAGTAGAAGTGTTAATTGGCATGGATCTTGCCCATAGTATTATGAAAAAAATCATGTGGGAGATCCCGGAATTCTATCACTAATAACAAAACCCCTTACCTGTGGGCATGTGATATGGATAGGCCCTTTAAGACTGGTTGCAGCTGAAGAAAAATAAATCTTCTAAGTGCTGGCAAATTCTGTCTAATGGAGTTCAATATCTCATCCTCCAGAATGAATTCCACAAATTAGCATATAAAAAACTGATGTTGAGTTTTTTAAATAAAAATTACAAACCAAAGAAAAACAAATATTCCAATCAATTAAAGAGGCAGGTCTCAAAGTGAGATGAAATAATTATAACCTTCAATACAATATACTGTTTCTAAGACACACAAGAATCTGTTTCTTGGACTTGAAATTGGTATTAAGTGGCAACGGATCAAGGAGAGAAAAATAAATGACTACTTGAAACTAATCCAAAAAATCAAATCCAAAGACTTTCAATTTAACACTGAGCTAGCACACACTGTCAAGAACAAACAAAAGCAGTATTAGCTGGGTTGCTATGTTAAATGGCAAACTACTATGACATAAAAGAGAACAATGGCTTATGATTGGCTGTAGACAGCCTGGTAAAAACATGTATATTTATTGGTTTCTTGCCATACTTGCCAGAAAGGCTTATCCTTTCAAACCATGTAATGCAAATAGCCTTCAAAAGCAGTTTGGTTTTTTTCCCTCATGGTATGAGTTTTTAATGAGTGTTTACTCCATACATATGCATAGTAATCAAGGCATAGTCCTGTGGCGGAAGGGAGGTGTCTCAGTTTTCTATTGCTATATAATAAATTACCAAAAACTGGTGTCCAATGTCGTTGACACATTCACATAATTTATAATTAACCTAATCACTTTTATAAATATTTCTTGTCTATAAACTCTAACTTTCATAATTGATGTTAATTTAGCTAATTCTAAATATCTTTTTATTTGGTGATAAAGTTACCTTCATGCTTTATTCTAAAATAAAAAATTATGAGCTTTCCTACGATCCTACCATATTTGGAAATGAAAATTATTAAACAGAAATTTTAAAAATATTTTAAAAGATACTGCAGTATATCTCTAATGAAATAATTCACAGTTGGGTGGGGGAGACCAGAATCAGTACAGCACTCATTAACAGGTTTGTAAACTCTTCAGATCTTTTCTTGCCTCTCTATAAGCAGTTCTAAGGAAATAGAATGAATACATTTAAATTCACCCACTGTGTATGTAAGCTTGATTACTATGCATACTACAAATCACTATTCTGCTACTAGATACCATCACATGGTTTATCTCACAGTTACCTCATATCAGCAAGCCCACCTTCCTCCAAAAATCTGTCTTCCAGTGATCCCATCAATCATCCAGGCTACCTAGGAGATAGCCTTAACTCCCAGCTCTTCCTCAGACCTCCATCTCCACTTGCCCATTTAGTCAATCTTCAGGTCTTGACAGTTTTACTTCAGAAATACATACCAGAACATTATTAGTTCAGCACACAAGTATTAACTGCAATGCTTTCTAGCTTCATTTCTTTAGAGTAGCTGGGGTTTTACTGTTATTTGTTTTGGGCTATAGCATCTTTGCATGTTTCCTCTATCCAGAATGCCTTTCTTTCATCTATGTAAACACCTACTTTAATCTGTCCAGGCAAAATTAAATGTTTCCTCCTCCTCACTCTAGATGTGAAGATCTCCTACTGTTGTAATTATGCCTTTCCCACTAGATTGAGTCTCCCAGGAGGGCCCCTAACAGTGTTATATTCACCTTCATAAGCCCGATGTCTAGGCAGTACCCAGAAGACAGCAGGTGCTGACTAAATGTTTGAAAAAGTAATGAGTGAATCTATCATGATGCAGATAAAATGGCCTCAAGGATTTTTACCTCCCTTTGCTAAGATTCCATGCTCACTAAGTTACTTTTTGCTTAATATACATAGTAGTTACTAATTGTATATATTAGATAAGTTACTAACAAAATATCTGTGTATCAGATACCTCACCTATAAGATACAGATAAAATACCTCCTTCATGAGGTTATTATAAATATTAAATGAGTTAAATACATGTAAAATACTTAAGAGTAGTGCCTGACACATATTAAATGCTCAATTAAACATTAGCTATTATTATTAGGTTTTAATATCCTGTCAGTAGGGGAATGGAACAAAGCAGACATGTTTTCTAGGTCATAGGAAAGACTACTCTTCAAAGCACATCAATAAAATGACATTCTATTTTATGTCAGCCCCTTGTGAGTCTGGTGAAACCAAAGAAACAGAGCTTACTTGCAAGACTGAGAAATGATTCCTGATTGGACCCCATCAAGTTAATAGTATCCTAAGAAGGCTTATCAGAACAACTGATTGGTCACCTTACAATATCTTGCCTTGTTTCTCTCTAAAAGGCATTTTGGTCAAAAATAGTGCACTTTAGTGAAAAGAATGTGCTGTTAGGAGGAGATATTTAAAAATATAGATTTGAACACAAATACGTACTTTACAAGAAAGTCTCAGTTTAAAAAACTAGTCATTTCTCAATTATACACACTCAGGGAAGTGAAAGGCATAACTGATAATTGACCATCGAAACAGACTTAAACATCCTTAACATTTTGTTTTGGAATGTATTATGAAGTTTCTCCTATGTATTTAAACTCAAAGTTATATTTGAGCTACATTAACATTAATTCCTATGGCCTTAAATATTTATACAGTCTGGCCATACACATTAAAGACACACACACAAAGAATTCAAAATACTAGGATGCTAGGACACCAGCATGGGATAAATTCCTATGGATAATTTAAATGCAAATAATTAAAAACTCACTGTTATTATATAATAACTCCTTTCAACCACATAGCATCCTCTTGAGGCTCAACTTTAGCCATAAAATTCTTTCAAATGGGGGCCTCCCTGGTGGCGCAGCGGTTGAGCGCTGGGTTGCGAAGCTGCCCTCAGCCTCTGCAGCTCCGGTTCAATCCCCGGCTGCTCCCCAGCCACCAGAGGAGGGTCCCACATGGTGCGCAGACCTCTCCTGCCGCCCGCTGCTCCCCTCAGCAGTGTACCTCGGTCCTTCTGCCTGTTCTGCTTCCCACTCTGGCTCTGGTGAATTCTCTCACCCTCCCACGCTTCTGACTGTACCCAGTGCTTGTATAAATAAATAAATAAATCTTAAAAAAAAAATTCTTTCAAATGAAAATTTCTAAGTGTCATTTAGAAATGAATGAACAACTGAGTTTTCAATCTAAACCTGGGAAGCCAGGAGGGAATAATCCAATTGAGGATTTTTGCTCCCACAGATGTAGGAGTGCATGATTATGCCTAAAGAGTTAGAAATAGGTATCAACCTAACTGCAGGCCAATTTATTTAATAAAATCAGGTATTCTTGAAAGGTTATGTAACTATCTTAGTGCTAGAAAGGGCTTCTGCAATCTCCTTTTCTAAACTCTTTGATTTTTAGAAGAAACTGAGAACCACAAGAATTGCAACGTATCTTCAAACTACATAATAAAATAAATATTTAAGTATTGGGAAATTCACTTATTTTTTTATTGAGATATAACTGGCATATAACATGGTACCAGTTTTAGATATATAACATAATGACTTGACATATGTACATATTGTGAAAAAATTACCACAATAAATGTAGTTAACACCCATTACCAGTTACAAAAAACCATTTTTTCTTGTGATGAGAATGTTTAAGATCTATAGGAAATTCATTATTTAAATAATTTTCATATAAATAAATAACCGTCTCCTATACTTTTTTTTTTTTTTAAAGATTGATTTATTTATACAGGCACTGGGTACAGTCAGAAGCGCAGGAGGGTGACAGGATTCACCAGAGACAGAGTGGGGAACAGAACAGGCAGACTGACGAAATACACTGCTGAAGGAAGCAGCGGATGCGACAGGAGAGGTCTGCAAGCCATGTGGGATCCCCGCCGGCGGCTGGGGATCGAACTGGCGCTGCAGAGGCTGCAGGCAGCTTCGCAGCCCAGCGCTCAACCACTGCGCCACCAGGGGAGGCCCCTCCTATACTTCTTTAACTCAAAAAAGACCTTAATGTATTAGATTGTTTAAATTGGGCTATATCTAATAATAATCTGTTTATCTGATAGTTCCACATTGTACAACTTCAGATGTACTAAAAATAAAATCAGTCATGTGTGATACAGCTTAGTTCTTGCACAAGCCTGTCCACTATATACATGACCCCTCCTCCCCAATTACTAGAGCTGGGAGACTCTAGTCTATGTTTCAGCTCTTACACAACCAAGTGCTTTCCTCAAACTTGTTCATGCTATTCTGAAAGCCAGGAATGTTCTCCTACCTCCTATTTGAATCCTCACTGCTGGATGCAAGTGAAGTTCCACTATGCCTAGAAGCGCTCCCTAATCATCAGGGTTTGCTCTGAGTTCCTTTCATACTATTGTCAGTTTCTTGGCAGTTAACAAATGTTATTAAGAACCCCTTACCTGATAATTAACAGAGGATGCCCAGAATTGTAAATGTCTTGTGTATTAAGTCCTTCCCTACCCCCAAATTATTTCTGTAGATCAAGTGAGACACAGGAATAGGTACTTAAAAAAAAAAAAAATTATCAGGGAAGAAAAGAAAAACAATCATGTAGAAGAATAAAACTGACATTTCCCCTTTCTTAACCATCACTGATTTACCACCTATGGTCAACAGATCTGAGTACTGGGGTATACTAAGAACACCACAGTACCCTGTGTCTTTGTGTTGCCAGGATTTCAACTTCAATGGCTCCCATAGCCATTCCACTTAAGATGCCCATTTATGCTCTTATCTTAGCAAGGATCTCTTGGAATTTTCTCTACTTCCCAAATACCAACTTCTGAATTTTTCTCTTTGAACTCATTCCCTCTACCAAAAGGAAGGGGCAAGTCAAAATAAGAAAACAAATAGTGCAAAAGCCCTCAGGGAGGACCTAGCGGGGTATATTAGAACAGAAAGTCAGTGCAGCTGGAAAATGATGAAGAGAGGGAAATACTACGCAAAAACAACAGGCAAGCAACCTATTGTAGAGGGCCTAACAGGTCATGATAAACTTCGGATGTAGCCATTTTCATAAATTTTGCTGCTTGACTGTGGTGAAGTTCATTCTTATTAAATGAAACCTAGATCTATGTTTCAAACCTCCTATGCTCTTACAAAACCCAGTGCAATAGATTCAACTGCCTGCATGCTAGGCAGCTTCTCCTAAATGTCAATACATGCAAAGCCAAACACTATCTTTTTCCCAAACCAGCTCCTCCTGACTATTTTATATCTGCTAACAGATGGATCAGTCACCCAGGTTTGTTATCTCAAAGTTATCTTTCATTCCCTGCCTAGTGTCCACCCCATTACATATGGTTCCACAGGTCCTCAAGTCTCCAACCTACTCTTTTCTAGTCCCACTACCACTTATCCTAGTTTATGCTAGCACTAATTATTTTTTTCTGTAATCTTATTTTATTTTATTTTTAATTTAAATTTTATTTTTATATTCCCCATTCAATTACAACCCCCTTATTTTGACCCCAATCCCTCCTTTCCCCACCCCCCACCCCTCCATAGAGTGTCTCTGGTTCATAGTTGTTTGCTGATTTTGATATTTTCTTTCTTATAGTTATTCTTTTTCCTGGTCCCTTATTTAAGTTTTCTAGATTCCTGCTATGAGTGAGACCATCAGGTATTTTTCTTTTTCTTTCTGGCTTATTTCGCTGAGCATGATCCCTTCCAGCTCTATCCATGTTGCTGCATGTGTTTATCTTTTTTGAATGCTGAGTAATCTTCCATGGTGTATATGTACCACATCTTCTTGATCCAGTCATCTATTTTTGGGTATTTGGGTTGTTTTCAAAGCTTAGCTATTGTAAATAGGCTAGCACTAATTCTTGCTCAGATTACTGGACTAGTCCCCATACCTCCAATTCTTTTCCCATCACATTTATCCTTAAAAGTATCATCTTAATACTTTTCTTTTAATCTTAATACTTTTAAGACCACCAATAAGCAGATGACATACAAATTTATTACCTCAAGTTCCAACTTAAAGTTTCACTCATGTATCTGCCCACTTAACATATTTATACTTAGTCTCATTCACATCTCAAATTTAACATGTCTAAAATTGAACTCCTGATTTCTGATCTTCCTTCCAAATCCTAGCTACTCCTCCAATTCCTCTCTGTCTCCCACTCCCATCTCAGTATGTGGCACCTCTACCCAGTCAACTGCTTGAGCCAGAAACCTGGGAGTCATTCAACACTTTCTATTCCCTCAACCCACATTTAATCTATAATTAAATGGATTCTTTCTTTAACATACTTCTCAAATCTATCTAGTTCTCTCCATCACCTCTACCACTGAGTCCCACCTGCAAGGCAAGGCTTCTTACTTAAATGGTATTGAGTGCAGCCTAAGCATTAGGATTTTTTAAAGCTTCCCGAGTGATTCTAACATGTGGCTAAGTGTGAGGATCGCTGCTTTACAGGTTCTGGACTCCTAAATCTCTGGCCTCATTCCTACTATTACCTCCCTGGTTCACTTAACTCCAGCCACACTGATCTTGCTGATTCTCTGAGTATGCCAGGAACAACACAGATTCTTCATGGTCTTTGTGCTTGCTATTCCTCTGAGTGGAGTTCTGGTTCTCTTCTTCACTTTCACCTTCTATACTTACTTACTCAAATACGACCTCTGTAGTGATTTAATGCCATGTTCCCTAGCCATTCTAAAATCGCAAGCCCTACCCCAACACTCCCTCTCTCTCTCCAACTGTTTTTCTCTTTGGGACTCATCCCTTTCTTTTTTTTTTTTTTAATATTAAATTTTATTTTTATATTCCCCCATACAATTGCAAACGCCCCATTCTGACCCCACTCCTTCCCCTCCCGCCCCCCACCACCCAAAAAGTGTCTCTGGTTCATAGTTTTTTGTTGATTTTGATTTTCACTTTCTTATATTCATTTTCCTGGTCCCTTATTTAAGTTTTCTAGATTCCTGCTATGAGTGAGACCATCCGGTATTTTTCTTTTTCTTTTTGGCTTATTTCGCTGAGCATGATCCCTTCCAGCGCCATCCATGTTGCTGCAAATTGCATGTGTTTATCTTTGTGAATGCTGCGTAATATTCCATGGTATATATGTACCACATCTTCTTGATCCAGTCATCTATTTTTGGGCATTTGGGCTGTTTCCAAAGCTTAGCTATTGTAAACAGTGCTGCTATAAACATAGGGGTGCAGGTGCTCTTTGGAATTGATGTTTCTGTGTCCTTTAGGTAAATACCTAGGAGTGGAATTGCTGGGTCATATGGAAGCTCTATGTTTAGTAGGTCCAGAAATCTCCACACAGCTCTCCATAGTGGTTGGACCAGTTTGCACTCCCACCAACAGTGCAGAAGAGTTCCTTTTTCTCGCACCCTCGCCAACATTTGTTGTTGCTAGTTTTTTTAATATGTGCCATTCTCACTGGTGTGAGATGGTATCTCATGGTAGTTTTGATTTGCATTTCCCTGATGACAAGTGATGTTGAACATTTTTTCATATGCCTGTTGGCCATTTGCATTTCCTCTTCAGAGAAGTTTCTTTTTAGCTCTTCTGCCCATTTTTTGACTGGATTATTTTCTTTGTTGTTGTTGAGTCTCATCAGCTCTTTGCAGATTTTTGTGATCAGTCCTTTATCATTAGTGTTGGGTGCAAAAATGTTCTCCCAGTTGGTGGGGTTTCTCTTTGTTTTTGTTATTGTCTCTTTTGCTGTGCAGAAGCTCTTTAATTTGATGTAGTCCCAGCTGTTTATCTTTGTCTTCACTATCACTGCTTTGGGTGATGTGTCTGTAAAGATGTCTTTGATGTGCAAATCCCGTAGTGTTTCGCCTATATTTCCTTCTATGTATTTTATGGTTTCAGGTCTTATGTCTAGTTCTTTAATCCATTTTGAGTTGATTTTTGTGTATGGTATGAGGTAGTGGTCAAGCTTCATTCTTTTGCATGTAGCAACCCAGTTTTCCCAGCACCATTTATTGAACAAACTTTCTTTGCTCCAATGCATAGTCTTTGCTCCTTTGTCAAAGATTAGTTGACCATAAATCTGTGGGTTTATTTCTGGATTTTCTATTCGATTCCATTGGTCTGTATGTCTGTTCTTGTTCCAATACCATGCAGTTTTGATGATTATGGCTTTGTAGTATAGTTTGAAGTCTGGGAGTGTGATGCCTCCATTTCCTTCTTTTTTTTTTCAGTAGAGCTTTGGCTATTCGGGGTTTTTGGTGATTCCATATGAATTTCATCAATAATTGTTCTATTTCTTTGAAGAATGCCATTGAGATTTTGATTGGAATAGCACTGAATCTGTATATTGCTTTTGGTAGGATGGCCATTTTAACAATGTTTATTCTTCCAATCCATGAGCAGGGGATGTCTTTCCATTTCTTTGTGTCTTCTTCTATTTCTTTTAACAGTGTTTTATAGTTTTCTTTGTATAGGTCCTTTACCTCTTTTGTTAGATTTATTGGGACTCATCCCTTTCTAACACAGCACGTATTTTATCTTGCTTACTGCCAGAATATGCACTTCATTAGAGTAAGGACTTTGTTTAAATTGAGTTTACAACACCAGATATGATTTAGGAGAAAAGGTTCATACCTCCTCAGATGTATGTCATCACGTCCACCACCAAAGCACCCATAGTCCTTTACCCTAGATCACTGGGCCCCTTCCCTGACTTTTCCCCACCCTAACCCCTCCTCCCCTTTTAGTAGCCTCAATCCTGCCATCATATTTCAAAATTAAACCAAAACAAACCCTAGAAATATGAGAGAAGGGATTTTTGTCTGTCTTGTTACTTAACTATTATTTAACTCAACAAGGTCTTCCCTGATTCCCCCAACTAAATTTAATTTCCCCATTATGCCCTATAGTAATTTCTTTCTTTCTTTCAAAACATTTATAGAAATCTGTAATTATATTTGTGTTTATGTTGAAACTCCTTTCCTAGAATATAAATCCCAAATAGGAATTTTCTGTTTAATTAACCAAAAAATATTTACTGTTCCTCATGCTTAAGTGGCACAGAGTAATTATTCCAAAAATAGTTAATGAATAAATAAATAAGATCAAATAAATTTCCTGAAAACGCACTCTGATCAT
Source organism: Talpa europaea (assembly GCF_964194135.1). Taxonomy (NCBI): domain Eukaryota; kingdom Metazoa; phylum Chordata; class Mammalia; order Eulipotyphla; family Talpidae; genus Talpa; species Talpa europaea. The sequence goes on along the minus strand of NC_140074.1, from coordinate 116,088,996 downwards.
GTATTCTTCCAGTCAGAAACTCCCAAAGTCTCTTGACCACTTAATATATTACTCTAACTGCCTGGCTTTGATAGAAGACTGTCCATGTTCTGGGCTTATTTACTTCTGTCTTATCTTCCATAATTTCCCGGGGCCTTTGCTTCAGCTCTATTACACTGTATCTAGCGCACACTCTATACCAACAAACACTGCATTTCCCCACCTCCACATTTTTGCTCATGACATTCCTTCAGTCTGAATTCCATCCCCAACTCTGCCAATCAAAACTCCAGCTTTCAAAATACCTACCCTCTAAAACCCGGCCCAAATGTCATCTCCACAGACAGCCTTGACTCCCACTCCAACCTCTCCAACATAATAATCTCTTCCTTTTCCTTTTCTAAACACTTTTAACTCCCTCCCAGTTAAGAGCATACATAGCCCTCTCCCCCAACCTATTACAGTATCTTTTGTTTAGAGTCACCCACAATATAGTCCCTACAACAAACAGATATTTGTTGAAATGAAGTCAGTTAACACCACTAATCCACATCTCTGTGATAAAACATAAAAGGGGTGGGGGTGTCGAGGGACAATGAATTGTTTCTTTTCAGCAAGACCCTTTAATGTCCAAATATATGAATTTGGAATGGCAGATTCCCAGCCTTAACCTTCCCTTCTATGCCTTTTTTGAAAAGGTAAGCTCTTCCCAAATGCAATTTTTTTAGCTCAGATTTTTAAAATATATTCAACTATTTGAAAAAATGTTAGGTTGCATGTGCTACTATGATGACGTAAATTCCTTAAACTATATTAAAATGGATTACCCTAAGATTATCGCATATTTCAAAGACTATCTGGCTGAAAATCTGAATACCTTAAATTCCTGCTGTCTGAAAAAGATAATTACTAGGAAAACATTTCTGTTCAACAAGAAATCTGAAATTGTTATGATCTTTTTAAAGTATCCCATTCATTTTGAAATCATGCTAAGTGATGTTAAGTCATAGCACTAGCAGTCCTGTAAAATTCTACTATGAAACACTTGTTCCTCAGAATAGACACTTGTTTCCCTTACCACTACATCTCATAAGATAGTGGCTCCCAAGGTGTAGCATGCGGAACATGGAAGTCCCTTTCCAAGCAGTCTGTTAAGCTGAAATTATTTTCATAATACTAAGAAATTGCTTGTCTTTTTCACTGTGCTAGTAGCATTTGCACTGGTGATGCCTTACATACAAGGTAATAGTGTTACTCTAACAGAGTCATGTGTCTTGCACCACCATGTACTGATTTTTTTTAAAGTAAGCTTCACTTAAGAATGTTCCTGATGAAGCAATAAAAATTATCAATTGTATTAAATCTGAACCCTTAAGTATAGGTCTTCAAAATACTGTGTGAAGAAATAGGAAGTATTAAAAAGCACTTCGGCAGGACACTCAAGTACAATGACTGTCTCCAGGAAAAGTACCTGTAACTTTCTACATTTGTGAGGTGAACTGCTTATTTCATGGACCATTACTTTTACTTGGAATAAAGTACAGTTTATTCAGATAGGGATATTCAACAGACATTTTCTTAAAAATGAAGTGAGTCTGTCATTTCAAGGAAAACAACTGACAGTATTTGTTGCTAATGACAAAATAAAAACTTTTAATAAAAAATTAGAATTTTGGAGACCTTGTCACTGTTTGACCGAATCCCAATATTTAAGACTTTTCTGATGAAATGGGCTGTGATGCTGGGTGGCTTTTCTGATACTGCATTATGAAATGCGTTATTTAGAAGACCTGTTTAACTCAACGAACCAATTATTTCCCAAACAACTAATGCAAGGTATTATAAAATTATGCATAGGTAAAAGGTCCATTCAAGACTCAAGAGAGACCAAAGGACTTTAATGTAACAGTAACATTAATAAGATTTCCGATTCCACGCTGCAACTTAACTTGCAAAAAACTACCAATTGTGAAGTTTTGGTGTACTAGCAGAGAAGCACTGCAGAACTGTCTGAAAATATCTCTGAGGTCATATTTTCTTCTTATACTTCGATCAAAACAATCTATCACATTAGACTGAATACAGAAGCAGATATGAGAATCTGGCTCTCTTTTATTAAGCTGAACATTTAAGGGAGTGTAAAAAAGGCCACTCTTCTTATTAGTTTTTTTAAGTTATTTTCATAAAAATATATATTTAACATGAGTTAGCTTTTCTAAGTAATTAAAAAAATGTTTTTCTTTTAAAACTCTAATTTGGTAATATCAATAGATACAAACCACATAAACAAAAAGCTCTTTGGGGTTTTTAAGGGTACAGAGTTCTGAGACCAAAAAGCTTAAGAACCACTCCACCAAGAGAATCTTCTTGTGATTCTGGCCACCTCTAAAGTTGCTGTTTGTACCAAACTCCCCCATTGTCAACCAGAGTTGAATCTGGTGTAGATATCAAACCTTTAGTTTGACCAAATCCGATCTACTCAGCAAACTGAATTAAGCCTCATGGATACCAAGGATTATTTATGGTCAAACAATGGAGTCCAGTAACCCTTACTGCTGAAGTCCCTGGAACTATCTTGGATCCAGTCCTTTCTGAGGCCTGGTTGTTCTGGTTTTCCTAAGGTTCTAGGACAAATATTTATTTCCTTTCGACAAATCTCTTTTTATATGAATTAGTTTAAACAGATTTTTTTTTCTTATGATCCAGAAAGATTTAACACCATAGGACATCAATACCTTTACCAAAGCTGTTTTATTTGGTCTCCTGACCTGAAACACCAAATTATAACAAGGTCCCCCTCCATTTGAAGATATCCCTATGTGGAATGGAAATTATAGGTTCATTCAGAACAAGAGACAGACTTAGGGAGGTTTTTATTTATTGGGAGGGGGCAGAGATAAGGCCACTATTTATCATGTCATTATACTTTATAGACAACACATAGCTTCATTAAAAGATACCAATCTGACAGGATTTTTCACGGAACCTGATGAACAGAAAAAGAAAAAAGGCAATAAGACTTGCCCTACTAGATATGAACAATTATTATAAAGCCATGCTAATTAAGGCAGTGTAGTACCTGCACAAGATAGACATACCAATGGTACAGAAGAGAGAATACAGATACAAATGCTCATATGCTGGAAACGTAGAAGTGGCATTATAAAGTTCTATTAAAAAATGATGCTGGGCACTGAATTACCCTTATGGGAAGAAAATTAAATCCCAGGGTCATTTTTATGGAACAAAATTAGGGCCCTACTTCACATCATATATCAAAATAGAGTCTAGGTAGATTCGAGACTTAAGTGTGAAAAGCAAAACTTTAAAACTTTTTAGAGGACGTTAACTATTACCTCAGTATAGAGAAGGATTCCTTCCTTAAGATACAAAACATGCACACACACAGACTGAAGGAAAAATATAATAAATTTTACTTTAAAGTTTAAAATTTACTTTCAATAAAATATAAAGTTGAACAAAATACAAATTAAAACACACCCACTAGAACGTAATATCAAAAAAAAAAAACCCAGAAAATAACAAGTGTTGGCAAGGATATAGAGAAATTGGAACCCTTGTGTACTGTTAGTAGGAACATGTGATGCAGCTGCTGTTAAACAGTATGATGGTTTCTCAAAAAAATTAAAAATAGAATTACCATATGATTCAGCAATTCCACTTCTGGACATATACACAAAAGAACTGAAAGCAGAGTCTCAAAGAGATAGCTGTACAGCAAGATTTATACAGCCAATAGCCAAACGGTGGAAGCAATCCAAGTATACATCAGCAGATGAACGGCTAAACAAAATGTGGTACACATACAGATATCTGTATATATCTAATGGAATATTATTCAGCTTTAAAAATGAAGGAAATTCTGACGCATGCCACAATAGGACTGAACCTTAAGAACATTATGTTAAATGAAACAAGCAAGATATAAAAGGACAAATGCTGTCTGATTCCATTCATATGAAGTATCTAAAATAATCAAAATCATAGAAACAGAAAGTAGAACCTGTTTCTAAATAACAAGAAAAAGATTATGTAATTCTCAAATTCAGAGGATGACTGATTTAACACATATTTTTGCCCTTAAAGATGGAGAAGTAAGAGGCTTCCCAGCTTCTTAGAAATAGTCAAGAATAAAGGTCTTCGTGGTCAAGTAAGGATTACTATCTGAATATTTAATTCCTCCTATGAGATCTGCATTCAGCTCTCCCAAAGTGAAACAGCCAGCTTTGCTGCACAGAGCAACAGTTCTATTGCTCTGTCAGTTCTATTAAACATAATGAATGCCAGTTCCATTAAAATATGAAGGCCTGAGTTTCCTAAAGAAACTGTCATTTAGAACATTGCCCCTATAATGGGAACTTGTCAAAAACAAAAGTAAAAGAAGCTACTACATCTTACTAGCAAGTTTGTCAATAGAACCTTTCCAGTGATTCATCACGCCTGAAAACACCAAAAAGCATGCCTTCCTGAATACACAACCAGAACTGAATATGGGGACACAATTGTTATGACACAGATTGAACATAACCATATAAGTCTGAAAATAAATATGACAAAATAGTAAAAATAAAAGTAGATTTCTGATAAATACCAGAATATTGTTATTGTACCCTGGTTTATATACCCTGAAATCAGTAAGATTACTCAAAATACCAGTACATGGCAAGACGCTAATAAAACATACTCTGCCAGGCAGCAATTAGCCCAGTCCTAAAACCAGCTTTAGAATGCAGTTCCACTCTATCTTTATTTGTGTTCACCTTCATCAGTGTTATGAATTTTCAGAAAACATCATGGACACAATGACATTTCTCCTGATTCTACAGTACATGACAGAAATGCACAGGATTAATAAGCATTGCTCCAGACCCTCAATTGAGAGATATCAGAGTTCATGGTCTAATAAAACTTTTCCTAATTAAGGACAATTTGTCTCACTCCTTTTTTATGATAAAAATCTAGTAATAATGAAAACAACATGCTATCACAGCATAATCTTACATAACACTCCAAATGTGTAGAGAAATGTGTATAAATGAGGAAAAGGGAAAAAAGACAAACATATACTTGTGTATGTACACCAAAGATGTTTTCATCTAACACTCAAAACCCCACATCTCCAAGCAAGCTTATAAGCACAATTTCATTCTGTGTAACTTTCATCTCAGAAAAAAAGGCAAAATCATGAGAAAAGAAATTGCCTAGTTTCCTTACAGCTAACCTTATTCTGGGAGGCAAGAGAAGAAATTGTTTCTTCAGAGATACTACTCATCTTTCACACAGAGTATTCAAGACGAGGAAGCTGCAAGGTCTAAGATCCAGAATTCAACACCACCAGAGGCAAAGAAATGAGTCAAATATACGGTGCATTATGTTAAAATAAAGGCACTATACTCTTTCAGAATTATGAGTATGTGTCTGTGTGTATCTGCTTATAGATACACAAACACACAGAGGTGAGGGTTCACATCTGGGCCAGGAAAAATACAAAGTGAGCCAGGAACAACTTGCACTAGAAAACAAAGAAGCACTCACATACCAAGCTCCCCCAAGCCAAAAGGGACGTTTTGAACATAAAAAAAAAAATCTATTAAAAAAAGTCTATAATTATTGGTAAGACATCAACTAAATCAACATCAAAATATGAATCTGTAGGTGGTACTAAAATAAAGGGTAAGAAAAAGAAATAGTTCAGTCTTAAACTAAGTCTTGCCACCACTAGAGGTGATTATATCATCTCCTTATAAAAATGTTAAAGGGAAAATTAAGAATTACAAATTATTTGTTATAAATTATAATTTATCCCAAACTGATGAGGAAAGTTTTCATAGAAGATTGAAAACTAACCAATGAAAAGGGAATGGCAAAATTAGGAAATTACCATTTTGCAACAACCAAAGAGATAACTGATCTGAGTAAGAATCATCATCCTGAGATGAAAAGTTGCTAAAGGAGTATTCACAATGCTAGAGTGTCACGAGTCCACAGATCGCTTGCTAATAATTACTAAGGGGAAATCTGGTATTTATCATCTTAAACAAATGACCAACTCACATTATTAACAGTGGGACATTTATTACATGCTTTTCTTATTGTGATGCAATATGAGATGCAAAGTAACACCTATGAAGCAGTCCCATCAAAAACCTTTCACCTGAATCTAATCAAGTCTTTCCCTTTCACTGCCAGTTTATAGGAAATACAAGGATAAAAGAACTAATTAAAATGAAATTATATGGAAACAAGCAGAAAATTCACAAAGTGATATATTCGGTAAGACAAATGGCTTCTTCAAAAAGGTAATATCATGTGTCTTCTAAATAAAGGTTTTAGGTTTAAGAAGAGACTAAAAAGACCTTTGGGGAAAAGAATACCAACAGCGTAAGTGTCATCTTCAAAACAACTGGGAAAATCTGAACTGGATAATAGATGATATTAGAAAATCATTGTCAACTGCCTCAACTGAGACAATGCGTTCTAAGAAAAATTAAGTAAAATATAGACATTAGTCTGTATTTTTTTAAGATGTATTTGAAGTATTAAAGTATCATGACAGGGCTCCCTGGAGGTGTAGGAGTTAAGTCTCAGAGCTATCACCCATGCGCCCTAAGCTCAATCCCCCAGTCAGGAAGCTAACCCACATGGTGCCGTAGACCTTTCGTATTTCCCCTGCTGCTCCCTTTAGCAGTGTGTTTCAGTAAATCTACCTGTTCTGCTTCCCACTCTATCTCTGTTGAATTGTCTCATCCCCCACTGCTGGCCTACACCTTAGTTCTTCTATGCATAAATTTTTTTTTTAAAGTATCATGATGACTGCAATATAGTCTATATATACAAGCACATGCAAACATAGCAAAATGTAAACAATTGAATCTAGGAGATAACTGGTATAAAGGTGATGATTATAGTACTCTTTCAAATTTTTGTACATTTAAAAAATTTTCATTTAAAACAGTTGTTTAAACAAAAAAAAGACTCAAAACATACTTCCTCCAAGAAGACCTCCCAAATGAACTTTCCTACAAACTTTAATCACACCTTATCTCATGGAACACAGTATTAATGTTACAGTTCTGTCTTCTACTTAGATATTCAATCAAAGATATAATATTCCAATAAGATTATAAGCTCCTTCTGGCACAGATACAATGATTTTCTATTTCTTCACAGATCACAGTGCATTGTACAATATACAAGACTTTTTAAAAATACTAGTACCAATATTCTGTGTAGGCATGCAGTAAAGCACCTTACTGAGTGGGTTAGATTTTCAACTAAACAGAAGCTCACTTGTATAAACAATTCTGAGTCAGAGCTATCAAAAGATCCTAAAGCATCATCATGGGCTTGTTGAACCGCGCAGAGAAACTGGCGTGAGGAGTTAAAGGAAGTGCGCATGTGCAGTTCACAGGTCTTCCGAGCACTGCTGTGAGTTTGCTGTTCCCCAAGCAGAGGCTTTATTCCCAAGACATTATTCTTCAGTCAAACACTATCTTCTACCACCACCCCCATCTGTAAAACAGCACGGTAGTTAGCCACAGCTCCTGGGTGTAATGAAGTTTAACAAGCTACACAACTTGAACTTTAAAATCTTAGATAGAAGACTGCACAAAGATCAAAATTTTTGATAATACAATGTTGGTGAGGGAAATAAGCAGACTCACTCACAGAAACAGGAATAGAGATTTGTACAATCTCCCTGGAAAGCAATTTAGCAATTACCGAATATTAAAAATGCACATATCCTGTGACCTAGCACTTCCACTAGGAATTTATCTGAGAGACACACCTCTGTACATAAGAAGTACATATAAGGAATTAATTGTAGCACTGTAAACAACCTAAGTAAGTATTAAGAGCTCGCTGAATGATTGTACATCTATACAATGGAACACCTACTGCTTTTCAAAAAGATGTTCTGTATGAATGATGGTCAAGATAGTCTAATTGAAAAAAAGCATTATAATGGGTATACTGCTTGCTATTTATGTAAAACAAACAAAACAAAAACACCAACATATATAGTTCTTTATGCTTAAAAGCAGTGATTATCTCTGGAAGGGTAAAGGACATACTGGCAACAAATTTCCTTTAGGTTGGTTAACTAGATGGATGAAAGGAGGAAAGCAGATGACTTTTCACTGTATACCTTTTAAATTTTGTTCATATGTATATATCATATATATGGACATTAAAACTAACCATTTTAAAGAGTTTTATTTAACCATGACACTGCACCAAAATAAATTAAATGATATTCATCTTAATCCTAAAGACAATGCCTTTGCACCATAAAATTTTCAAATGAGGCTTCACTAAATTCAACCACATAAAATGTTTCGAAATTAAAAATAAAGCATCCTAGATGATAGAAGCCTACTGAGACGAAAAATGGACAATCATTACCTCAATAGTTTTACTTCAAGATTTCACAAGAAACTGATGGAAGTTGAGACACAGGCAACATTACACATCTCCAAGTACCAAAGAACCACTATAAATTGCTCTGAAAGGAGAAGTAACCAGAATACCAAATGGACACCAAACCCCACCTTAAATGTGGGGTTGTCACAATAACTTGAACTCTTAAGTTTTCACATAAAAACAAAACAAAAAAAAGAGTCTCCAGCTCTTTCCCAGGACACAAGATGATGTATGCCCCCCAAATTCCTTTGCTTCCTGTGTCATCTCTTGGTTCCAACTGTAACCACGGTAACAGAAAACAGCACAAAAGACAGCAGAACCTTGTAAAGGCCAGGGTTAAATGGGGAAGTAAAAAATCTATATATGTATCTTTTTTAACCCCAAGAACATAAGATTCTAGAATTAAGACTGGCCACCAAAAACACCCTGAAAGAATACCAAAGAAAAACCGCAAAGAAAAAAGGAAAAAACCAGCCTTACTAATATATCCCATTCCCAGCTATACAAACAGAACACGGGGCTGGCAAAGGTAACTGAAAAACAGAGATGACCCCCTCCCCCCAACAAAATAGCTATTCATTTCAGTGCTATTTAGCAAACCTTTTCCTGTACAAGTTTATCATTTCCTTGCCCTGTTTTGATGGCAAAGGTAAGAAGTAGCGAAGTAGCCAGAAGAGTAGCAACACAGGAACAAATTAAAGGAGCATGCCATCTTAAAATCCAGGTCCTAGATCACTGAAATACTTTGAAGTTCCTTATTTAAATTTTTTTGGTTATTTACAAGTCTGAAAGAATTATCATTCTCTACTTAAGAACTCCAGTAGGTAAGTTATTATCGACCAATAACTTCAGACTGCTTTTGTTTTCATGTGGTGTTCGCAGAGCATGAACAATATACAGCTAAAACGAAAGTGCTAAGGAAGATCTTTTACAAAAAAGGAGGCAAATAGGTCACACAAAGTAGGAGGACTGGAGAAGACAGAACCTTGAAGTCTTAATTTACGGTTACTATTCTAAGTCGTTTATAGTGTGTGCTCTTTACCTTATCTAAGTCTATGAAGAAACTAAGAATTTTAATAAAATGAAACCCCACCCCCTTATTTTCTTTTTATGACCCTCAGTCCCCCTTAGAAAGTCTACCAAAATCCCCAGACAGAATAATTGAATGGGTGGGGCACGAACTCCAAAATTTAGTGGAGGTCTGTACTGAAGGCATAGCAAGACGTAGAGGAAAGAGAAGAAATGCTATAATTGTTAAGTTGCAGTGACAGTTTCAAAAGAAGGGTCAGCGTGGGGCACTTCGGCTGTGGGAGGCGCTTGTACCCTGGGAGTCGCTAGGGCAACACCAGATGCGAACAGGACTTTGTCAACAAATCCCTCATATAATTTAAACTCTCCCTTTTGGATAGGAGCAACAGGCTCACAATCTGGCAGTAAATCGAGCTCACTGCTTGGGAAGAAGGCGGGCGCGTGGTCAAGGGGCTCTTTATCCCGCAGGTCCCTGCAACACGGAGATGCGCATGCGCCCCAAGGGCAGCGAGCAAGCACCCCTAGCTCGTTCACACTCGCGCATGCGCAGTTACCCTTCTCGCCGCAGGCGACAGCTCACTATTTGGCAAGGGGGAGGGGGTTGGGAAATGATGGGGGGGGCGGCTGAAGGCAGGGGGCGCGTTTGTGTCTCCTGAATGCTTGGGATTGGGAGCGGGAACGGTTGATTAGGCGCTGGCATTCGCAGGCCACGTAACCCGGGATGTGGGAAATGGGGCAGAGAAGAGTCTAAGTGTGTGTGGGGGGGAGTGGGGGTCAGTCACCTCTTAAGGGAGGCGCCCCCCCACACTCCGACAAGACAACCCTCTCCCTCGACTCTCCTCCCCCCACTCACCTGAGAGCGGCGGCGACAGCTGCTGGTCCCCGTCCCCCTGCGCTCGCCTCATACTGTCCGCAACATCCGGGACCTGCGGGACCGCCGATACACAAATACACACTCGGAGCGCGCACACTCACACACACACACACCGACACACACCGGCCGGGGCGTCATGGCGTCAGCACGCCGACGCAGCGAGCGCGTACCCGCCGGGCCCCACCCCGCGCGACTTCCGCCCCCTCTTCTCCCCGCCCCTCCCTGCCCCGCCTTCCTCTTCCTTAAGTCGCCGCCTCGCTCCCGTAGTGCGCATGCGCCCCGGCGTCTCCTCGGCGTCGGGGATTTGAAGAAAAGGAGGGGCCTGAGAAGAAAGAGGCGGGAACTCGGAGGGGGTCGCGTGCAGGGCGCGGCAGGCTGCGCAGAGGTGCGAAGACCAATGGAGGCCCGCCAAGGAGGGAGGGTGTTGGGGTGGGGGGCAGGTAACCGTAAAGGTAATAAGTGGAAGTTTTGTTTGTAATACGTGTTTGGATTATCGACGACTTTTCCATGCATTACTCCTTTTTTTTCTAACCAACTCTGTGACAGTACTGTTTGACTTTGTGATAATGCTAGAGAGTCTTAAATCACTTTCAAAGTTCCACATTTTGAAACGAAAATGAAAAGGACCATTCTTTTGGGGTAAGAGCAGCATAGGCGGCCTAAAATGGAAGGAAGCTGATTTGGTGATGGTTTGTTGTGTTGGATACCTGAGTCCCCAGGTGGCCTCACATCCCAGCCTCCTAGGACTAGCCATCCCTGGGTTGAGTAGAGAAAAATATCTCATAGTATCTTGGCCCTGAGAGACAAGAGAAATCTCCAAGCTAGAGTAATAACGTCAGCGATGGGATGTTTGTTGTTGCTACTATTCTATCATTCCTCCCTTCAGCTTAAACTTTAAAAAATTATTCTTATTGAATCAAGTAAGATAATCTGAAGTAGGCATTGTCTCTTTTCCATACTGAGATAGTCTCATTACATACACACACACACACACACACACACACACACACACACACACACACTGAGGTACTGAATCCAAAAGAGCAATCATATGAACCCATGGGTCATGGGGTGACAGTGTGAGCCCTGCCTTGGGAACACCTTCCGGAAGCCCTGCTGCTGTGGGACCGTCTCCAGGAGACCGGTGCTCACTGTCTCCTGCCACATGCATCCTGGCGCCAGGTGGCTGGTGAGTCTGTTCAACAGGGAAGGCTGAGAGCCCATGAACAAAGCCACAGGGATTTGCAAAGAAACCCCTGACTGTGCCAAGCTGTCTTCCACTTTCAAATGCATAAGCAGACCATACTTAAAATGTCCTGGGAATCACAGATAAAACACTCCAAACTCCTAGAACTTGCCCAACCCACATTTCAGCCAATATAATCAAGAAACGGAGATAGTAAATTTCACAACGATGTAGTTACTCTGTCTGCCCCGCTTACATCAAAATGAGCTTTTACCACCTATTCTGCTGATGCTCGAAACTTTCCAATTAGATTTCACTCATCGTCATCATCAACACCAGCAAACACTCATTCCTTTAGCCAAAGCCAGGTCCTTGTGAAAATTCAGAGTACCACACGTGTAACCCTTGTAACCAGTTACAAGTAGTTGGAAGCTGGTGTCACTGAGCCTATTCATTTCCTGTTCAGATTTCACAGAACAGCAGGGAAGGGGAAGAATAGGGAGGGGTACTCATTGGAGGAGGTAGCATGGAGGTGGGGAGGGGGTGCAACAAAGGGAAACTGATGACATGGACAAGACACTTGAGCTTGGGCCTCCCCGGTGGCGCAGCGGTTGAGCGCTGGGTTGCCAAGCTGCCCACAGCCTCTGCAGCGTCGGTTCGATCCCCAGCTGCCGGGCGGGGTCCCACATGGTGCTAAGACCTCTCCTGCTGCCCGCTGCTCCCCTCAGCATTGCACTTTGTCAGTCTGCCTGTTCTGCTCCCTGCTCTGGCTCTGGTGAATTCTCTCACCCTCCCGCGCTTCTCACTGTACCCAGTGCTTGTATAAATAAATAAATAAATCTTTAAAAAAACAAAAACAAAAACAAGACACTTGAGCTACTTCACAATTGGAGCTAATCATCACAGTTTAGTCAGATTCTGCCAAGGACCTGGGAGGGAATCCTCGGGACTAGTGAGTCTGTGCCAGCAGCTTGTCCAGGCTGGCCCTGAATCCTCAGAGATCCTAATCCTAGCCCCATCTGAAGCCTGGTGCAACAAGGCTCCCATTCGACTGTAGGGACCATAGTGCCCACCTGAGACGTGATCCCACCAGCCTCTGTACAAAGGCCTTTGATTTGGTGTGGATCTGATTAAATGGCTCTAGATGTCCTTGGAAGTGCCGTGTGGAAGAATTTTAAACAGCTTCTCCTTTTTAATATGCACTTCCTCTTCGGTTTTAATTATTTTGTTCCTACATTTTCCCTTTCAATTTACTAAAATCTAGAAATGTAATTAGAGCAGAGGCTGGGCTCAGAGAAAGCTGCCAGGATTTCTACAGCATGATTAAATATACTAGGCATCCCTTTAGTGTGGGACTGAAAAATAGGATTCTCATTATTATCTTTCCCTTATCCAGGAAAGAATCGGCACCACATACAGATATGGATTTATTGAAAATGCAGCACTAATTAAAAACACCCAGCCTCTTGACGAGGTTTGGGGGCGAAAAGTGCGGTTATTTAATTATTTCCTCCATTTACTGTTTTGTTGTTGTAACCACTACAAGCAGGAAGCCCCCCTCACTTCTCTATCCTCAAAATAAAATTCTTCTCTCCTCATGAGGAACTTAATGAAACTTTTATCTATACAACAACAGTCAAGTTTACAATGGCACCAATTCAACTCACTGTTTTCTGTGGTGGTTGGAAATATGCAGGATTTCTGTTCTGGAATCAAAACACAAGACTGTGTTCATTGGTCATTGTAAGCCAGGTCTGGGCAAGGGATCTGTCCCTCAAAGACCCCCAGATGGCTGGTATTTATGCTGCCAGGGAGGCTCTTCAGCTCCATTTTATAGTCAAATAAACAAAGGCATGGTTGCTCATGATGCTGTAGGAGAGGTGGAGGCAGGCAGGGCTGAATAGAAGCTGAGCACAAACTCCTGTTTTGCTTGTAAATACTGTAGGAAGCTGAAGTCCTTCTCGCCTCTCCTCTCTGTACAATGATTCAGCACCCACCTTGGGCCCGTGGCCTGCTATGGCGGAACCCCATGCAACTCAGAAATGGATATACAGGAAGAAGAGCCCTAGAAGGGGCATGAGCCGATGCCCTGGACATTCCAGTCTAAAGGAAAAGAGACAGATGACACACCCAAGACACAGATGTAAAATCACACACAAGGAAGTGTGCCAAACTCATTGATGAGGTTGTGCTGGGGTCTTGATGGGTTTAATAAAAAATTGGCAGTGGAGAAATATTGATTCTGTTTTATAGTGAGCCAACTATGGCTTAATGAATGAGCTCTAGCCTCCTTGTCTGGAGACTCAGTTTCAAACTTAGCACTAAATATAAATTTTGTAATAAAATTTGACAGACCTTTCTGAACCTCAGTTTTTCCATTGAACAATGGAGAAAGTGTTGCCAACCAGAGTATAATAAAGCTGGCCCACTTATGCATGGGCCACTTACGTGTTACTGACTGGATTTTGGAGGTAAGCATTCATATATATTCCTGCTGACCGTCAGGCCCCACTCTAATCTATTGCTCCTTTTCTCTATGTCCTTCTTTTGGATTCTTCCTGAAGCTCAGATGCACAGAAAATGACTTCTCAGCCAGAACACTGCCACTGGGATCCCTAAACGAGCTTGGAGTTTGTTTCCTCATAGAGCAATCAGGGTCTGTGTTGCAAGAACTGCACCAACTCTGGTTACATCATCCAAAACTGAAATTCACTGAAGAAATGTCTCTGATTCCCAGAATTGCCAGGAGCTGAAGAAGCAAACTTGGAAATTCAGCTGAAAATCAAAGGCCAGTGAAAGAGGAACAATTTTCTTTAGCAGGACATTTCGGCCAGTTGGCCAACGGGTGAACACTGCCACAAAGTGCCACCACCAGACAGGCCACTGCTGTGACCACTTCTCAGCATGTGTGACCTTCCTTGCATCTTCATGCCTCAGGCTGCATGCCCAAAACCTGGGTAGCAGCCCCCACATGGCCAATCCTAGGTCACACCCTGGGCCCTGACCAATATGGGGAGCAATAAGAAAAGATCTTGCTGCTACACTCTAATATTTGTCACCCTTTCTGACACTATCCACAGCATGGGACTCATCCCCAAAAGAATTGGATCAGATACTGACCCACCAGCCCTCCCCTCTCATCTGTGAATGGTCGATTCATCTAGGGTAACCAAGAGCACCATGTGAGGTGTTTGTTCAGGTGTTTGTAATAGGCATTTTGTTACTTTATTTTCTTTAATAAAACAAAAGGCTTGGAATAGTGTACTCATCTGAGGATTTGATCAATGTACTTATAGGTATTGAAGTTCTGAGTTTTTAACCTGGAGAAATGGCTGAAAACTTATCTGAAGAGTGAAGGCCTAGGCAAAGGAGAAGCTATAGGAAAGAGGGGAGAGGAGGTGGCAAGTTTGAGTTCTAGCTTTTCTTTGATTTTTGTTTTGGACTAGCAATACAACTCCATTTCCATCTCATTTATCTTTAAAACAGGTCTAAAACTGACCTGAAGTCATAGCTTCAAATAAGTTTTAGAGGGTTAATATTTGTTTTCAACAAAGAATCTAAAATATGGATTATATTCAGTGTTATGAATTATTTTCAGTGGCTTTTTTTTTTTTTTGGTCCTATCCTGAATAGGGTTGATCCACAACCTGTTGGCATTTGCCCTAAAATAACATTTGCCTAAATGTAGATAATTAGTTTAGCAATAATACATTTTTCCTCTGCTTCAACTCAAATAGAAATTACTTTGGATTTTACAATTTTAGATGATCCTTGCCACGGTTCTACTTTATCAAGGTGAATTGATTTCAATCGAAAGTTTACTCTACATTAGAATCCTATTTTAAAAAAAGAATTTAATCTAAAATTCAATTATGGAAGGTCTGTGCCAAAGTGAACAGTCAACTAGCACCTGCTGAATGTTCCCTGGGTACAGAGCTTTACCAAGGTAACTGCAGGAGAAGTCAGAGAAAAAGAAATGTCCCTATTTACAGAGAGTTTCCAGTTAGGAATTTAAAAATTTCCAAACTGGAAGGGGCCATGAAGCTCCCCGATGTAGTGGTTTTCAAATGGAACTTACCCCTGAAGATTTGCTCTAGGGGCTCCAAAGAAGAGGGGCTGGGGGACTAATAGGGCTGGGCAGACCAGGTCAAGCTAGCCTGAATCTCTTTCCATTCACTCAGGCCAGAAATAAAGCATCATCCTTGACTCCTCTTTTCATCAGAAATTCCCTTTAAGTTCTATTATCAGAGTATCCTTGGAATAGGTTCATATCTCTCTATCCCCCCCAGTTCCATCCAAGTTCTAGTCAGTTTCTCTTTTGCCTGAACCACAGCAAATGGGTCTTCCTAACTCTCTTCATCCTTTCATCCATTCTTCACTCAACAGCAGGACAACCTAGTTCAAATTTATGTCCAATTATGCTGCACCCCTATTTAAAACCTTTGAATGGCTTCCCATTATACCAAGAGTAAATCCGAACTTTATACTTCTGCCTGTAAGAGTCTCATATTCAACCAAATCTCATGTGCCTTGTCCTTGTCTTCACTTCAGCTCCTTGGCATCTACCAATTTCTAGTACCCTCCACGGGCCTTTGCTGTTACTGTTCCTTCTACCTGAAACACTTTTCCCCTAGCTCTTTACCTAGCTGGTTCTGCCTCTTCTTTCAGGTTTCAGTTTAATTTTCACATGCAGGAACCTTCTCTGACCACTCACTCCAGCCTATCCAGAATAAGGTCCTGCTCGTGCTTGCTGTCACTGTTTATTGTTTACTTCCATTATGAAACTAATGACAGTTTGTAATCATTTTGAGTATTTATTTATTCATTATCAGTCTCCCCTTCTCAATTGTCAGCACTACAGGGGCCCGTCTGTTTTACTGACCATAATGCCCTAGCATTCAGCACAGTGCAGATGCATGGACAGAGAGTGCTTAGTACATACTGAATGAATGAGTGAATGACAGAAAGCCCTGGTCTAGTCTGGAATGTCAGAGAAGGCTTGAACAGAGGTTGGAAGCATCAACGGAAGGTTAGCAGGGAAAGGGTGTGGAGAAAGGGAACGAGGAAGAAAAGCTGTGCACACAGATTAAGATCCTTAGGCCAGAGATAGCATAAAGTTCTTCATATACCTGGAAAATGAGTGTGACCAGAGTACAGAAAGCCAGTGGGAGGTGGGTCAGGAAGGTTAGGCAGAGCCAGCCAGATCTCTCCCCTAGGACCCAAACCACAGGCTTCACAGGGAGAAGTGAATTCCCCAAAGAAAAGAGAGTAAAGAAGCTCTTGGCCAGAGAAGAGGGAATACTGGAGATCAACAAGAGACCACTACTATGGTTTTCCTTCTCCCTCTCTAGTTGTTCCTTCCCAGCTTCCTTTGGGGCTTTTTTTTGGGGGGGGGGGGGAAATCCTTTGAATATTGCTTTCCTTGAATTATATTTAGTTGCCCCCTTCTTCCCTCTGTCCTCCTTTGCTTTGACCTCACCCATTCACTCTCATGGCTCCACTGCCATCCACCCGCTAAAGAATATTCCGAATCTGCCTTGAGTCAAGTGTCTCTTGAACTCCAAACTTACACACCCTGATAATATTTTCAGTTGGATATCCCCAATTCACCATCATAGTCACCAGATCCCAAATGTGCTTTTCTTGCAGTGTTCTCTCACCAAGTGGCTCAAACCTGAGGAATGGGAAGTATTCTCAACTCCTAGTCAAACCCACTTGTAATTCAACACCTGGTTCTAGCAACTCCCGGTTCTGCTTACTTTCTTCTATCTTCGCAGACTCTTCCCCACTCTTTCCTGGATCACAGCAGCCTCCCCACCAGCCTCCCAGCCTCTGGCATTGCCCCTTCTGGTTCATTCTTCACTCTGGAGCCAGGGTAAGCTTTCCAAAATGCCAATCTTGTGGAGTCATTTCTTTGCATACCACTCTCCCATGGCTCCTCACTGCCCTCAAGATAAAGTGCAAATGCCCTAATAAGGCAGAAAGACTCTTTACCAGGGACCTGTACTTTTGTCTCTAGGTGCTTTCATCCTCCCCACCCCATTGAACAATATGGTTCCCAGTCCAGTCATACACAGAACTACTTTCAATTCCCTGAGTTAACCAAGTTCTCTTTTTGCCCACACTGCTGTCTCTTCCCAGAACACTCTTCTCCACACCTTTCCCTGCCCCCACCCTTCTTCTTCCCCTGGTTAATTCTCTGATTCTTCAGGCTTGGATTTATCCATCTGTTTCATCAGGAAGATGTATGTGTCCCTTGACCCTGAGCTAGGTCTGCCATATTTCTCCTCCCACTGCACTGCCTCCTTGTGGGTGACGGCCCAAGTCCCTTTCTGGGTCCCTCACTAGAGCACCTCAGAGGCAGGGACTTGCTTTTCCTTTTCTCTCTATCATGTTTCCAGCATCAAGCAGCATTCAGGGCATGGCACAGGTATTTAGATACATGCTTGTGTGGTGAGTAAATGAATGAGTGAGGGATATAAACATTCCTCTCAAGAACTGGAATCCTGTCATTTTGGGCACAGAAGCCTCCAGCAGCTTCCTCATCATGCATCCATTATTTGGCCACAGGCTGGTCAGCTCCCCGTGAGAACCCTGGCCATCCTCTCCAGAGGCTTCTTGACTCACATCCTCTGCTAGGAGCCCAGCTTCCCTTAAAAGGCCACCTTATCGGAAAGTGCCTGTGATGGCATTTATGAGCTCTATTTTTATCTATGTTGGAAAAGTCTCAAAGTTAATTCCCAAGCCAAAGACAGTCAACTCAGGAACGTGGATGAGCAAGGAAGCACCTACGTGATGCCTTTGAGTCACAGCTTTGTTTTCTGTGGCAGAGGCCTTGATTCCTCCCATCCCTGGGTCGTTGTTTTTAAAGACTGGCTGATTCTAAAAAGCTTTTGATCCTGCATTTGTTAAAACTAGATCCTGCAGTCCTTAATGGTCTATGAAATGCTGTCCTCTTCCCCATAATTCTCTTATGAGGCCGGGGACCTCAGAGCACAACACAGAACGGATTGCCAAACATCTCCAAGCTCCTCCAGAGAGCTTCCCCTCCCAAAAAGGAAATTAATCATGGGTGATAGCGTTGCTAGCAGTGGGAAGGAAGGAGATAGGGCAGTCACGGGGCAAGGGTAGGGAAGGTTCCAATGAGCCTGGCCAGACAGGTAATTGGACAGAAGCTACAGAGATGAGGCGAGTAGCCCAGCAGGGCTGGTGAGCATGTCCAGGGCTTGTGCCAGGGAAAGGATTCATCTTCGGAACCACAGAGGGAAAGAGAAGAAAAGGAGTGTGGAGAGAGGAAAATAACAATGAAGGACCGTAGGAAGGGAGGGCAGGCAGTCAGGAAACAGGGAACGGCAAAGATGGAAGGAATCACAGGAATTTGTGGAGAAAATGAAGTGGAGAGAGGGAGCACGGGGTGCTCATTCAATCCAAGTGGGAGGATGTGGGAAAGTCAAGTGGAGGCCCCTGAAACATGGGGTTATCCCCGCTCCTATAAAGGCAGATGCAGGCCTGGGAACTTATCGAGGAATATTCTTTTTTTTTTTTTAATTTTTTTTTTTTTATGGAGGCATGTTTTATTTATTTGTTTGTTTGTTTTGTTTATACAAGCACTGGGTACAGTCAGAAGCGCGGGAGGGTGAGAGAATTCACCAGAGCCAGAGCGGGGAGCAGAGCAGGCAGAAGGACCGAAGTACACTGCTGAGGGGAGCAGCGGGCGGCAGGAGAGGTCTGCGCGCCATGTGGGACCCTCCTCCGCTGTCTGGGGAGCAGCCAGGGATCGAACCGGCGCCGCAGAGGCTGCGGGCAGCTTCGCAACCCAGCGCTCAACCGCTGCGCCACCGGGGAGGCCCCTCGAGGAATATTCTTACTCCAGATTTAAGGTTCTGAATTTGCCACCATCCATGGCCCTGGGAATTGAGGAAAGATAGGTTTTGTCAAAGGGTGCTGGAATCCAGAGGACTTGGGACACAACTGAATCGCCTTCCTTTTTCCTTTAGCAAAGGCTTAATTCAGGCTCCAAGTCCCACTGTCTCTGCATACAATTACCCACCCATCGTCTGGGCATTGTCCCAGATCACGGCTCCCTACCTCTGCCTCTGCCTCTGCTGGCTACTCTGGGACAGGGATTGAAGCTTGGAGTCTGGGCTGAGTCAGCCCTGCTGTGGAAGAGGTCACTTCCTGGAAAGTCTGGCTTCAAAGCTTCTGACTGGCCAAGTGCTGGGAGGGAGCAAGAAGTACCCTGGAGGCCGGAGGTGGCTTTGGCTTTCAAGGTGCCTCTCATCAGAGATTCATGGGCCAGAAATTTCCATAGGTCAGTTTATAGAGTGACTCTGGTGTACTTTAGGCTGTCCCAACACTCTGCACCCTCTCCCATTCAGAAAATGACATTTTCCAGGCCCCACAAGAAATTTCAGAACCAAGATGGAGGCTCTGATGCTTGAATGATGCAGTTAGTTCTCCTAAAAATCAGACAAAATCATCTTTCCAAGCCTCAGCTGTCTATTTTCCAAAGATATGTCCTTATTCATTGGGGCGGCAAGAATGCATATGGGCTGCTCCGTGTGGGCGCAAGGCGCAGCCTCTCTTGATAAAAAGGACGGCACACCATTAGCAGAAATCAGCAGGCTGCTCCTGAGGTCAGTTTCCTGCTCTGTCTGGGGGAAGAGGCGGCTGCAAAGGGGAGTCTAAGCCGCCCCCACTCATCTCTTTAACTTGAGAGTTTTCAGCCCCTGCTGCAGGGGGAAGGGTTATTTTGACTCTCTCACTTTGAGCAAGTGAGAAGAGCAGGCATTTTCCTATGACCCTCGCAACTGCTTGCTATGCAGTGGGCACTCTAGTGGGTAAGCAGTGGGTGGCAGCAGCTGCCAGACACCTTCCCCTGAGGATGTATCAGTTGGTGCCAAAAGCCTGTATAAGCCTTTTCTGATCTCCATGCCAGCAACTACAGGTCCTGGAAGGGAACCAGAAAGTCCACCGTGAGTCCTGCATTCTTTTCCCCCTGTCATCCACCAAGAAGAGGGAGGGATAGCTTGGGAACCCACTAAGAAAGGAGCTGATGGTTCTTAGAAACATTTTCCAGCTGTCACACCTGCTGACATGGGAACTCACACTCATGCACACATGTACACTCAGCAAGAAATTGTTTCAGGCTTTCTTGTTCCATCTGTCCCACACGCAATGCAGTAGTAATAACTTCCATCAACAAACTGTTGTTCCCAGTTTGTCTCCTTCCTCCCCCTCCACTTCTTTCTACCCGTCTACATTTGTTGATGTTTGACTAGCACCTACCATGTGCCAGTCACTGGTTAGGGGCTAAAGAAATAGACACAGTCTTGGGGAAGAAAGTATGCGTTAAGTCCTAGTCACATGCAAGATAGTGATCTAGGGCACTGCAATAGGGTAGATGACAAATTGATGGCTAGAGGCCAAATATGACCTATAGACATGTATAGTTTAGTTGGCAAAAAAGTTTTTAAAATTGGGAGAGTTCACATAAAAATGAGTATTTCATCTTTTTTAAAAAAATATAAGATCTCGGGTCTCCCTGGTGGCTCAGGAGTTAAAGACAGCACTACCAAGCTATCAACAGCCACTGCAGCATGAGTTCAATTCCCAACCGGCCAGGGAGCTACCCACATGGTGCAGCAGACCTCTCCTGTCTCGCCCACTGCTCCCCTCAGCAGTGTATTTCAGTAGATTTGCCTGTTCTGCTCCCCACTCTCTCTGGTGAATCCTCTCATCCCCCACACCTTTGGCCTGTATCCCAGTTCTTGTATGCATAAATAAATAAATCTTTAAAAAAAAATAAGATCTCACAAGACTTGGGAGATGAAAAGTCACTGTCCCCTATACATGGGCCATGCCTCTCAATTTGTCACAATGCCAAGCCCTCCATCCAATTCTCTACCCGCACCCCTTTCCTGCTAACTTAAGCTGCCTAGGTGCTTCACCCCTGTTGCCTGTGATCTGCAGGTGTTACTGCTTGTGACTGTTAAAATGAAGAGTCATCAGAGAACTCGAAGGAGGGACCCATCTATTCTGCTGGAAGAATACAGATCAGTGAGCCCTTGAACTGGGTCTAAGCACCTTGTTGATTTGATGACTTGTCATTTCTCCCCTCCACACTGTGAGATAATGGAAGGGGTTCAAGTGGGCCGTCTTCTCCACAGTATCCCCAGTGCACAGTAGTGCCTGGTACATGGTGGGCCCCAGTTCTTACTGTGGAACATGTTGAATGAATGGAGTCCCTAGAAACACAGGTGGTAAAAGGAATTCCAAGTGGAGGGAACCACGACCACCAAGGCATGGCAGTCACTAGTGGCAGGGAAACTGCAAATAATTGCTGGTGAATGGGGCTCATGGGAGTGTGAGGTGGGTGGGATTAGGCAGGGGGAGGTAGCGGGAGTCCAGGGGAAAAAGACTCCAGTAGGATCCTGAAGGGCTTTTTATGCCTCATTATAAAGGTAACCATGGAGTCTTCGAAGTGGTTTAAGGAGTGAAGAGGCAGGATCAGATTCTTGTTTCCGAGAGTTAACTCTGGCAGGGTGGTGGAGTCGGGAGAAGTGAGCTCCAGAGAGGAGACAGAAGCACAAACAAAAATTTAGATCCCCTTCCCTTTTTTGAGGCCCCTGAAACACCATTAGGGATCTAGTTTAGGAAAATGGTGCCCCCTGCTGACTGTGCCTGGGCTTGCGCCTCCCTTAGAGCAAGAGAAATGAAATGTTTGACCCTGAACAAAAGGACCTGGAAGCCCCACGCTTAGAGCTGCAGGCTGTGACTCATCCGTTTCTTTCTTCTAGGAAAGGAGGGACATGTAGAACATGCATAATAATGGCTTGTGCCACCAAACAGGGTTGCCGGGTAGTAGCCCACTATATTTGAATTTCAGATAAACACGTAATTGTTTGGTCTGTGTCAAATACTGCATGAATTAATTTTAGGACAAGCGTGTCCTAAGTATTGCACGGGACATATTTGTGATAACAAATTATGTGTTTACCTGAAATTTGAATTTGAATTTAGTTCAGTATTGTGTATCTTTATTTGCTGAATCTCACAAGCCTAAGTAGTGTGGAGGGGCAAGGAGACATGATATTGAACAGGTTACTGTCTTTGGGATCACACCTCAAGCTCACCCCTCCGCTGAGCAAAGCTCACCTCCACGGAGGTGCTGCTTTCTTATGTTTTATAGTGGTGCCTAGACAACTCTGTTTGGGAGAACACTTTTCATTAAATGAGTCCCAGGACTATGATGGACCCTATGTGTGGATTCCTTTGAGACTGGTAAGAGAGCTGCGGCCCTATTTTACAGAAAAATGAACATACCAGCTTGATATATTCGTGAGCACTCATGCCAGTGTGCAGACACGCACATTCATCTATGTAAAATTTTAAGACATTCTTGGTTTCTATTAAGTGACACCTTCCCTTTAGGGTTGTGGCCTGCATGTGGCAGCTCCAGGGTCTTGAGTAGGAGGAAATGTGTCCAGTCAGAACCTAAGCTGAAGCACAGAGCTTCTGCTAGCTGTGACCACCCACGCTCTGCGATGAAATACAGAAGTGGGCAGGAAGAGACGCTCCATCCCCCAACCCTCAGTAAATGTCTTGAACCTCTTCCCTCTTCCACCTCTTCTCAGAAATAACGGGGAGTCAGGCATATCCAGACAGAATACTTGCCAGCCCTCGGGGACTCGTGCCTCAGCAGTGGCACTGAATGCAATCACTCTTCATCCAAGACCTTCTTGGTCCCCTTCCCACCCATCTTGCCAATGGCAGGCATCACCCACTGGCTCCCAGTCTGAGAAGTGTGCCTATAAGAAGCTGGCTCTCATCAGTTTGGGAAATCCTTCCAGAATAAACTCTAGACGCTCTGAGCGGAGTGATCAAAGCCATGACCTGGACATCCCGGGAGTGGGTCTTGGAGCAGGGGTGCTGAGTCTCCTCCTGCAGCCCTTAGTGGAAAGCCTCTGAGCTACCCTCCCCTAGGCCCTGTAGAGGGAAGGGGCCCAGGGTCGGGGCTATGTTGTTCTCAGTCTCTCTCTGGAATGTTCTAAATGATGTAAAACCTTGCTTCCATCTTTTTCAGCATACTTCCGAGACATTCACACTCCCGCAGACTGTACTGTGGAGCACAGGCCCCAAACTTACCAAGTCATAGGGAGCAAACACTCCTAAGCACATACCCTCAGTGTATTACCATGGGGTAACATTCGTGTTGACCATCTTCTGCAATTAAACATTTATTGTCTTAGCTAATGGCGACTGCCAACTTTTAGCATTTGTTTGGAAGAAGGGCTCTTCATTCTGACTGAGGTGGATAGCTCTTCCTAAAATTTTTGGAGTTAAAATGTCCTTTTCCATGAAAAATGCTTTTTTGCATAAAATACCTCAAATAAAAAGAATGAATTTGCACCTGGTTTCGTTTCTCTAAATAACAAGCAAAACCAAACCAAAAACCCATTAGAATGGTTTCAGTGTTAACAAGACTTCATTTTAAGGTGTGGTGGCTCAATAAAAGAGGAAACCTATCAGCAGTGGAAGGAAGCAGGGAGAAAAAAAAAGGCAAAAAAATCATTAAATGTCCCCTTTAAGCCGTAATAGTGGTACTAGACATTTTAATGTCCTTACTTGGGGAAAAAAAGCTAGCATGTCTATATCAGCCTCCTCCGCTACATCTCCCTTCCCCTTATTATTTGGGAATGCTACTGGACCAGGAAATCCAAACAGCTGGTAACCACTGACTTAGCTCCCCGAGCTGACACATGGTCAGCAGACTCACTTCCGGGCCCTGCCCTTGGATGCAGTCCTGTGACCTTCAGCTCATGCACTCTGGTGGGTTTCAGACGCACGATTCCAAATGTGGGGAGACTCGCTCTCCCCAGGAGTATCAAAAGGACAGAGTGTCATGAACTATAGAGCTTGGGGAAATGAGCTAAAATAAATATGAGCTTGCTATTCCTTAAGACAGCTGGTGCGTTTTCAGTGGGAAGGGCTGCATGATGCCGCAGGGAGGCAGGACAATTTCTCTGCCAGAGCATCTGGGGAGTGACCAGCACTACTCATATAAAACTCAGGCTGTTCCACTGACAAGTGGGACCAGACGGCAGAGCAATGAGCCTCCTGAGGGGTTTTGCTTCTCACCCTCAGAGGGTGCAGGTCCAAGACACGACTAGAACTCAGCAGTCTGAAGTTCTAGTTACTCTCTCAGGGACTGATCCAGGCATCTACCACAGGTCACCCAATCTTCCCCAATGTGTTTCTCACTACTGAAAGTACAGGTGTTTTCTCAGTCTTCTCCACAAGGGTGTTAAAGGGCTGTGACAAAGCACATCTATTCCTAAATACCTCCCTTCAAAGATCACCCAAATGACTTTTTAATTCCGACCCCCTTAAGCCTTTTGAAAAACCATGTATAATTTGTCTTTCTTTTAAAGTTTAATTCCAGAATAGATCTCCCTCTGTTTTTACCCAAAAATCACATTTGTGGGTCACTCCCCATGCCCTAGGCTAAGAGGTGTACAGGAAACGGAAAAACCACTTTACCACAAGGCTGTGCAGAGACAGCAAAAGAGATGAACCTGACGGTTTGAACAAAAATAGACGTTAAGTACAATACAACCCAAACTAAAAACACAGTGTTTGGAAAACTGTGTGCTTGTTCCCTCCCTTTAACACATAGCTGAGAATTAACTACAGATCAAAGTACTTTGATCTTTAGAAACCTGAGGCATCAGGCCGCCCAGGGTTAGAGATCAACAATACTTTCGTTTGAACTTGTCTGGTATTTCACATTTATCAGCCCTATTATACCCTAACAAGAGTGTTGCTGACTTTAGTCTAACTTGGCACTCTCGGTTCCTGTGATCTTGTTGGTAAGGATGCCACCCTGAACAAACTGGCAACTGACACATTTTCAAAAATTTTGCAGGGAAGCTGAACGATGCCTCACTGCAGAGCCACCCGCCTGGCCCTGCACTCACACTTAAACTGGCAGGAGCATGGGGGGAAGTCAGGCAGTTTAAAGTCCCATTTCTCACTTGGCAGTGGAGCCAAAGCTTCATTTCCTCCTCCTTTCATCTTCCCACACTCTTCAGTTCAAGCCTCACCTTGCCCAGACACCTTCTTTTGTTATCCCTGCATTTCTGAGATGCAAGGATTTGTTTGCCATCTCCCCATCAGACTGGGAACCCCCTAAAGGGTAAAGACTGGTCCTACTCAACTTTGAACTCCCAGCAGGTTCACAGTACATGCCACACAAAAGGAAGTAGGTGTTGGATGAATGGATAGGGCACCAAATGAATATTCCAGGACTGGGCTCCTAGCCCACTGTTGTCAGGACAGGCTTGTGCTACAAGCTATTTCTCCAGCATTAGGCAAGAGGCATGCAGGGCTGTTGAAATCCTGTGTTGTTCTAGGTGCCCATGTCTGAGAGTGAGTTGGGAAAGGCAAGGGGTAGAGGTGGAGGGGGTTGGTCTGGGCTGGGAAAATGTCTCGTTAAAACAGGCCCAGACAAGGATTGCTTGTAGGCCCCTGGCCCTGGGAACATGTTGTGACCACCGAACCAAGGAGACAGTTTGGGAGAACTACTGGCCCAATAGGGAAAGATCTAATTCATGCAACCTTCAGGATGAAAAACAAGAGGAGAAAGGAAGTTCAGTCAGATGTACTTAAAACCTCCTCTCTCAAGGAGTTCAAAATAAGAGGGAACCTTTGGGAGCAGAGTTGCACTGACACCCAAGCCCCTAGAGAGTAAGATGAGTGCAAGTGAGGTAGGGTTTGAAAGGCTGGGTGGAGGGTGGCGAGGCAGCCGTGCAGGAAGGAGGCTGGGTTCCCATCTGGAGAGCCAAGGGGCTGGGGCTGCTGAACAGATGGAGTGAAAGTTGCAGCTGGTAGAAATGCACTTTCATGTGTAAAGTTTGGTCCTTGGAGGATTGCGATTTCCAATTCTGAAGGCAGCAGCGGGCAGGTGGCCCTGCTCCATGCTCCGCCTTCTCCCCCCATTGCCACTAGAAAACTTGACAGCGGCTCTGTGCCCGGACTCAGCCACCAGCATCCCTTTCAACAGGCAGAAGCTGGCGTAGTGACACCTTGGCACAGCCAGGATGGCAAAGAACTGCCATGCTTTAGCAGCTGAAGGGGGCAGGGGACAGAAAGGATTAATCCAGCCTCCCCAGGAGAGGACCAGGTGGAATGGGAACAAATTCAAAGAAAGAGGGAGGGAACGAGACCCTCCAAAGCTGTTCATGACATACAAACTAGGTCTCAGCTCTGATCTTGGCGTTTTAGATAAAGGGGAGGCAGATGCTAAGGTTCTGGGCTTACTTTTCCCCAACCTTAAAAGCTTCTTGTGGAGAGAACACACTTTTGAAGGAAATAACTGTCCATCAAAACTTTAAGGGAGAAAGTAATTTTTCCATTCTCTGGCTGTCTTGGCATATTCAGACCCTCACCAGGGGGAACAGAGGTCACAAGCACAACTATTCAACCAATTATAATTCCTTCCTATTTTGCTTAGGCTCTTGGGGAATCAGCCACCCCACCAGGCTAACCACACCCGAGAGGGAGCAGCTTGGGCAATGAACACCAAACTCAGTTTCTTCCTTCTTTCTTTCTCTGTACTAGGCTTCTGGTCATCAAGAACAGAAACTGCCAACTCTGTCTTGTTAAAATCCAAGTGATTTTTTAAGAATATGTGATTTCATTGTCTAAAAAAAAAAAAAGACAAAAACAAAACAGACTGGAACCCAGTTCCTTATTCCTATTGTGTCCATTTCCCCACGAGAGATCACTGCTCGAGATAATAACTTAAGTTCTTGCAGTGGAGGTAGTCTCTCTCTCTTCCTAGTGGGATGTCTTCTTGGCTCCTTTCCCAAACTTGGCATCGAGACCAAGACCTATGGAAAAGGAGAAAATCAGAATAGTTTTATTGGTGAGGAGGGGGAATTAATTCTAACCGTGACTGGGAGGAGGAGGTCAGCCTGGGTTCTCCAAAACTGGGACTTTAAATAAAATTAGTCTCCAAATACTGATTTTACATAACTCCCCCCAACGGCCCCCAAACAGAATAGCATCATGTCTGTACATACATCTATATATAAAACATCTATATATAAAAGCCATAGCAAGACTGGAACTTAAGAGTCAAAGCTTGGGCCTCCCCGGTGGCGCAGCGGTTGAGCGCTGGGTTGCAAAGCTGCCCGCGGCCTCAGTGGCGCCAGTTCGATCCCCGGCTGCTCCCCGGCCACCAGAGGAGGGTCCCACATGGCGCGCAGACCTCTCCTGCCGCCCGCTGCTCCCCTCAGCAGTGTGCTTCAGTCCTTCTGCCTGCTCTGCTCCCAGCTCTGGCTCTGGTGAATTCTCTCACCCTCCCCTGCTTCTGACTGTACCCAGTGCATGTATAAACAAAACAAACAAACAAACAAACAAATAAATAAAACATGCCTCTATAAAAAAAAAAAAAAGAGTCAAAGCTTCTGAGCGAGTTCTCTCAGCTTGTGTGCTGTGGTATAAACCAGCAGGGGGTGAGTATGACGATTTTATCGTGTTCAGTGTCAGGGGAAATTCGAGTCACTGGAAGACCACTAAAATGAAAGGCTCTTTAAAGGCTGGATCAGAGGTAATGCTCCCTTTTCTCTTAGGAAAGAAAGGAAACTCTAAAATAACTAAATTTCGGGTCTCCCCTGGTGGTGCAGCAGTTGAGTGCGGGGCTGCAAAGCTGCCCACAGCCTCTGCAGCACCTCTTGATCCCTGGCCACCAGATGAGGGTCCCACATGGTGCGCCGACCTCTCCTGCTGCCCGCTGCTCCCCTCAGCAGTGTACTTCGTCTGTCTGCCTGTTCTGTTCCCCGCTCTGGCTCTGGTGAATTCTCTCACCTTCCCGTGCTTCTGATTGTACCCAGTGCTTGTATAAATAAATAAAATAAATCTTTAAAAAAAAACAAAATAAAATAACTAAATTTCATAAATATACAGGTTTAGGAAAAAAAGGGGTCTGTCACTGTCCTTCTGTGTGGTCCAGAAACGCCTGCTCTGGGGGCACTTACCCAAGAACACAAGCACAGTGCCCACCCACTGCATGGAGCTGATGGGGTTGGCGAAGAGGATCACAGAGGCCAAAATGGTGAAGAATTTTCGAGTTGTGGTGATGATGGAGCAGGTCAGAGGACCAAAATACACAACGGTCATGAAGATGAAGCTCTAGAGAAAGAAGGGCAGAGAGGTGGGATCAGGCTGGTTTCTAGCTATCAGCCACAAGGCCTAAAGCCACTAATAGGACACCAGGGCTAATCGTGCAAGCCTTTCTCCCCATCAGCCCAGTCTCCCTTGGGGAAGCAAGCCACTCAAAGCACTCACCTGACCCAGAGCACTGGTCAGGCCAAAGAGCAGGATGTTATAGATGATGGTCGGGTATCTTTCAGCAAAGCTCAAGAACTCCCAGAGTTCCCCAGTGAACAAGATTCCTAAGGAGAAATGTGAAAAGATGAAAGGGGCATCTTGTATGCTCATACCACGCACACACATGGGCTACCAGAGTCCTCTGATGGAGGGTGGGGTGTGGAAAAACATGGAGTAAGTTTGTGTTGTCCCTTTAGGCACCTTCTCCCATTTTCTGCTTAGAGAAACTAAAGGGTTTTTCAAGAAAGGCTTGGAAGTTAATGAGCTGTTTCTAGCAAAGTGATTGAAAGCAGAGATCTTCAGATGTTGTGAAGCTCCAAACACCCTCAGCTTGAGGCAGCCCCAGCAATAGTCGCCTCCAGCCATCAGCAGCCTTCACCATTAACCCAGTGTGCTGAGCAAACACAACTTTCTACAGGTGTGCAGATTTGGAAAAGGCTAAGAAGCTCTGACTTCAAGCAGATGCATTCATGCTTGAACTATATTCAATGCCCACCACATATGAACTATATTCATCTCCCTCACAAGAGGGCAAGTTCCCAGGGCAGCCCTGGTTCCCAGGTTCTACTACTATGTGTCCTGCCATGATGCCTGGCTCATGTCTACCTGATTGTGTGAGAAATGAGCACAAGGCACAGAATGCTGCTTAAAGTTTCTCCAGGAAGGTTTCCCATGGGTTTGGCCACAGGGCATTTTAGAACTGAGGCAGCTCTTTGGCCTGGCAGTTAGCCACTGGCAGATGAGCTACGGATCAATTGTATGAGGGCAGTGTGCCCTCTGGTGAGACCTGGAAAGAACAGCAGAACTGATCCTTACCAGCTCCCAGCAGCAATGTTGACCAAAGATTGATGTTCAACATCATGTGGTTGGAACCTGTTTGATAATGAGCCCGCATGTGGTCCTGGGAAACACCGGTCAGTCCATCCAGGGTCAGAGACAATAGCTGGGAAAGAAAAGGTGCAGCGTGACACGGGAAGGCCGACAGGACACCCATGTCAAAGGACTCTCACCTTTCTGAGATTCCTCAGAAAGTCATTGCCTTAAGCAAGACAGGACACTAAGACTGCATCCTCAGAACAAAATGTTGCCACTTGATCGTGGGGGTGAGGTGGGGTATGGTGAGACCATGCTATATCCCTACTCGCCCCAGGCACTGGAATGACAGACTGAGCAACACAGTCAGAATATGATCAGAGTAGGGCAGAAAGCCTATCATTTCCAATGAAGCCTGGTGGTGGGGAGGCATGGTCTAGAACAGGTTGTGGCGAGCACATGGATTCTGCTAATAAAGTTGGGGAGAGGAAATCTAGTCCCAGCCCCTTAGCCTCTCAGTTTGTAGCTTGTATAATGTTCCAGAGTCTGGATTCTGTAGTCACAATGCCTGGGCAAAGTTAGCCACAAATACTGCCACCTAACAGTCATTTTATCATGAACAAGTCACTGAAACTTCTCAATTTCCTTACTTGTAAAATGGTAATCCATCTACGTTATGAGGTTATTATTACAAAAATTCATCAATTAACATGTGAAATGATTGAAACAGGGCCAAATACACAGTAAGGAATAGCTTCTACAGCATTATTTTTAACTGTTTCCAGTTAAAGACACAAAGCTCCTTCCCTCTTTGCCTTCAGATCTTTGCATCCTCACACCAGCATTTACACACAGGCCTTGGAGTCATCGCTCCCCCAGAGGGAGAGATGAGCCGTAGTTAAATATCTCAGGCTCCCCACTATGGCTTTAGCAGAGACATGGGCTGAGCAAGAGACAAAACTTAGAAGTGGAGGACAAGGAAAATCTCAACCTTCCTTAACACATACATCGGTGCCGCCTGCCTAGGTTGGGATGTGCCTTGCTAAGATTACTGGAAAAGGCTGCCGTTCCCAGCAGAATTGCGTACCAGAAGCAGCTCTCCATAGCCAACTGTGTGTTCTTCCATCCCTGCTACTTTCTTGGGCTTGTACATAAAAAGGGCCACTCCAGCCACAATTAGCAACACACACATGTACTTGGCCATTGGATACTTCTTCTTTAACAGGGTCACTCCAAGAAGCATGACTACAGGGAAGAAACAAAATAGAAAAGTCAGGCACCCATAGGCACTGATGAGCCCAGAATTCTCCTCCTCCTAGGAGCCAAAAAAAGAATCATGAGAGAAAAGAATGTTGAAGTGGAAGCTCCAGAGAGGATAAGAGGAAGGTGCAAGGCTGGCATGGAGATAAAAACGATTGAGTAACAGGGTTGACAAGAGTATAAGGCAGGGAAAGGTAGGGAGCAAAGGTGAAAGGTCCAGGAGGGAAGAGGGTAAGGGTGGGGACAGTGAGGGAAAGTGAGAGGTTGAGAGAGTAACAATAAAAATGGCATTTAGGGTAGCTAATGACAATGTAAGTACATGGGACACCAAATGACTGACCATGTGACAGACTAGGTCAGCCTCTAGCTCCCAGTAAGGGCTGCACACCTAACACCTCAGGAAGTGATACAGGTGACAGGGTGGACAGGGAGAAAGGATGGAGGGAAATCCTTGGAGACAGCTATGAAGGGATGATGAAGCCTGGAGGGATACAGAGTACTAGAAGAGGAGAGAGCTTACTACGGGAAGAATGAGGGTGGAAGATGGAATCCATCTTCTTCGGCTTACCTGGGATTGGCTTGCAGGATTTACCAAGGACCTGAAATTAAATTCAGCAAATAATTTCTGAGGATCTGTGATATGTAAAGTACTGTACTAGGTGTTATGTTAAGATGAGTAAGTGAGGGCCTGCACGAGAGACTGCAGCCTCTGGAAGCAGCCCTATCATGGTCAACCAACCACCACCAAGCCTCAGATGGATGGCTCTTTACACTCTGAATCTGTCAGACACACTTTTTATCTAAGTCACAGACCTGAGGGAAGAATCCTTAGTTCTTTTCAAGCAACTCTGAGCCAACCCTCATCCCACCCTGAGATTTCACCTGAGTTGGGTAGTTGACAAACTGTAGTGCTGAATTGCTGGAGACCATGGCACCCAGATAGGATATAGAACAGGCAGCATAGAGCCAGCTCCGAGTGCGATCCACCCTGGCAGTGTCAAAAAACTGGATCACTGGGAGAAGACAAAAAAAAAAAAACAAAAAACACACACACACAAATATACAGGAGAAATCCAGTGGGTCTAGAATGGATCACTAAGCAGACGCTGAAGCTATATGAAAGGTACTTGTCTATCAAGTAAGAACAGAAACACAAGTTCTTTCTGTCTTCCTGGATTGGGAAATCTCTGAAGATTATTCAATTCTCTACTCCCACCTAAACCTAGAACAAACCAATGTAGGGCAGAGGTGGTGGTCTCAGTCAGTTTAAGGGACTAGATAGTCTGCTACTGGCACCCAAGGAACAAAGAGAATGCTCAAAACATGCTTGAAACTGACACATGAAGGAAAATCAAGGGGACAAAGAAAAAAAATTAAGTATTCTCAGTGTGGCCTGGAACACAGAACCCATTTCTAACTCAAAAGTTGGCCAAGGTAAGGAAATGAAGACTTACCCAGTTCCAAAACCATTAGCTTTATAGATGGAGTTAAGTGTTAAAGGGAGTGGGGTTCTTGAAAGTAAGACATTGAGGTTGGATCATTGTCTAATACCCAGGACATTAGAGGACATAAATGGGACATAAAGTGTGTGTGGGTGGGGGGGCGGCACACAACAGGTTACTAGCTAGGTACTCACAGATCTTGGCAAACACAGCATTGATCACACATTGAATGAAGACCAAAGTTAAGGCAAAAGTGAACGTCTCCTGCTTGGCTCCCTCCCCATACTTTCCTCTTGTTCTAAGAATGAGAGAAGAGGAATCGGTAAATTTCACTCAGTTTCATCTTGCATGTCAGAGTCACTGAAAGATTTCAAAGTATCTTGACTCTAGAGGCTCATCTACAAAGTGGGCTGATTTTACTGAATTTAAAAAGTAGACATTCCAGCCTGCTACGAGCCCAGGACGAAAATATCCATAAAGGACGGTGCTAGAGGAACCATGGAAAATCAGACGGTGAAACAAGGTACCCCAGGCAGCATGATAATGTATGTGGGCTAGAGAGGGCCGAGGGCGAACGAATCAGCTGTCTACGACCACATGGAAGTTTCAAAGAGAAGGCAGCAAGGAAAACTCAGTCTGTGAAACCCAGGCCCTCAGAACCAACAGGGGGGAAAGCAACAAAGGGAATGAAAATAACCAGGTCCCGAGAATCCAGAGACCAACTTCCGTTCTATAGGAATCTTGGAAGGCTCAGTCTCAGCGGCAAAGGCGTCGGGGTACTTGGAGGGAGGGGTGGGGGCGGGGGGTTGGGACCAGTGGGCCAGGGCAGGAGGTCCGCGAATCGGGCCGCCGGCTGGGGGGAATTTCTGGGTTCCAGCAGCGGGGATTCGCTCACATCTTTTCCTGCAGTATCCCATAGTAGAAATAGCAGACAAAGACGCCGATAAAACAGAGCGGCAGGCGCAGCCGGTCGGACACCAGGGGGCTGCTCGCGGCCATGAGACGCCCGGACGACCTGACCAGAGACCCGCTCACGGCCGGCAGTGGCAGCGGCGGCGGCGACAACTCCAGTCGGACATCGCCGACTGGCGACACGGGCCTCATAGGAGCTGCATGCGACCGCCACCCAGCAGGACCCAAAGGCCACAGCCATAACTGCCAGCTCATGGACACCCAGGGGGATCGCCTCAGACCCCATCAAGCGTTTTCAAGGAAAGGAAAACTGTCCTAGGACTTTGGTTTTATCCCTGGTGGCCAGGGGATCCAGTTTTCCTAAGTTAATGCGTTGCCATCTAAACTTTGCGATCAGGCAATTCTGAAGACAACTGCGACCAGGAACTCGATGGGGTGTCCTAAAATATATGCAGGCGTGGAATGATGACGTATAAGGATGTGGAAGATGTCTATTGGCTGTGCTGTACGAAGACTGACAGGTGGGCGGGAAGGAGGCGGTGCGACTGGCTGGGCAAATCGAATAGTTTTTTTCCCGGTGGGCGGTCATGCTTTTCTGGGTCCTAACGCTCCTCAATATTTATGGAGAATCTCAGCGCCCCCTAGTTGCTGCCCAGAGTCAGCGACTCTACCCCGTGTGTCAGAAGAGGACTCAAGAAATTTTGAGAGCGTCATTCTCCTAGGGCCCCATCACTAAGTTCTCGTGGACGACACAGTCAACCTTTGCTAGGTCAGGGCCTTTGTTCCAGCTCTGTCTCTTAAAAGCAGGGCAACCAATGCGTGACACCTAAATTTCTAGCCAACAGTTTTTCCCAGTCTGTAAACTAGGGATAATTAGCAATAACCACTTTGTCACCTCTCGATTTTTTTGAGGATCAAATGAGCTGAGGTTTGTAAAAGTGTTTTATAAACTGTAAAATGTGCTGTGCAATTTTAGATATTATTAGTCATTACTCTCTCAACTCTGATCTTGTTTCCTCACATCCTGAAGGTGGAAATAGAAGCTTACTGGAGTGAGTTTTCTTCAGGGTCTTACAACTCACCAACAATAGGGCAGACACTCCCCTGACCTCCAGGTTCTTTCCCATTGAGCTCCTGGTTCGACCCTTCCCTTATCCAAGTGTTGGGCCTCCTCCACCTGCTGGCACCAAAGCTGGGGTGACTAGCCCCAGATCTTTCTTCTACCCTCCCCAAACCCCTCCCCGCCCCCCACTCTCCTAGCCTCTCCTCCTTCGCCCCCGCCCCCAACAATAACAAGTAGCTATCTGGGTAGAAGTTTAGTCTCCTCTCTGGCTCCTTTGGCACAGCCTAAGGCAAAGGAAGGAAACTCGGGGCAGCACCACACCCATCACTCCAGGCCTGACTCACTGAGGCTTTGGGGATTGGCCAAACATCTTTTGGGGGAGGGGTAAGAGAAATAGGGTCTGCTCCCAGTCCTGTTTCCTTTATATTGGTGGGGGTCACCCCCATATTTGTTCTCTTGTCCAGTGGCTTTCTCCACTGAATCAGCCTCTGGTTCCAGGACAGGGAGACCAGCTCAGGTAACAGACCAGGGTTCCAGTCCCAGCTCTTCCTCTTTACTAGCTGGGACTTCAAAGCTTTCAAACTCTGAGTGAGGTTTCCTATTTGAATATAATGGGAATATGAGTGCACTATGAGTGTGTAAAAATCACAGGCGCTGGATTCAATACCTGGTTCCCAGCCTTAGTTTCCCCACTTTGTATCTTTTGGGGCAACTTATTCAGTCTTTCTGTCATTCCCTCATTAGCACAATGAGATTTACTACCTTTCTCTTATTGATATTTCAATGACATTTTATGTAAACACTTAACAGGGTATCTAATGCTTACCTAGCCAATGAGTAGTAATCTGGGACAGTCTGACTTAGGAGTTTGTCTTGAGATATTATGACAAATACCATTGTATTGTGAATGCCATGGGGGTAGTCAACTTTTCACAAACACAGTGGGGATACTGTCTTTTATGCAAATGTTTTGTAAGTTGCAAAGCACCAATTTACAAAAAAAAAAAAAAAAAAAAGGCCAAGAACGTTTACAAACACAGCACTAAAAAGCAGACGGGCTGCAAAAGAACAGGAAGTTTTTTCTACCCTCTGTGTCATGGGTATTCACTGAGATGAAAGAATACTCAAAAAAAAGGTAAAGCTTCCTTAAAACTGATGCAACCTGGATGCCCTTCCCTGGTCTTGTGCCCCTTGCTGATATAAAAAGTACCCACAATGTCAAACCCTCTCCCCTTGGCACCTCACTTCCTCTATGAAACTCATCCTCCTTAGGAAGTTTTCCCAAATTCACCCAAGAATGGATGACTTCCCCAGTGTCTCTTCATCCACACACCCCCAGGATACACACCCCTTCTTTATCACAAACATCCTTTACTTGGATCTGCTGTTTAAATATCTATGTAAGGAGTCCAAGCCTGGTGGGCTGAGGACAAGGACCCTGTGTCCACCTGTACAGCACCCACATCCACATCATTACATGGGTAAGTAAAGGCCCCTCTTGAAAACAAGGACTAAGGGATCAATACATCTCCATTCCGCTCCCTCCTTCCAAAAATATTTAACGGAACTTCAAGCTGTTGGGAATACTTATTTATTTAGTTTATTAACACCAAGATCTGCAAAAAAAAAAAAAAAAACCTCTAAACACAGGATAAGAAAACTGGAACATTAACATTCTTCAATTTTGTGTAAGCTCTGCAATACGGAAAATATACAAACTTCAAACAGCTGCAAAAATAGTGTCTTTGGGAGAAAATAGAGTTTCTACATCGATACAAGAAAATAGGCATTTTTCTAATCCAACCCAGTCCTGGGGCAGGTGGAGGGTGCAGAGTCACCACTTGCCACCTGGAGGAATGCCAGCTCTCCCTCTTCCCCATCACCCACCTGGGGCTGGGCAGGCTGGGCTGCTGCTTAAGACAATCTTTGTCAGGGTGAAAGCGAGATGAAAATGCCACTTGGGAAAACGCTTGGTTCCCCCCTCTGCCAGCAGCTGGATTGGTCAAGTGTTATGGCCCTTTCGGGCTGCTTTGGTCAGCTCCTCCAATCAGGGGGAGGTTGGGGGGGGCGGGGAGGATGGGGGTATCTATCTTCCGGTCTCCTCTTCTGTGTCTGTGGAGGAGAGGGAAGGGAATCGGTGGTATTCCCTCTCCTTCGATTGTGGCCAACTTGCTCCATGACAAGGACAAGAGCCCCATGTACAGTCCTTTGGACTCAGACCCAGGGGCAGGGGACCCAGGACCTTCTGGGTGTGTTTTCCACCAAGTGAGAAAGGTGGCAAGAACACAGGTGTGACTTGTGAGCTGCCCAGCTGCTAGTGGAAAAGGCAGGTTCCCTCAGTCAGAGGGGCTAGTGTCCATCAGAAAGAGGACCTAGAGCTTTGACACGATAAATGAAAGTGCTCGAAGGCCGAGAAGGAAGGGCTCCTTCATCCCCCACCTCAGGGGAACTAGGGAGGGGCCTGCCACCAAGGCACTGCTCTCCACGGGAAAGTGGTGGGGGTGGGGCCCTCAGACCACCAGGGAGCTCTGGAAAAGCACGGGCTCTTCTGAGGGCGGGGTGCGCTGCCACGGCTCAAATGGCAGGGAGGAGGCCTTGGAAGCTTCTGGATCCTTCCGAGGTGGTGGCCTGGGGCTGGTGGGGGGCAGGGGGGACCCTGGGCTTGAGGGGCAGTTACGGAAGATGAAGCCCATGCTGGGGAAGAGGGGCTTCATCAAGCTGACGGGGCAGAAGGCCGAGCCGGTCGGGTTGAAATGAACTTTGTTCTTGTCAGGACAGGAAGTCAGGAAGGCCAAGTCAGGGCCTGGAGACCTGGAGGACAGAGAGAGACACACAGATATACAAGTGTACATACACGCACAGAGAAGAGAGAAACAGCAAATGAGAAGGGATGAGCGCTGTCACGGCATCAGAGGAACGCGAGCGCTGGGTCTGTGCTCAAACGGGATGGGAGCTTGATAGCAAAATGACTGGTTAGTGAGCAACAATGTGCAAATATGCTCACGACAGTCTTAGGACTCTCAGCTTCCCATTTTTCAGATGGCTAAACGGTAGGAAATCTACTTTGGCTAGAAACAGGAGATACTGGAGCTAGACAGGAAGGAGAACTTTCTGAGAATGTGATTCTAGAAGAGGAGAATCAGGGACTCTTGAGGGATTTTATCAGTGAACAATGGGGACAGACTACTTGCTGAAGGCAGAGAGACTGTGGCAGACTATAATCAAAAGCAGGGTTTCTCAATCTCAGTACTGTTAACATTTTGAGAAGGGTAAGTTCTGGTTGTAGGGCTGTCCCGTGCTTTGTAGGCTGGTTAAAAGCATCCTAGTCCCTACCCTCTACATGCCTAAAACCTCCCCGCCTCCCCGCCAGGTCATGACATTGTCTCCTAACATTGCCAAATGTCTTTGGGGCGGGGGAGGGGGAGCGGCAAAATCAGGCCCCTTTGCAATCTACTGATGTCAAGAATCTGACGTCAAGAATCTAATTCGTGAGCTTATTTGAAAACTGTGATTTTTCAAAACCCTTGCTGGGAGGAAAAGAATAATTATGAGAGACGCAGCCAGACCTTACAGAACCAGACCCTAAGTTGTCATGTGGTCTTGGCTAACAGGTCTCACCTTCATGTGGAAAGAATCATCCATGCCCTTCTAGTCATGTAGGGGAAATGGAAGGATAAAGGAGGTTAGGTCAGAGAGTTCTAGAGTAAGGAATCTTGAAGGTAAGAGGAGTGTGTGGCCATGCTTCCAGCCCAGGGAAGATGCTGGTTATAAGGATTCCAGGTGAGAAGATCAATGTGTGGAAGATGTGTGGCAGCCAGTGTTGCCAGTGGTTCCATCAACTATCTAGTTCTCAAAGCACAGGCACACCTCAGAGAGTGTGGCTTGCTTCCCAGATCACGGCCATATAGAGAATATTACAAAAAAGCAAGTGATGGGAATTCTTTGTTTCCCAGTGCATTAAAAACTATGTTCACACTACACTGTAGCCCAGTAAGTGTGCAATAGTATTTCACGTGTACAAAAAGGCTTATCTCGTGAAGGTGGGAAGGGGAGCCCTCTACTCCCAAAACACGATGTAAACCAGTAGAGGGGTCACAGGTGAGGGGTGAAAGAAGGGGTAGGAGGGGGTAAAGGCCCATAAGCTGGGTGTATCTGGGAAGACCTGGGGGCCCAGCATAGTCCACCATCTCCAGGAGTTCCCAGGTGGACTTGATGGAGGGGCGGACACTGGGCAGGAGAGGAAATGCTCTCGGTGTGTGAAAGCCACGTGGAAAGAAAGTGACCCAGAGGACACCAGAGAACACTCAAAGGATATGAGGGCAATCAGCAGGACTCCAAACAGGCTGATTCCCCCACTGGGAAATCCAGGCCATCTTACAGTGTTAGTAGAGAGGGAGAGGAAAATGTGGCGGAATGACTACCTCTAAACACAAGAAGTTCCCACTTGGGGAGCTGATACAATGTAGAGAGCCCAAAGGAGCTGAGGACTTTTATACCAGAATATCTAGAAAGTAACTGATGGATGAGGTCCATTTAAAGGGTTTAGACAGGTGAAAGAAGCTAGATGAGATAACTTGAAGATATTTTCAAGACCTTTTCAGTCTATGAAAGAATCAAAACAAGCAATAGCTGAAGTCCCACAAGCAATTCCAAGTTGTAGCTAAACTATAACGTGGATCAGCAAAGCCTTGAAGAGATAGCAGGCCACAGTGATGACGGGAGCAGAGCCCCCAAAGCAATGTTTACTTCATTAATCCTATGTGTGATTCTGTATGTCCTTTTGCTGCACCCATGGGTCATCCTCTCCCTCATCATCTGAGATAGGCATGGAGCCACCAAGGACCCAAATCCCTCCTTAGTACATCTCCTGACTGCCACTGAAACCCCAGCTCCCAGTGTGAATCTGGTGACTGTTAAGCTGGCAGGGGCAGTGAAATGAGGTCAGGGTGTGATTGTTAAGGGGGCATTTGGAAAGGTTAACTCTCAATTCTCTCTGTTAATGGGAGGGAATGATAGAAAGCAATCGAGGCAAAACGGGCTTCTGAATTCTCCAGTCTAGTTTGGGAATATTCCAGAGTCGTTACTTGCCAGGACTGGATGTTTCTGTCTGGGAGTTCGTGACAACTGAACCACTGAAGCAGCAGGGTGAAAACTTGGTCTTCTAGAAGCAAATGGAGACCTTTAGGCTCCCCCTGCCACATCTGTGGGGACGAGACACTTTGAATCTCTGCCTGAAGAGAGCTACAAGGATGTTCTCTCCCTGAGTATGGTCTAGCTGATTCTCACACCTTTCCCCAGGGATGAAAAAAAATAGAAGGAACAAAGGATTTAGGTTTCAGATCTCTTTCCCTTCCAGCTCCTGCTGCGCTTGTGGCTGGCATGTGGGCAGAGAGCAGGTTTCTATGGAGATAATGATAAGCAAAGATTTAAGTGCTCAGAGTAGGTAATGTCAACAAGTTTGATCATGGAAAAACTGCAATACTGATAATCTAGAGTTGACAACAACCTAGGGACGAGAGAGAGTCCAAGACTGAAGAAGGGCCTGTCAGGTGGGACCACACAGGACTAATCTCCTATCACTGGCCCTCCCCACTGCCCTGTCCATCCGGCGTACTCACGTGGCCTCTTCAAACACACGCACTCGCTCGCAGCCTTCCGGGGGCTCGCGTTTGAAGACATAGCTGTGATTGGGCCGGGGGGAGGCAGCAAAGGCAAGGACTGGAGATGGGCTGCCGTCTTCAAGAAAGGCTGGGTGGCCTGGAGAGGAGGCTGCAAACAGAGCAAGACCAAGTCCAGTGGTGTGAGGGGCAAGGCTGGTGGAGGTGGTAAGGTGGGCGGCAGCGGTAATGCTAGTCTGGATTGTTTGTTTATACTCACCCTTCAAAAACCCTTGAGGCAACTGACCAAAATTTATATCCTGTTATACAGGGTAAAAAAATACAGCCGAACTGATGGAAAAATCAGATCTAATCCCAATTCTATAGTCTCAGGAAATAGACAGCAATTAGAACGCCAAGTCTCAGACTTAAAGGAATCCCAACTTTGGTCTCGCTCTGCCTTCTTGCAAGACTGCACTGCCCTGCCTGCCAACATACCACAGCTTCTTCCTCTCCACAGTCGTGAAAATCTATCCCTTCTTCCAGGAAGAGCTCTTGTACTGACTCAGAGAAGCAGTCTTTACTCAACCCCACTTGTAGGATAAAATTCCTCTCACTTTCCACACAGAGAATGTACTTTGCCTAGGTTGCAAATATTGACTTTATCTGTATTTATCTCACATGTATTCCTTATTACTTTGTGCTCTTATTTACCCATGTGTATTGTTAGATTGTGCCCTTGACCGGGCTACCTCCCGGGTTGCTGTGAGAATGCAATGAGATGATGCAGGCAAGTGTGCTTTACAATGTAGGTAGGGGTCATGACTATCAGGAGGACTCGGAGCTCATCCTCTCAGCACCATGGAAAGGAGAGATCTGGAGTGAGAAAAGCTTGGGTTTTGATGGGGATCCAACTGTGTGGCCCAAGGCAAGAGACAGTGTTTCCTTATTTTATATTGTCCCCAATCACCTGGATACCAGTTTCTGGTAACGGGAAGAGATTCACAGGCTTTCTACCATGGGCCCTGACCTCAGCCCCAGAGTGGGGCTGGGAGGGACTGCTTCTTTGACTACAGCGAGGCGTATATAAAAGTCTAGGAGCAGAGTTTTTAAAAATTATACATCAGTTGATGTAAAAGGTGGTTCTTATTACTGGTATAATGTGTAGAAGAGAAAGATGGTTCATAAAGATATTCAAGTACATTAATAACACTGGGTCTCAAATTGATGAGGGGTAGAAGGGACAGGGGACATCCCTACCACCAGCACCTCCCAGCCTTCCCCTCCCCACCCCGTGCTGGCTCTGCTGCCTCAGCCTCCTCCACTTACCTTTGTCGTTGAGGACCGATGCCAGGTCCTCCACCGCTCCCCGGTGCTCCTCGCGGCTGGCCTGGCCAGAAGGCTGGGGGGATGCCAGGGACACGGAGGGAGAGCTGGCACGGTTGCCAGGCTCCAGGAGGAGGAGGGGGTGATCGCAGCTGCCACTCTGGGGAGGAGCTGGGGCGCGGTGTCCATCAGGGATCTCAAGGATCTGTGGGCAAAAGGGTGGGTCAGGCCTGCAGAGCTGCCGTAACCTGAGTGCCCTGCTCTTGCCATGGCGTCTGCCCTCTACTCTTAACACACAGACACCATTTCCTAAAGTTCTACTTTCCCAAGTCACCCCCAGTCTAAGAAAGCCCGTCGCCATTTTCCACAGCACTTCCTTCTCCCCCCCTCATGACACCTGCAGCCCAATTTTCAGATGACATGTATTTGTGTGGCTTCATCGGAATGCTGCCCCCAGCAGGGAGCCTCTTGAGGGCAGGAACTGTCTGCGTGCCTGGCTCTGGGAACACAAAGATGAATAACATGGGGGGTGGGGGTGAGCAGGGGCAAGCCAGCAGGACACTGTGACTGCTGCAGGTCACGCCAGACAAGGACATGGGTGATCAGGAATCAATACCCATCTCCCCCTTATCATTAAGTGTACCCACAGCTCACTAAAATGTGTATGTGTGTGGGTGGGTATAAAATCCCACAGATACGCAAATTAAAAATCAACCAGCAAGTCAATCATAAACTGAGGAGGATGCCCCTGGTGGCGCAAGGGGTTAAGACACAACCTAGGAAAGCTATCTGCAACCTCTGCAGCATGAATTCAATTCCCGGCCAGCCAGGGAGCAACCCACATGGCGAGACAGACCTCTCCTGTCCCGCTCGCTGTTCCCCGTAGCAGTGCTTTCAGTCCATTTGCCTGTTATGTTCCCCACTCTGTCTCTGGTGAATCCTCTCACCCCCCACACCTCTGGCCTGTACCCCAGCTTTTGTATGCATAAATAATCTTTAAAAAAACAAAACAAAACTGAGGAGGATGTCCATTAGAATTGTACACGCCTGTTGGCATTCCCTGATTGTACTGTGTCAGTATAAAAATGTGCCTCAGACTGCAAAAAAGGTAGCAAAGAATTCTGTCTATGAGTGAGTAGCGGGGAAAAGGCTGCACAGTGGCAACTGGGCATGAAGGATAAAGGCCTGCGCCCAGGTAGAGGCGGAGGAAAGGGACGTGATGACGAAGGCCACAGGCGGCATGAACCAAGGCACAGGTGATGAGTACCCAGGGAACAGTGAGCTGTGCTTTGGCTAAAGAATGATGCCTAACCCATTCCTCTCAGTTGGGGACCCTCCTCGCTGCCAACCCCTGCTCCTTCTCTCTATTCACCCCCATAAAGTTTCCCCCAATGGCCCCACCTAGCTCAGTTGTTCCGCGGCTAAGTGCAGTTAAGTCTAATAAACTTAATTTGTGTTCCCTCTACAGGCTGGTATTGGCATGTTGTTCTGTGGCCCTCACAGCCTACAAGCTCCCAGACAGCAAGCCCCATCTCTCTCACCCAGACTCAGTGGACACTGATCGTCCCAGGGCATGGTCCCCACTCACCCGCAGCAGCTCCTCTTCCCCCTGCTCCTTCACAAACACCTCCTCCAGCTCTTGGTTGAGCCCCTCCAGGCTCCGGTGCAGGCAGGGGCTGAGTCTCAGGACAGGGGACCCTGAGGAGAAGCTGGGAGGGGATGCCTGAGAAAGAGGCAAATGAAACCATCACTGATCCCCAGAAACCCACCAAGCCCCACCAAGTCATCAGTACTGACCAGGGAGTCACGGTCATGTCTACACAGTAGAACCAAGCAAAGAAAGGAGGATGTGGGGACAGTTACTAATTGCACTGTGTCCACCACTGCGGTTTTCTCCAGAAGTTAGAACTTTAAGTGGTCTAGAGAGTGCTTTTGGAGCCTGCAGGAGCATCTCTGCCTCTACTGTAGAGGCAGTGTAGGGGGAAAAGAGAGAAATTTGGTATAGCAAGAGGCTCTCCCAGGGCCACTCAGCAAGTCCGAGATTGCACTACAACGTCACCTAGTTAGCCATTTGGCTTGCAATGTGGGCTCAGCAGCAGCAGGACAGAGGATCTGCCTGCATGAGGGACCTTCCCCCCAACAGAGGATGACAAAGCAGTGACAGCTGGAGGGGGGGGAGCATACCCTCAGAGCTCCCCGCACAGCATGGTCTCCTTGCAGTGGGGAGCCCCGCTCCTTCTCTTTCCCACCGCGGCTCAGCTTGGTCCTCTGCAGTTGTTGCTTCAACTTGGTAATCTGGCAGCCCAGACAGGAGAGAGAGGCAGGTGAGACAAAAGCAAAAGTGTGCTGGGTCCCTCCTTCCAGGTGGGGCTACCGGCAGAGGCCCGTGAAAATGCACGAACCGGAGGATAGAT
Organism: Talpa europaea; assembly: GCF_964194135.1. NCBI lineage: Eukaryota > Metazoa > Chordata > Mammalia > Eulipotyphla > Talpidae > Talpa > Talpa europaea. Next base: position 116,045,262 of record NC_140074.1, on the reverse strand, counting down.
CTTCCGGTTCAAAGTAGCTCAGTGGTATTAAAAACTGTGATGACAGGTCATCAAGCAAGCTGGATACCTTTTTAACCAGATTATTTGATTTTCTCAATTACCCTGCATCCCACAGATAGAAGTTTCCTAAAACTTAAAAATACAGAACATGGAGACTGTTTTTGTCTTTCACGGATTTCGAAGGTGTGGAACACTACTCTATTAATAGAAATGGGAAATGGTATTTTTGAATTCCCTACTCAAAGCACATTCACAGTCATTTCAAAGGCCTTGGCACCAGGAAGGATGGGAAGTATTTCCCCCCATTTTAAAGTAGACAGTTCAGAGCAAGGAGTAGGCTCTCCAGAAGGAATATCACATTTCATCCTGCCCTCCACGTCCTGTTACAATGAGGGCTTATTAACAATTTGAATATTATCCCTGAAATAGATGTAATTCTGGACCTATCTACCCTCCTCTGACAAAAGTTCGGAGAGCTGAGCTATTTAAATAGGGGCTGAAACTCAATGCAAATTGGAGAGCAAGGCCCCTGCCCATAGCCTTATAATTTGTGGCCACTGCCAAGAAGACAGTGCTTTTAGACCTGCTGTCAGGGACCACTCAGATCACTCAGACCACACTCCACGCTCACCTTGCTCTCTCAGATAATGACAGACTCTAAATAATTTGCATTTCCCATTTGTCTTAAACCTATAGTGCCGATACCTCGTATTTTCTCTGTGTTCTCACAACCAAGAGGGCAAAAGCTACTCTCCCTCTACTAAAGGAGCCAAGGATGACTCTAAGCCAGTGGCTCTCTTGGGTGCCACACAGCAGGCCTGCAGAGATAGTCTGGCATCTCTGAATTCCAGTCCACAGGTTTCTCTACTCAACCTCAATGACTTGAGCCCTCCTGAGAGAGGCAGAGCCAGGAAAAAGTATTTGGGAACATATAGTATTTTTTTTTCCTTTAAAAAATACAGGGCTGGATTAAGAGCAAAATTATGTTGGGGGGAAGGGGACGTCCAGTTCCCAAGGAGCTCACGCCTTGTGTTTCTCTAGTCTCTGAACTTCTTATCTGGGTCCAACCTCCAAGTGAGAGCAATGGTGGCTGGAGGGTACAGCATCCCTGCCAAGTCCCTGCAGGCAGGGAGTTCTGAGTGCCTAAGCCTTGGCCTCCAGAGGTGGGGTGGGGGGGAGACAGTTATGCGGGAGCCAGCTCATCAGGAAAAGGCTAGGTAGTAGCAAGTGACAATGTGAGTCTACACTGGAGCAAATGCATCCATGGAGGTGGGTGGACAAGAGGCAGCTACCCGGGCCAGGGAGTCAAAGCGGGCAGTTACCTCTTTGCGGTGGTCTGTACTGCCCCAGGACGCTGAGCGCTTGTGTGTACAGGAGCCGGCCCGCTCACCTTCCAGCTCTTGCCAGGACAGGGGGGTCTACAGGAAGAGACACCCAGTGAGTCAGAGGGGCTTCCCGGGCAGGACCTGGAGAAGCAGTCACACGATTCCCTGGACAGAGGGGGTGGCTCACCAAAGGCTCCTCTGTCATCCACTCATCAGCCCCCTGTACAGTCCACCTGCATGGCCTCTGCTCTAATCTGCATCCTCCGGTAACTTCCTTGATGAACCAATAAGGCCAACCTGCTTTTTGCTCTCTTATGACTTCTACACGTGCACTAGAGCTGCCATAATTCCAGGTGCTCCCCACCAGTGCCCAGCACTGCCCTATCCCAAGCAGCTCCTCAAAAGCCTGGGTTCAGGGACCCACTGGAATTCTGGATTCTTTCACATTCCATGCACCCAGCAAAGGCCCAGGGTCCTGGGGGCCCAAAGATAACAAGTTACTAGACAGAACTCCATTAAGGAATCATTACTTGGTAAAATAGAAAAAAGGCCAACAGAGGCCTTGGCCTCTATCGCTGACTTCTGTGTGACGCTGGGCCTCAAGCTTGTTCTGTGATTTTTCTGCATTTACAGAATAAGTGCTGGAGGACCCGAAGTCCTCCTGAGTATACAGGGGGACAGACACTTTCAGAAAGGAGGGAGCCAGAATTCTAACTCAGCCCTGATTCCTGGCCCCTCTTGGGAGCCAGGCAGTCCCACTTCTTGGCCCCACCCAAGGGAGGAAGTTGTTGGCCTAGGAACGAGGCAGATGAGGCTGAGACGCCTCCCCACCGCCACCATTACCACTTCCAGTCCAAGGAGGCCAGAGGGGGATGCTCCAGTGGAACCAGTTCCTCTCTAACTTCTTTGCACAAGCTGCCAAAACCAGGAGGGCCTGGGAACCATCTCCCCAGCATATCTGCTGACCTCCCCGGAGAGGTTGTTGCAAACAGAAGAGGAGGAGGATAAGCAGGGGAAAAAACCCAACCATTCACTACCCAACAGCTGTTCAGAAGAGGGGGGAGGGAGCAGCCTAAGCAGGGCAGTGAGACTGCCTGTGTGACAGCTGCAGGGAGAGGAGAGGCAGGGTTTGCATCTCCCTGGCTCTTCCTCCTCCCAGCAGCCTGCCAGGCAGGACCTTTCCTGGGCTGTGCTTTGTCAGGATGAGACGAGGCCCTCCTCCCTTCCCTGATGCCAGTACCCCAAGGGGACTGCCAGAGACCCATCCCCAACTCCCTCCTGTAGGAAAAGGACAGAGAGCACAGGCTTCAGGCCCACACCCCAGAGGGGAAGCTGACCCTGGCAGTAGACAGAACAAACAGCGGGTCTCCCTCCAGGTGCCCACATCTCTCTAGACCAGGGAGTTGGCAGACAGAGCCTCAGGAAGGTGAGGAGGAAGGTCCACTTGGACCAGATTATGCAAAACTGGATGGGTTAGACCAAGGCCACCTAGGCCCAGCAGACAAAGGAAATGCCTCCCCCCAGCTGTGAAGATTGCCAGATGAGCTAATCAAATCCTGAGTCCCACCAAGCCTGCTGTCCCTGCAAAGATGACAGAGACCACAGAGGAGGGTGACAAAGGCCCTAGTGATGAGGCCCAGCGCTCTCCTCGAGGAGATGCTGTGCTCACAGGTGAGTGGTGAGAGGCAGGAAAAACAGCCACATTCAGGCTGTCGCTGGTTCTACTAACATCTCTTCAGACTCTTTAGTTGGGATGTGTGAGGGGGTGAAGGAGAAATGCAGGCTAGCACTGGAGTTCAGAAAGGATGTGAAAATTCATGGCAGCTAGGGGCAGTCTTCTCCCTCCATCTATTTTACCCACATTCCTCTGCTCAGCATTATTTCCTGGCAACCCCTACCTCTGCTGGAAGCTGTGCTACTAATGCCATTGCTTTGCCTCACCACCATAGTTATCACCCCGTTGGCATTAGTTATCACCCCGTTCCCCTCCACCCCAGGGGCTCTCAACCCTAGGCTCTCTGTCCCACCCCAGGGAAACCTAGTTCCCTCTCCTTTTTCTTTCCTGACCCCTTAACCCCTAAGCCCAGTCTAAGGTGGCCCACCCTGCCCAGTCTCCACACAGGGAGCCTTTCCTAACCTGCCCACCTCATGCTGACTGCTGCTCTGCCCTGCGTCTCCTCCGCATGATTACACACCACTCATGCATCAGCCACTGTTCCAGGGCCGGAAACTGTTCCACACACTGGGGACACAACAGTGCACAAACAACAAAACTCCCGTCCCCTTTGAGTTTACACAATTGCAGATACCGTTTAAACAGTGGTAAGTACAGAAGAGAAAAATACATGGACTGCTGCATGGGTGTGGGGGAACATGATATTAAATCTCAAGGAAGTCCTCAATGAGGTAATATCTGCATAAAAACAGGAAGGAAACAAGGGAGCAGCCATGAGGCTATGGAAGGGAAGAGGGATCCAGATGAGGGAATAGCAAGTGCACAGGCTCTGAAGCAGGAGTTGAGCTCATGTGTTGAGAATGATACGGAGGCCAGTTTGGCTGGAGAGAGAGAGTGAAGGGCACAGTAGTAGGAGATGAGGTCAGTAGGAGTGACAGATTGAAAACTGGCCCCCCAAGGATATCAGATCCTAATCCCTGGAACCTGCAAATGTTACGGGTGGTATAGTCTTTGCAGATGTGACTAAATTACAGATCCCGAGATGGGAAGATTATACTGGATTATCTGGTGGGCCCTAAACACCATTATGAATATATCCTTAAGAGAGGGAGATTAGACATAGAGAAGATAAGGTGATGTGATGGTAGAGGCAAGAGATGGGGGGATGTGGTCATAAGCCAAGGAATGCTCGCAGCTACCAGAAGATGGAGGAGGCAAGGAATGGATCACCCAGAGAGCCTCCAGAGAGCACAGCCCTGCCAATACCTTGATCCTGGCCCACTGAAACAGAATTGGAACTTCTGGCTTCCAGAACTGTGAGAGAATAAATTTCTGTTATGTTAAGCCACTACTTTTTTTTTTTTTTTTAGAGGCATGTTTTTTATTTATTTATTTGTTTATACATGCACTGGGTACAGTCAGAAGCGCGGGAGGGTGAGAGAATTCACCAGAGCCAGAGCGGGGAGCAGAGCAGGCCGAAGGACCGAAGTACACTGCTGAGGGGAGCAGCGGGTGGCAGGAGAGGTCTGCGCGCCATGTGGGGCCCTCCTCCGGTGGCCGGGGAGCAGCGCAGCCGAGGCTCGAACCGGCGCCGCAGAGGCCATGGGCAGCTTCGCAACCCACAGCTCAACTGCTGCGCCACCGGGGAGGCCCATTAAGCCACTATGTTTAAGGCACTTTGTTACAGCAGCCTTGGGAACCTAACGTGGTAGGTTATCCTGTGTTTGAGGCTGTCTATATGCCAGCCTTAAGTATGCACAGGTGTGGGCTTTGTCCCCTCCACCTGAACTGGGAGTGTAAAGAGTGGGGACTATGTCCTGCCCCTCACTTCCAGGGCCCCTGGTTGACAGGTCCTTCCTCCTCAGTGTCTCACCACAGAGGTCTAGGCCAAAATCTCCTTGAAGCTTAGAAAAGTCACATTTAAGAGAAGCTACCCCCAAGGAGTGACTTTTCAAGCCACAACAGGAGTCAAGATATGTTGCATGTCAATATTGTAAGAAGTTGTTCCTGATGCTCCTTTGGAAGCAGAGTAGAGTTTGAGTGCAGTAGGTCAAAGTCATGTTTGTCAAGGGAACTCATGCACTGGAACAGATTTATTTTAACACCCTGGCCCAGGGGGAACAGCTGAGAGAGAGGCAGGGCTACTTACTAGCCATGAGTGGTATCAGCCAACTGTGCAAGATGATGCTCAGATTATGCAAAACTGGATGGGTTAGACCAAGGAAGCCTTGTCTGGGATTCTGAGATCCCAGAGCAATATGTAGAAGGATAACTGGGTGTGAGGGTGGGAGACAGCTTTCCAAAAAGCAGTCTGATTATCTGGGTGGACCCTAAACACCATTATGAATATCCTTAGGAGAGGGAGATTAGACACAGAGAAGATAAGGTGATATGATGGTAGAGGCAAGAGATGGGGGGATGTGGTCATCAGCCAAGGAATGCTGGCAGCTACCAGAAGCTGGAGGAGGCAAGGAATGGATCTCCCATTCCTTGGGGGAGGGAAGGAGCTGAAAACCCTCTAAGCTGGAACCTGAGTATTTGTCCCCCAATCCCATCTGGACTACAAAGCAGAAAGAGCCCTGGCCTGAACTGTGCCCATGACTTTGGCAGAGCCCAGCTAAGCCCTGGAAACACAGCACCTGCGCAGAGGCAAAGAGCAGCATGGTGCCAGGCCAGGTATCGACGGATGTAACTGAATTGAAATTCGGCAGGGACTCAGCCTCTCAGGACTCTGGGTAAACAAAGAGGCAGGAAAAGGCTCTGAGGGTGGTCTGTGGGCCGGTTCCCAGCACTTTGGCAGCAGGTGGCTCAGGCCACCATCTCTGGCCTTACAGTGACCGAGCAACTCTCAGATTTTCCATCATGGACCAGTTTTCAAGTATTGTGCGCATTTGTCAAACCATATGCTAAACAACTGGTCCTGCTCATCAGTGTGGAAAACAGGCACAGTGCCCAGGCCCCCACACCCACAAGGAAAGGCCGCAATGGGCAGACTGCTCTGTGTGTCATCACTAAGTGCCGAAGCAAGGGCTTGGGAAAAGGAGGGAGATAGTACCCAGGTGGGGAAAAGTCACAGAAAGGGAAGTCTTCCCCAAAAAAACATGTTTGTGGCCTTGGGACATTCCATCAGGTTTGTCAAGGACTTAAGCTATTCTTTTTCCCCAAAGGTTAAGTTGGATCTAAAGAAAAAAAAATGAATCATGGAGACTCTCACCTTATCTGGAGCACACAGAGAAACAAGGCAGAGGAAACGGGGCTGGAGAGGAGTAGAAAAATGGAGTGGGGGGGGGCAGGCAAAGCAGGTACCCAGGGTCCCCTCTGTCTGCAGGAGGTGGCGGCTGGTGGGGGAACTTTGCTCAAACAGCCGCTCCAGCTGTGGTGAGACCACTTCCTCCCTCCAGAAGAGCACATGAAGACTCAGAGGCTTTGCACAGCAAGGGCCTGGGGTGACCGCAACCACAGCATGTGCTGCCATCAGCCACCCTGGCCTGGACCCAGCTGCCAGAGGGCTAGCCCTCAGCACTTGGGAGCCAGCTTTGCTTTACCAGCTGAACTGGGGAAGGGTGGTCCACAATGGGGACAATATACATATATATATGTTTGGAAGACACAAAGAAACATCCTCCAGAGGATGGCTCCACCTGGGAGCCGCCCTTGTCTGCCCCAGCCGACAAGTCTGCATCCAGCTCCCACCGCACCCAAGCTCTTCCTGCCCCGCCATGCTGATCACTGGGAGACCGGGGCTCCAAGCATGCAGCAGATCACAGCACTCCTTCCCTGCTTACTACAGTCATATCTCCTCCCTCCCAGACCCAGTTTACATCCACACCTCTCTCCCTCCTTGGTCCCAAATAGCTGGGTAACCCATCTTTCACATCAGACTGTGGGACGCTGCCTGGGGACTAACCATGATCCCTTTGCATCTGCCTAGAGCTTGAAACCCAGCTGAGTCCAGCACGGGAATACTGGTACCGCCGGCAACCTGGGATCGCGGAGAACTGAGAGCCTTTAACCCCCTCTCTGGTCGTGTGAGGAAGTCTTGAGGATGCAAAATTCTGTCCTTGCTGCCCAGATTTGGGACTTGCTTGGAATGGCAGGGCCCTAGCTTGCTCTAGGGGTTCAGAGAAGGAGCTGCTTGGCTCATTGAGCTGCAAACCTCAATGACGGATGCGTCCTCACTGCAAAGCATGCCAGGGGAATGCCAGGGCTGATGTGGTCTCCAAACAATACTCTGCCTCCTAGGGCAGGGGCTAGGCAGGGATGGGGTGGGGGAAGGACAAGTAAGAGCACAGTGGCGAGGCTGCCGGATGTTGGGGGTGTATTATACTGGTGTGGCTAGAAGGAAAAGGGCAAAGATGGGGGTAAGGGGTGAAAACAGGTTCTCTCTAGTTTAAAGGAATTAGGGAAAGGGTCTGGCTTCATCTATTTTTTTTTTTTTTAACAACTTAAAAGCTTTCGAGGACTCCCATAAATCCTGCCTCCTTACCCTTCCCTCTGCCCTTCTCCACTATCCCTAGGATCTCTCCAATAAAACCTCTCCCTCATCTCCAGTCCTTTCTGGGCAATACACAGGCACTCAGAAGGGAAGGCACACCAACCACTCAGGGCGCTGTCAGGCAATGTTATGCCAGTGTTGAGGAAGAGGGCTGGTGCCAGGCCAGGAGGCTCAAGCAGGAATTTGAGTGGAGCCCAAAACCTAGAAGCAGAAAGTTCTCAGAAGGCCAGGAATGAAAGATGGGCAGAGTGCATATTTTCATTTGGATGCCTACGTTGATCAGAATCCTCCCACCTCCTGACTGCAGCCACAATATTGACAGGTTGCTATGAGTTCCTCGAGGGCTGGAGCCCATCCCGGGAAAAGAGGAAAGTTGCACGACACGGTCTTGCCAGACCCATGGAGGCACATCACTGACCTCTGTCTGGCTGTGGCAGGAAGCCCAGACTTGTTATATAAAAGATCTGGCCTGTAGCTAGAGCCTGAGCAAAAACACAGCCTGGGGCCCAGGCCTCTAAATCTGGTTAGGGAACTTCTGAGGCAACCCTGCCTTGAGTTGATAAAGATGAGGTTATCTGAGGAGTGGGATGGAGGCCTCTGGGAGGCTGACTGCAGGAAGTGACAGAGACAGGGCTAGGTGGGCTGTCTGACATGAGGAGGGTGCAGTCATGAACTCACACACTCAAAGCCACCTCAACTCCTACATCTCCAAGAAGTCCTCCTTGACTAGATACATTATTTGGATTAACCACTCCACTGAAAAGAGAGGTGAATGCTCCAGGCCCATCAGGGGGAAGCATACAGATCATACTTGTTCCTTTCAAAAGATACAGAGACCAACAGCATCTGGGGAGCACAGGAAGTAGGTGTGCTCTTCTAGCTGGAATGTGTTCTCCCTTCACTGTCCATGGAACTATAAAGGCCCATGGAGTTTAACTACAGCAAATTCTTGTTGGTTCAAGGTGGGGTATTCCCATGAGAATTCCCCTCCTCTAAACTGTGCCAGACATTTGGCTCCATCTCATCTTTTGGCTGTCTGTTCACTGGCCTTCATGGAACCAGCATCCAGACTCACAGAGGCCAAATCTTGTCCTCATTTCCTCATTCTTCATTCTAACATGCCAAGAACAGTACTGGGCATTCAAACATTCAGTAATAACATTTGAAAATGGATCTCATTCAAAAAAGAAAAAAAAAAATCAAAGAAAGGGATTGATGTGAAGAGGAGGCAGGGAAAAGTGAGCTCACAAAACCCTTTCCCAGCTGGTGTCCCTGCCTATCAGCAGGCTGAGCAGAGCACTCTCCCAATTTGCAAAGGAAGAGCTGACTTGCACTGCCCCCCAAATGCAGATCTGCCACAGGGCCTGTGTGCTCCCACCCCATTCCTCTTACCTGAGAACCATCCCTTTGTTCTGAAGTTGAACAGGAATGGGTTTAAATTGCACATAAAGGGAAAAGATCTGATTCTTAAAAACTTAACTGCGAAGAATGTTGAAGTCTTGAATCAGATTAAGAAATATCTTTTTTCGGGCCTCCCCTGGTGGCGCAGCGGTTGAACGCTGGGCTGTGAAGCCACCCTCAGGCTCTGCAGCGCCGGTTCGATCTCTGGCCACTGGTGAGGGTCCCACATGGCGCGCAGACCTCTCCTGCCGTGCCTGCTGCTCCCCTCAGCAGTGTACTTCGTCAGTCTGCCTGTTCTGTTCCCTGCTCTGGCTCTGGTGAGTTCTCTCACCCTCCCGCGCTTCTGACTATACCCAGTGCTTGTATAAATAAATAAATCTTAAAAAAAAGTCCTTTTTCCAAAATTTCATCTACATGAGATGACCTCTTGCTCCAGTTAACATCATTTATTCAAAAATGATTCAAAACTGACAAGTGGACCGAAAGATCTGTGGAGATTCCTTCCAAGGTCAGGGCTCTCCATGAAAAGATCATAGTGCAGGAAAATAGTGAGGGGGACCTAAGCACCATGGGGCTTCAGTGTATCCATAGAGCTCCCACACGGAGCTGCCTCAGCTAGTGATCCATTCATTATTATCCAAGAACTTCCTAGTCCTATTGTTCCAGCGAGATCTAGCCTGGCTCCACACACTTTTTTGGCCACTTCTTCAGTTGTCTGGGGAATGCAAACTCAATTGAATGTTGGCCTCAGTTTCATTTTAGCAAGGTAAATCTTACTTTTTTAAACCCTGGAGTAAATTCCAAAGGCATAGTTTGCCTATTCACACATGAATACTCCAAGCTAAACTGAAAAACCAAACTTGACTTCTCTTTTCCACCAGTCAGAAGCTCATTTTCATGTAGGTTTACAAAGAAAAACAAGCTCATAAACAACAGATGCTGAAAACCTATATGATGAATATGAATAGCCTAGACTTAGGACAAATCATGCCAATGGCTGAAAGTTGGTAAGTAAACCCAGGGCCTCCTCAGTCAGCCCATCCCCCTACATCCTTACCCCGTATCTGATTAGGAAAGAGTTTCATTACCTGGGTGGCCTTGTCATTGGTACAGCAGGTGAAGGCCCCATCAGCATCTCGTGGCCACTGGCCCAAAAGGTAGGAGCTGAGGATGGTGTCCAGGGAGAATGTTCGTCGGACCTGGGGTGGCTGAGGCCTACACACTGACTTTTCTGGGGCCACGGAACATGGGACGCTCGCTGTAAGAGAGCACAGCCCACACACCTTGATATCAGCATGGAGGAGGGAGACGTGGTAACCAACCTTCTCTCTTCTAGGAAGCCTTGCCCAACTGTCATGCCCTCATTTGTATCCCTCTCCCACTTAAAAGAATTTGAAGCAGCCTCTGAGAGCACATACAGCCTGATCAGAGCTGTCCTTACTTAACCAGTTGGTCTTTATCACTGGAAACAACTGACACCATTTTACTTTGGATGAGGGTTCACTTTACACATGTCCTCTATCTCTTTCCTGTTCCAATGGACCATGAACTGTGACCACCCAATTCTTCATACTGAGTTTCCTGAGAGACAAAACCCAAGTTTTCTTCCATTTTGTATCTCCTGATCTGCATCCTCCCTCCAGTACCCACTGCAGGACTCCTATGTCCAGCACAGGTTCAACCCGATTAACTGAGGGAGTCTTCAAGACTAACCCTTCAAGATGGGTTAGCTCCAGAGAACCTAGGAGACTGAGATAAAGAGAACAATGGAAATGTTTTCAACTATCTCGAACTGAGCAATCCACTTCAGAAAAATATCTAAGGCTTTTGATTCTCTCCTCTGCCTTTGATTTCTGTCTGTATAACCTAAAAATAAAGCAAGTCTAAATCCATTTTATTTTTATCTTGGTTAAAGCTTTTTGGGAAAAGGAAAAAGTTGAAACTATTGATAAAAGGTAAGGGTTCTGGAATCATCCATAACTTTCAATCACCTGGGTTGACCCTGTTTTCCAAGGCCACATTTAAAACACTCTACTATCTTAAGATCAATAGAGAGTCTTTCCTTTAAACAGAGTGATATTCTTTCACATCTGTGGTAACACCTTGGTAATTCATATGTGCATCCCAGGGTTTGCACGTTTAAACTTGAAGAACTTTATAGTAGAAAGACACTAACAGGCCAGCAGTTCCTCAAAAATTTAAACATTGAATCACCACATGAGGAAGCAATTCCACTTTAAGTATATATACACACAAAAAAATTGACTTATATAAAAGAATGGAAAGCAGGGTCTTGGAAGAGATACTTGCACTTCGTGTTGTCGTAGCAGCATTATCTTTAAGAGCCAAAAGGTGGAAGCAACCCAGTATTCACCAACAGAAGAATGGATAAGGTGTGGTCTATACATACGAGAATATTAGTCTCATAAAGGAATGAAACTGTGATATGTGCTACAGCACAGATGAAACTTCAAAACATTATACTAAGCAAAATAAAACTGACACAAAAGAAAAATATTACATTTACATAATTCATTAAATTTTTATTTAATAATTTACGTAAAATTAATTTACGTAAAATTCTCCACTTATATAATTTACCTAGAATAGGCAAATTCATGCAAGGTAGAACAAAGATTACCAGGGACTTAGGGGAGAAGGGAATAGGGAGTTATTGTTCGGTTTTTTTTTTTTTTGCATGATTTCAACTTTTTTTTTTTTAAATATTTTATTTTATATAATTCTTACATCTTTTTTCATCTTTGCACAATGTATGCATTTTCATTTTGGTTATATTCCCCATACAATTGCACCCCCCCCCCTTATTTTGACACTAATCCTTCCTTTCCCCGCCACTCCCTCTTCTCCTCCCACGTAGTGTGTCTCTGGTTTATAGTTATTGTTTAATAGCACAGAGTTTCTGCTTGGGGTGATGAAAATGTTCTGGAAACAGATAGTGGTGATAGCTGCACAACATTGTAAAAGTACTTAATGACATTGGATTGGAAACTGAAATGGTTAAATGGTAAATTTTATGTTGTGCAGACTTTACCACTACAAAAAGAGGCACCAATAACACTATCCACATTTCTCCAACTTCATTTTAAGTATTTACCTATATTTTAACATGGCAGTAATCAACATGAAATGTACTATATTACATGCTGCTTCATTCCACCCATTTTATATAGCCTTTTTCAAGTATAAACAGCTACAGAGTTGTTATTTTTAATGACTACATAATATTACTGACATACAATGATTGCTTAGCTACCCCCACATTAGTTGACATTTGATATATTCCCCCCTTTGGATTTGGACATCATAAATAATTCACTGCATGCACAACTTTTAGCCTCAGTTTTTATCTAATTCCTGGTATATTTCTAAGTCACCCCCCTCTGCAATCATATAATATGTACTCATTTAAAACAAATGAAAATGACATAGTCCCAAAAGTAGTAAGAGTAAATTGAGGTAAGTCAAGAAATACACTATATGAGCAAAACAAACAAAAAAAAAATTCACATCTCTCAACACCCATAATCACTAATAACACTCTGAGATTTACATCCTTGTAGGTCTTGCCTTTTCCATATTTACATGCTTTACACACATATAGCAATCACATGTTGTCTGAATGTGTTTTATGTATGCATTGACACCTGCTTTTAAATGATTTCAACACTTCTGTTAAAACTCTTCAAAAGTTCTCTTTCAAAGATGGTCATCAAAGGTTCATGCCCCAGTCCACTTACCTTTCCCCTGTACTTTATTCCTCTTCAAGGTCTCTCTCCTGGACAAAATACACTCCATACAATTTCCCACCCACATCCTGCACTTTTCCTCTTCTGAGGCTTCACACTTGTGCCCGAGATTGAAATCTGACCCATCTGTCAGGGCCAGTTAACTGCCTCTGCCTCCACCTCCACAAAGCCTTCTGGATTCCCTAGAAGGCACATCTCAGAATTTTCTGAGTTTTCTCTGTACTTTGTACTCTTCTAGTACTTATCACCCGCCTTCTTGGATTATGGGAATTTCTAAGTCCTAAATAATAACCAACTAGAGGCCAAGGACAATCTCTAATTTATCTTTGTAGCCCCCTCACATACACACATACACACACACACAGTGCTGCGAGCATACAGCTGGAATTTGGCAGGTGCCCAAATATTTGAATAAAATTGAAAATCTTGTTATCACAGGGTCAATTCAAATTCTACCATGGGCTCTGACTTTGTCTGGTCATACATGTAGGCTCAGCCCACTCTCCTGGGGAAAGGCCCCTGAGCTGCTTGTCTCTTTTTTTCTGAGACTCGGGAGGGCCCAACCTCTTTCTTTCCCTCCCTATAACTGGTTACCTAGTAAATTAGTATGACAGGCATGCTGGGTTCAAGTTCTGACTTCATCTCCTAAGTTAGCATTTCAATTACTCCTTTTCCTATTCTGGGTTTAAGATTAAAAGTTGGTAATCTGGGGCCTCCCTGGTGGTGCAGGGGTTAATTCTCAGCACTATCAAGCTATTGCCGGCCACTGTGGCATGAGTTCAATCCCCAGCCAGGGAGATAACCCGTGTGGCGCAGCAGACCTCTCCTGTCTTGCCTGCTTCTCCCCTCAGCAATCTAGTTCAGAAACTCCACCTGTTCTGCTCCCTACTCTGTCTCTGGTGAATCCGCTCATTGCCCTGCACCTCTGGCCTATACTCTAGTTCTTGTATGCATAAATAAAATAAATCCTTAAAAAAACAGTTGGCAATCTGGATAGCACTTAGAGCTTCTGACCCACCTCAAGGCATGATAGCGAGGACAGAACACAAAATGCTGTCCTGTGGCCCTCCAGAGCTATCCTTAAGAGCCCAGGGAAGAGGCAGGGGCTCTGGAAAGCAAGTCTACACGATTATATGGTAGAAAGGCAAAGGTGCCGGTGGGGTGCAGATGAAGAGCCTGGCACAAGGGCCAGATGCCATGATCCTATCGGCTGTTTCATCACTGTTCCCAGGAAGAGGGCTGGCTCCAGGGTTGGTAAAGAAGTGATGAGCATTCTTGGGCCACCTCTCCCAGCCCTTCAGCAGAAGTTACTGCAAAAATCTCCTTTATCCTTACTGAGACCCTAAGTATACACTCTTTTTTTTTTTTTTTTTTTTTTATAGAGGCATGCTTTATTTATTTGTTTGCTGGTTTGTTTGTTTGTTTGTTTTTACATGCACTGGGTACAGTCAGAAGCGCGGGAGGGTGAGAGAATTCACCAGAGCCAGAGCGGGGAGCAGAGCAGGCAGAAGGTCCGAAGTACACTGCTGAGGGGAGCAGCGGGCGGCAGGAGAGGTCTGCACGCCATGTGGGACCCTCCTCTGGTGGCCGGGGAGCAGCCGGGGATCGAACCGGCGCCGCAGAGGCCGCGCGCAGTTTCGCCACCCAGCGCTCAACCGCTGCGCCACCGGGGAGGCCCCTAAGTATACACTCTTGTGTTTGTATTTTCAAGTTCTGTCTCATGCCCACAAAGGACTTTTGGTATGTGTAATCTTTTACTTTCCTGTCAGCCCTAACAGGAGTCAGGCTGATAAGGAGACCGAGGCCCACTCTCTCCCACTGGACTCGGGCACCCCACAAGTCAGCAGAAGTACTGCCTTGAAATTCAAGCTCTCTCCCCATAAATCAATTCCCAGGACTCAGGGCCATCTTGCACAGGAACACCCTGAATTTGCTGGGACACCTGGAGGAAGGAAAGATTGGCTTTCAGCTCCTCTTCAAGGAAGGGAAATAAAGGAGGAGATGGCAGCCTGACTGGAGTATCTGCAATAGCTTTTTTGTTTGTTCTTTCAGTTTATTTGTGTTTAAAGAATCTTTGAATCCCGGGGTAAAGCATTCTACTACCTCCCAGGGACAATTTAAACCATACCCATTTTACACCAGTCCCCACTGTCCTTCATATTCCAGCCCACTCAACGAATTACAATAGGAGACAATCTCAAGAGGAACAGTCAGAAGTGCTACTTTACTACCAGTCCTCCCAGGGCAGGGGAGGACTCAGAATTCTGGAATTTGGTGTGAGAATCCAATCCACCCATTTTGGTCAACTCTACATGCTTTCTGGCCACCTCTGACCAAAGTTATTCACAAAGATTCTGAGGGTTTCATGGGTCTTGACTTGCTCTTCTGTAAGCAAAAAAAATAAGACAAATATAAAATAAAGGGGGGGCAAGAGGGGAATGGAGGAAAAAACAAGCACCTACAATCCAGAACCAGCAGACTCGGAATCCCTCTTTTCTGCCAGATCTGCAAAGATTTCACTGCATCTCAGTCAAACTGAGGACTTGCCTCAGTTTCTTTTCCTTAAGTGAGATGGCTGGGCCTCGGCCTTCTTCAGTGACCACATCCTTGCAGAGGGGACTGGCACAGCTCCTTGGCAGCCACAAAATGACAGAATTGCTCTCTTAGAGCTCTTAACAAAACCCATTTCCCCTCCCAAACCCCCAAATTCTTGGCATGTCCGGGTCGCACCGAGACTAAAACGCCATGTTTCCCTCATGCCCAGAAAACAAGGGGTTAGATTTTGATATGAAAAAAAAGAAAATCTGCCACTTATTTCACAAGCCCTCGCCCCCAATGGTTACTTGAGCACCTGCAAATTTGGGTACCAAAACTGATAAAGGGCTAACTGAATGCCTCAAGTTCCCCCCAGGAGCAACATAAATGAAAAGCAAAACCAGATGTTCATGTTTGTTACCATCCTTGAAGGGGCTGCAAGTTAGAGCAGTATGCCCTCCCCCTCCAATATCTGGGGGGCTTAGATGTGAGGAATCTAGTTCTGACTGTGGCCAGCATTGCACAGCCTCACTAGGCCTGTGCTCCCTCCTGGCCAACAGGAGCACAATCCCAGGCCAAGTTATCTCTTAGGGTAAAGAAGATGCAAATGTGCTTTAAAGTCTTCAGTAGATAAAGGCAATCCATTAATGTCACTTAATCCTCCCCCTCCCCCCACAATCCTTTAGGGTTGAAGGTGGGGTGAGGGAGCCTAGAAAGAGGAGACTACCCAGAAAAACACAGAGTGAGTCCTCGCCACCAGCTCAGCAGGCTTGCGCACCCCCAGGTCCCTGGGATGGCGCACACCTTGAGTGTCCGAGTTCCTTCCCTTACTAGCAACAATCTAATCTGGTCACCAACACCACCTTGAATAAAAGGTGTAAGTGACGAAAGCTGCTGGCTGACTTGGCCAGTGGCAGCTGTGGGTCAGCACATTCACTGCCACCCAAGATACGCTGGTTGGGCACATCCCCTAAAAAGCTCACAAGTGAGTGTCCCCTAAAAAGTTCACGAGTGTCGTTGAAACAGGGGCTTCTGAGCTTATCCCTCAAGCGCACACCGAAGGAGCTGGGTAGGGTGCTGCCCTGCGATTGTGTGATTATGGTTAAAGGAGAAGAGGCACTGAGAAGTCACAACGGTTGCTTGTGGTTGGAAGATGAACTGGTTTCATTTCTGGAAAGTACCCCTCTCAGATTTGGGAACGAGGGGGAGGAAAAAAAGGACAATTGGCTCCCCTATCTGACAAAGGGGTGCCCATATCATGACAGGCTGTGACAAAGCAGCAGGCGGCCGGGGCACCGGCTGGGTGGCTGCGGAGGGTGGAGCGTCCTGTTTACAGCACTGAGGGGTATTATCGGCCCATCGCATACAGCAGCCTCCACAGCCCAACCACCTGGCGAGGCACCCTGGCACGGGGCCAGCCCATTTCACCAGGCAGCTGAGCAGTGGCGGATGCTTTGGTTCTTGGGCAACGGCAAGTGGAAAAAACAAAACAAAACAGCGCACACTGGAGATAAGAAGCCTTAGGTGCTATCTTCCAGGGCCACTTGGCCCTGCCTCCCAACTGCTGCATGTGTATGGCTTTGGGGAGAGTGGGCTGAGTAGAGAAGGCCAGGAGTCAAGTGTCTGCCTGTTGGGGGATAGTCAATAGGGCAGAAGGCACATGGGAGCAGACAAGACACTGAAGAAACAGGGGCAAGTGGGGCCTGGCTCACCACAGTAGATGGACCGATTCAATTCTTCACTAAGCAGATTCGGAGTGCCTGCCAGGAACCTACTCCATGATAAGTTCCGGTGACAAGGAACTTATGATAAGTAGGATGACAAGGCCAAGGGGCTGCCGCTGAGGTTGAAGTGGGGAGACTGATACAATCCTCAAGTACCTGAGGTACCCCTCAGCCAGCGCCTCTTCAGAAGGACCACCAATTCGTCTCTGCTGTCCCCTCATCTCCCTGGCTGGAAATCAGCTCAGGCCTGAGTACGGGAACAAACCCCCACCAGAGCCCGAGGAACCATAACAGCTTTTAGGAGGGCAAGAAGGGGTCAAGGGAAGGAGGAAGGTGGCAGATGATGCCGGTAGAGAGGCATTTGTGGCTGCTCTTCTCAACTTGGCCAGAGATAGGCTGTGGGGTGAGGCTTAGCAGCTCGTGAAGAGAAACCAGCCCCTGACCACAGGGTCCTTGGTGGGCATCTCTGGGGGTGCTGCTTCATTTATTTTATTATTATCTTTGGAGCAATAGAGCAGAGAGAAGCCTGGGGGATAAGATGAGGCCACCCAGCCATCCTCCATTAGCAAGAGGCCTAGTGATCCCAAAACACCCAGGAAGGACTACAGAAGCAAGAAGGGAGACAGCCAATGAGATCTCACACATGGCAAAAACTCAACAACTAGCTGCTTCAACAAACAAGTTATGAGTCATTTTCTCACATTGTTGGGCTTTGAAGCAGTAATAGCACTAGTCTTCTTGCCTCCCCTCTGAAAGAGAAAATAACTCTTATTGTAACAGAAGTTGTACATATGTTGGAGGAAATAGGAAAACGCAGATGAGCAAAAACTGAAGAATCAAAACTGCACGCCCCCACTCAGACAGCACCACCCTTCCTGGTCTCTCTCCACGCATATGCGTATACATGAACTAAAAATACGAGACCATGTTTTTCTACAATCTTGTTTTAGTCACAGCTTTTCACTCAAGGAGAAGCAGGATGAGCAGGGCAGCCCTGGAGGCTGAGGCAGGACACAGGTTGAGCATGGGGAGCAGGCCTCCTCCACCCCTCTCCTAGCTATGATGCAGCACTTTTGTCAAGAGGAAGGTTCAGCTGAAGGGGCAAAGAAAAACAGGGATTCACAATTTCTTTCTTTCCTTTTTTTTCTTTTTTTTTTTTAAGATTTATTTATTTAGGGCCTCCCCAGTGGTGCAGCAGTTGAGCGCTGGGTTGTGAAGCTGCCCACAGCCTCTGCAGCGCTGGTTCGATCCCTGGCCACCAGGCGAGGGTCCCACATGGCGCGCAGACCTCTCCTGCCGCCCGCTGCTCCCCTCAGCAGTGTACTTCAGTCCTTCTGCCTGCTCTGCTCCCCGCTCTGGCTCTGGTGAATTCTCTCGCCCTCCCGTGCCTCTGACTGTACACAGTGCTTGTGTAAATAAATAATCTTTTTAAAAAAGGAAGAAAAAAAAAAAAGAAATTCAAAATTCCTGCTCTTTAAAAAGAAAAAAAAAGATTTATTTATTTATACAAGAACTGGGGTCCTGGTCAGAGGCGCGGGAGAGTGAGAGAATTCACCAGAGACAAATCGGGGAGCAGAACAGGCAGACAGACCAAAGACACTGCTGAGGGGAGCAGCGGGCAAGGCAGGAGAGGTCTGCCTCCCCATGTGGGTTTCTCGCTGGCCGGCCGGGAATTGAACCCGCACTGCAGAGGCTGCAGACAGCTTCATGCACAGCGCTCAACCCACTGCACCACCGGGGAGGCCCGATACACAATTTCTAAACATTTCCCCAATTACAGATTTGCAGTTAAGTATGGGACATTGCTCCTAGCAGCCTCGCAGGGACTACTCTTCCATTTCAGTACATGTGCTGGGATTAAAGAGGGCAGGCAGTCTTCTGAGCTCCCTGTGATCCAGGGCTGCTTAACTACTTTACTCAGGGACATGTGGGTTTTGGAGGGAAGTTGTGGTCAAACTGAAATCCCCAATATGACTATGTAAGAGTTAGAAGCCCTCCTTGGAAAGCCCAAGGAGACCCCATCCATCACAGCTGAGAAAATTAAGCTTGGGGGTTGCGCACTTCTTTGAATACCAAGCAAAGGCTCATTTCAAACATACCAGGGAGGAGAAACTAGATTAAAAAGAAAGAAGAAAAAGTCACATGACATTTCCCTGATCAAGAAGACTTACCTAAGGAGAAAAAAAGAGGTATTTATAACCGCATGACAAACTTCTTAGCCAGGCCTTCAATTCATTATGAGCTCCATATTTAAGTGTGCAACTCAAGTGAAAGCATTTCTAACTGCGTTTCTGCCTCCCCAGGATGCAGACCACATCTATAGACAGCTGGAGAGAAGAGCTAGGAGAAATCCATCTGGAGATGTCATTGTGGGGGAAAATAAGGAATACACCAACTCTTGTCTCAGCAAGGAGGAAAAGGGTGGTCCCAGAGTGCGTGCGTGCGTGCGTGTGTGTGTGTGTGTGTGTGTGTGTGTATGTGTGAAACAAGAGTAGACAGCAGTTGCTTAGACATTTTTCAATTCTCAAGAAGCTGCAGTTAGAAGAAAAGGAAGTGGTGTGAACTTTTTACCTTTTATCTAAATTCTCTGAAGAGGCATTCTGTAGGATTTCAACATTCTTCAAACCAAACAAAATACTAGCAGTTACTGATTGGAGCATGCTTTCCTCTGGGATCTGCTTGGCCTCTGCAGGAATAGCATAAATAGCACATAACCTAGCCCTCTCCCCCTTTAAAAATCCTCGCCCCATGCTTATTTGGGAGTGGCGGGTTTCTGAGGGCTCTATTATCTCAGGGGACAGGCAGAAGCCTTCAGTGGCTCCACTACTCAAAACCATCTGATTCCTATCAGGTAGAGAAGAAATCATGACATCCAGTCAGCCTGCAGGTAGTCTTTTAAGATAAATGACGTGAAGGAAGAACTAGAGATTGAAGAGGTTCATCCACAATAAATTCTGTGAGAGGACAACTGTGATTGAAACCGTTTCCCAAGTTCTGTTCAGAATGCATACACCCGCCTTGTGACTCCTTCTATAAGAGGGGGCACAGCTTCCAAGGTATTCTAGGAGGGAGGCCCATGACTCACCCTCATGCAGAAGTGAACTGATTTCTCTATGCCACTGAGCAAATGGAGACGCAGGTCTTTTTCTCCAACAGAAGGCTTTTATAAGTACATTTTCCACTCTTGGGTTTCACTGTCAAACTCAACTGCCTTGACTCCCCAGCTGCCCTTCTTTGGGAACTACTGCATAGTTTGGAAGGGTTCTAGTCCTTTCCCTTGCTAGGAACCTGGGTCTTGTACCTGGGTCTTGGGAACACTTCTCTATCCATTGGGCATCTTGGATGGGCCAAGGGAACGAAGCAGACCAACAGAAAATGAGCAATTCCTTTTCTCGTAGGCAAAGTAGAAAGCAAGTGAAAGAAAAGGAAATAAGAGAATTATAGATAACTTTCAAACAGTCAAAATAATTTCTGCTTTGTGAACTATGACTTATTTTTAGCTGCATCCAGTCAGTCTCTTCCCCGACCTCAACCAAACTGCCACACAGCAATATATGTATAGGTAACTGGTACTCAATTTAATATCCACTCAAGTCACAGAAAATGCTGAGAATCTCACAGAATTTGATGACCCATTTTGTTGCCTTCCCACTATGATTCCAAAACCCAAAAGAAAAAAGCTTTTGTTCCTCTTTTGAACTCTCTTCTTGTCAATACTCACACCCAGTAGTGTTAATTCAGAAGTGCCTTTCTGCAACTCCCAATATATTATCTCAATCAGGGACAGTCATCGATGGCTGCCCAAGCTACTGGGAGAAATACTGCAGGGAACAGAATATTTAAATAATGTCACAACCTAAAGGGATCAAACGTAGCATTACTAATAATGGACATTCAGACATTATGTGCCTCTTAAAGCGATGGGCTAAGAAATGTACAGCTTCACCCAAGAAGTGCTCTTGCCAGGAGGTTTTACTTGAGCCCAATCAGGCCCCAAACCTGACTTCCCGTCCACAGGAAATACAGGTGATAGGAGAAAAATCACCATGAGGGCCTCCCTGGTGGCGTAGGGGTTAAGTGTTAGCGCTATCACCCCTATGTCCTGAGTGTGAGCCCCAGCTAGGAAGCTGACCCACACATGGTGCAGCAGACCTCTCCTGACTCGCCCACTGCTCCCCTCAGCAGTGCATTTCAGTAGATCTGCCTGTTCTGTTCCCCACTCTGTCTCTGGTGAATCCTCTCACCACCACCCCCACCCCACACCTTTGGCCTACACCCCAGTTCTTCTATGCATACATAAATCTTTTAAAAAAAGAAAGAAAAATCACCATGACAAAAACCTGAAAAATCCTGAATGTGGGTCAGCTAGAAGACAACTGAACTGTGGTTTTCTAAGTCAATCATTAGAAAACAAAACAAAGGGATGGGTAAAGGAGTTTTAGATAGAATTTTTTTTGAAAGATTTATTTTTATTTATGCATACAAGAACTGGGGTGTAGGCCAGAGGTGTGGGGGGTGAGAGGATTCACCAGAGACAGAGTGGGGAGCAGAACAGGCAGATCTACTGAAATACACTGAGGGGAGCAGCAGGCGAGACAGGAGAGGTCTGCTGTGCCATGTGGGTCAGCTTCCTGGCCAGGTATTGAACTCATGATGCAGTGGCTGGTGACAGCTTGATAGAGCTGACTTTAACCCCTGGGCCACCAGGGAGGCACTCTAGATAGACTTTTTAATGATTTTATCAAGTGAAAACCTTGACGGGATTCTGGGTCAAAAACAAAAAAGCCATCGAAGGGGAAATATTAGATGTCATTATATGATATAGACCAATAATTTCCTGAGGTCTAGTAATGACATTGTGATATGTAGAAGAACGTCCTTAATCACATGATAGGCTACTGAAGCAAATAAATAGGGCTACATGTCTATTTGCAACTTATTTGCACATATCTGCATATGTCTAGACACACACATACATACTATACAGGAGAGTAGACGGATTAGACAACTGTGGCAAAATGTTATCAATGAGTCCAGGTGAACGATGAATGAGTGTGCAATATGCTTACAACACTTTTCTAGATTTGAAATTTTTTTTTTTAAGATTTATTTATTTATTTATTTATTTATTTATGCAAGCACTGGGTACAGTCAGAAGTGCGGGAGGGGGAGAGAATTCACCAGAGCCAGAGCTGGGAGCAGAGCAGGCAGAAGAACCAAAGTACATTGCTGAGGGGAGCAGCGGGCGGCAGGAGAGGTCTGCGCGCCATGTGGGACCCTCCTCTGGTGGCCGGGGAGCAGCCGGGGATCGAACCGGGGCTACAGAGGCCGCGGGCAGCTTCGCAACCCAGCGCTCAACTGCTGCGCCACCGGGGAGGCCCTAGATTTGAAATTTTTATTCCAAGCTGCGAGGGAAAAAGTTGTGACCGGAAAAAGAGAACTAGTTTAATTTGGGAGGATAGAAATTCAATCCATTCTTCAGCAGGGGTCTCGACTCTCACATTTCAATCTTGGCAGGCCATAGTCAAATTCAATAGTTACTAATCTGGGCTTCTAATCTGGGGAAGAGAGGTGGGCAAGAAGAAATGAAACAATGCAAGAGGCTTAATCTAAGGCAAGATTAAGAATTCAAAGATGTAAATCAGCCCAAGGCAAAAAGAAGACACCCAGGGAAGGAGACTTTCCGAAATGTTACATCACCCCAGGGTCGAGACCAAGACTGCAAGTAGAATGCAGGGGGTTCCATCAGTCCAGAAACACCCTGGGAGTGGGATATGACCTCAGGTCTATCCACTCAAGTGGGCCTCATTTGCCATTATTGCTCCTCAGAAAGAATGTGGAAACCAGGGAGACCCCAGGGAATATGGCCAAAAATGGCTAAAGGGAAGGCAGCTGGATCCTAGGAGGAAGGTGAAATAGAATTAGAATGTATGTCTTCCTTCCTCTGTGTGGGTGCAAAAATGGGACATTAAAAAGACTTTGGTGAAAACAGGAGAGAGTCTAGGTGGGTAAGAAGAAGAACCTCTTATTCATCAGAACTGAATGAGGGAGACTGTAGCATTCTGCCCTTGAACAACTCCAGGAAGACATAATTATATGCCCCCAGATGTCTCAATATTCATCTCTGGAAGGCAGGTTATACCAGATGAGTCTGGGCCTCCCCTAGTTCTAGAATTCCCCAACTATTAAAGGGAAAGTAAGAGATGACTACTGACCAATTCAGCTAAATTGAAAGCTCAGAGTTCATGCTATTGTCTGGGGCAAGATAAATTAAAGGTGGGGGAGGAAGGAGACCCAAAGTCAAAGGGAGATTTGCTTTACCTAGGCTGAACAGTAAGCTGTGTTGTGGGCTCCCAAAATATCTCTCCTACCTCCTCCCCCAGCAGGAGTATAAATAGTGCTTGATTTACCTGTGGCTAGCCACAAGCAGAGGGTCTGCTCACGTGACCAGGTAAACTGGGAGCAACTACCCAGGAGACAGCAGAGCTCAGAGGGCAGTTTGCTCACTTGCTACATCTCACTAGCTGGGAATCTGTCAAGACCTCTGCTTTTAACCCTACTCTGGTTCATTTTGCTCTGGGCTGGGGCATGGAGGGCACTCAGTTATGTTCCTCAGAGCTGGGAAAGGGTCAGGGCCAGAATTTAGTTCAGCACTTGGTCCTACTCACACAAAGTCTTCTCTGTTTAGCTCCATCTCTTTATTTAAGTTCTATTCTCAGTCCCCAACTTCAAAGAGGAAAGACCCAACAGACCACTATATCCCATCTGGTGGTCCCCTACCTGGCCTCTGACATCCTGGAACTGACCCGTCCTGACCTCAAATCTGTGGCAAATTCCCAGGCTATGCCTTACCGGTGGAAAACCCCAAAGTGTACAGGGACAACATTCCAAGGCTGCCCCTGTTCTGAAGTCCTAGTCCAACCAGTAGTTCAGATTTCCTCAGGGAGCTCAAAGGCTATGCTGCACCTCCAGAGTAAATCTAGTCTAAAAGGCAAGATTAGATAGATGGCACCTCTAAGGACGTCTGCAGAGGTGCTGGGCAAGTTTTTCTCAGGCATACACTGAGGAATGTATGCCTGTGACCACTGGTCACCTCACAGCTGAGGCTGGCGAGATCACCTTGGCCATGCGTGCGTCCAGAAGCAGAGAAGGCTTGGCAGCACAGCTCACAGGAAGGAAGCTTACACCCTCTCCCCATGGATGGTGGGCTTTGTGTCTGCTCTTAAATCAGGGGCTGCTTCATAGTAGCAACACCTCTTTATATGTAAGGTCAAGAAAGACTTACCCTTCTGAAGTAAAAAGAGAATCTGATCCAAGGAAACTGCTTGGGAGGTAAATTACCAAGACATCCTATCTACACCTTTAAGATCTAGGAGGTAAAGTCTCGGCTGTCACATGAACAAGCAGACAGCTGTGGTCATTTGCACAGCAGCGCCAACACAGACATCTGAGCTACACACAACCCAACAGGAATTAGGGGCAGTCTTTTCTCATCCTCCTGCATCTAGGCCTGATTCTGGATCCCCTCCATCCAGCACTTATTTTGGGGAAGGACAGAACAATGAGGAATCAGAGAGCAGCGAGCATAGCCTAATAACTTAATAAGGTAAGCAATCTCAGTACACAGGTAAAAACACAGTAAGTACTCTTGGGTCATTTCATGTAACTGACCAGAACCCATCAAAATTCTTCTGATGACAATTTAACCAATCTCATGGCTGTAGGGTGCCTCAGGGAGGCATCTCAAATAAAGGGTCTTTTAAAGAAAAGAATTTTTTCAAACTTATTTTTATATTAAGATATAGAGTAGGACGTGTTCACTAGCCCCAATTCTGGAAGTGAGGAGGAAAGTTAGTAAGGAAAATGACAGGACCAATTCCCTTGCCTTCCAGGAGCACAGATGGGTGTGAACACATGGCTTGGTGTGAAAGAAAAGGGACCAGGAAACAAAGAGTAGTGTCTGAACCTCAAACACCAAGGGCTGAGCAATGATCACCAGATCCACCCACCTTGGGCCCCGTGGTTAGTGGAAGGTTTTCACTGAGAGCGAGTCCTCCTTTGAGTATGAGTTGCAACTCCTCTCCACCTGGTTAGATGCACGTCCCTAAGCCATTCAAACGCCCTCCCTCGGGTTCCTGTTGTATGTTCACAAGACAGTACCACAAACTAACTGGCACACAGCCAAGAAAGCTGTCTAGCCCAGACTCATAACCCGGCACCGCTTTCTAAATCAAACTCAACTCCTTCTCCCCCTCAGATCTCTACTATAAAAATGCAAAGTAGAGTATTACTCCACAGCTCTGGCGCAAGAGAGCCTCTCAATTTCATGTATTTAGAAAAAGAAGAGAGTGGAATGAAGAGCAGAGCAAGAGCACTTCTTAGAATAGGGAAGCAGTCTTCCCTAGAAGGTACCTGGATATCCTGAACATGCTCGGTGCCCTTCAGCAGCTGCTGCAACCGTGATGACCCCTCTGCTGGGTAAGGGTAGGGCATGGACTGGGCTTGGACAAAGCGGCTTATTCTCAGAATCTGAGGCCAACTGTGTCCAGCTTGAGGGGTAAGGATGAGCCGCAGTCTCCCGAGGGATGGGCTACTACAAAGATCGGTACCAGGGCCCAGATTCTGTCTCCGCCCCAATGTGTTACGGTAGTCACTTAACTTCTCTGGGTCTTAGGCATTCCGTCTGTCAAATGGGGGAGAATGAGAGATGTTATAAAGATGAGAGAAGAACACTTCCATTCCAAAGAACTCCTGGTACAGTCAGATTAGTGTAGCATGCGTTCATTCTTAAGCTTTCTATTTGGAAATAATTCCCAGCTTACAGATGCAATGACAAGAATAGTACCTAGAACGCTGACCTCACCCTCATCCAGTTCACCTGTTGTCAAACATCTGCCCCATTTGCTTCAGCGTGGCCTTATTCCACTTGCACTTTTTCACTCTCCCACATTCACTTGACGCCCACACATTGACACTCAAGACACACACAAACACGTTCAGATATACACACTGTCCTTTGTTGGATTTTGTATGGTGTTTTGTTCAAAAACAAGAAGGAAGTATGGGAGAGGGGGAGGTTCCAGATGAAGACACAGCAAAGGGGGACTTGCTACTTGATGCCGATCCCATAGCTCTGGGCCCTTCTCCTGCTTCCCGATCCAAACAGCAAGCACTCAAGCTTTCTGATTTAGAGATGAACTATTCCATGGATAGGGACCAGAGAAAGTCCTTGTTACATAGGGAAGTCAATAACTTTTCTCTTTTTCCTCAATAACATAACTACCAAACAACAGCAACAAAGCATTTATATGAACCATGGAAATAGTTTTATTTTACAGAATTATTTTTATAATTATGTGTTATAATGGGACTTCAACATATGGGGCTGGTGAGTAACTGGGTAAGAAAGATTCCATATAAGCATATGGTATTGGAACCCTCAAGAATTCTATACAAACCCTGGTGTGGAGGAAAGAGCTGCCCAGAGGCCTCTGGGGAGGGTTAGGTAACCTGTAGGAAGTAGGCTAGGCCATTCTCCAGGATACCAAATCCCTAGGTGGAGCTTTATCCTGGAGCTCAAGCCCCTGCTATTCCCCTAATTGGGCACATGCTTGTCTCAGAAAGACACCGTATCATTTATCTTAATGACTCCACCACCAGCTAACCCAAAGGCAGGAGAGGGAGACATGCGCTGGTAGAGCATGGGCAGGGAGGGGAAGCTGTACCGGGGTTCCCTACATGAAGGATTCAATTGTCAGCGTGAGGCAATGCTGCCTGTGCCTGCCCCCCACCAAAGGAATGCACCACCCACATTTATTCCCAGGTGCTTTTTTTTTGAGTTCTACATAGTCACACATAAAAAAGACAATGTTTTCTATTAGTTCTATCTTAAGAGTATCCAAAATATCCCTGATGTGGACCCAAGCTCAGTAACCATGACCATGAGCCCACAGAGGCATGGACACCCACCTGCCCTATCTGTCCCTAGCATGCTTCTCATTCCACATGGAAATGGCACATCTCAAACCAGCCGGAAACATTCAAAAACCATCACCATGTCACACATACCGTGTAATAACCATCACCTTCCAATTATCCACACCAAAGGGACAGCCACTTACGGGGTGCTGAAGGGACAGAGAGACCTCTTTGTAGCCTATTTTCCTTTCCAATTCTTTTGGGTAGTTTGACAGAGGAATTTTTGCTCCGGAATCAAGGTATACCAGCGGAGGGGACAAAGGCTTGCGATGTGCTGGGCAGGCAGCAAAGGATGCCACCCTGGGAGGAAATTCATCCTTTGTATCACAGAGATGGTGCCTGGCTTGGGAGAAAGGGGCTGCCAGCCTGGCCACACCCCCGAGGCCACCCTAGGTCGGACAATTGTGAATTCCAGAGATGCGTGAGAAGAGTCCTGGATGGAGAGCATAAGGATTTTATTAGTAAGAAGGTCTTGGGTAAGTCATTTCCTTTCTGGACCTTGGATTTCTTATCTGCAAAAACAGGTAAATACCCGCTGCACCTGCGGGGCAGTTGTGAGGATGACAAGCAACAAAGATGACTGAGAACGACAAAGAGCTAACCTAAAGCTAAAGCTACCTATATTCGCAACCCCCCTGAAAAATACGGATGCCAGAATCCCTTCCAGAGTTGGGAGTCACAGCTTCTTTCTTTGAACAGAAGAAGCTGGTTCAGTCCTCTCCTGGGAACACAGAACTACCCAGGATTAGGGCTCCACTGAGCAAGGACCCAGCTCAGAGATGCACATCAAGTGGGGCTGAGCCTCGCACTGCTCTGCTCTCCCCAATCTCAAAATCCGGACTATGCAATATTGTGAAGACTCTCTGGAGGCATCCCCTCTATTATGCCAAATGCTATCCACCTCCATCCTCAACCCCAGGTTGTATGTCATATCTGATGGGCAGGAGTTTAAAAGACAATCCCCAAACAGGGGCCGTGCGGCAGGTTTTCAGCCAGCTTGCAGGTGTGGGGCAGGGCGCACATGTGTTATCAGCAGTGGTGTTCTCACAGGCGTGTGGGCGATCAAACCCTCACAGAGCACAGAAAACTCTTAGAAGGAAGGCGGTGTGGGGGGTAGGGAAGAGTAGACAGGGGGAGAAGGTAAGAGAAGCTGCCTTTCTTTCCTCCCAGTGACATTTTACTCTGTTTAAAGTTACCCTGAGTGGCAAGTCTAGAAAACCATTTGACTAAACCAGCAGACCAGCAGTTGCCAACTTTAAAGGCAGGGAGGCACAGACTCCATGGGTGACCGTGTGTGAGCCCAAGGCCTGGGGCGTGATAATGAACACCTCTTTACAGCATTTCCCCTTTTGGTGGGGGAAAGAGATGCAAAACAGCGGTGCTTTGTATCACAGGATGCGGCCTGACTTGGAAACAGGTTGAGGTGGGCTTTCAGCCTGATTACTCTCTGAAGCTACCATAGAACCAACAGACCATTCTGCTTCCTAGCCTAGAAAAGTCACTGATTCTGATCTCATTCTCCTGCTTTCCTTTGTAGCGTACTATAACACTATTAAGAATTTGCTGCAACTCTACCTGAAATGAAGAAACACCCAGCATTCATCTTGGCCTCCTTGACCTCTCACCCATATCCACGTCTAAACTTAAAGCCAGGTAGACTGGCTATTTTACAAAAGCATAACCAAAAAAATCCTAAACATTGGCTGTTTCCATGGATCAACCTACCCAAGCTCACCCTCTGGCTTTAAGTGTGTGGGGAAGAGAACCTACAAGCCTAGCGATGACATCCATGGAAATGCCACGTCTTTGCCACCAGCTGGGCTTCAAGCCCAATGATCAGGATGAATAGAGACCGGTGATTTAAAGAGAGAGAGAACACTAACACTTGGGGGAGGGGGCTGCCTTGTAAGAAGCTGGGGAGAGGTATTATAAAGGGGGCACAGTGTGTGGGGACCAGAAGTGGGAAAAACCATTTCAAGTTAGCCTGGGGGAAGTGTGGCTCACTCTTCCCCACCCCTGCTGCCTTTCCAGCAACTCAATCCAACAAGTATTTATTGAGCACGACACTCCCCATCTGCCCTGGCCCTCCCTCTGCAAAAACACTCAAATCTGTTCAAGCTGCAGGGTGAGTTCCATTGCACTTGAACTTGAAACATGAGGTGCCTACCTTTTAAAAAGGCAGGCACACAATTTCCAGCATGGGGAGAAGGGACTAAAGAGCTTTGAAAAAGTTAAGAAACACAGCTGACCATACAAGGCCATAACAATGTCACTTTTGAAAGGAAAAGGAGAGGAGAGCATAAAAACTTAATTTAACCTTAGGGAGAATAATATATTACTGATCAATTAAAAATCAAAAAAACCTACTGGAAACAACCTAGCAGTTTTTGAATTAACCTTACCTAACACTGAATTTTCCTTCATTCAATGCCTTCTCCAGCTTGAATTTATATTTTTTACTCACTTGTGGACATGCTAGTGATTTACTCTTAAGAGTGAGAATATACTCTTGTATATTTACACCTACCCTTGGCCTTTTAAGGAGGTAATAGCTCAGTGCTCTCCTTCATGTCTTCATGTAGGATCAGATGATAAGGGATGCAAGGGACACAGCTGGTGGTAGACAAGACTTGTGCTTGTAGTATGACTATGCTAGTTAGCAGAGTTCACCTAAAGAAGTCACCCACCATCTGCAAGATAGGGAGCTCAGGATCAAAGATGGAGGCACCCCTAACTTACCACTCTGCCCTGCCAAACATCGCTCATCCTCTAAGAAGGACATTCAGGTAGCCTCTGAGAAAAAAACAAAAAAACAAAAAAAAACCTTCCCCAACCCTGATGAGAGGTCTGCAGCTACAGATCAACCAAATCCCTCTGAGGAATCTCCCCCAGCCTCCTCCAACCTCCCCCCCACCCCTCCTTTTATTAGGGAGCTGGAAGCAAGAGCAGCTAATGTTCAGGCAGGGCTGCGCCCAAGGCACTCCATCCACCCCCAGTGTCAGCTGTCTGGGGCTGGTGAGCAAGGCAGGGTAAGTGTCTGTACATGGCCTAGACTTCAGTTCCAGGTTCCCCAAGGCCTGGAGTTAAAAGTTTCCCTATTATGAAATACTTTGATAGCATTCTTTTAAGTTCGTTAAAGTCACCCTTGACTGGCTGCAGTGCTCCCACACAGTAAAAGTCAATTGAGGCTTATTCATTCGGGCCTGAGGATAAACATTTAAATGGCTCCACACTGGGCATTCAGCTCTGTAATGACCCCCAGGAAAAGTGCGGAGAAGAAAGCAAAGTGCCAGGAAGAGTTTTCAAAACCGGGAGATTCAGTGGGGACCATGAGCTGGAGGCCGAGTATAAGCAGCCAGCTGCTCAGAACCTCCCACCATACAGCTGTTCCCAAGAACAAGGGCCCCTTCACAAGCTCCACACCACTGGAGAGGAACTGGAGCACAGATAATTTATAACTTCAAATACAATCCAAAATTCTTTTCTCGCAGAGATCAGGACTTGTTTTTCATCTAACAATGCGAACAGATTCAGCTAATGTTTGGTTAATTCATAACCCTGCAAACCAAATAATGGAGCCCTCTGTGCAGATTCAACTCAGGCAGAGGTGAGTTTCCACTCATCTTCTCTCTGCTTCCACTCTTCCCTGCTCCATCTGTATGACAGGAAAGGGCAACATCCATGGTGAGGGAGAGTGGGGTGGGTGTGGGGGTGGTGAGGACATGGGGGACATAATTAAGCCACTAACAGTGGACAGTCTGTCCACTCACTAACTTGCTGGTGGCACCTACCTTTTTTCTGAACTGGGAAGGAAACACAAAGTTTCCCCTTCTAGCCCTTTAAAAGGGCTCGAAACTGCCTTTAGAATAAATAAACCCAGGGAAATCTAATGAAGAAAGCATGAACTAAGTGTCAAATAGCGTTTGATATATGTGTCAATGTCAGTAAGTACTCAAAAACTGGACCTGCCCCCAGAATATGTGGCACCCAAAAGCCTGACGGCTTTGGCACAAAGGCTCTAGGGGAAAGCTATAACAATCTGGAGGAGGTCGCCCTAACAGTTCCACTAAGACCATGTAAAGGGGTGGTCTAAATGCCCATTACACCATCTATATAAACTAGCAGAAAAAAAACAGGTAAAGTATTCTCTTGGCTATTAAAGTGCCCCATTCCCCTTTGGAAACACTCAAATTGCTACCATATGCAAGTTTTGCAATTCTGCCCCAAATTTTCTAGAAATCTCTATCTGGAAGCAGAGAATAATAACCTCTTCCCACTACACCCCACTGTCATTCTCTCCCTCTTCTACTGACCTTAAATGGTGTAAAAACTCCTAGCTCTGTCACATAAATGGAGAACTTCCCAGGTATAGAATCATATGAAGAAAACACATGAACCCACATGTCTCTGGGTACCAAAGGGATAAAACAGACAAGGTAGTCCCCAATTTCAAGGACATCACCACTGATAACATTTAAGAGTCAGACATTTTGGCATCACATTTTGCTGACCCTGTGCCTGGGGCTAGAGCAAAACTGTCAAAAGCTAGTTTGTACTATCAGACTGGGAAGTGCCTGGTCTATAACGCTTCCCAAACAGAAGTTGCCTCAATCACAGGGTGCTACAGGACAACTGTAGCTCTTAACGGATTTTAGCTGCACCCCAAGTCTCATTATAGCAAGGTGACTACTTAACATGGAAGGGTTGCTCTCGATTCTGTCTCCAGGCTGTTTCTGGCATCAGAGTCCTGAAGGACCAAGGTTTGATGAATGCATTCTCTTAGGGCCCTTTAAAGGAGACCCTCCCTACACACCCATCCTCCAAGGATTAACTTTCAAAGCCCTGTGAGGAAAAGAGTTTAATAATTACCATTAGTATTGCTAATAACAACTATGCCTCATAGTCACTGAAACAGCCATCCCGGAGGAACCAGGTGATGTTTGAAGCAAAGCTTCCCATGTGCCGGTGGGGCAGCCAGCGTTTTAGTGCAGCCAGGCCTACTGTCAGTTCTCCATCATCTGCTTAGAGATATAAACAGTAATGAGGAAAATCCAAATCAGGAGATAAGCCTAGAGTAATTTCCATTTGATCTGAAATGTGTCACTGCAGTTGTGCATTGTTGAAGAGGGGGGGAGAAATTTGCCTAACAGTCAAGCTTTTATGTAAATCCAAATTAGCTTATGCCTACTGAACACATGTCACCTGACAGCGGTGGGCTGGGTAGCCTGGATTCACATGTGCTGATCCTCCACAAAGACTGAGAACTGACTGGAAGCTGATGACCACCTTTCCTTTTCCCCTAAAATGAGGGGGGATACAAATTTGTTAGCTGTATTTGCCCCCTAAGGAGTCCTTGAGGAGGTATATATTATACACATTTGAAACTGATATTCATGTACAAATAATAATCAAGAATATTGTTTCGGATAAGTGAAAGCAAACTTTTTCTATAAAGTGCCATATAAGAGACAAGTTAGGCTTTGAGGAGGCCATTTGGCCTCTATCACAACTACTCAACTCTTGTCACTGTGGCATAAAGCAGCAATAGACAATACCTAAATCAAGGATGATGGCTGTGTTCCAATATAATTTTATATACAAAAACAGGCAGAGGACTGAATTTGGCCTTCAGGACATAATTGCCAACCCCTAGTTTAAGAAAATTCTGGTGGGCAGATAAGCATGGAGGCAGCATTTGGCTTCCCCAGAACCCAGCTGGCCCCAGTGGGGCTGGTCCAATGGAGAAGAATTGGCAAAGCTGGATTAAACATTATCTCCATTGGGCCTCCCTGGTGGCGCAAGGGTTAAGGACACAGCGCTATGACGCTATCATCAGCCACTGCGGCATGAGTTCAATCCCTGGCCAGGGAACTAACCCATATGGTGCAGCAGACCTCTCCTGTCTCGCCCACTGGTCCCCTCAGCAGTGTATTTCAGTCGATCTGCCTGTTCTGCTCCCGACTCTGTCTCTGGTGAATCCTCTCACCCCTCGCACCTCTGGCCTACACCCTAGTTTTTGTATGCATAAATAAATCTTAAAAAATATATATAGTGGGCCTCCCTGGTGGCACAACCAGTTAAGACGCAACCTATGAGGCTGTCCACAGCCTCTGCAGCATGAGTTCGATCCCCGGCCGGCCAGGGAACAACCCATATGGCGCTGCAGACCTCTCCTGACTTGCCCACTGCTCCCCTCAGCAGTGCACTTCAGTCAATCTGCCTGTTCTGTTCCCCACTCTGTCTCTGGTGAATCCTCTCACCCCCCACACCTCTGGCCTGTACCCCAGCTCTTGTGTGCATAAATAAATAAATCTTTAAAAAATATATATTATCTCCATTCAAGGGGTATGGAGACATAAACACTATACAGGACAGATGAGACTGAAACCCAGAACCATTCACCTCCTAGTCCCATTCTGTCCGTCACCAGAGATCCTGGAAGGACGTAAAAGTTAGCAGCTTCCAACTGACATAAGACACAAACAAGAATTTAATTTAAGGGGGAAATGGAGTAAGATATTTACCCTGGGTTTCTATTACCCACCAGTGGCTCTTAGCTTTCTTAGAGTTGACCTTCATTTTTCTCTCCAGTCTCTTCTGCCTTCCACACCCCTAGTCCAGGCTCATAAAAATGAAGCCATTCCTTACTTTATGAAGCTATCCCTTATGGATGAATGGCCGCAGAAGGTAAATCCTGCTCTTTACACCATAAGCCTTTTTTACAAGGTCTAATATATCTTGTCAAGAACACAGCAGGGAGTGTGGGGGGAGATAACTGCACACCCCGAGCACTACATCACTTGGAGATGGGAAACAGAAACAGTGATGACACTTAATTGTTCTTGAAACCCAGGCCTAGCTCCCCTGCCTTTTTAAACAGCTGGATTTCAGAGCCCTGTTTAGAAAGATCATTTTAAAAGATGAGGGAATAAAAGTACAAGGGGAGGCCCTGAAATTCTGAAACCTGCAGTACTGGTTTCATACCAATATGGGTTTGCTCTTTGAAGCCTGAAAAGGTAATTGGCTCTGGCCAACAGTGCTCTCACTTTGGCGAAGCGGAGAGAATAATAACAATATAAGCAGCAGCAGGTACTGTGACAGTACCTTCTATGTTCCGAGCACTGTCCTAAACATCTTATCGCTATGAACTCATTTGATTCTTGTGTAGATATTATTCACTATTTACAAATGAGGAAACTGAGGCACAGAAGTAACTTCCTTCAAGGCACAGAGTGAATAAATGGCAGAACCTGGATTCAAATCCCAGTCATCCGGGACCCAAAGTCATTCTCTTAAGTGTTTATGACTAAGGCATTTCATTTTATCACATACAACCAACCTACTGGTCTAGAGAAAACCACTTCTGCCACTTCTCAAGGCTAAGGAAACAATCTGAATACACATAAAGGTGAAAGTTAACATGCAGAAAACCTGACATGCTCCCACATCAACCTGCAGGTACATTTCCCTAATGTCTGCCCACAAAGAAGTCCACAGGCTCAGGATACTCTCCCCGTCTTTCCTTCCTCTCCCCCCCGCCTCACTGAAAATGTATTAATAACCCCACTACACACCAGGGAAGTGCCTTATTAACCTCTCTGGGGTGTCAGTAGGTGGAGAAATAATTCATCACCCCAATCATAAGCAAGAGGCCACCCAACTTGCCCTAAATCACCTGGTAAATTATGCAGAATCTGCTGCCTGTGCTTCTGAGTATCTTGGGGCCCTTGGCTCCACGAAAGGTACAGGTCATGCAAGAACCCAGTCAACCAAACCTACACTCTTTTCCCTTCCACAGCATCCCCCAGTGTTTGTCCTTTTAACACTAGTTCTATAGTAAGTAGACACAAAACACCTGCTCTTAAAATGTCACTGCTAATGAATTTCCAGCTACCACACAGGCAGGTTTTTTGATTTTTACTAAAAGTGACTACAGTTCTGGTGCCTGCTTGGATTCCAAGGAAGCCCAAACAAAACCAACAGGTTTGTAGCCTTGTGGTTTGCTTTATAGCTGAGGATAGGCATGAGTCTGTCTGGGCACTGTCTTGCTCTACATAGTCAGATTCTAGACATACGTTTGCTAGTTGGTGACCATCTTGCTACCAGATTTGACATAGTTTCTACGTTCCAAGATGCGATGCTAACATTGACAATGAGGTCCAGATAGAATCAAGGACTTTCTACTTCAGAGACCCTTTGTATCCCATTCCTACCAAGGCACTGTAGCAGCTACACTTTTGAAGAGGGACATGTGCAGCAACCAAACTTAGTAATCACAAAAAGCTCCAGAAACTCTGGTTTAGAGAATGTCATTAACTGTTAGATGGCAGGGACCATGACTTTTGTACATTTGGTAAACTTTGAGGCTTGGGAAGTGTACAATGATATTTTCACATCTGGTGTGAATCAAATGAAAGCCTCACTTTCAACTTATTGCCAACCTCCTCATGCAAGTAGGTTTCCCCAATCCTAACTGCCTGCATTTGTGGGGGACCAGTCAATGCTTCGAGTGTGAACACAAAGTTAAGCTTGCTCCTTCCTAGTCTCCCCACCCCACCACAGAAATTGCTATTAAAACATTTTGGTGCTGTTCAAGTAAGTGGGGGCATTTGCCACAGTGTACTTGATTGCAGCCCTCACCCCACTGCCACGTTGGCTGGCAATGCCCAGGACAAAAGCCTTGGGGGGTGGGGGGGAGAGGGAATGGCAGGGGGCAAACTGCCTAGGTCCTGCACCCGCGAGGGCTCCAGCACACACACAGAGCGTGGGTGGAAGGAGACAAACCGCCCAGGACACACACACACACGCACGCACACACGCGCACACACACGATGGTTAGCCATATTAAGCAGGTCAATGATCTGGGAACATACAACTTCTGGGATACACCAAGAGGAATGCAGGGAACCCGAGCGGAGCGTTTGCACCGCAGTAAAAGCCGTTAAACTAACTTATTCCAACGGCTCCAATGAAATCAGCTCCGGGAGGTGGCCCAAAGGGAAGCGGACAAGAAGCGGGGAGGAAGGGCGCTCCGGAGCCGCTGAGAGGGATGCCGGGGCCAAACTCGCGCTGGAGAAGGAACACATGGCTCCTCGGGGCGCTCTGCCCCTCCCCCGCCCCGAGCCGCCTCCAGCGCCCCCCGGCTCCGGCTCCGCGCGAGCCTGCACGGGGCGCCCCTCCCGCGCCGCTTCCTCCTCCTTCCTTACACCTCGCGGCCACCCCTGCACCTTCTAACCACCCCCCACGACCCCGCTGCCCGCTTTCCAGTTACGCCCCCAAGGCCACCCTCCATCTGCCAGCTCCCCCGCCCCTCCCGGCCGCGCCGCCCCGCGCGCTCTCTCCCCGCGTCCTGCCCCGCGTTCCCCGCTCCTCGCTCTCGCCCCCTCCGCCCTCGCGGACTTGCGCGACCCCCTCCCTCTTCCCCGGCCCCCCACCACTTCCCCACTCACACTTTCCCGCGCCCCTCCCCCCAGCACGCGCCCCCCTCCCCCAACGGCTCCTCCCCCGGCACCCGCTCCAGGCCCGGCTCACCTGCGCGGCCACCCCCGTCCCGGCGCTGGTGCGGCGGCTGCAGCTGGAAGGGGACCGTGGCCCGGAGCGGCTGCAGCCCAGACCGGGGGGAGCCGGCGGGGGCTGGGGGAGAGCAGCCCCGTCGGAGCCCCCCGGCCCCTCCGCGCCCCGGCCCCCAGGCACCTCCGCCTCTGCCGCCCGCTGCAGCCCCCGCCATGGCCCGCCCGACCGGCCGCCTGCCTCGGCCCCACCGCGAGCCCCACACAGCACCCCCCACCCCCGCTGCGGCAGCTTATCTGCCCTACGGGGCGGAGACCGGCCCCCTCGGTCCAGACCTCTCATTGGCCCGTGGAGCCCCAGACCCCTCCTCTCAGCTAATCCTCGGCTAGCTCTGCCCTTTCCCGAGGAGCATTGGTCAAGGGACCTAGCGATCCGCCCCAAGACCCCACCCACACCCCACCCCCGCAGCGGCCCCGCGGCCGAGGGGCCGGCGATTGGCCGGGCCTGAAGAGGGCTGGTTCTTCCGCGCTGCCAATGAGAAGACACAGAAAAGGGGAGCGTCACACCCAGGCCCAGGTAGTATGCAAATATAGTGTCACGTGACGTGAGGCTGGGTGGGGGCGGGGCCGGTGTAGGTTGGAGTCGAGTACTAGTGAAATCTTTATGGGGGGGTAGGCAGGAGTGTCAAACTTCCCGCAGCTGAGTCCCAGTAAGCACGGGGAAAGCGACAACTTCAAAAAGCATTACTTTTGGGTTAACCCCCAAAACAGTAGCTCAGAATTCTCATAAGATCTCAGTACTTCTTGCAAGATCCAAACTAAGGTTCTACACATTAATGCATGGTTTGCATATATTTGCATGCTATTTGCATTATATTCGTGCATTTCAAGGCTACCTTGCCTCGTGTGGTGCCCACATTAGTCCTTCTCCACGTTTCCAAGTCCCTACTTGGTGTTGATACAACCAAAAAAAAAAAAAAAAACAAACAAACAGCTGTTAGACAGTAAATTAGATTGAAACTGAAAAAAAGCAGAGAATTCCCCTTCAGAGCTGTCCATTCCAAGTCTAGCTCAGCAGAATGGAAGGAACAAAGTGACTGAGAAACGTGCCCAAGTTTGCACAGTCTCTCCATCAGTAAATCTTGGTCTTCCCAGTTCAGTGCTCTCTGACCTACAAGTCAAAATAAGACTGGATGGTCCCCAAAGAGAATGCATGCAGTTGTGAAAAGAAGATAGCATGAAGACATAAGGGAAAGCAAACAGCATTTAAGTTACTATTATAAATTATCACTCTTGCTATTTGCTAACCATTTTGTTCTATATATGGAAAAAAGCTAACGGCAATCAACCCTGCATAGTCTGCATAAGGGACTATCAAAATAATTGGATAATTCCCTCCAGATTTATATTTAGCATTGAATTCTATTTTTGATCTTGCTACAGATTTATCTTCTATTTCTGTTTTTGCCCAGTTTAATGTTAAAATGAAGTTATTCCCTGAAGCCATACTAACTAATCAGAGAAAAGAAGGTAATCTGGGCGCATCCTGTGAGGAGAGGTCATTTAGGGATTAAATATTGAAAACAGTTAATAACCAAAGTGGAAATTAAAGAGTTGGTTGAATATTACAATTGGTCTCCATACATGCAATGAATTGAAGCAATGGAACATCATGAAGAGAGGTTCCCCCACTCCAAGAGAGTAAGTCCTCTGGTAGATTTGAAGGATTTACTTCAAGATCTGACATTTGAAATCTTTTTTATTCATGGGGAACTACTGTAATTCTTTTCCATGGAGAGAGCAACCTTACCAAAGGCAGACAGACATGACAAAAATTGATGACCTAATAAAAATTCAGAGTCTTTATAAACTTAACTCAATTGAAAAAAAGTCACAATTTATAAAGTTTCTCAATTTCAGTTCATTGAAAGTCTTCATAAACTTCTTTTTTATTTATTTTTTTAAAAGATTTATTTATTTATTTATACAAGCACTGGTACAGTCAGAAGCACGGGAGGGTGAGAGAATTCACCAGAGCCAGAGCAGGGAGCAGAACAGGCAGAAGGACGGAAGAATACTGCTGAGGGGAGCATCGGGCGGCAGGAGAGGTCTGCGCACCATGTGGGACCCTCGCCCTGGCGGCCAGGGATCCTACAGGTGCTTCAGAGGCTGCGGGCAGCTTTGCAACCCAGAGCTCAACCGCTGCGCCACTGGGGAGGCCCTAAACTTTTCTTTTTTAATCCTCATAATCTGGAAGGAGAAAACCATACATTCTTCTTATGGTGCAAGTAGGGAAGTTGAGGCCCAAAGAGGTGAGTTCTATTAATTCCTAGTTCAGAGCTCCATCAGACCTCATTGGACCATTGTGCCTCATGTCTTCATTAATAAAAACAGTAACAGCAGCTAGTATCCATGCCAGCAGCATGTTAAGCACTGTGCACACATTATCTCATTTAATGATTATGATGCACCTATGAGGTGGATATGTATTTCCTCTTTATTGAGGCTTAAGAAAGAATATGACCAAGGCATAAGCTGAACTCCTATTCTTATAAAACTTTCTTATGAACACAGAATTACCATTTTCATTTTACATAGTCTCCAAAGATGCAAATTTGTCTTTTATATTAAAATTGACACATGTCTGTTACTTGATAGCTTTCACATACACCATATTATTTAATTTTCACAATAGGTGTGTAAGATAGAAAATGTAGATACTATTTTACAGCAAGCTAAGTCACAGAGGCTAAATGACTTGCTCAAAATCATCTGCATTGTAAATGACAAACCCAGGACATACATGCTAGGTCTTCTGATTTGTGTTTCAAATACTTTTCCAACCAACACTCAACTTATAGATCACTGGCCTGTCTGAGAACCAAAGGGTGGGCTAGTTGGTCTCTTAAAATCTCTTCTTGCCTAAGAACTGATTTCATTTTAGGACCCCTCAATGTTTAAATTTTCAGTCAATCTTAGGAGATGATGAATGGTTTTTATTGTTTGAGCTATATAGTGTATGGTGGAGGTAAAAGCCTGGTTATGAGGAATTTTAAAACATTTTGGGCAAATGACTTCCTTTATCTATGCCAGAATCACCACCTGCTCCATTAACCTCACAGAATTGTTCTAAAGATAAAGTAGCATGTTATTGGACAGATGAATTCTTTCTTTGGAGAAAAAGCTCCCAAGAATGTGGGGTTTAAATTTTGTTCCAGGAGCCTCCCTGGTGGCACAAGAGGTTAAACACGGTATGATGATGCAATCCGCAACCTCTGCAGCACAAGTTCGATCCCTGGCGGGCTAGGGAGCTACCCACATGGCGCAGCAGACCTCTCCTGTCTCACCCGCTGCTCCCCTCAGCATTGTATTTCAGTCTGCCTATTCTGCTCCCCACTCTGTCTCTGGTGAATCCTCTCTCACACACACACCCCTCCCCGCATCTCTGGCCTGTACCCCAGCTCTTGTGGGTGAATGAATAAATAAATCTTAATAAATAAATAAATAAATAAATAAATAAATTTTGTTCCAAAGTCGAGGAACCAGGAACTGAGTGCCTGGACAGGGCAGAAGAGCCAGCAGAGGTGGCACAGCTTAAGAATTAGATCTTCTGAGTCCAGAGAGTCATGGTCCTGCCTGATAAGTTTCTGGCAAAAGACACTAACGTTGACCCTAGCTGGAGCAGTGAGAAGGCAGACGTGCATAGGAGAAACCAGTTCTCTCCTTACCAGGTATCATGCCCAACCAGCTGTCTTATTGCCTTCTCTATCACTGATAGCTCCTCCTGGCATGGACATAATGGGTGGATAAAGACCTCATCTGAAGATCAACCCCTGTCTGTTTCCTTCAATAAAAGAAGCCATAGATTTGGGGAGGCTCAGCACTGCTAAAAGGAGATCCTTGTCACTGTCCCCACTGTCATCCCATCAACAAAGTTACCATTAATAATTCATTAATCACAAATTTATTGAAATGATCACTATTGCCAGACACAGAGCTTAGCACTAAAAAATGACAGTAATGTTTAGAGACATGGCCCCTACCCTGGAGTTCACAACCCAGCAGGCCCTGAAGCTTTTATGCAAAGGTGTCAGTGGGCTAGAGGCTATTCCAATTGAGATGTGACCTGGTTCCTGCATTCAGGACTTTGGGTCAGAGGCAGGCATTCCAAAACATCAAGTGGGGTATTGATATACACCAAGTATATCGAGTAGGTGTTTTTTTTTAATCTATAGGAAAATGCCCTAAGGGTTCCAACAGCAAATGCTCAGTCTCTTCACCCCAGCCTGCTCTTGAGATATCCATGCTATCACAAATAAATGAGAACTCAAGGAACTGGAGTTATTTTCCCCATAGGTGTGAAACAAGAAGTATAGCCACTCCCCAAGCAATCTCTCTAAGGCCTGGAATCTTAAAAGCTGCAGGAGTCTGAGACACTACCAAGAACAAAAGGTTGTAGGGAATTCTGGAAGATTATAGGATCAGCAGTGAGGCTTTATCCTTCTGGCTACTGAATTTAGAGATGATTGTCATAGCAAAGAGAAGCTTTTTAATTCTGAAGACATTCTCTGGTCCTACTTCCAGGGTACAAGTAACCCTTCTCCCTCCCCTCACCCCACTCAACATCACAGCACACACACATACACACACATGCACATGCACACACACACAGTGCATACATCTCTGCCGCAAGGAAGGAGAAATGGGAGTTCAAAATCTCCATTTCTATCCCCCAAACTATGGTAGTCAGTAGTAAGTGTTCAGCAGAAAAGAGAAGTTTTGATATTCCTTGGTACTGAGGGCTATCACTGAACTTCTTGGTAAATATCTAAGCACGTACATCTTTGGCCTCCAGGTTCCAAAATAATAAAACAGAAAATAAAATGACGCAGATATACAGCGTCTCTTCCGACCTACCTCCTTTCCGCAGCCTCTGTCTGAAATGCCGAGCCTGGCTCCGCAGGGACCAAGATCCTGAGGAAACGGGGTCAGAACGCAGGAGCAGAGCCCTGAGAGGGCCCGGGCAGGAGCTGAGGGAATGAATGAGGTTATGGGAACAGAGTAGGGAGGGGGCCTAGTCCTCAATGCTTCTCCAACTCTAGTGGCCTCCCTTTTCCCTGTACCCCTTCCCTCTTACTCCCAAGTAACCAGGTGGCCTGGATTTTGATCTCCTGTACTTTTTCTGACACATTTTGCCCCTTGCCGTGGCCTACCACTTTCTGACTTGTGTCTTAGTTATCTTACTTTTTCATTCTCCTTGGTTCAGATTGGATGACTTTCGGTCCTTCTTTTCCTCTTGGTAAAAATCAAAGTTCCTGCTAAACAGCAGTCTTTTATCTTATTTATTTATTTATTTATTTATTTATTAAGATTTATTTACATGTACAAGAACTGGGGTACAGGCCAGAGGTATGGGAGGTAAAAGGATTCACCAGAGACTGAGTGGGGAACAGAACAGGCAGACTGACTGAAATACGCTGCTGAGGGGAGCAGTGGGTGAGACAGGAGAGGTCTGCTGTGCCACGTGGGTTGCTCCCTTGCTGGGGATCGAACTTGTACTGCAGTGGCTGCGTATTGCTTCATAGGTTGTGTCTCAACCCCTTGTGCCACCAGGGAGGCCCAACAGCAGCCTTTTAAATACAAAGATTCTTCATCATTAACAATAATGATGGTGGAAGTTTTAAGACAGGTAAAGGGAAAATTTGGGATCACAGATACCAATATTTTGGCATACTGGATCTAATGACATGCCATGAAAAATGCAAAGTAAGTTGATTTTTATTAAAAAACATAGTAGAAATATTAGACACTCTATATGATTCAGTCATTCATTTTACAGATGGAGGATTGAATGCCCAAACAAGAACATGTCAGAGGCCACTCAGAAAATCAGAGGCAGGGGTGGAGACCAGGGTGCCTGCATCCTGTTTGGTGTTGCCTCAGAGCTTAAATAACTTATGAAAGAATTTAAGTGGAATAGTATTCAGCAATAAAAAGGAAAAATACTACTGATATATCCTAAAACATGGATGTACCATAAGAACATTATGCTAAGTGAAAGAAGTAGATGCAAAAGACCACATGTTGTATGATATATTTATATGAAGTGCCCAGAAAAAGCAATGTATAAACAGAAAGCACATAAGTGATTGCCTAGGGCTGGGAGTGGAAGCAGAGATTACCTGAAAATAGGCACAATCAAACTTTTTGTGGTGATGGAAATGTCCTAAAACTGAAATGTGGTAACAATTACACAATTTGAATAAGTTTATTAAAAATGATAGAATTATATATGTACAGTGAGTGAATCTTACAATTTAATGAAGCTGTTAAAAAGAAAAAGGATTTAGATAAGGCTGTGGATAATAGACCCGTGGCCTGTAGGTGATCCTACTTATCGTTTAAGGGTATGTTCCAGGAAATGAATATTATCACTCCCTTTTAGGGTACCCCTAGAAGTTCACTGTGAGAGACATAATATTTGGCTCTTTCCTCTATGGAATACCCAGAATGGACGTTAATCATTTTAAAACATTCTCTCCCACTCTAAAATATATAAACTTCCTATTATCAGTACATTAAAAGGATCATACACCACAGCGAACTGGAATTTATTCCAGTGGTGCAAGAATGGTTTACTATACACAAATCAATTAATGTAATATACTACACATCAACAAAAGGAAGGACAAAAATCATATGATCTTATCAATAGATGCAGAGAAAGCATTTGAAAATAAACAGCATCCATCCATTTATGATAAAAACTCTTAACAAAATAGGTATAGGAAGAGCATATCTTAACACAATGAAGGCCATATACTACAAAACCAGAGCTAATATCATAATCAATGGTGAAAAACTGAATCTTTTCCTTTAAGATCAGGAATATCAGTGAAATAAGCCAGAAGGAAAAAGAAAAGTATCGAATGGTTTCACTTATAGGAGGAATATAGGGGAACCAAATAAGGAATCAGGAAAAACAATAATAATAATAATAATAATAATAAACAAAACTAGCAGGCAACCATAAATAAGAGACATTCTGCAAGGAAGGGGGAGGAAAAGGGATCAAAACAGGGGAGAGAAGAGCACAAGTGACTGTGGTGATGGTTCATGGGTGAACTGGTGGTGGGAATCTTACGGGGAATACACAATTATGTAAAAGATATAAATAAAAAATTATAAATAAATAAAAAATAATAAATTAGGATCAGGAACAAGGAAGGCAAGGATGTCCACTTTCACTCCTTTTATTTATTTTCATATTAGAGGTTTTTGTGAGAGCAATTAGACAACAACAAGAAATAAAAGGAATCCAATCTGGAAAAGAAGTGAAATTATCATTATTTGCAGATGATGATATGGTAACATATATAAAACCCTAAAGAATTCATACAAAAATAGTATTAGAAACAATAAATGAGTGTAGAAAGTGTCAGGCTACAAAACCGATATATACAAAATCTGTTGTATTGCTATATGCAATAAATGAGAAGAAAAAGAAAGTAAGAAAACAAATCACATAAAAAAGATTAAATAGCTAGGAATAGGGCCTCCCCGGTGGCGCAGCGGTTGAGCGCTGGGTTGGGAAGCTGCCCTCAGCCTCTGCAGCACCGGTTCAATCCCCGGCCGCCCCGGGCGAGGGTCCCACATGGTGCACAGACCTCTCCTGCTGCTCCCCTCAGCAGTGTATTTCGGTCAATCTGCCTGTTCTGCTCTCTGCTCTGTCTCTGGTGAATTCTCTCACCATCCTGCTTGTATACAGAAATAAATAAATCTTTTAAAAAAATTAAAAAAATAGCTAGGAATAAATTTAACAAAAGAGGGAAAAGGTACTGTTAAAAGATATAAAACAAGAAACAAAGAAATGGAAAGATTTCCCATGTTCCTGGTCAAAAGGACCTACAAAAGCAATATACAGATACAATATAATCCCTATCAAAATTGTAATGCTATTTTCCAAGGAAATAGAATAAAAAATACTGAAATTTATATGGAATCACAAAAGACCCTGAATAGTTAAGCCAATTTTGAGCAAAAAAGAACAATAAAAACTATGCATCATGTTATCAGATTCTAAACTATATTGTAAAGTGATAGTAATTACAGCAGTATGATATTAAAATATAAACTGACACATGCATCAATGAATTAGAATCAAGACCCCAAAATAAATCTACACACTTGTTGACATCTAATTTATGACAAAGGCACCAATATTATACAATGGAGATTGGCAAATCTCTTCAACAAGTGGTGCTGGGAAAACTGGACAGCCATATCTGAAAGAATGAAACTGATCAACCTCCAACTCTATACATAAAAATAAATTCAAAATGGATTGAAGACTGAAACAATAAAATACAAGGAAAAAGACATAGGTGCTATGTTCCATGACATCAATGATAGGG
This sequence comes from Talpa europaea, assembly GCF_964194135.1. NCBI lineage: Eukaryota > Metazoa > Chordata > Mammalia > Eulipotyphla > Talpidae > Talpa > Talpa europaea. Next base: position 116,000,439 of record NC_140074.1, on the reverse strand, counting down.
ATGTTTTTGGGAACTCAACCCCAATGACAAGGGAAATGAAATTAAAGTAAAAATAAACCATCAGGACTACTGAAAATTAAAAAGCTTTTGCAAAAAGCAAAAGAAAATACCAGCAGACTAACAAGACAGCCTATAGAATAGGAGGAGATATTATTCGCCTATCATATATAAGATAAGTAGTTAATAGCCAAGGTATATAAAGAACTCATCCAACTTAACAAGATCCTCAACCCAATAAAAAAAGAAAAAATGGGAAGAAGGTCTGAATAGAGAGTTTTCCAAAGAGAATATATAGATGGCCAACAGACATTTAACAAACATTCATCATCACTGCTTATTAGGGAAATGCAAATCCGAACCATAAGATATCATCTCACACCTGTGATAAAAGTTTACATCAAAAAGACTGTTAACAACAAGCAATGGTGAGGATGTGGAGAAAAAGGAACACTGTTGGTGAGAATGTAAATTGTGTAGTCATTTTGGAAAACGGTATGAACCTTCTCAAAAAACTAAAAACACAACCACCATATGATCCCACTTCTGGGTATCTATGCAAAGGATATGAATTATCAACTTGAAGAGTTACATACATCACAATGTTTGTTGCAGCATTATTTACAATAGCTAAGATATGGAAGCAAGCTGAGTAACCATGGATAGGCAATTGGATAAAGATGTACTGCATATACACAACAAAATATCATTCAACTACATGGAAAGATGAAATTTTGCATTTGCAGCAAAATGGAAGGAACTTGAGAGGATCGTGTGAAACAAAATTAGTCGGAAAGGTAAAGACAAATATTGGATTATTTTACCTGTATGTGCAATATAAGGAAGCTTAGTGGGTAGATGCATAAAACAAAGCAAACTAGTGGATATTGAAAACAGAAATAAGGCTATCAGAAGTGAAGAAGGGGGCCTCCCCGGTGGCGCAGCGGTTGAGCGCTGGGTTGCGAAGCTGCCCGCAGCCTCTGCAGTGCAGGTTCGATCCCTGGCTGCTCCCCGGCCACCGGCAGAGGGTCCCACATGGCGCGCAGACCTCTCCAGCCGCCCGCTGCTCCCCTCAGCAGTGTACTTCGGACCTTCTGCCTGCTCTGCTCCCCGCTCTGGCTCTGGTGAATTCTCTCACCCTCCCGCGCTTCTGACTGTACCCAGTGCATGTATAAACAAAACAAAAACAAACAAACAAATAAATAAATAAAATAAAAACATGCCTCTATTAAAAAAATAAAAAAAAAGTTTATAAAAAATAAAAATAAATAAAAAAAAAAGAAGTGAAGAAGGTCGGGGGAAGTGTGGAGGGTGTATCTTGGATGATGGTTGTGGGGTTTTTTTGAAATTAAATAAGTAAATAAAATACATAAGCTGCCTGAGGAGAATAGGTGTGTCTTGGTCCTCAGTTTACTATATCTATATCCAGTTTACTATATACTATATCCTGTCACCAGCATGGAAGTGGAGCATAGGGGAAAATTAATTACAACAAACTCTAGATCTGCTATGTCTTGTGATTATGGATACCTTGGGGAACCATCTGGTTTCTACAGCAGTACCTCAGTGGGAACAGTTTGCATTCTTCACACCTGACTTTCCCAGCCCCCTAAGAAATCAGTCTTGGGAGGATATTGGAGACTGTGTATAAAACACAAGGCCTATTTGTTCCACCTCCTTTAAATTTCTCTTTTCTCTTTCTGCTGTTCCATTTACCATCTTCTAGTGTGCCTCAAAAATATAGTTACTCCTAGGGCAAATAGGCTACCCATACTCCAAAGAGTATTTCACATACCATACTCCAAAGATTATTCCTCTTTCATGCCTTCACATCAATCAGGTATCCAACTATCATGAGACTCTAATTCAAAGCTATTATAAAGATAACAGAATGGATGAGTGATTTTGATTTGAAAGTTAATCTATAGTCCGATTTCCTTTAGACATAGCTGTAGGCTTCATAGCTTATTTTCAGGGCAAAAAATATTATCTATAAGGGCTTTTGTAATAGATAACTGCAGAATATCACCATAGATTCTTTTCTGTGCCTTGGTAAATGAGATTTCCCCCACCCTGCAACTCCATCCTTTTCACTGTCATCTGCTTCAATTTTTAATTAGACTGCCTTCCAACCTTCCTCAACTGACCTTGTCAGACATGAATGATTCCCTCAGGACTTAGATGTCCAGCTTGTGTTGCCCATCGTTTGGTACAAGTTTCTGGGTAGCTTCATCATTTCTCCTTAGTCATTTTATCTATGTTTATCCCTTGTCCCCGATTCTTAGCAAAGTGACCCATTTGCTCTGGTATTTCTTGTCAGCCTATTGCAAGCCACTAGATCCAACAATGTTGAGTCAATGTTGGTTATTTAATAATTTGAATGTTCCCCCAACTAATATTTCTGATTGCTCCTGAAGGTTGAGGCCAAAAGCCCTGTGGACTGAAAGTAGGGATTTTTCCAGGTTTTGTGAGGCCTCCTGAAGCTTGGTTACATCCTGTCCAATTCATCACCCCTGACTGAATTAGGTATCTATTCCCGGTTCTTCCCATGGATATCCTGTGCCCAACACATGTACTCCACAAGATGGCTCGAGAGCAACAAAAAACAGCATAAGCAACCAAGTCTAACTAATGAAAAAGTCCCAAAGGACTGAACTGACACTCCTCCTACTTAGAAACTTGGTGGCAATGACTGAGAAGAGTGCTACTTTCAGAGCGGATTTCTCCTGCTGTGCATGGTGGAGGGTGAGGAACTTGCATCAAATCCTGAAAGCTGATGGCCCAATGCCTAGAGAAGTTGTGGTTGTGCAGAAAAAGGGCCTGAAATGTTCCAGTACATTCCACCAGTGGCCTCTGTAACCCCTGCTTCCATTTCACTCGGACAAAGACTTGGTAGGCTACCAAGTAGCTGGTGTTCCACTTGGGTAGGAAGCAGTTTAGCCTTGCTTCTTCTATACCACTCTGATAATATCATACAAGTTAGCATCTTCCTTTGGCATCTGTCTCAGAAGCTCCATCCAATTCTCTGACCTCATGGGTTTTTGTCCAGAATGTCAATGCAGGATTTAGATATCACCACTGTCAGTTTCTGGGCCCTGTACACCCAAAACACAATAATGGTGAATTATTCCCCAAAACAGATTAGAAATCCTGGAATCCCTGAACTCGGGAGAGTCTGCATCCCTTCAAATGCCCAAGAAGCCTGCATCACCAGTAGACACAGTAACGTCAGGGTCCCAGGAAGGAAGGAATATAATCAGGATGCTACAAGGCCATGTGCCCCTGCTACACTGCATGAAAGAAAGCTTTCACTTACTAGGTGCTTACTATAGGCTAAGTAACATTGCACACATTATCTCATTTAATCCTATGACTATATTATACAGTAGGTATAATTATGCCCATTTCACAGGTGAGAAAACTGAGGCTCAGAGATTAGGACATGTTTGAAGGTGATCTAACTTGAGGTGACAGGTCTGCCAGCTTTCAGACTGTGTATAGCCACTAGTGATCTTGTCAGAAGGACACAGACCTAAAGGTTCACCCTGTCCTAGAAGTTGAAGGTCAGAGTTAGGAATACAGGCCATAACCCACTCCCCTGCCTCTCTGTCACCCCCCCCACCCTAAACTCTCTAGAACTCAGATTTGTTTATATTGCAGGGAAGGCTCAGTCTGGGAGGTTTCAGCTGTTCCTGGTGTGGGAGTGAACATTTTTGGGAACTTCTCCTTTGTAAAAACATGTCTCTCTTCCTGTGGACTAACCTAGGACCAATCCACTCCCTTTTTCCAAGCTTCTTAGTTTAGGGGAGGAGAGAGAGCTGGGGAACCTAGGGGATTCCCATTAAAGAGAAACCAGAGCATATTAAAGGAGGTAGAGGGTGGTGCTGTCCTTTTAGAAAGCCTGCCAGACTCTGGAATGTGCCAGGTAAAATGAGAAGGCTCTTCATGGGGTCAAAACTACCAGAGACTGTAGGGGAAACTTGCAGACGAAGGGGCGAAGGAAGTAGGAATCGATTTAGGACCAAAGTGTGTTGTAATTCTGAAATTGTCAATGTCAAAGGAGAGAGGGACTCCCCCTTGACGCTTGTCCCCCTGCTTCTGACACAGGGCAGCCAAATAAGGGGAACTCTTGCAGGACTGTGCTCTCCATTGCCAGAAAATGCTGGCTGCCCAGGCTGCCAGAGTGCTGCTGGAAAGTGACTGACCATGTTTGGTTGATAAGTGATGGGCACCCCTGCCTGCTGCCCATTCTCTCATTTCTCCTTGCTTCATTTGCAGCCTTCTGTCTGGCAGGGAGCCCCAGAGTAGGACTGGGGGAGAAGGATCCTCCACAGTATTTAATACTCAGTGATTTAAAGGCTGCTGGAAGGGGAAGGCAGGAGAAGCCCCTGGGACTGGTTTCTGTGGTGCACCAGCACACCTCCGACAAGCCACAGTATCTATTATCTTGATGCCTATGCCTTTGGAACCAGCTTTGGGACAAGGTGCAGCCTCTACTCCTCCTGGGACCCAAGACTCAGGTACCATCTGGAATGAGTCCAGTGGAACTGGCTGGAATGAGGCTAATGGACACACATCCAAATCCCCAACCTTTTTTTGAAGTCCTGAGAGATGGCAGGCATACATGAGGTTGAGCAGCTCAATAGCTCTTTTTGGAGGATTTATTTTCTTAATGTACAAGAATTCTTTTAAACCTTCCATGGCTCCAAGAAAAACTTTTTGAAATGTCCCTACTTAAGGAGCTAGGGGGTTAAGTGCCAGGGATAGAAGGCTAAATGCCAGGGATGCTGGTTGCAGGGATTCTTGGGACGGAGGCTAATGGCCTTCCTGCTGTGGGCTCAGGAATACCAGGCTCAGGCTCTGGTTGCCCTGAGAGATGCAGCCATTTTTACTTCTGATTGAAGGGCACCACCTTCTGGGATTTTCCCTTCTGGTGAAAACCAGAGTAGCACAGGCCAAGGGGACTAAAGGGGCATGTACCCAAGAGCATGGAGGGCACTGAAGGGAAATAACAATGTGAGGTAGGGTGAGACCACTGCTTTATAACTTTGAGAATTTGGTCCCTGGTGGTAGAAAGAAGATGCATTTGGTGAGAGCATGTGGTGATTGCCCTTCATAAGGATGATCTGAAAAGGTCAAGGGATGGGCCTTGAATAGCCCTAATGTCCCTGAAAGAGCCCATTGTATAGCTATTGTGTATACATGTAAAGGAACTCTTCTTGACCCCATTCAGACTTTTCTCTTTTTGCCTCTGGGGTTTCCCAAGTAACTATATACTACCTTATAGCAGATCCAAGTTTACCTCCTTTAAGATTCAATGAACAAACAGTTCAACATACATATCTTGGGCCTCTGGTGTGTGCAAGGCAGCATGCTAGGAGCTGGGGATATAGAGATGAATAACACATGGTCCTTTTTCTGGGGAGTCCACAGTGTAGTTGTCAAAAGGTTTTCCTTTTTGCTAACCTTTGGGATTTGGTAAACAAATATGCATCTACCCTATTCATGTTATCACATACATAGATCGTATCATCAGCTTTTATCTCCCCAGTCTTTTTAAATTTAGCCTCATATGGTAATCTTTACTTTTCTGTTGACCAATTTAGATGAATTTCTCTGAACTCTATAATTAATCAGAATGAGGCAACACATTTCATATATAAATGCTATTTGAGTATGTGCACAAGGGCAACACTTGATGTTTCTAACTTCATTTACCCCCTTGCCATTCACTCATACATCCAATAATTACTAAGTGCCTACTAAGTGTTATGCATTGTGCTAGGTGCTGAGGATGCAATTTTAAGTGGAATGGATACTACCCTCATGGAAACTATAGTCTGGAATATGTGTTGGGGGAGAGAAGGCAAAGAATACACAGTCACAAACAAATGTATAATTATGAACTGGGACAAGTGCTATGAAGAAAAGCACAGGGTGCTCTACATGGATAGAAATGGGGGCCTTGATCTATCCTGGAAGACACAGAAGAACTCCCTGAGAAAATAACATTTGACCTGAGATCTGAAGAATTAGGGGAATTGGTGAATAATATAGGGGAAGGACATTCTAGGCAGAGTAAAAAGTATGTGCAAAGGTAGAAGAAACCAGTGTACTCCCTGAGAACTGCTGGAAGTTACATGAGACTGCAGCACAGAGAATGAAGTTGTATGGGATGGGCTGGAGAGTTAGCCAGAGGACACTATAGTGTCCTTGCTGGCTATAGTGCCTTGCAGGACATATATATAGTCCTTGCAGGACACTATAGGGCAGGCACAGATTTCAGTCTTTTTTGTTACACACCTGTAACAAAAATAATCCCCACAGGAAAACTGACAATGGCTCTTATCCTCAGATTATCAGTTCTGTTTATATTTGTCTTGAAGGAGACCAGTAATATGGTATGAACAGCTAGAAACTTTTCCAGTGTCTTGGCATGATGTGGCTATATCTGGCTGGCACTGGGGAAGCCCAAAACTGATGTGCCAGCCCTAGGCGAAGGATAGCCTATGCCAGTGAGGATGGAGGGGTAGGGGTGGAGGGTGGGTGGAGTACTTTGCTTGAGGTATCAGCTCCATAGTAACATTTGGAACAGCCCCAAAACTCTAGCTCTTGTTCCTAGATAACTCTATCATGTGTACTCCCCATTTAAATGGTATGATCACCCTGCCACCCTTCCTCCAGCAGCTGTGCTCCCCACCCAATCTGGAAAAGGCCCTTGGCTAAGAACTCTGACTCTACCCAGAACCTGGGGTCTTGACCTACTAAGTTCAAGCCTAGTGCTGTCAGGAACCACGTTACATATCCTTGATAGTTTTCCAGAAGTATGAATGGAAGCCCTGGGAGAATTGGGTATGATGGTCAAACTCAATCTTTCTGAAGCCCTTTTTTCCCTTTCCAGTCTTATCTTTGGAGAATGCGGTTTGGTGTAGTGACATCTACTGGCAAGGCTAGAAAGGCAGGTAAGAAAATGGTCAGAAAGATGTCCACTCATCCTTGTATGATTTTAAGACTAGTAAGAAAATCACCCTTAACTCCCAAGGTTGGATTAGGGTCAGTGATGTTGGTTAGAGCAAGACTAAGAAGCCCAGGGTTGTGGGTTTGGGCTATATGTGTACTGGTTGCCTTAAACGGAGAAATGTTTTTCCTAATTGTAGCTTGCATCCTTCATTTGGGTAGTCACAAGAGAGACTGGTTAAGTATGCAAAATGACTCAGAGTGATCCATTCCTAGTCCCCATTCCTGGGAAAGTATCTCCCAACAAATAAAAGGACCCACAGCTTACAAACGGTCATTTTTCATTCTTCTAAAGTTCATTGGTTTGGGAAACTTTTCTGGGATTCAATTTCGGATAGGTCACCAGGAAAATAGTTTCTGTAGTGGGCAAGCTACAGCTTTTAAAGTGGCTCCTCAGTTCTTGCTGAAGTCAGATATAACTTGCCTCCTTGCTTTCATCTGTGTCATCCAAACATTTTGCTCATTCTCTTTCTCAATAACCTGTAGACTTAGTTCACCACTAACATGTAATTGGGAAGCCAAAGGAAAAGAGTGAGGAGAAATCACTAAAAATTTGTTATAAAGCAAATGTTTTGCCTTCCTTAGCACTGACTCCATAACTGAATATGGCTCAACAAAGCATTTATTATGTATAGACCTATCTATCTACCTACCTATCATTTGCTTCTTGTTCACACTTAAAAAAAAAAAATCACCAAGACTCCAGCAGAAAAATGAGTAATGAATAGGATGTACTAGAGAGAACAGAGAAATAATAAACACAAACAAGACTGAATATCCTGGGCCTCCCTGGTGGCCTAGGGGTTGTCTCAGCGCTATCACTGCTAAGGCCTGAGTTCAATACCCGGCCAGGGTGCTAACCCATATGGCGCAGCAGACCTCTCCTGTCTCGTCCACTGCTCCCCTCAGCAGTGTATTTCAGTCAATCTGCCTGTTCTGCTCCCCACTCTGTCTCTGGTGAATCCTCTCACCACCCGCACCTCTGGCCTACACCCCAGTTCATCTACACAAAAATAATAAGTAAAATATTTTTAAAAAGACTGAATATCCCAATTATAAATAGAGTAAAAAAAACATCGAAGTATGGCTTACGTTTTTACTAAAGTTGCAAGATTTTATTGTGTTTAATATTCAATTTGAGGAACATTGCCTTAAAATTGGTAATTTATTTGGGGGAAAGAGATCTATAAGAGGTAGAAATAAAAACAGGAGAGAACTACAGATGACATAGACACTACAGCACTAGCTGACAAAAAAGACCCTCAACCCCACACAGGGGAATGAGAACACGTTATATATCCCAGTATCACAAGGCAGTCGCTCATGGAGATTACAAATGTGAGGACTAGAGAGAAACAGGAAATGTTATCTGTAAAAAATATGAAATTCCATGTCAATAATTATCTCATCTATACAAAAACATGCACATATAGTAAAATGCATGCATGTGGAGAAAAAATAGAGGGCAAAATACAAGAAATAAATATAGCTTTGTGGCAGCAGTGGGATTAAGGTTATCATTTATTTTTTCAAAGGTCTACTTAGTGTTCTTACACTAGGTTAATACTTTTTTTTTAAGATTTATTTATTTATGCATACAAGATCTGGGGTACAGGCCAGAGATGCAGGGGGGAGTAAGAGGATTCACCAGATACAAAGTGGGGAGCAAAACAGGCAGACTGACTGAAATACACTGCTGAGGGGAGCAGTGGATGAAACATGAGAAGTCTGCTTCGCCATGTGGGTTTCTCCCTGGTGGGCTGGGGATCAAACTCGTGCTGCAGAGGCTGTGAATTGCTTCATAGTGCGGTGCTTAACCCCTTGCGCCTCCAGGGAGGCCAGGTTAATATTTTCTGAAAAGTATTAACAAGAGAGGGTTGGGGTGGTGAAAGTCATACTCCCAGCCCCCTCCTTCACAATCTTGTCCTAAATTGTCAGCTGTAGTAGGGGAGGGACCACACCTGTTTATTCACAGTGTACACTCAGATCCCAGCCCAATACCTAGCTCTTATCAGATTCTTGATAAATATTTATTGAATGAATACATGAAAATGCCTGCAGCCTAAAAAGTCTCAACCCATGATCACTGGGCACATTCCATCCTGGGGATAAAGAGGAATTTGGTTTTGCTGGAATGTAAAACTGAAGGCCCATCCATAAAGGCAATTCCCTGATCTCCTTGATAAGTGAATTTGGGCATGGAAAACCCAAGGAGAGACAGTCTGTTAAAGCAAACCCAATTACCACCCAGGAACATATGTTACCCTGAGGCCTCTGCTGCCATAACAACATTGTGTAACTATAACTACAGCCCTGGAGGGCTTTGGCCCTGTCAAATATGGAAAAGGATGTCTTCATCATACAATGGCTTTGTGCTCGGATTGACTTCCCTAGGGAACTTGGATCTGGGAAGAGAGGTAGGTTAGGGGAGGCAGGGGAGGGGAAGATGGAAGGGCAGAAGTGGGAGAACTGCTATTGAATCCACATCAGAGTGATTTTTCTTAAGCAATTTTCAAAATGCAGTTATTTGACTGTTTAGTTTTGGTGGTTATTTATAACCCCAGCTGCAGAGGCGGGGAGCTATGCCTCAGCCTGCTGGGATCTGTCCAATACCTTCCCCCAGGGTGGGGTTGGGGGTGGATGGTGAATGAGGGTGATATGAGAACAAATTAACAAGTGGCCTAGAAGGAAAGAGAAGTTCCAGGCCATCTCCTATAAGGAGGGATCATTAGTGACCATGCTATTTTTAAGGCAGCTGTAACTGAGAAGATTTTAATATGAATTACAATCACATCAACAACCTCTAAAATTCTCCCAAAGGGATAGAGACTAGGCCAAGATTTTTACTTAGAACTTGTAAGACTGGCCTGGCTACACTAACATTGTCTTAAAAAGGTCAAGGCATTTCCCCCTCATCTTATAGGACAGTTAAGCTGCCCACAGAGGAAACTGCTGTCTCTAACAGGCATATCATTGGTCCAAAAGAAGCTTAAAGGAGAGAGGATGCTGGCTCTGGGCAAAGCTTTCCTAACTGAGCCAACACCTGGCAGTTGCCATCCCATTCACTGAGCACTTTTAGATGCCAGGCAGCCAGGGAGAAGCTGGAGATGGTGTGGTCATTCAGGCGAGGTTCCCAACCTCCAGGACTCCAAGGCTTTCGAAGGAAAACAACAAACAAGTGCACTTTGTATTTGAAATATGGTGGCTCTCATTTTACTGACAAGGGGGATCGTTTTAAAGGAAATTAAGACATCTTTCAGGGAGCTTACAGATGTAACTGAGGAGACAAGAAAATAGGCACAAGAAAGAAAATGCACAAGGACATAGAGAAAAGATTGCCCTGGTGACCCCTGCCCTTGAATCCTTCCTTCAAGTCGGGGTAAGGTTACTATAGCAGCACTTCAACCACTCAGATCAGCCCCCTCCAGATTCCAGAAGGACAGCTTTAAAGTACAAGTCTGATGATGGGACTCCTCTGCTGCCTTCAGAGAGTCCCCATCACTTCCAGTCCAGGCTTCTTAGCAGTGTTCAAGGTTCTGCATGAACTACTTCCCCAATCCATTCCTGTGTCTTATTCTGGCAACCACTCCAACTCCACCACGGTGTTAGTCACCTCCATATACAATGCGGCTCTGTGCCTCCGCAGTTTGCATGTGCTGTTCCCTTTGCAGGGAAAGCACCCATTCCTTTTGACTCGCAATTTTTTTTTTTGTCCTATAAAAATTTACTCTTATTTTACCTCTTCTATGAATCCTTTCCTAAACTCTCTAGACAAAGCATTCCACTTCCTCTGCTGTACTACTGTTGAATCTTGCTAATCCTGCCATTTTCCCATCAATATTCTGTAGTGTTTTGGAACAACAAGCTTACTGGCCTGAGAACACACAGTGGTTTGTCCATCTGGTGTGTCTCAATGTGTGATATATGATGCCTGGGAAATCACTTTGTGTCTCCTCAGCTAAAGTGAGACTGAACAGACAAAAGCAAACAACCACTGAGATCAATGTACAGATATATTCACAAACATTAGTATGTTAGAGCCATGACTAGGATGACTGGAATTATAAATATCAATAACAACAGCCATTGTTGAGCACTTACTCTCTCAAGAACGGAGATAAGCACTTTACAATAATCATCTCCTTTAACCCTTATGACAACCTGTGAGGTGGTTATTAGTGTCTCTGATCACAGAAAACTGAAGCACAGGTAAATTTCAAAATTTGTTCAAGAGCAATGCAGATAGAAAGTGGCAGAGCTGAGATTCAAATCCCAATCTGACATCAAAAGCCTGTACTGGACACTGGGAGAGCTGATGAATAAAATAAATATGAGTTATGTTCCTATTATCTGTTTGGGAAGAAGCAAGGGAACAGAACAGCTACTAAATTGGATAAGAAAAAGTATAAATATAGCAGTAAGTGCAAAATAACATATCACTATGCCCTACTATTTTAAATCAGGCAAGACCTTCTGAAGAAAGTACATTTTTTTTTTTAAATAGAGGCATGTTTTATTTATTTATTTATTTGTTTGTTTGTTTTGTTTATACATGCACTGGGTACAGTCAGAAGCGCGGGAGGGTGAGAGAATTCACCAGAGCCAGAGCGGGGAGCAGAGCAGGCAGAAGGACCGAAGTACACTGCTGAGGGGAGCAGCGGGCGGCAGGAGAGGTCTGCGCACCATGTGGGACCCTCCTCCGGTGGCCGGGGAGCAGCCGGGGATCGAACCGGCGCTGCGGAGGCCACGGGCAGCTTCGCAACCCAGCGCTCAACCACTGCGCCACCGGGGAGGCCCTGAAGAAAGTACATTTTTAAAGAAGGGAGAGGATGCATCCAGGCAGGAAGAAAAGCCAGTGACAAAGCCTAAAGGCAGGAAGAGCAGTGGCGCTACCTGTGGGGGGTCTGGCTAAGGGTGGGCTGGGAAGCAACTGATCAAAGGTTTTGAAACCAATATCAATTCCTGCTTTGAGAGCTAAGTGTGTCATGGTGAAAATGTCACTCAAAGTAAAGATTATATTTGGCTAAAAAAAAAAAAAAGCAAAAGCATTTAGGATCCCCCCCCTTTCCCATTCTAAATATACTTAGCTGTTCTACTTCTTCTTAAGTACACATTTTCCTAAGGATCATATTTCTATCCTATTGGTGTTAGATTTTTTACCTTTCCACCAGTGTACACTTTCCAAAGACAGGAACCATGTCTAAATGAAACTGTAAGCTATTTTGTGGCAGCTGTAGTGTTGGAGAGTCCAGTGTAAGAAATTAACTAATATTGAATATTTGTAAAGCTGACATTTATATGGTGGACAGTTATCTTATTCTAATACTCTTATTCTGAAATACCATCTTCCAGGGTGGGATACTTCACCATCTTTGAGTGCTATACATTCAGAGATTTAAAACGATAGAGTTTGATTGACTAGTAAGCATTTACTGTAGGTATGGGCAGTACTAAGAATGTATGAAAGAAATGAGATAGGCTCTTTAACATTAGAGCTCCTTACCATTAGTCTTGGAGCCAGAACATCCTAGAGTGACCTCAGGTTCACTGAAAAATAGTAATAGTGTGAAACTGAATGCTTAAATGTTGAGGGAATATAAAAGCAGAAGAAACTCAAGTCCTTCCCAATTAAGTTCTTATGTGCAGTTCAACCTAAGTAGGTTATTGCGAATTTATAAGAATCACTGAAAGCTAAATACTAAACACTCAAAGCTGCGGGTGTTACCAAACCCGGATAGCCTCAAGGTGAGCGCTGGCTAAGGGTGACTTTAACTCTTCAGAGTACTCTTTAGCACATCAATGAGATGTTTACCTTCTGCTCCTTTGTTCTTTAGCTCTGCTGGGGTGGAGTGCCAGAGAGGTGAGGTGGATCTCCAGCTTAGCTGACCTCAGGTAAAACTGGGTTCCTAACTTAAAGACCGAGCTTGCCAGGATTCTCAATACGCCTTGGTCCTCTCGTGGCTTTTATCTCCAGCGACGTTAAATCCCCAATGAAATCTTCTACACTTCCCAGTCTTTTCTTAGCTCTCTCCTTCCAGCCTTAACATCTGTGACCAACTTCTTCTAGGCCCTCTCAAAGCAGGCCTTCTAATTATTTTACCATCCATGCCTTTTTGAGCTGCAGCTCACTTCCTCTCCTGGCTCAAGCATCTGGATTTCCAGGTCACTTGGACTAAATGGGGTTCAATGTTTCTCTGACTCTGGCACGGCACTCCCCACTCCCAAACACGGGCCATCCAGGGCTCTCGAACCATAAAGGGGATGGGTAGGGAAGGTGGGGGCTCACCACAGAGCTAAACTGGGTATTCTTTGGAGTTACAGTTTCTGAAGAGAGGTGTCGCCTCCTTCCGCGAAGCGAACCACTAACTTTACTTGCTGTTCGCTGAGGGCAAGGACAGTGTCTCCTCTACCAGTCAAGAAACTTGCTGATGATGGATGCTACCTTTCGTTTCTTATAAGCCCCGTTCCAATCACTCTGAAACACAGGAAGGCTCCTAAAATAGTTTCTTGTGCAAAATATCTCTTTGCAACTTGGCGTATATCATAAACGGAAAAGTCCTTTAGTCAATTAGTCAACGAAGGAGTTAAATCTCAGCAACCTGATGGATTCTGGGGGTTTCCTTCCTCGACTTCAGAAAGTAAAAAGATAGGGAAGGGAAATTTTGCCCAAGGTAAAGATGAGAACCGTTGACTTCAACTGTCAAGCTCTTGCCCCAAACAAGAATGGCTACCCACGCCCGAAATGGGTTCCGATCCCCTAACTAAAAATGGCCGGTCCTGCTTTCCGCTATCGGTACCACCTCCTGCCCAATTCCAAAATGGCGCCTATGGGCCTCACCAGAGGAAGCAAACCTCCCAGCACCCTCTCTGGCCTGTAACGTCAAGTGACGCGAGCCCCAACCGGAAGTGAAGGAAAAAGCGCCTCAGCCCGCGGCGCCTGCGCAGAAGGCTCTAGACGGTGAAGCAGGAGGCACTTGGGATCGTCCGCAGGATTGGGACTGCTACAGAGGCAGCCACGGAGCCCGCCGGAGCCACCGTTCCTACTGCTGCTGCCGCCGCTGCCCGAATCGGAACCGTCGGGCCGCAGCCGCCGGCAATGCCGCGAAGGAAGGTAAGGGGAACGGGACAGGAGAGATGGCGGGTTTCTAGGGACAGTCGATTGAGCAACGTGACGCATTTGGCCACGCCTCAAAGTGGTTGGGTTCCAACTTCCCGCTCCCGCGAATCTAGCTCAGCTCCCCTCTCTTCGCTCCTTACCCAACAGAAAAATGTGGGCCCGACCCTGGCCTCGGCCTATACTTGCAACTATTCCCGCCCTCTGCTTGCCTGGCTCGGAGGCGTTCTTCTCGTTAATTGGTCGCTGAAACGTCGAGAAGCATATTGATTGGCTGATGACACCGCCCATTTGGGCCCAACGGTCACCTCCCCGCGTGCGGGGGCGGTGGCTGGGCCCCTCCCTATCGCTCTCCGACTGGCTGTGGAGAACGATCCCTCCTCTCGTGATTGGCTGGACTTGGCAGTCTGTCCCGTGGGGGCGCGGTTTAGCAGAGTTGCGATTGGCTGGCGCAAAGCTCCGCCCTTCGCACTGGTGTTTCTGATAGGCGCAGAGGCGGGGTTTGGGAGGCCTTCCTTTCCGGGCGGGGGCACAACAAAGCAGAGGACTTGGGTGGTAGAGGACCAGCGCCCATTCCCGACGGATGCCACTCAGGCCTGTGGCGTTCAAGCTGTGAATTTTCTTTATTTGCTTAGTTGGACAGCGCCTGACATGCAAATTTGTAAAATCAGAAACTTTCTAGAATTGAAAGCACTTAAGAGCACTTAGGAGATCTTCTGGGGACTCGCCCCACTCCCTTCTGTGCATCTGAACAAACAGGCCTAATGGAGTGCCCCAAGCCACACTCAGGCAGCGGCGGGGCCAGTGCTGCAGAACAAATCAGATTCAGTCCGATAAATGTTGATGGACTGATTGTTAGGCTTGCTGGCTGCTGGGGACTCAGAAATTAATTAGTCATGACCCGGGGCTTAAGGAAATCACTGGCTGTTGGAGAAAACAGACATATAAATAAATGCAGAAGGAACTAGTAAATTCTCTACTTGGAGGTATATACAAAGTGGGAAGGAAGTGAAGAAGCAAATTAAGTCTGCTCTGGTGTAAGATGGGAAGTAGATTGGTGAAAGCCAGAGAGAAGAGCTGGATAGTTATATATGATCAGGGATTAGATTAACTGGTTAAATGGACAAGATGACCATTAAAGACACCCCTCCAGCCTATCAATTTTCTGTGACTTTGTGGGGTTCTGTTCATTCTGGGCCAGTTATCCTTGAAATTGAAAGTTGGGTGATATGCTTCTTATTTCTGCAGGAATCTTTTCATAGAGGCTTTCAAATAAAATATACTTTTTTAAATTTAATTTTATTTATTTATCCATACAAGAGCTGGGGTACAGGCCAGAGGTGCGGGGGTGAGAGGATTCACCACAGACAGAGGAGAACAGAACAGGCAGGCTGCCCGAAATACACTGCTGAGGGGAGCAGCGGGCGATCCAGTAGAGGTCTGCTGCACCTTGTGGGTTGCTCCCTGGCTGGGGATTGAACTCTTGCTGCAGTGGCTGCAGACAGCTTCATAGGTTGCTTCTTAACCCTTTGCACCACCAGGGAGGCCCAATATTTATACATTTTAATGTCTCCTAAAATGACCTACATAGGTAGATGGTATTTGAGGCTCACTAAATGCAGAAATAGTATTGGTGCCTTGGAATAGGTCCACAGTTCCTTTTCTGCAATGTCCAAACACAAAAAGCTCTTGCAAATGTAAGTTTTCTTGGTAACTTATTTGGTGTGCTCACCTGCCCTGATGCCACTGTAAGTCTTTGTGTGCCTCATTTAGTGTGATTGTTTTTATATCTTGCTGCAGAAATATTACTATGTTTGATCATGGAGTGTTATTTGTAGCATATATGCAAAGTAATCCCTTTGTGAGAATCCCAGAGAATATGAATTCCAAATATAACTGACCCTAAGATTTTGGAATAAATAGTAGGGAACTTGTGGTTTGAAAGTCTGTGTGCTATTTTTTTCCTTTTTAGTAAATCTTTCTTCCTTTTTGGTTTAGTAAAAGGCATAGTGTTAATACACAATTAAAAAAGAGTGACTATGGCTAGTCACTCTTAAGAAGGCTAATAATTGACAGATAATTATTAATTGAAAGGTGATTTTTAAAAACCCTGTTTCTGAAATACCTGAGCCATCATATACAATCTGCCTTTTTTTTTTTTTTTTTAGCACTTTTGGCATTCATGTGGAGAAACTTCGAAGGTAGATAACATAAAAATGAAGGCTTTTAATATTTTTCTGCTTATGTTCTTTTGGAATCAGAGTTTAGACTGTGATATTTTAAATTAGCATATGTTTTTTTAAAACATGATAGCTATTCATGAAGACTTTGAACAAGAGCAACCCTAAAGTTAAATGGGGTTTATCTAACACTAATATTTTCCTTACTACCTTGGATTTTCTATTAAGTGCATGGTGATATCAGCAAGACCATTTTGGGTACTTTTATTTCCAGTTTATGGTACTGACCTCCAGAAGGACTTGTTTCAGAATTAGTAATAATATGGTAAGAATTATCTTTCTTCATTATTTCACAGAGGTGCACTTAGAAGGTTGTTCCACTTAAATGCCCTAAATAATGGGAAGTTGACTGGAGTCTTTTCTTAGGTTTCAGCTTGGTGTTTTCAGCATCACGGTTCATTTTATTTACAGTATTACTACAAACTGACAGAATAAATGCTCCTGTGCTAATGTCTGGATCTATGGTGTTACAGAGGAATGCAGGCAGTAGTTCAGATGGAACCGAAGATTCCGATTTTTCTACAGATCTCGAGCACACAGACAGTTCAGAAAGTGATGGCACTTCCCGGCGATCTGCCCGAGTCACCCGCTCCTCAGCCCGGCTGAGCCAGAGTTCCCAAGGTAAAAGGCTTCTTTCTTCCTGACCATCCCTCGCTACGCCTGACTGGTCATCGTATTGTGCTAGATAATGTGAAAATGGGTCCTTTGCCTTGGTGTAGATGACAGAAATTGGTAAAATGCAGAGAGTGATTGCAGAAGTATCAGGTCTTTAAAAATGATTCTGTTAGAGGTACTTTCCATTCTGTAGACTCAGAGGAATTATATCAAGTATAACGGATGTGTGACACATGTGTACCTGAGTCCTTCAATATTTTTAGACTGCACTTTCCCCATTAGTAAAATACAAATGTTGCCTCTTAACTTCTGTTAGAATGGGTTAGGTTTAGGGACATAAAATAAAACAATTTTTTGAATGTGTATTTGGAGGTCAGTTCTTCTAAATACTTTTGAAACGTCCATTTAAGCCTGTAGTATAATCAGAAACACTATTAATAGGTAAAAATTGTTGCACCCAACTATCAGTGTGTAAAAAGCTAGACTATATAATCTTGGTGTTGGAAGGTAGTTTGAAGGTTACTAGTACTACTGGCCCTCTGGGCTTAGATTTGGAGTTGTACCCATAACCCCTTCTGGCTCTGCTCAGGAAATCCCTGAGGAGGAAAGAAACATATTAATATATAGAGCTGGTGACCAAAAGGTGATAATAGATTAGGGGGGGAAAGTGCAATATGCTTTGGGCACTTAGATAACACTGATTTGGTTATTGCTTATGTGAGCATGTTGCTAAATGAATGAAAAACAGTTTTTCAAGTAGGAAAATAGGGCTACCCTCTTTCAGCAACTCTTTCTAACTTCATTTTTGAATTTAATATTTCAACTATAGATGTTGACTCTTGATTTCTCAAAATTTTAGTATTTTTGAGCTCAAGGAGAATATTGGTAAGTAACTACTATAATTCAGGAACCACACCATATACCGGAATACCATAATAGAAAATTCATGGTTCATGTTCTCCAGGAGCTCAGTGTAGCGCAAGATACAGATTTGTCAACTGATCATAGTAATGCTGTGGTGAAGACTCAACAGAGATTTGTGTAGAATATTATGGAAGCCCAGCGATGAGATAGCCAACTTAGGGCAGGTCTCCCAGGTAGAAATCTTAAAGGATTACAAGTTAAAAGATGGGAAGATGTTATTCTAGGCAGAAAGGACTATACATGCAACAGAAGAGATATAATGTTCGTAGAAAGTATAATTGGTCATATCCTAAACACCTTGAAAAGTACAAATGGTCAAAACAAATAGGAATACATGAGCCCTTGGTCTCTTCCTAGTTACTACAGTATATAAATACAACTCCTGTGGTCACCATTCATGATGTCTTCTCTATAAGGTGGCCCTGTCTAGCGTGAATTGGTTAAATTGAGCTGGTAGAGGTGTGCACACTGGTAACCTAGCAATATGCTAACAGTTTCTTTCCCTCACACATATACTTTTTATTTTTTTCCTTTATTGAGGTAACATTGGTTTACAACACTGCATATGATTTAGGGGAATAGATTGACATCTTGTCAGATGTGTGTTACCACCTCTGCTAACAGTTTCTTATCCCTGAATAGAGAATTTCACTTTTCTTCTCTAGAGGCTGTTTACAATTTACATATTATCTTAGGACTCTTTGTTGTTTAAAATATGCTTTAATTTCAACTTTGTATTTCTTTTATTCTTTTTTTGAATCTCATCATATTGGAGATGTAAAAAGTTTTCCAGGTGTTTCAGAATAGGTTTTACATCCAAAAAAATTTCAAAAGCTGAGTTCTTTGCTTATTCTTTAAAATAATGTGTTATGATTTTGCCTTAGGTTATTAAAGGTGGTCATCAGGAAGAAAATGGATTCATTAAAAAGGGAAATATTCATGTATTCTTCTTTAGTAGTAGGATAGCCTGTTTTATGGTGGGTTAGAGTAAAGGAAGAGAATATAATTAATATTATAAAGCATTAGATTTACATACCAGGGATTACACTAAGTGCTTCATATGAATTATCTCACTTACTCCTCACAACAAACTTACAAGGAATGCACTGAGGCTAATAGTTTCCTTTTTTACAGATCAGGAAATAGGTGTGAAGAGAGTAATTTGCCCAAGATAAGCGTAGCTAGTTGGTATGGTGGAGTAGAATTGAGTCAGGTTCCGTCTTAGTTCAGAACCTATTCTGTGCTGTATTATGGTTCTGTACCTGACTAGGCTCTTTTGCTTATGTTTTCTTTAATAAAATAGAAATGTTAAACATTTATTGATTTTTGTGAAATCTGAAGGAGGACCTACATACTACTTAATCATATGGATGGGAAATAAACAGATTTCCTTTAATTATTTTATCATCTTTTAAAATTGGGATTAGATTCCAGCCCTGTTCGAAATTTGCAGTCATTTGGCACCGAGGAGCCTGCTTATTCTACTAGGAGAGTGACCCGAAGTCAACAGCAACCTACCCCAGTGACTCCGAAAAAGTACCCGCTTCGGCAGACTCGTTCATCTGGCTCAGAAACTGAGCAAGTGGTTGACTTTTCAGATAGAGGTGAGTGGGAGTGGTTTGATTTTAGACATATTACAGGGGACCTGGTGAATTTCTTTTAAGGAAGGCTTGGGGCCACTGCAGACAGATGGCTAATGCTGACAGAATTCAGCTAGGTGAATGCTACTTGCCCGATTCCTTTTTTAATGTCTCGCTGAGGACAGTTTGGTATTAGAATATTAGAAATCTAGACTAGCAGACCTGTAATAGACAAAAAGGGCCCTCTTACCACAGATGAAGACGACTTGAACCAGATTTTCTTACAGTCATGCTTATCAGTCCATTTATCCATGGATTTCTGAGATTGAGTGACCTTTAATGATTGAGAATGGGAAGCTATTGAGATTTTGATTTACCAGCATCAGAGACCTTGGAGTAAAGATTACAGACTGGTGAGCTTCTAGCCTCACAACATGATATTGTTTCTTTACACAGTGTTTACATTTATTAAAAAAATTGTTGCCAGTATTTAAAAATATGGAGATTTCATGTAAAAACCTGGGTTACTAGAAAGCTCTGAGAGCATTAGATGGTCATTCATTAACAGTAATAATTGGCTGGAGCTGAATAGTAGTTGTCTGCTGTTTTTTTTTTTTAAATATAAGAGCTGGGGTACAGGCCAGAGGTGCAGGGGGGTGAGAGGATTCACCAGAGACAGAGCGAGGAGCATAACAGGCAGATGACCGAAATACACTGCTAAGGGGAGCAACGGGCAGGACAGGAGAGGTCTGCCATGCCATGTGGGAATCTCCCTGGCTGGCGGGGACTCAAACCCGCACTGCAGAGTCTGCAGAGCTTCACAGCACTTTTCTCAACCTGCTGTGCCACCCAGGAGGCCCCAGTAGTTGTCTTCTTGAGATGAACCAGGAGCTCTCTACTTGACTTTGCTCAGGCCCTGTAGGCATTTGTTTCAAAATCTGGAATTGTTAACTCAAGAGTCAAGTTCATTTATGCTTTCATACCAATTCTGTTCAGTGTGATTCAGAAAGACAACCATTTCGTTTGACTTCCATCCTGTGTATTTTCTGGAAGGAGAGTGGAATGGTAGTTTAAAAAAAAATTGTTTCCAGTCCTCTTTGGTGGCCTAGGGGTTAAGTCTTAGCACTGTAACTGCTAAGGCCTGAGTTTGATCCCTGGGCAGGGAGCTAACCCACATATGGTGCAGCAGACGTCTTCTGTCTTGCCCTCCTTAGCAGTGAACTCAGTAAATCTGCCTGTCTGCTCCCCACTCTGTCTGATGAATTCTCTCACCCCTGCACCTCTGGCCTGTACCCCAATTCTTCTATGCAAAGATAAATTAAAAAATTAAAAAAAATTGGGCCTCCCCGGTGTTGCAGTGGTTAAGCGCTGGGTTGCGAAGCTGCCCGCAGCCTCTGCAGCACCAGTTCGATCCCCGGCCACTGGCGAGGGTCCCACATGGCGCGCAGACCTCTCCTGCCACCTACTGCTCCCCTCAGCCATGTACTTCGTCAGTCTGCCTGCTCTGCTCTCCTCTCTGGCTCTGGTGAATTCTTTCACCCTCCCGCACTTCTGACTGTACCCAGTGCTTGTATAAATAAATAAATAAATCTTTAAAAAAATTAAAAAATTATTTCCATCGAGTTTTAATTACCTAATAACTGGGGCTTATGAAGAAACAGATATATGAAATGTATTAAGTAAACCCCAGATTTAATTTTAGTCAGAATTTAAAGCTGCACGAAAGGAACAATCTTAGTTTCTCTTCATTTTTCATTTAGCCTTAAAGCAAATAAATAACTAAAAGTTGTTGGTTAAATCACAGAAGAAGGATCTGAAAGTATATAAATCCTGTATAGTAAATCTCTAAATAAATGAACCCCATTTACTAGCTCTGCCAATTGCTTTTGCTTTAGAAACTAAAAATACAGCTGATCATGATGAGTCTCCGCCTCGAACTCCAACTGGAAACGCACCTTCTTCTGAGTCTGACATAGACATCTCCAGTCCCAACGTGTCTCACGATGAGAGTATTGCTAAGGACATGTCCCTGAAGGACTCGGGCAGTGATCTCTCTCATCGCCCCAAGCGCCGTCGCTTCCATGAAAGCTACAATTTCAATATGAAGTGTCCTACACCAGGCTGTAACTCTCTAGGTTAGTATGTCCCGATGTCATTACACCTTGTATTTTGTGGTTCTCTCCATCTGAAATTAGGATCATTCAAAAATGTTTTGTGTTCTGTCATCACCTAGCTTCGTAAGCTCTTCAGTGGTCACATGCTCAGAGTAACACTGAGTTTCCCACTTGAATAAAAGCATTTCTGCTTCTTGACCTATTGTCCATAATAATAGGGTTGATTGCAAGAAAGTTGACTGTGATGCACCATTCAGAGCTTTTTCCAGTGAAAGATTTTCTCCTTTTTCCAGTAAAAACAAGTAGAAGCCAGCTGTTATCAAATATGTCATTGAATGGCTCATATTAATAAGCACCAACACTGTACACCAATGCAGAGTAGTGACTCTTGGCCAAGGCTGTTAAGAAAATGATAAAAACAGATTTCTTAGGAAGGGACTTTCAAACTAAAAAGGTACAGATGAGATCCTGGCCTTTACTTACTTTACTAGTTTTAGAATCTTGATGCTTTGGGTACATAACAAGTTTAAACTAGATAACTATTTCTCCTTAGATAAATGCTTTTTTTTAAATAACTAACTTTCTGCCTCTTACTGAGGAATTCTTGTAATAGTTTAAACCTTACTAGTTTTCCTTAGGTCAGCTTAGATGCAAATGTTGACGTTAAACTTGCCTGTGTTGGAAGGTGCTGACTGGGAGCTAAGAGGCCTTTCACTACTGGGTCCACTTCTCAAATTTATGAATTATTGGGTGTGGCCATCAAGTTGAGAAAATAGACTAGTTTGTTGCTCTGTAAAGCCTATGTTTTCCCTAGTATTTTGTTTATTTGGATCCTTTCTTGCACTTAACAGCATTTTCTCAGATAATTTCAACATATCAAAATGCATAGAGCAAAGTTCCCTTGAATGCCATACCAGTCGTCACTCGGAGAAGATAACTGTGTCAGGTTTAAATCAATTTCCTTGAGCTAAATAATGAAAAACTAGAATGGAGATATCATCACTTAAATACTGGTGCAAGAAATAGCTAATATGCTTTAAAATGGTAAGGGGATCTGCTTGTCACACATCAAGAACTTTTCTCAGCCTTGCTAGTTGCTATCCATGCTCCCTCAAATCGGTACTTGTATTACGTTTATTGAATGTCATGTGCCAGACGGTGTTTTAAGTTCCGGGGATGTAGTTGTCAACATGTCAAAATTCCTACTCAATTAGAACTTCTAGTCTTAACTGGTTAAGACAAAACACATGAAACCTAATGCATTAGCTAGAGATAAATACTATGAGGGAAATGAAGTAGGGGAGATACTGAAAGGGAGGATATTCTGCGTAGGTGTTTGCACACACATACACGGGTTGATAATGGTGACATTTGAGCAGAAGCCTCAGAGACATGAGAGGGTAAGCCATTTGGGTATCTGGACTTAAGCGTTACAAGTAGATGGAACAGCAGGTCCAAAAGATCTGGGGTGGGAGAATACTTGAGCAGTTTGAAGAACACTTAGGGGTCAGTATACCTGGGGCACAGTGAACAGAGTGGAGAGGAGGAGATGATGTCATAGCAGTGGCCTGATTGTGTGTTATTTATGCCCAGGACTTAACCCCTTAATGGGGTAGACCAGAAGGCAAATATAAATCTATTGGGTTAAAAGAACGTTTATTTTGACTTTCTGTTTTAATGTACTGCCAAAGTTCAAAAATTTGATATGTTATGAGTTCCCAAAATTATTATTGATCCTGTTCCACCCTGAGGCAAAACAATATCATTTAAAAATATTTTTGGTGTAAAAGTATTGTGTGCTTGTGAAAAATTGAAATCCTGAGGAAAACGAAGTAGTAAAAGTTCTGTTTTCATTCATGTTCCCAGAACTATTTCCCTGATAGAAAATTACTGTTGCTATCATGCTCAGCGAAATAAGCCAGAAAGAAAAAGAAAAATACCGGATGGTCTCACTCATAGCAGGAATCTAGAAAACTTAAATAAGGGACCAGGAAAATGAATAACTATAAGAAAGTGAAAATCAAAATCAACAAAAAACTATGAACCAGAGACACTCTATGGGGGGTAGGGGGCGGGAGGGGAGGGATTGGGGTCAAAATAAGGGGATTGCAATTGTATGGGGAATATAAAAATAAAATTTATTATTAAAAAATATATAAAGTATTCACTTTTATAGAGAACCAAAATAAATATTTTTTCTTACAGGTTAAAAAAAAAAGAAAATTACTGTTGCTAATTTTTCACGAATGCTTTTCACGAATTCTGGTATATGGTGTATATATATATGTACACATATTTCTTGTTTGTTGTTATTTATAAAAGAAAATATATAGTGGTTGGTTTGACATCTTGGATATTTCACATTAGTAAATAGAGGCCCATCTGTTTAAAGGATACAGAGAATTCCTTTATGTTGCTAGTTGATAAATTATTTAAATGGTTCCATGTTGATTGACATTTAAATTGTTTCTTGTTTTCAACTACTTTGAACAATACTGTAGTAGATAGTCTCGTGTGTAAATATTTTGGTGTCTTTTAGAAAATCTAGCATAAGTTCATAGCAGTGGAGTTGCTAGGTCAATAGATTAGCTGTCAATTTCTAACCTTTTAATGTAGATCCAATAAATTGGTTTTAGCTTACATATTATAAAATGAAACATGAAAAAAAATAAAATGAAACATGAAATTTGAATAATTTTACTCAGAAGTTATTGATGCATAAGTCTTTCTAAAAAGACTTGTACTAGCTTTGACATTTTACATTTTATAATGGTATTTGATACTGAGAGTTGTTTTTTCCTAAGATAAATTGTATGGTTCTCTAAAAATAAATTTTTAATAATTATCAGCGAAGGGAAATTGCACCTTGCATAATACATATTTTCCTCTCTACCAACACTTGGACTATTTTTTGCCCTTTAAAACTCACTCTATAAGTCATGTATAATTTGTAAAATCCCAATGTCTCCTTTACCCAAAATTAAATGTCTTAAGTTATTTCTGTAGTCTTGTAATTTAGCTTAGTCTTGTAATTTAGCTTAGCTTAGTTCATCTTTTTGTCTCATAACTATTGTCTCACTATCCTTCTCACTCATAGATGTTTTATAAACCTTTGGTTTAAAAGATGTATGAAAAGAAAACTACATGAAAATAGAAAAATGAAGAGAGAACCCTTTAGATAAAATGAAGTCTCTGTATTGACATTTCTAACATTTTTCCCTTTTAAGAGGGTCTTGTAACTGCATGTATAAAAGTTTGGTTATAGAGAGAAACTAAATCTTTAAACAAAACCAACTCCCCTTCACAAAAAAAATGTATTTGATCAAAAATATTAAAATGTTTATTATATGATAGAAAAGACCATTTTGTTCTCCAATGTTTATGTTTCTTTTCATTATTGGAAGAATTTCAAATTGGATAGCATTGCATAATATGCATGTATAAAATTATTACACCTAAGACTTGATTAATTTAGCCTAAGAAAGTTAATTTCCACCAAAAAAAAATTCCTAGTTGTAATTTTGTTCCTTCATTATAAATATATGGCCTTATGCATTTTGGAATTTGAAAAATAATATTGGGACATAAGGAGCTACAATTTATATATACACATATATGTGTGACTGTACATGCCCAGATAGGTTCAAAGATTATTTGGTCCATTCTGTGGAAGAAAAGAATTCATTGTTATGTCCCTAACAGCACTTACCTTCGGTGAATTCAATCTTGATCTGACATGTATTTGACAAAGATAATACAGCAAAAAATCAGATTTGTAACAGAGAAAATTATCACTAAACTTAAATCTTTTTCTATTCTGAGATTAAGTTTTTCCCTTCATTAACAGGACACCTTACAGGAAAACATGAGAGACATTTCTCCATCTCAGGATGCCCGCTCTATCATAACCTCTCAGCTGATGAATGCAAGGTAATTGTATGCTCATTTATTCAACATATACTTACTGAGTGCTTACCATTTGCCAGGCACTTTGCTAAACACTGGGGATACAATGTGAACAAAATGGGCAACTTCGTTCTTACATTCTAGTGGAGGAAATTAAATCAAAAGCAATTGTATTATTTAAGAAATAGTTAAACAGACAAAAGAATATGAATGAGGACTTCGTCGGAAGAAATTAAGGAGATTATCTGTGGACTGTTTGGAACATCATCCTTTGGTGCACTGATATTTTCTATTGAAAATTGACTTCAAAGACTGCTAGGGATCTTTTCCATTAAGACATAATTTGCATAAATATGTGATCTCAATATTTATGCATTATGTTCTTGTCTTACAAATCTATGAAGGCATTTGCTTTTTTCAAAATTCTTCTTTCTCTATTTCTGTAGAATACTTTACTTTTTATTACTTGGAATCTTAACTGCTCTTGGCTAGTTCTTTTAATTTCTTGAAAATACATAGCTCCTGAGTAGTCTTGGGATTTTGGAATAATATACTTAGAAGTAGAGCTTACATCCTATTTTGCATGTGGGTTGTCACTTTCAAGATGGAACCAAAAACTTAACTATGGAGAAGCAAGAGTTGAAAATCTGAATAGTTAAATGAATTGCTCAGGTACTATTTGAACAGGTTAGCTGGCTAGACCAAAGTAAGTTATTTTTGTGGTTATTTTGCTAGTAAGGCCAGGGTCACAGGTTTATTCCTGTCTGAGCTAGCTGATTCTTAGAAAAATTAGATTCCCCAGCTCGCATTTATTCTCCCTCACTCAAGAATTTGTTATCTTATTTACAGGTAGACCTAGGATGGAAAGATTCTTTGTTTCCTCTTTTAGTGAAGCAGTATATACTTCCACTGTTTGTATGTATTTTAAGGTGAAGGACTCTTATTTTTCTTCATTCCAAAACTCTTGTATAAGTAAGGCAGTTTTTTCTGCTCTGTGTAAGAGTATGTCTTCCTACAAGTCTGCAACCAGATCAAAATAGGAATAGCTTTGCCAACATCTGCATCAGAGACTAACAAGGCAGTAGGTGCTTCTTTCTTTGAAAAAGATTGTGAGGTCTGTTTTTTGAGCGTTAGCTTCTACTACTAATCTCTCTAAACATAATCTAATGCTGTGGATGGTTTTACGTAAAAGTCTTCTTACGGCACAACTTCTACTATTTTTGGCTAATTGCAATATGAACATTTTTTCTTTTAGCAATTTTTAAAAAGAGGAAAAATTTATCAGTGTGGCGAAGAAAAATCTGAAGAAAAGGTAGCATTTCTAGCCTTTGCAAGGGGAATCGGGCTTGGCATAATCCATCTTTACTACCATAACAGGTGCTTGGAGGACAAGGAGAATTTCTGAAAACGACCGCTTTTATTGCATTTAGAGTCTCAATTGAAAGGATTAAACTAGTTCCTCATATTTATACCAAAGTCTATAGAGTTTTAAAATAGCTGCTTACACATTATTACTCTGAGTTCCCTGGTAAATATTTATAACCATGATGTCGCCATTTTTATTCAGTCAGAGATCTGTGACTACATGTGCCACAATGTTAGAAGTATCTGAGGTTTCTATGAATGCCATAAAAAAGACTGCATCCATGGAGCTACATGCTCATGGGGTGTGGGGGCAAAATCAACATATAAATGAATAAGTAAGAATTTTCTTACAATGACAGATGCATTCATTGAGGAACAAAAAGACTAAAGATAATAGAGATTGACTGTTTGGCATGATGGGTACAGCACTGCTTTTGCTCTGAAAGTTAAGGTGGACCTTGCAGAGGAGTTGGCATTTGCTCTGAGGCTCTAAGACTCTTGAGTCATGACTTACAGCAAAGAGGCAGTTGGGTCAAGATCTAGAAGAGATACAGAAGTAGAAGGAAGAGCAAGTGCAGAGGCAGTGAGGTAGGAGAGACTGTTGGGTTTGAAGAACTGAAAGTCAGACAGGATGGCTGGGAAGTGATGAAAAATGAGAACGCTGGATCCAGATCATAAAGAACCCTGTAGATGTTGGAACAAGGAGTCTGTTTTTATTTGGAGGGCTTTAGCAGAGGCATGATATAATTGCATACACACTTTAAATATCACAGCTTGCTAGTATGTGGAGAATGGACTGGAAGGGCAAGAGTTGGCATAAGTTAGACTAGATGGAGGGCTGCTGCAAAGTTTAAGTAGTAGATGATGGCCAAGCCTGGACTAGTGTGTGTTAGTGGAGAAACTCAGGATGTCTTTTGGAGGGGTGCAGCCTGTTTAAACTTGTTGGTAAGTTCATTGTGAATTGTAAGAGAAAGCAAAGAAGCAAGGACCACATGCAACTTTTTGACCTCATCAGTTGTTTAGAAAGTGCTGCTATTTATTGATATAGGAAGGATTTGGGGTGGAATGGATTGGTGGGAGAATGTCAGTTCTGTTTCTATCATGCTGAGTTTTAGTGTTGAAGCTTTGTAGGTAGTTGGATGTGAGTCTTTATTCCCAAGGGTGAAACTGAAATTTGTCTAAGTCACTAACTACAGTTAAGTTACCCTGTAGACTTGACTCTGGGTTTCTAGTTTTTTCTTTGTACTTCCATACTCTGTCTGTTCTTGCATGTCCTCACATTTTCTAATTCATTGTGCAGTGGAGATTCCAGGCTCAGGATCATTAATTAAAGTCTAGCTTCACCACCATTTATCTCTAATTATTTCATGTCTTTGATTCTCAGTTTATGGCTGAGAAAACAGAATGTGAAGCTTGCCTCATCTGTTTCTTATAGAGATTGTGATGATAAATATGAAGACCCTTTGAAAGTTAAAGGACAACATAAGTTCAGGGGGCTGCTGTTGTATTCTTATGCTATAAGTAAACATAGTCTTAGAAACAGGTGGATTTATTGACGCTGTTAATGGTTGCAGGTGAGAGCACAGAGCCGGGATAAGCAGATAGAAGAAAGGATGCTGTCCCACAGGCAAGATGACAACAACAGGCATGCAACCAGGCACCAGGTATGGGCCTTGTTAAAGCTCTGGCCATTCACACAGCTTGGGAGTCCCATAATGTCTTTAGGCTTATCCATCTCTTCTTTCCTTGTGTCTAAATGAGTAGTCTTCTAGTCGAAGAGTCAGAAGCATATTTGTTTTCTAAATAGTAATATTCACGAACCACTCCTACCTCATAAATGAAGGAATCATGCTGTCTATAATCATTATCATCAACATCATCCTGCTTGTTTGGAAGATTACTTCCTCATTTTTGCATCCACTTTTTAACCCATTGCCATTTACCTTCAAACCCCTCCACTCTGCTGGTATGTTTTCAGGGTCACCAGTGGATTCTCCCTAGCTTTTGCCACTGTTGACTGTGTCGTAGTTCATCTGTTGCTCTCTTGCCTAGATGTTGCGTTACTGTAATCCTTCTGCCTTTCTGAATGTTCTTTTTATTATTCTTCATTCCTTGTTCCTCCCTGGATGCCTTTGGCCTTTACTGTTCCTGTTTTTCTGCTTAGAAACCTGTACCTATACAAGAAGAGATTGTATTTATCCTCCTAGGCTGCCATCTCAGCTATTGTAGGAATCCTTCTCAGATCTGCTGTCATTAATGAATTTCTTCTTATGTATTTTCACTTTAATGTTTTCAGAATGTCAGTTTGGCCCTTCTTATGTATTAAGTATACTTAGCCCATCTGTGAGTGTCTGTTTTTTGTGGTTAGGCTATAGGTAGATAGAGAGGAGACATGGTGAGAAATTTGGCTTTGGAACCAAACAGATCTGGATTTGAACAATGTGATTTTGTTTTTCTAGCTGTGTGGTCTTGGGCAGTCAGCTAACCTCCTAAACTTTATTTCCTTATAAATAAGAAGGCATAGATAATACCTTCTGGCAGGGAAGTCAGCTAAATTGTGCATATTAAGTACCTATCCCCAGTGCTTGGCAGATAATAAGCACTCTCTAAGTGGTAGCTACATTTTTCTTCATTCCCTATCTTGGGATCTATAATTGTGCAGATTTTAAATTTTTATTCATTTTTGTATTTCTGCTGATCAGATCAGTACTTGGAAAACAGTAAGCACGCAATACATGCTCATTGAATTGAAGCTCTCTTCTTTCCTGTTGCTTTGGTGGAGACTTCCATCCTTAATTTATGTTCTGTTTGGGTTAATATTAAAATAAGTACATTCCTGAATCCATATTCACTGACAGTGTCTGGATGGTGAGGGAACCCATCTTGGAATTTTAAAATGACCCAGTAGTCACAGAGTGGCTGTGACACATATGGCATTTTTTTTCCTCTTCCCTCCTCAGTTCTCTCCCTTTTCCTTTTAGGCACCAACAGAGAGGCAATTGCGATATAAAGAAAAGGTGGCTGAACTCAGGAAGAAAAGGAATTCTGGGCTAAGCAAAGAACAGAAAGAGAAATACATGGTGAGAAAAGTTAAACACTGAACTAGAATGAATAGCTGTCACATTTAATCCCTTTTGGTTTCTAAGCTTCTGCTCTTCAGATTTGCCATTTGGTATTTCCTCCTGTAGCAGTTGGTTTACTGTAATCCCCCCAATCTAGGCTGTTAAGAGTGGAAACTGGAGGTCTTCAAAAAACAAAATACCGTTAGAATTTAGATGAAAAATAAGGCCTCCCTGGTGGCGCAAGCGGTTAAGACACAATCTGTGAAGCTATCCACAGCCACTACAGCATGAGTTCTATCCCCAGCCAGGGTGCTACCCACATGGTGCAGCAGACCTCTCTTGACTCGCCCGCTGCTCCCCTCAGCAGTGTATTTCAGTCAGTCTCCCTGTTCTGTTCCCCACTCTGTCTCTGGTGAATCCTCTCACCACCACCCCTCCTCTCCCGCCCCCATACCTCTGGCCTGTACCTCAGTTCTTGTATGCATAAATAAATAAATCTTTTAAAAAAAGAATTTAGATGAAAAATAATTGAATATTCTAGTCATTTGTAAACCTTACTTTAGTTTTAAAGGGCTAAATTTACCCACTCAAACAAATATCATGATCTGGTGATTTCTGTATAAGGGAAAATATTTAAGCTAAAAGTAGTCTACTTATTTTAATAGAAAAACAAAATTCCTACATGATAATAGGTGTTAATTGGGTATACATTTCCCATTCCATAATAGATCTCTTTTAGTATTTAAACTCCCCCCCTCCCCCCCACTCAGTTTTAAAAGTAATGCACATTTATGATAGAAAATATAGAAAAGTTAGGAAAAGTATATGGAAGTAGACAGTGATCCTGCATCTTAAAGCAACCAGAGTTAATGTTGTGGGACATACCCTTCCAGCTTTTTACTTAATGCCTTACTTCTTTAATTTGGATATTACTACAAGTACAGCTTTGAATTCTATGTTTTCACTTACATATCTTGAATCACTTCATTAAAAATTTCTCAATTTTTTGTATAAAATTTAGGTTTTAAGTGAAGATACATTTTATTATAAGCATATTAATAAGTGTTTCCTATTGAAAACAATAAAAATATAGAGAAGAAAAAGCCTAATAAAAATCACTCTTCAAGTTTTACTACTTAGTATTTTGCATATGCTCTCTCAGTCTTCTTCTGATGCATGTCTTTGTTTTTTCGGAGTTAGAATATTTACTTATTTAGTCATTAGACTAGATTATTAAAAGTATGGTTAGGGCAATAGGTAGTCAGCATGGCTTCACTAGGACAAAGATATGCCAAACTACATACTTACTTTTTTGGTATTGTCACTGTCTTGATAATTTGTAGCTCAGCACTTAACACCAGACTGTTGGGGTTTGTGTAGGGGAGCCCACCTCTAGTAGTAGACTGTACAGTATATATATGGTTGTATATGTCCCTTGTCTTTAAAGTTCTGTAGAGGTATGATAATGTGCTTATACCATTTACTGAGTGTTCACAATCCAGGCCCTGTGGTTTTGTGCTTCCCCTAATCTTTATAACAGTCTGTATGATGGATGGTGTTTTTCCTATTTTATCGATGGGGAAACTTGTATTTTAGAGAGGTAATTTGTCTGGAATCATACAGGTAGAAATAGTGTCTAAAGTGAAAGCTCCTGAAATTGATCTTGGAAATATCTGCTTTTCAATTTGAGCTAGTTTATTTGGACCCAGTCTTCCCTGTAAAAAATGCTGGAAAGAACTTTTTTTAAACATTAATAAAAAAGTTCATGAAAACTATAATAGAAGAAATACTTGCAACATAAATCTTAGATGACAGAATCAAAACACAAAAAGATGCATATCAAGTGAGCCTGGAATTAACTGGAACATTTTATTTGGAGGAATGGTACTGGTGAATGGTTTCTTCATATGCTAATATATGTGTGAAATCTATAATGTTCTTCCTGGGATGAGCCATCTACTCCACTTAACAACCATTATCTCTATTCTCTGGGTGGGGGTGGAGTCTAGGACAGAATGGGAAGGGCTAGATTCAAAGATTTAAGAGCAAAGTTTCACTTGTGGGATTTCTTTCTGATGAAAAGGACACTTGTAGTAACTGCCATGGTAAGACTTGATACTTACGTAAAACTGAATTTTTATTATGCTTCTAGTTTTCTGACTTCCCTCTCTTATTTGTGCTTAATATTTAGTAAAACATTTTTATTTTATTATTTTTTACATTTTAAAAGGACAGGTTTATTAGGAAAAGGAGAAGGGGGGGCGGGGGGAAAGGCAGGCAGTCTTGGAGAGAGCTGCCTGGTAAAACATGTCTAAAAGAAACCAGCCTGTTTTTCCAATTTATTTGGACTAGAGTTCTAAAGTGGGAGCATTAAGACTTTGGCAGACAGTGGGCCCGGCAGTTCAAGTGAAAAAAAGGGTTGCTTCATTCAACCGCTCCTTTCTTCCTGCTGATTTTCCTTTCAGTTTAAAATCTTAGACTTGAAAACTTAGGGATTCAATTTTTTGTTTTGTTTCAAAATCGGGGAGCTCTCTAAGGTTCACCCCAGATCTCAGGATTCTAGGAATTTGTTGTGCCTTTGGAATTGCTATACTTTACTGTTGGGTGAATTTTCAGAGGAAGAAATGGAGGCATAGTATCTGATCCTTGAGGTCCTCCTTTAGAGATAGAATGAAAGTTCCTTTTGGAAAAATGGAGGAGTATTTCCTTTCCAGATTCATGAGGGTAGTTAGTGGATGTCTTACAGCATTAACCTTGATGAATAGTGTGTTTTGTGCCGAATCACTGGTCCCTACTGTAACGCCTGCCATATAGCTTATGGCTGTGCATGGCCTTCTGGCATCCATTGAAATGAAGTAGATTAAGTTCTTAAAAGCAGAGGTTATCAGGCTCTGGTTATTTTCCTAGGAACACAGACAGACCTATGGGAACACTCGGGAACCTCTCTTGGAAAACCTGACTAGCGAGTATGATTTGGATCTTTTCCGGAGAGCACAAGCCCGGGCTTCCGAGGATTTGGTGAGTATTAAAACCTCCTTGCTAAGGACCACTTGTGAAAGGCTCTTAGAATGGCCAAGAAAAATGATCAGTCATCGGTTTGATGGGAATTAAATGTACCTTGCTGCTTGGAATCTCCTCTTCCCACAGCAATCTTTGAGACTGTCCTCATTCATATTTAAAATTAATGGCTCCTCTTCCCTTCCCCAGTTCCTCACAGTTTTTCCCTCTCTACCCCAACTCCTGGAAGCCAGGCAGAACAATAGGTGCTCCTTTGTCTCAGGTAATTTGCAATTCTGAGAACCTCTAGACTAGTTGCTACCCATCTTTGTTCTCTTAACCCTAACAGGAACTCCCCTTTTCCGGGCTTCCTCAACCCTCAATACTGCTATAAAAAACAGTGAAGAGTAATGGAAAGACTGTTGTCAGCTTTTTAGATTACATTTTAGAAGTAATTGTGACATGGCCAAATTTTATATATTAAAATGGTTTTCTGTTGACCCTTTGATCAAACTTTTATTGAGAAATCAGACTACCTTCTTCGAAGGCTGAAGGAAGTGTGGATGTTTTCAGATAGCTGAGGAACAAATTACATGGGAATTAGCTACCAATTTGCTCTGTGTCAGAACCATCAAGGGACGACCCTCACACTCAGCTAGGCACCTTATTCAAGACGTATTAGTCATGTTGCCGAAAATCCATAGGTGTCTTTCTTATGAACTGGAGATGCAGTTTAAAGGTGTACTTTTGACTAGCCATCATTTAAAATTTTATTTTTACTTTAATTGAGGTGACATGAGTTTACAACACTGTAAATGTTGCAGGTGTACAATTTCTTTGCTCAGCAACTGTATATATCACACCACACCCACCACTCATCTGTTCTGACCTAAAATTAGGTCACACTTAGTTTTAATACCTGAGGCAGAATTTTCAACAACTTTAAGAAAATTTTAGTAATTGAGTTTACTTACTTACCAGATTAAATGTGTTCAGCAAAGCTTGCTTATAAAGTGACTCATATCGGGCCTCCCTGGTGGCGCAGCGGTTGAGCACTGGGTTGCGAAGCTGCCCGCGGCCTCTGCGGCCCCGGTTCGATCCCCGGCTGCTCCCCGGCCACCGGAGGAGGGTCCCACATGGCGTGCAGACCTCTCCTGCCGCCCGCTGCTCCCCTCAGCAGTGTACTTCGGTCCTTCTGCCTGCTCTGGCTCTGGTGAATTCTCTCACCCTCCCGTACTTCTGACTGTACCCAGTGCATGTATAAACAAAAACAAACAAACAAATAAATGAATAAATAAATAAAACATGCCTCTATTAAAAAAAAAAATTTTAAAAAAAAATAAAAAAAAAAATAAAGTGACTCATATCTTTTAAAAAAAATTAATTCAAGGCCTCCTTGGCGGCCTAGGGGTTAAGTCTCAGTGCTATCACTGCTCAGGCCTGAGTTTGATCCCCAGTCAGGGAGCTAACCCACACAATGGCATAGCGGAACTCTCCTCTCTCCCCCAAGGCTCTCTTTCATGGTGTATTTTAGTAAATCTGCTGCCTTTTTATTTTTAAAGATTTATTTATTTATATAAGAACTGGGATACAGGCCAGGTGTGCTAGAGGGTAAGACGATTCACCAGAGACAGAGCAGGGAACAGTAGGCAGACTGACGAAATACACTCCTGAGGGGAGCAGCAGGCAAGACAGGAGAGGTCTGCCACGCCATGTGGGTTTCTCCCCAGCTGGATTGAAACCGCATGGCAGAGGCTGCGGATAGCTTCACAGTGCAGCGCTCAACTGCCTGCGCCACCAGGGAGGCCCTGTTCTGCCTGTTCTGCTCCCCACTCTGTCTCTGGTGAAACCTCCTAACCCCCACATCTTTGGCCTACACTCCGATTCTTATCTGCCAATAAGTAAATAAATCCCAACTGTTTAAAAAAAATTAGAGTACTTCCTTTAAAAATCCACAAATAGACTGGTGAAAACTTGTAGGAGGCAGTATTTAATAGTTGCCTGGGCCTGGGGTATGCAGCTTTCTGCTGTTTTTCCCTCTCCTGCCTCTGGGACAGTGTTTCCTAGGCTTGACGACTCCCTGCCTGCTTGTGTATAAATACTGTGTCTATAACCCAACTCACAGCCCCTGAGAGGAGATAATCAAAAAAAATTTTCTGCTCTCTAGAGTTTAGATTCCAGAATTAAGTCATTGTACATGTTTCAAAAATACTTTTTAAAGCATCCACATTGAGTGGGTGTCTATGTAAGTGCGGATATATGGCGCCCAGATTCACAGATCTTTGTAAAAGCTGCAGATAACTACAGCACATTCTGTATCATTTTTTCTATTTAGTTTAGAATGTTTCCTAAGGGGAGTCTGTACTTGTGGTAGATTGCCTTTATATTCAGTTTTGTTCAGCCTGGTACTTGTTTCGATGTTCAGAGTGTAGTAGAGAGCAGAGGACAGCTAGCTGTTCACTATTGAGTCCTGCTCAGGACAGGTAGGTAGGAAGTTTCCTGTAGGCCTTCCTAACTATCCATGCCCACGTAGCCCTCTTGATGTAAAATTGCTTTTGAGTAATTTCACTCAAACTAAAGACAGAAGCTAAATCTGTCTGAATTTTTTCCCCCATAGACTAGAATAATGGAATACCCAGAAATTTACTCGGGCGTTAAAAAATAAAGGTGATCAATTCTATTACTTCTTTAACTTTCGATTTCTTTACATAGGAAAAGCTAAGATTGCAAGGCCAAATCACAGAGGGGAGCAACATGATTAAAACAATTGCTTTTGGTCGCTATGAGCTTGATACTTGGTACCATTCTCCCTATCCTGAAGAATATGCACGGCTGGGCCGTCTCTACATGTGTGAATTCTGTTTAAAATACATGAAGAGCCAAACGATACTCCGCCGACACATGGTAGGTTGTCCTGGGCTTCTGTGCCTGTGATTGCCATGAGCTGTAGATCTCTAGACTTGGTCCTGAGGTGACATCTACCCGAGTGTATCTCTCATTGGTCCACCAGTGAGAAGAGATAAAGGCATCGGAGGCTTTGAAAGCCATGTTTCAGGGTGGGGAGGTGTACATCCTGGCACAGCTGGCATGCTGGGTGGCACCCAAAGCAGATGATATAGTCCTTAACTACATCCTGTTGTGCACATGGCTCCATCTTTTTTCTTGCTGCCTGCTCAACTCCATTTCTTCCTTGGGATATGAATTACTTCTGCCCGCAGTTGATATGTGTCCCAAACTAAATGAAAAGGAATAGATTTCATTAGACAGCAGGGATAACATGACTCACTTATGTGTCCTTAATAACTAACGTGGGCCAATAAAGGCCCAGAAAATGTGCTGTTGAATGAACCCTTCTTTAACCAAGACAGATTATGAAATGAATGGAATGGGTCCATTCGTACCTTCTCGAGTTTACTTAGTGTTTTCTGGTTTTGGAACACTTACAAATGGGGATAAAGATTTACATTTGATTTTTGTTAGCAAGTAAGCTTCTGGATATGTTGCAGCTTTCAGCCATTTTTATTTCCCTAATTGTGGAATGAAGTCGTGTCTTATGGGATTTCTGTTCTTTGGGCAGGGATGGGGAAATGGTGAGGGGTAAACATTAGTCTGTCAGAGGGAAGACTTTTCTTCTGTAGTCACTGCATAACTGGTCCTAAAGCCATTTAGATGTCTCTTCCCCTCCATCTTTATTGCCCCGGATTTCCATATACTGAGCACCCACAACGCACGCATGCTTTTCATGATTTCTGTCATTACATTCTTCCTCTCCCACCTTAGTGATTCTGCTTTTTTTGTGTTCCCAGTTTTGGGCCACATGCAGTCCATAGTTTTGTGGACTAGAGCCATTCCTGTGAATTAAGCCCCCAGACTACGCCAGGCTTGACTTGGGGTGGGCGTAGAATGCCGGAGAGGGAAGGTAATATCTATGGACTGGTGCAGACACTAAGACACATGGGGTCATGGTTTCCAAAGTTGGGCTACATGATTGTAGACCATGGAGATAAACTAAAATATGGTTTTGCTATTGAAAGTAAAACTGGTATTTTGATTGATGTGAACTGCTTACCATTTATGCCCCCTCTCATTCCTGCTTATTTTATGTTATTAACCATTGAAATAGCCAAAAAGGGCAATAAATAGTATTAGGGGGAGAAAACAGAGGATCTAGATAAATTTGATATATTATACAATTATGAAAATTAAATATCAGGAAATAGATGCCTATTTCAATCTTCTGATTCCTGTCATTTCAGGTAATCGTAGAAATGGGCCCTCTTGCCATTTGGCCAACAGTATGGCTTCTCTTTTTAAACAAATAATTGTTGGATTAGTTTGGTTATTGTTGGAGAGAGCCAGCATGAGTTAAAGGGTGGAGATAGGAACAAACTGTAGGTGGAGCTTTCTTGAAGCAGTTCTACTTAATAAATATGTGGATTTACATGTTTAAATTGGGGCATGATTTTTTTTGGGGGGGGTCGGCATGATTCTTGAGTTAACCAAAACAAGGTAAAATTTAATTGAAACCTCCATATACATGTGCTTTTTAAACTGTATTTTTAAACCTAATTACATAAAACCTTTTAAGAATTCACCTATTCATAGCAGTTGCTGACAGGTTACATTAATCTATTAAGAATTGAGTGAGAAAAGGGGTGCCTTATGCCCCCTTGTGGTCATCCCCCTTCCAGCTTCTTGCTATTCAACCTGGCTGCTGCTTTGGCTTTTTTTTTTCAGCCATAGAAGCACTTGCTCCTATTTCCTTGTATTACAAAGGAACACTTTGGGAAGGGGTGGGTGAGACTGTTTTCTAATCTTAAGAAAAGGAAGAGCATAATAGTTAAGTGGTAAGAAGTTACTGGTAAAGGTGAGGGTATAAGTATTCCCATCTTTACTTAGCCAACTCTAAGCTGCTGGACAAAAGCTGCTTAAGAATTTCCTGTTGGTGCGAGGCATTTTATATTTATAATAAGGTATATTTTATTTATCTGGCTTTTACGTAGTAGATGATTTTAATCTCCTGGGTTGTAACAGTGCCAGAATATAATCAAAAAAGCTTCAAAGTGCTATAAAAATATAATAAATGCATTACAGTGAATTTAGAAGTCTTTGTTTTACTGAAAAAAATCTCCGCTCTATATTCTCAAGTTGTTGGCTTACTGTCTGTCATCTCAGCTAACTAGATTTGCCCTGTGATTCCTTTTCCTTTTTGAGTAGCTGTCTTATTGGGGAGATTTGTTTATGTTATGTGAATTTGATTCTCTTGCAGGCTAAGTGTGTGTGGAAACACCCACCCGGTGATGAGATCTATCGCAAAGGCTCAATCTCGGTGTTTGAAGTGGATGGCAAGAAAAACAAGGTGTGAAACATGGTGATGAAAGAAGCAGGTGGTGGTGGTGACAGGCTGCTGCTGACAGGCTTCAGAAGTAGTTTCTGTCTCCAGCTTACCTTGCGAAGAAGATGGAATTCTTTACAGACAGTTTCTGTTTAATTAGAAATAATGCTATGGTCTTTAATTTTAGGCCTTTATCAGATAAGTTTAGAAATCACTGGCTTATACATGAACTCTTGTTTCTCTGCTTCCAGATTTACTGCCAAAACCTATGCCTGTTGGCCAAGCTTTTTCTGGACCACAAGACATTATATTATGATGTGGAACCCTTCCTGTTCTATGTTATGACAGAAGCGGACAACACTGGCTGTCACCTGATTGGATATTTTTCCAAGGTCAGGAGGATCTGGAGATTAAGAAGCTGACCAGAGCAAGCAGGGTGATTGATGTTGGCATATGGAGACTCAAATCACCTACAGAAGAGGCAATACTCTGGACGATGACAGCTCTTTAAAAAAAAAAAAAACAAGCTGTTCCACATGTCAAAGATTATTTAATGAAAATATACAATTCTTTATTAAAAGCTTCGGGTTTATTCATTTTTTGATTCGTGGGTTGGAGCAGCCTATTAATTACTGGCCAAGCCCCTGCCTACCAACCCGCAAGCCCACATCTTACAGTCAAGCCAAAGCTCCTGGCTTTGCCCTCTTTGTTATTAACTTAAAACCAGGAATAAGTTCCTTTAACCTGGCTTGCTAGCTGGGCTGTCAGTGATAACACCACTTTCCTTGGAAAACTCAAGGCCAGATTTTGCTTATGACATTTTTCTTTTACTTAAGATTTTTAAATATAATAACTATGTTTTGAACATAATTCATGTCTTAAAATTCATCATTTGAAAGTGTACAATTCAGTGGGTTTTAGTATAAATTGTGCAACCCTTGCGCAATTGCACTGATCAGTTTTCATTACCCCTGTGAAAAATCTCATACCAATGAGACACCACTTCCCATTTCTGCTCAACCCCCTCTTCTCCTCTGTCTATAAATTTTTCTGTTGTAGACACTTCACAGAGGCATACAAATGTGATTTTGTTTTTTAACCCTTGGCTTTCAGAATGGTAACTTATGTTTCAGATCCCTCATTCCTATGACAACCTCCTTTTGGAAAATTGCTTTTAAAGTGGGCTGCTCTAGATTGACTCAGCAATCTCAACCTTGCCCTGTTTGCTCTGACTGTAAGAAAGCTGAGTCGGCCCCTCTTAAAATGAGACTGGAGGTCTTGGAGCTAGGGAAACCACAGGATTAATGGCTTTGGCCATTGTCAGGGGTGTGGAGGCAACAGCTGTGGGTCTGATAGCCACTCCCCAGGACTGGTTAGGCAAATATTTTGCAAGCAGTCTTTGTATCTGTGGGACAACTGACATCTTTGGTTTTCAAAACTAATGACCTACCATCCATTTGCTCTTGGTTTTAGGAAAAGAATTCATTCCTCAACTACAATGTATCCTGTATCCTTACCATGCCTCAGTACATGAGGCAGGGCTATGGCAAGATGCTCATTGATTTCAGTAAGTGAATCTGCTAAGGCAAGGCCATGTGTAGGTTTTTTATGGGCTCTACAATTGCCAGTATGGAGTGGGAAGACTGATACTTATTATGTGAATGAACTTGGACATAGTTGGCCTGGTACACATTGAGCACAGTGAATGTAGGACGATGACCTGGCTCCTAATACTAGGAGATAAAGAGGATAATAAAGTAAGGTTTTTAGGATTATCCCAGTTCGAGACTTAGTGATAATAGCACAAGGCTTCAAGTCTGTTTTTGGATGCCAGGTATTTAAGTTTTGTAAGGACTTTCCTAGAGGCGTTTTTTGTTATACCTGATAGAGACTTTGAATTCATTAATCATGTATTCTGTGTTTGGAAATTTGCTTACTCACTAAAAGTTATTTGTAACCCCAGAAGTACCAAGAGTATTGGTACTTCTGCATTTAGTTGTGACACGTAATAGTAGCAAAAAGGAAGTCACTGCTTGTTCCCAGCTGAGGTCGATCAGGATGCCATGTTTCAGTTCTCAGTGTAAACAAGTATCCTTTTCATGGCCCATTAGTTCCACATTTTATTTATTTTAGTGCTTTTGTTGCTGATATTAAATGACCTCTACATGTAGTGCCAAGTGCTGTCTGGAGGGCTATAATGTGCCTTACAGAGAAGAACCTGTGTTAGACAGGCTTCATTCAGGCCCATGTTACTGTGTTGTTACCCATGAGTTCAGTGTTAAAATAATCAGCAGTATATATTAATTTAGGGATTTTTAAATGGAAGCACATAGAATTAGGTTACATGATTAGTGACAAAAACATGACCGGATTTTTCACTAATTCATTGTGACTTTACAGAACACAGTTGCTATAAATCATGAGAATCAATTGTCTCTTATTCAGTGTTCACTGTTATGTGACATATTTTAGTCAGAGTTAGAATTCTTAGAACGAGCCTTCCATTTTTAAGCCATTTAGGAAGAGATAAATCAGAAGGTGGCAGAATCCTTTAAGAGAAGTAGGCGCTGTTTATCTTTGAATAATCAACACCTATTTTATAAACTTGATTTTATGGAAATTTTCAAACATGCAAAGGTAGCATAATAACCTCTATGATTACCATTTTATAGCTAAAGTCTTATTTTACCTATATTTTCCACCCTCAATTATTTTGATATCTCTAAGGTCTATTACATCAAAAAAACAGCCTCAGATTTCTTTTTTTTTTTAAGATTATTTATTTGTTTGTTTGTTTATTTGTTTGTTTGTTTATACAAGCACTGGGCACAGTCAGAAACGCGGGAGGGTGAGAGAATTCACCAGAGCCAGAGTGGGGAGCAGAGCAGGCAGAAGGACCCAAGTACCCTGCTGAGGGGAGCAGCAGGTGGCAGGAGAGGTCTGCGCGCCATGTGGGACCCTCCTCCCGTGGCCGGGGAGCAGCTGGGGATCAAACTGGTGCTTCAGAGGCTGCGGGCAGCCTCGCAACCCCAGCGCTCAACCGCTGTGCGACCGGGGAGGCCGAGCCTCAGATTTCTTAATAGCAAAAATTGTAATATTCAACCTTGCCTAATTTTGTTCTTTTTTCCCCTTAAGTAATTATTTTTACTCGTATCCAAATAGAATTGATATATTGTTATCAGTAGATGTGGTCTATACATTTACTCTGAAAGTTCCCCTTCCATTTCTTTATTTCTTTTTGAAGAAAGTAAGTTATTTATTGTTGAAATAATTTAGTAATCTAGTAGAGTTTCCCAAAGTAAAAATTTTGCTGACTCTATCCCCGTACTGTTCGAACGGTTGATTTTTAAGTGTTAGAACTAGAGGCTTGGTGAGATTCAGATCTCCACCACTTCATAGGTGGTACTGAGGTAATCTGTTAACAGTTCAGAGATTTGAGAAATATGAAAAGCTGCATAATGAAAGGCTTTCCATCTCCTTGCCAATCTACCCTGTTCTCAAAACATACCATTGTCATGAAAGTTGCTAATGAAGCTTTCCATAGTTTCTTACTGTTTATTATAAATAAATGCAAATACACCTCCTGTTTTGTTTATACAGAGGCAACATATACCACAACCGCATGGTATTCCAATGCAGGACTAAACCCTAATTAATATTGTAGAACAGCCTGTATACTTACACTTTACATATTAACACACTTTTGGTATTAGGATGAGAAACAGTGTTAGAAAATATGTGTTGTTTTTTGTTCCCTGGCAGGTTATTTACTTTCCAAAGTGGAAGAGAAAGTTGGCTCCCCAGAACGTCCTCTCTCAGACCTGGGGCTCATAAGCTATCGCAGTTACTGGAAAGAAGTACTTCTCCGTTACCTGCATAATTTCCAGGGCAAAGAGATTTCTATCAAAGGTTGGTTTTGACTCTAAGATGATTGTTACTCAAGTCGTTACATCCACTAAATAATCTAACTTGCGTACCCGGTAAGCACTGTTATAGCTTTGTAACCTGCAAGGATAATGTGCTGTTCTGTTTCATCTGAAGATGAGAACAGGTGATGCACTGAAAATGGGCCCTTGCAGAAACCTGTTAGGGTACCTAAAGATTCCAGAACATTTGGCCCGTGGTTATATGGTTCATTTTCTCAAATCTGGCACTGCTAACACTTGAACATGTCGAGAAAGAAGACACATCCAGGAGCTTCTAATGTATCTCTATTTATGCAAGGGAAGACAAATTTAGTTTGATCTGTCTTTGGCCTTGATTTCTATCAAGGGCAAGAATGATTTCTTGCTGTAAGATCCCTCTTTGGTCGTTATTTGGACTGGTCAACGGAATGCTTTCTAAACTTTTTCTGAACAAGTTGGATTGAGTATGGAAGATTTCATCCATTTGCAGTCCGCTTGGATTTCCTCGAAGGGAAAGAGAGCTTTGGTAGCAGGGTAGGTAGGTCTGTGCTATGGCC
This sequence comes from Talpa europaea, assembly GCF_964194135.1. Lineage (NCBI taxonomy): Eukaryota > Metazoa > Chordata > Mammalia > Eulipotyphla > Talpidae > Talpa > Talpa europaea. The sequence goes on along the minus strand of NC_140074.1, from coordinate 115,957,711 downwards.
AGGTTCTCAGTAGTTTTTCTATTTCAGAAATTAGCCAGGAGACAGCTGTGAATCCTGTGGACATTGTCAGCACTCTGCAAGCCCTTCAGATGCTCAAGTATTGGAAAGGAAAACACCTAGTTTTAAAGAGACAGGTAAAGTTATCAGCTGCTTGCTCATTGCTGAATATACTTGAGGCTATTAACAGCAAAGTGGGGCCTTAACACCTAAAAGGTAATCCTCCTTTCTTAAAGGAATTTGACTCCACATATCTTTGACTTGGTCTCATTTCTTTAGCGTCCAGTGATGCCTTTGTTAAGCTTATCTCCTACCTTATCCTTATCAGAGCTTTTGGTAAGCTCCTGTCTCAAATTTGGGTGGCACAAGATAAGTAGCTCCAGTTAAGCAGCTTTATGTCTCAGTACTTCCATCACTTGGTGATTTTCTTGGATTGGAGAAAATCGCCCATTTGTAGAGAAGGATCTTCACCAACTGCAGTGCTCATGGAAGTGGTTTAAATTCCTTTAACATATGCCATCTCAGCTCATGCAACTGTTTAAATGGACTCATCCGTGTTGTAAGAAAATATAAGTAAGGGGTTTCAGTTCTCAATATGGCAAAGAAGAAGAAACAGATTGGATAGGAAAGCATTTTGTGAGTAAAAAGGTCTTTTTTTTTTTTTTTTTTTTTTTTTTTTTTTACACTGTTGCATTACTAGTAAACCTTTGGCAATTCCTTTTTCATAGTCATTTTAGTATCCACCTTTACACGACATTTTAGTTGAATGCGCGTCATAATTTTTCCTGTTCTTCTCCTCCAGGACCTGATTGATGAGTGGATAGCCAAAGAGGCCAAGAGATCCAACTCCAATAAAACCATGGATCCCAGCTGCTTAAAATGGACCCCTCCGAAGGGCACTTAAAGTGCCCTGTTACTCTGAGCCAGCGAACCCCAGCAGTAGGAATCCGTGCCCTAGGGATCTGTCTGTCATTTCTGTTGCTCTTGTGATTGGCAAGTACAGTGTCCTTTGGGAAGGCCACCCCCTCAGGACTGTCCTGGCTCCGACCTTCGTGTACACTGCAGACGCTGGTTCTGAGGAACTGTTGTTTCGGCCTCAGTGAGGTTGCCTGGATGGGATCTCTATTAGACTTGAGCGTGGATCCCTCGTAGCACTGACCCAAGGTGTTCTGTTGGGTACTGCGCCTGTCCAGTCACTGGTTCTCTCCTCATGTTCTTTAGCCCCATGAGGTTGTGTCGTGTCTTCTAAACTTTGTACTTGTGCTTCTTGCTGCCCAGTCACCAGACCTCCAAATGTGGTTGTCACCACCGGCACCTTTCCATTTAGCCTTCACACATGATTTTTGGAGGGGCAGAGGAGAGGTAGCACTTCTGTGTGTGTATTGGGAGGGGTGTATTCCCTTTGAATTTCATCTCACTTTAATTTTTTTCCTCCATTTTTATTGGAAGACCTTTTCTTATTTGTGCTCATTATCAGGCTGACCAGAGCCATACTTTTTGAAGACTCCCCAGGGATTACTTTTGGTAACAGCCCATAATCTATCTGAATGAGATAGAAGAATTAAGAGGTGTGGCAATTATGTATTTTGATTTGAGTTCACCTGTGGGCAGTGGGCAGTGCCTTGGTGGAAGGGAATGAACACTTTCTGCCTCACTATAAGTGTCCCATGGTAAATGTTTTCTCTCCCGTTACTTCCTGTCCCTGCCAAAATAATTTCTAGTTCTCCCTTTCAGGCTCCATGTTAAATGGTTAATTATACTGCAGAACCTTTTCACCAGTGTCAGTCTGACTTGGCACACTGATAATTCTGCATAAGTTTATTTTTATCTGAACATCCTCAGAGAAGTAGAAAGTGATCAATAGTGACTCCTGTCACCCAGCCCATGGCTCAGCCAGGTCGAATGGCCACTCCTGTCAAGGTTTGCTTCTCTGTTAAACAGTGCCTCACCCTCCCTCTAGGGCTGAAGTGCTTGTTCTTGTCCTTCCAAGAACTCCTCCATTTCCTTTTTGGGATTTGCCATCATTCCCCTATTCTCTGGTCTCCTATTTTGGGTGGTGTTCATGTGAAGGAAAAGATGGCTCCCTCTAATTTCTCTAGCCCACTATAACCCACTATCCCGGGGCAGCTTTTGATGTATGACATGTCACCCTTCCCAAATTGTTCTCCTCCAACACTGCTGTCTTCATGTGGCGTCCTCACCACAGTCCCGACTCTGGTCATTTGTGCCTTTCTCTTCTCATCTCCGTACACTACTTATACTCACTGTGGGTTGGGGGGAGCTAATTTTAAGCATGTTCAGTGGCAGCTCCCCACCAGTTTCAGTGTCACTGTTAAAATATCCAAAAGCAACTTCACTGGGGGTTTTCTTAAGGGGTTAAAGGCCTTTTACAGAAGCTAACCCTTCCCCACATGTGGTAGAATGTGCTGTTCTATATCTACTCCTCAATAAAGCATGTTCTCTGCTGAAACCTGTTTGCACCCAGGGGCTCTCATTTATGTATGAAAATGGTGCAGCTGACCTGCTACTAACAGTAAATGCACTTAGGATTTACTTTTTTTCCAAGCAGCCAACTGTGGTATGGTTTGTGACTGTGGATCTTTTTTTCCTCTGTGATGTGGGCTGTCTGTGGAAGGGGTACTTATTCTGAACTTGTCTACTTGGGATATGTCCTCTCTGGCTCACTTTGGTTCCAACCAATGGGCATGCATAGCAGGGACTAGTCAGTATTTTAAAGTGCATTTTCTTTTTTTCTTTTTTTTTTTTTTATAGAGGCATGCTTTATTTATTCATTTGCTGGTTTGTTTGTTTGTTTTGTTTATACATGCACTGGGCACAGTCAGAAGCGCGGGAGGGCGAGAATTCACCAGAGCCAGAGCGGGGAGCAGAGCAGGCAGAAGGACCGAAGTACACTGCTGAGGGGAGCAGCGGGCGGCAGGAGAGGTCTGCGCGCCATGTGGGACCCTCCTCTGGTGGCCGGGGAGCAGCCGGGGATCGAACCGGCGCCGCAGAGGCCGCGCGCAGCTTCGCAACCCAGCGCTCAACCGCTGCGCCACCGGGGAGGCCCTTAAAATGCATTTTCCTCTGATTTCAAGGTTAAAGGAACCAACAGGAAGATACCCATGGAGGTGGGAAAGCATACCCCTTCTCATCTCCAAGTTCATTTGCCAATAGTGAGCAGTGTCACTGCTAGTCCTTTACTTTTCCAGGTTGAGGTGATTGCTGCATTTTTCTGTAGCAAATACTCAAACGCAGGTAAAGGTTTTGGAGAAGGAAACCTGGAGCCCAAGGTGACACAGTAAGCGATGAAGCCAGAAACCTCCTTTTGCTCTGTCCAACTTGAGAGCCCATGCCCTCCCCTCTGCCAGTTCCTTCCTTGCCTCTGATTCTTTAATGATGAATCATCTTCTCGTTTCTAGTTTTCTTTGCTTAAACCACAGACCTTCATGCTTCTAATGGCTTCCTTTGCCAGAAAAATGAAACTGGTGAAAACTTTGGGATAAAAGTTGGTTTTAGTTGATATTTGTGGGCTGGGGAGCTAAATAAGGAAGCAAAAGATGCCTCGTGCTAGCTGTGCGTCTGAGAGCAAGCTGTCTAGTGGGCACTGCCACTTTGCTTACAAGGTCTCCTTCAGTCCTCACCATACCACCACCATAAGGTGGGTGTTTTATCCCTTTTCCACAGGGAATAAATCAAGGCTCAGAAGCCTTGCTGATTCCAAATCCCATGCTTTTGACATTGCTGTCTTGAGACATGGAATGTCTGTATTTCTTTTTCTCACAAGAGAATAGTGGGTTGTATTAGGTAATTTTCATGTGGCATCCTCTCTATATGGTAAGACGATGCTTCCCATGTGGCCGTAGCTTTGGTTTTTTCCTGAGGTTCTAGGCGGTTGCCTGGGTAGGGTTAGGAATGACCTTGAATGGAGTTGTCTGTAAAGCCAGTTGGTTCAGATCAGGATTGGGGCTACATATGAAGAGACAGTATAGAAAAAGATCACAGCTTGCTTACAGTACACATTCCTTCTGGAACATTAAGAACAGTTTTGTAGATTTGTAACTTTTCAAAGGCAGTCATAAACACATTGGCTTTTAACTCCCTTGAAGGTCAGGTGATTTTTGGTGGCATTGGCCATACAGGTTTTTTATGAAGGGTGTGAAGAGCAAGCAGCATGGTTCTCAGCAGTTATTCTTTCCCTTGACCTTTTGAGAATCTAATCAAATCCAGGTCTTTTGTTATCTTAATGCAAATAATCATGCATTTGTTGATAGTTCAGAAAATCAAGGTTTTGAAGTCCATTCCTGAACATGGGGGTAAGAAATAAACCCCAGCTTGAAAAAGAAAGCCCCAAAGAGGACTCCCAGCTCCACACACTACTGGCGCTAAGCTAGCTCTTTTAGTGTGCTGGCTCGCGTGGCCCTCAACATTATTTTCCTTCCCATGGCCTCACAGATACATATATATGCAAAATGTTGTATAGGGTTTTGTATGTTAGAATATTGTATGCAACGTGTGCTGGGAATTCTAGAACCTACCTTTTATTTTCTTTGGGATCCTGGAGTTAGAGAATTGGCCCCCTACTAATTGTGCTCTAGAATTTTTCTACCACAAACTTGTATGCCTGCTTCTTCCAGCCTGTTTCCTGCTGATGGGACAGTATAATTGCCCACATCCTTTGGTATCTTGAACAAAATGCCCATGGATATCATTAAGAAGGAATCAAAGGACTGCCAGTGGTGCAGAATGTCCCTGCTGCTGAAATAATTGGTTTGTCACTTCTGTCTTGTGCAGTACCTTTAGAAGAAGGTCGTGTTGCCACCATTTTTAGGGTCTGGGGGTTGGTTTGTGCGCAGGAGTGGAGAAGTAATGTGTGCTATTGCGTAACTTTGGCTCCATTTCTCCACCCAAATGTTCTGTGTGAGATATAAACATCTTAATTCTCCACGTGTCATGTTCATTCCAGGAAGTCAGCCTTTTTTAACAGGGTATTTATTTTGAGAAACAACTCACACTTACTCTGTTTCAAAGTTACTATAAACTTATGCTAGAACATCTCTCGAGATGCCCACCAGCAATTGCTCCCATCTCTGGATGTGTGTGCTGCTCCTCCAACATGGGCTATTTTCCTTCTCAAGTGTGGGCTGGACTTTTAACTTGTTTGCACTAACCCAGTGTGGCAGGAGTGATATCCTGTAGCTTCCACTTTGGCTTTTGGAAACCAGCTGACTTGTTTGCAAACCTGAAGCTGGAGCTAAACTGAACAGTGGTGAGGAGGTAGAGGCAACCGAGTGTGGGAGCACCAAGATGCTCCGCTAGCAGCAAGAACAACCCAGACCCTAAAATCCCACCTGAATGTGACCTCTTGAGCGATCCTGTTCGAGCCCAGGTGAAGTTAATGAGTCTTAACAACCTGGAGAATTTGGAGAAATGCTGTTGAAGCAGTTATTTGGGAGTGGTTTGATAGCACTAGGTAAGGGGAATGAGGACTTTTTGAAACCAAAGCATTTGTGTGTTCCTTGCACTAAATGTCTGTGATGAGGAGAAGGTGCACCCAGAGGAGGGCTGCCACCTGTGTAACTCCCAGGGGTACCCTTCCCGTTCTTTGAGTTGGCACCCTCAGAACCAGTGCAGCTCCTGTTGGTCATTTGGTCTGTCTTCTGAGGTCCCTGCTTTGGAATTCTTAGCCACCTCCTTGCAGCAGCAACTGAGGGAGTGAGTTTTCTCTCAGGACTAGGCTCCCCACTTCCTGCTCCAGTGTTCATGTGCCTCCCCATTGCTTATGGATTGGGTTCCCCTTTGTCATGGTTAATTCTCCGTAAGTAGCTTTTGCCATTTCCCTGCTCATAGCATGGTTGTGTCCATGCAACTGACAAAGTCCCCCCTCCTGGCCTAGATGGGAAAGCCTATACCTCAGCACCCCCCAGAGTACCCCACAGGCAAGAAAGGTACTGTAGTTAAATAAATTTGGAAAACACTGAGTTAAGAAATCAGCATGTTTTCTTATGTGAGGGCTTCTCAAAATCTTGGTATTTTCTAAGAGGGAGATACATTGTAATATTCCTGAAAATAATAGTTTCATTACTACCCACTCATAGGCCCAGCTAAGGGAATTTCTTGTGACATCTTGATCTCTCCACCTGAGACTTGTCTGTAGGATTATGGCGTAGCCTGAGTGGTTGATTGTGGTGTCAGAAAGCCTTGGCTCAAACCCTGGTGCTGCCATTTCCTGTGACTTAAAGCATCTGAAGGACGAGTATAACCTTCCTAAGAATGAAGGTTGCCCAGCAGAACATTCGACACACACACACTGATAAACAAGAGATGAATTTGCAGTCTCCTTCAGAAAGCTCAAATACATGTGGTTTCTAGTTGTCATCAGTGCTTTGAAGCAGAAATGTCAAAGTGTGTGAGCCTAACTTGAGGATACTAGCAGACTTGCTGTGGCAGAAGCCCTATCTGCCGCAGGACCTGATCTGGGACCTGAAGGGACTGGAGCATTGTTTAGACTGGAGAACCTGAAGCAGGCAAGCACAGGGCCTTGGAGCCTCGAGGAGAATGTCGGCTTTGCCACCCCACACCCCTGGGGTGTTTCTCACAGAACAAGGGTGAGGTATGAGAAAAAAAGTGAAGCTTGCAATTCATTCAAGGCTCATGAACAGTCCTAGACTGGAGATTGTCCTCAGGTCTTTGGAAGAATACTTAAGTAATCATAACTTACACCTTAGCTACTTGACCTTTTAGTGGCTTTCGCTGTCGCTAGAACCTTCCCAGGCACCCAGATGTAGGGCCTGCCGTCTATGCCAATGCTTTCCCCTCTGAACATTCAGGCCATCCCCACCAAAGAAGCGAGATACCAAAAAAAACTTCTAGCACATTTTCTTGGAGACAGGGACACCCAGAAGCCAGATGTTGACTATCCTAGTGAAGGAACCAGCCTCCCTTTGCTGTGGAACCCACGCAAGTGCCAGCTGACTCCTTTGTTCAGTGCTGTGCTTGTGGCCTTGAGCTTACTCTGGCCAACATGCTTCTTTCTAAGCTTCTTGGGCTTTGTCCTGGCTGCTGGTAAACCACTGGGGCACACACAGTTCTCCCCATCAGACTGGGGCTCAGCAACCCTCAGGATGGTTTGAGTTCTCTGTGCTCAGGGCTGGGAGAGCTCAGGGAATGATCAACTGCCTGGGTCCCTGAAATGAGGGAGGATTGAAAGACCTCACACCCAGTCCTCTAAGAAGATGTGGACTTGGTGCCTTGCAGCAGTGATTGGGGCTTCATGGCATTCTAAAGGGAAAAGCTCCCTGCCTTAAAGTCCCTTCCACTCCAGAATACCTGCGATACCTCCCCACTTTGTCAAGGTTACTTTCCGTTTTCTGTCATCCTTAACCTGTGCCCCAAGCTTGCTTTCCACTTGAGGAAAATTCCCTTTGTGAATCTGGAAACGGCCAGTGGCCTGCTGATGTGCCCTGAACCAGAGGAGTCGGTCATTGTTCATTCCTTTATTGAGCCCCTACTGCGCCCTGAGCTTTTAGGGGAGAGGAGTGGGTGTGGCTGGATCCTGCTGTGCAATGAGGTGAAAGGGGCAGAGGGAGAGCAGGCTCACTGCAGCTGCAGTGGTGACAACAGTGCGTTTATGCGAGACTGCTGCTTGAGGCCGCTGGTCCTGGAATGAGTTCAGTGAGGGCCTGTGGACACACCAGCGTTGAGCCCAGGTGACACTGAGGAGTCTTGGCCCAGCAGCTGGTCGGCTGTGTGGTCCAGGTAGGGAGAACGGGACTTCGTCTCCAGGAAGCATGCACTGGGGGTTTTCACTTGGACCCCACGTCCTCATCCTCTCTGCCTGGGGAGAGCTCTGCACATAGAATGTGGTTAGGGGTGTCTTCTCATCCCTCCACCTGCAGAGGCATTCCCTGCCACACCGTTTCCTGCCTCAGGTTTCCTGCCTGTCGATATCTAGGGTGACCAAATCACAGGCTCATCTGCTGTATCCACCATTGCACCATCATAAAGGCCTCCAGAGTGTGGATGGGCCATCCCTCAGTTACCCTCTGAAGTTGGGGACAAAAAAAGTACTGTGGACTAGAAACAATACAGCTTTTGGTCCTGGCCCTGATACCAGCTCACTGTGGTTTGGGGCAAGTTGCTTTCCATCCCTGAGAAGAGATGATTTCTTAAGGTCCACACTAGATATGCAGTTAATTTATTTCTAATTGGTGTTGGAGTGACTCCCACAACCCACTGAAGGAAACACCTCAAAAAAAAAACCCTCATGGAAAACATTTCCTGTCTTCATTCCCAAGAGCCTGAGTTAGCACGAGCACCTGTTCTGTGCGGGAAGTTAGTGAGGTCCAGATGTCTGCGGCTCTGGGGGAAAGGCCAGGTGATAGGGACACTGGGGCTCAGTGTCTTGACTCGCTGGGACACCCCCTGCCCTTTGTGCTGTGCTGGCTGGAGCTGGCTTTCTCCCAACCTGACTCCAGCTTTCGTGCTTGTCCCCATGAGTCTATTTGGAGTTGTGGCTCCTACTGGTAGGGGTTAGCTGGTAACACCCTCCTGGGGTGATCTGCACTTAGAATTTTTGGAGACAGAAAATATCTTAAGATTGAAAGCATGAGTCTAGGATTCACCCCTACACACCATTCTGCTACCTGGAAAGGGGAGCGCAGGGCCTGGGTGTGGGTGCAGGTAGTGACAGGACTACTGGTATTTCAGCCCTGGATTATCAAAGGGACCACTTCCTGTGCTTCGACTATACTCTGCAGTCTCTGCCTAGTGGCAAGTGGGGGGCCCGTTCCATGGAGACTGGCAGCACAGTGGCCACTTTCCCTAAGATGCTCTTGCAATCCACTACGGGCTTCACCTACCTTCTGTAGATGGTCCTTTCCTGCCCAGGAGGTCCTGGACCATTTGTCCTCGATGATACCCTAGTGATGGAGAAGAGAGACAGGAGGTGCAATAGTGGAACGCTGTCTTGAAACCAAGACGGCTAGGGCCAGAGGTAGGGCCTGGTAAATGAGAGTGTTTCTCAATCATCCTAAGAGTTGAGAAAAACCCATGAATTGGTTCATTCACTCACTGATTCATCAACTGAGTCCTTCCTTTCTCCCTTCTGCCCTTCCTTCCATAAACAACCTCAAGGGTGTTTCTAATATAAACTGCTGGGTGTTGGGGATACCAAGGAGATGGCAAACCTGGCACCTGCCCTGGGGCAGATTTCTAGTCCGGGGACAACAGCTGTGTGACCCAGCAGGACAGTGCAGTGCATTGTGCCAAGGAGAGCTTCGGGGCCAGGCCCTGAGAGAAGCTCCACCTGGGCAGGGCAGGCAGTCTGGAAGGAGAGAGGCCTGGGAGTCCGTGAGGACGTGGTGAGTCATGCTGAGGCACTGGACTTGGTCCTGGGAGCACCAAAGGATGGGTGTGTAAAGGTTGGTTATTTTGGTTGATTTTATTTATTCTGTTTTACCGAAGGGGCTTTAAACACGCTACTGCTCGCTTAGATAGGCACTTCCAAGAAAATCTTTGAGTCCCAGGTGAGGAATGGATTGATCCATTTTTCCAGTTCCATGCTTTAGACCCAAGGTGATTTTTGAACTAGACTCATCCCTGTCTCCTTGTCCCTGTGACTACTCCGTTGACATGAAACAACCAGGAGGTCGTCTAAGGAAGCAACCAGGAGGCTGAGTGTGGCCGATCTGCACCTCCACCTCCACTGCCAGTGCGGTCTGTCTCCCGTCAGGCTTGTTAGTGGTTAGGACAACTCGGCTAACCCCTCAGGGAATATGCTGAGGGGAGGGTCTGGTTGACAGTTTACCTGTTCTTCTCTCTGACTGGAGAGGAGGTATTCCTGGGGGAGAGAAAAAGAAGGAATGAAGGCCACACTGCTTCCCTGGGGCTCAGTGATGTGGGAATGGCTCATGGCTCTCTGGGGTTGGGTGCCTTGGTGGGGCTTCAGGGGAACTCCAGTCCCTCCCCAATGTCCTCATGTGGCTGGGCCACTCTGCTGCTCCTGGCAGAGGCAGCGTGACAGTATGGGAAGCACACAGATTTGGGCACTGGCACTGGCACCAGCAGGTCATCCTGGGAAAGTGCTAGACTTTTCTGGGCCTCAGCTGTGAGATATAATCACATGTGAGCACAGTAGGAGCTCAAGGAATGTTCCCCTTAGACTCCCACCCTGTGCTTCTCATGGGTTGGGTTTAGAAGAAAACTCTGAAGTGGTTCAATCTAAAACTCATTTTGTAGAGGAGAAAACTAAGGTTTGAAATGTCTGGTCACATGATGTTTTTTTCTATTTTTGTAAGCATTTTTTAAAAATCACAAAAGCATTCCTAGAATGCATACCAATTATAAAAAGGGTCAAGTAATGTGGAGGTTTGTACACTCTCCCTCACCACCACCTCTAATCCTGGAGGTAGCCACTGTTGATGTATTTCCTTTTAGAACTTTCCTTATGCATCTTTATGTATATGTGTGTGTGTGTGTGCATTTAGTTTTGTTAAAAAACAAGTACTTTTTTTCCACTTAACCAGTACCACAAAGGTTATGGATATGCCTAACATATTGTGACCATCCCCCTATAGATGGTTTTGATGTTATTTCCAAAGTCTGGCTATTAGAAGCAAGTTGGCAATGAACACTCTGGTACAAATAGCTCAGGACTCTTGTACCAGTAGGATTCCTATTTGACAGAGTTCCTGAAGTGAGAATATTGATGAAAAAGTATGTACATGCCCACCTTGATGGATAGTACCAACATGCCCTCCAGATAGTACATAAAGGTGCCAGTTTCTAACTATGTGAGCCCAACAGAATTGACTAGAAAATTTGGCTTGTGGGTCTGCTCACATCTAGTTGCTGATCTCTAGCTTTGCCACCACTCTCCAGAGTCATTTACAGTACCCAAGGCAGGGGCACCAACAGGGTGCCAAGTACCAGCCCCTCCCCCCTTAGGGGGATGGTCCCCCATATGCTAGAGACAGTGTCCCAGCTGGCATCAGTAACACTCCCCAGAGTGTCCCAGTTTGTAGATTATACATAGGGTACACTACACCCCATCGTGTGAATGATCCCCACTGGACTGTACTCTGGGTCCTGGACTTTAAGCCAGGGCCTCTGCATGGTGTTAGAACCCACTCAAAACCACACCTCCATGGGGGCCTTCCCACCTTAGTCACTCACCTCCCACCCGTTTCCCCATCAGCCCAAAGAACTGGCTCGCTTTGCCCCTCTTCACCTCCTGAAGCTGGAACTGAATGCTGGGGATAATATCTTCCTGAAGAAGCAAAGAGTTCATTAGAGTTAGTGTCAGGGCGTGGGGGACATGGGTGGGGGGCAGGGGTGAAGAGACAAGATGGGCAGCCTGAGCAGTGAGAATTGCAGTAGTACTTGTCTGTTGGCACTGCATATTTTACAAAATGCTGTGCATAGTAACGACAATAACATTATACTACTATGACCCTGGCACTGTACTAAGCATTTTCATATGTGAACTCATTAATCCTCACCAAACCCCAAGTACTATTGCTGTTACCATTTTGCTGATGAAAACAATGCGTTGTGTCACTCAAACATTCGAGCAGGGGGCACCCTGAGGTGCCACCACTCCTCTATCACCTCGCCTCATTAGTGGTTAGAACCACAGTGTAAGTTCTTTCTGAGTGCTAGCCAGTCTCTCCAGTGTCCCCAGCCCTGTGTCTTGAGGGGCAAAGGGTTGTTACCGGCCAAGAAAGGAGGAGGACCATAAGACCCAGCTGCAGGGCAGGACCCAGCTGTACTCGGTTTCCATGTGGGTGCACGGGGCACCCTGTCATACGGTTCCACCTCTTTGCCAGGCCAGGTCCTCTGATGCTGGGCACAGATTCAGTAAAGGCTGGGGGAAAAAAGCACTCGGAATCATCTCCCCACTGTCCCCATTTTACAGGTGAGGAAAGTCATGTCCTGAGAGGAGCAGCAGGGCCCTGTCCAGGGTCACAGAGAATCAGTGGAGAAGCTGAGACTTGAACCCTGGTCTCCTCAACAGCGTGCACTTCCATTTGCAGACCAACCAAAGCTATCGCAATGGCTGTCTGTCCAATGGCTCTGCATGGGCACTGGTGCCTACTATCTGGGGCCTGGGAGGCACCAGACTCAGACTTGGACCATCTGGGAGCCTCCTAGGGGACTTTCCAAGCACTGGTCCTGTTTGCCTCTGGCTTGCAAGCATCTCCCTATATGACTGCCTGTAGGCAGGATCAGAGCTGGTGGGGTGCAGGTACTGGTCTCTAACTTTTAGATTTCTCCCCAATGAATGCTTAGGTCAGTTGAGTAGAAAAGACTGATGATTAAACCAGTACTTGTCAGGAGGGTAAGTTTCTACATGTGAGACAATAGTGATCCTGACCCAAGATGATCCCTTGAAAGAAAATTCTGGAAAAAAAAAAAAATTCTGGAAAACCTCTGATGCACAGAGATACCGAATCAGACCATGGACAAGGTATGCTGATGAAGTGCTTGTTGAAGCAAGGTGCTTTAGAAGCTGTGCTGTCTTGGACAAACCACTTGACATCTCTGGGCTTCAGTTTCCGTATCTGTGAATTAGGGATAATAATGTACCTTCTTCCCCATGAGATTGATATGAAGATTAAATGGATTAATATTTATAAACAGTGCCAGAAACATAATACGAGTTAAATAAGTGTTATACACAAACATGCACACACTCACACTCTTGCTACCATGGGGATAGGTCCCGTCAAAGGTTGGCCAGGCCATGGTCTTACCCACAGAGGGGCAGTCAGACAACTGGCCTTTCTGTATAAACCTGCTCTCCTGGCAGCCACATAGGAGATTCCTCCCCGGCCCCCAAACCCTGCTTCTCTCCAAAGGTACCTCCAGGGTCACCGTTACCCAGGGTCCCACTTCAGCGCTGAGAACGAGTTCCTCGTCCCTGGCCCAAGTGCAGGCGTTCAGCCCCATCAGGAGGAGCAGGGCAAGGCCGAGCAGCATGGTGAGCCTCCCTGTCCTGGACCCTCTGTCAGCCCCTCTTGGTCACCAGCCGGTCTGTCCTCTGGGTCCTCACTGGCTCCTTTCAGGTAGGCGGGGAAGCGCCACCTGTCTTCAGTGCTTCCAGCTATCCTGCTGCTTCTCCAGTTTATCTGCCCCCCTGGGCCATTTCCGGTACTCCCCTCCCTCCCTGACTAGAAAGGCCAATGGTATGAGGCGCTGCTCAGAAGGAGGGACAGGTCCTCACCCACTGCCACCCCAGCACTTGATCCCCGGCTTAGCCCTCTGATGCAACACCTGCCTCACCTTCCTTGGCCGTGTTCCCTTCAGCAGCAGGTGCACAATGGGGCAGTGTGTGGTGCTGGAGCCTGCAGCTTCCTGACTGGAAGCCCTAAGGGGCTTCTTGGAAGCGTGAGGGGTGGGGTGCTGTATGACTCCTCCCTTTTTGGTGCTCTGCTCCCTTGTACAGAGAGGCCTCACCCCAGAACTTAGTATTCCCCTTCCTGTCATGCAGCCCCCCTTCCTCGGTGTTCCCTACCATCTGTGGTCTCCACGTGTGTATAGAAACACAGGTCTTGCCCAATGAGAAACAACACTGTGCTTAGAAACAAGACTCTTCACAAGCCGAAATTGGGATTTGCCAGAAAAAAAATCTGCCATAAGTATCATGCGCTCTACCGCTGACACACGCCTTCCCACTACTCTCAAAGTGCTTTCTACAGCCAACCTGACCTGTCTCTTCCCGCTTACAGCCTTCCCGTGTGTCCCAGTCGCCCTCGGGCATGAAGTTCAAGCTCCCTAACATGGCTCTCCAGGCCCTTCTCCACTTAATGCCTCCATGTCTCCCTTCCACTTGTGCACCCACCCAGCCACCCACCACCCATCCATCCATGCATCCTCCCATACACCCACCCATGCACCCATCCATCCTAGCTGCACCACTAAGTAGCTGTGTGACCTCAGGCACATTTCTTAACCCCTTCAAACCTAAGAATCTTTATCTTTAAAACAGGATTAATAATAGCACTTATTTTCAAAGATGTTTGAGGATGAAATGAGATAATGGAGCACTTAGCACAGTGCGTGATGGTAAATATTTAATACCCGTTCACTGTTATTACTGTTACTATTATTGACACTGGGTGAAGCATGGGCCAAGAAAAATGTAGAAGACACCACTCTTGTCCAACAGCGCCTCACAGTCCAGGATAGGAGACCTCTGGCTGGTGGACAAGCTTTGCTCATGTTTGCTCGTGTTTGGTATGTGCACACATAGAAATTAAAGGGAAGGGCTTGACTCTCTCCGGCCTGCCCAGCAGCCATTCCCTGCCCCAGGACACACTGCGCCACCCCCAGGATGGGCTGAGACTTCTGCCCCCTCAAGCGTTGGACTTGGCTGTTGCCTCTGCCAGGGTCTGCCTTTCCACCTGGCAAACTCCTGCCCTTAAAGGTCCCAATTAATGGTCACCTCCTCGGTAGTAGTTTTCTGTCTCTATTTCTGTTCTCAGCAAAAATGAGTTAACCCCTTTCCTGGACTTTTCTGCTGTTTCTTACCTGTATGACTGGCAGCTCCACAGGCTGTGGTGGGAGGCTGTGCAGATTGCGTTCTGCGCAGAGGTGGCCGCCTCGGGGGTGTGACCCAGCGCAGGTGTGACCCAGCCCTCATCCTGCTCGCTGAGCTGTGTGGGCTGGCATGAGACTGCACTCTGCTACAAGCAGGTGTTTTGCTCTGTTTCTCCCAAGGGGGCCAGCTGGACTGAGGACAGGCCTGCTAGTCTGCAGGATGGTAGCTGATGACGGCCTGGCTTTCTGGGGTGGGCTGTAATAAATGTGTGCTTGGCACACCGAAGTCCTAACAAAACCTGCAATCACTGAGACCAGACCAGGGAAGGCAGAGATGAATCAGAGCATGTGGAGGTTTGAGGGAGGATACCCCCAAATGCATGCCACCTCCACCCTCTTCCAGGATTCTCTTTGGTGGATCCCAAACGGGATGGCTTCAGCCTCCCAGCATTTGCTGACATGCAGATTCCCTGGCTCAGCCTCACTCTGACACAGACAGCCCTGTCTGTGGATCTGTCCCCGCGCTCCGAGGGGCTGTCACTCACCTGCCTATGGGCAGAGTCCTTACTAACTCACATTACATTTTGGGGGTTCTTATGGAGAACAGTTTTGCTTTTCATTCTCTTCATTTCACAGATATGGAAACTAAGGCAGGGTGGGCTTGTTCTAGGTTACACTGAGGACGCCTGTCTGGCTAGCATCCTGGACCTCCCACCTCTCACTGGGGCCTCAGCCCACAAGGACAGGCCACACAGGCTGGGAGCTGAGGAACAGCATGGGCCTCCCGGAGGGAGATGACTTTCCATTCCGCAGTCAAACCTCCCACCTAAGGAAGGAGTCTCTCTGAGCCTCAGTGTCTCCCACTGCAAATTGCAGCTTCCCCTCACTGGGCAGTGGTCAAGACTGAATGGAGTCCCACGTGTAAAGCCTCAGCACAGTGCCTGGCACAATGTAGACGCTCACTTAACCCTAACTTCGATTTCGTTATTATTCCATCGCTGCAACCCAGGCGCTGGTCTCCCCGCCTGAGCTGACCTCCCCGCCCCACCAGCGCAGGAACCACCCCGCAAGGGACAGGATGTGGTGGGTGCACAGCGGGAGGGGGTGGCGGTGGTGGTGCTAGGGGCAGAGGAGAGGGCGGCGGGCAGAAGGGAGAGAAATCCCAAAGGTCCGGAAGGCCAGCAGGCAGGCAGGGCATGGGCTGGAAACCGCGGCTATTTGCAGCGTTGCCCTCGGGCTGCGGTCGGGCTGGCGCTCGCAGCGCTGGCGGCCGAGCCCGCTGCCCCGCCCGGTGCCCTCGGCCACCCGGGCACGGCCCTGACCCGTGCGACCCGCCTCGCCCGGTCCTCGAGCCCAGGCGGCGGGGGGCGGGGGCGCCGCACAGGGAAAGGACGAGGCCACCGCAGCAAGGCTGGGGCGACCCTCACCGACTGCGGGAGGGCGCCGCCCGGCGGGGCTCCGGGGCGGGCACGGGGCGGGGCACGTGCCCCGCTTCGCTGGGGGCGGGCGGGGTACGTCGAGGCGGGGAGCGCCGAGCCCGGGGGGCACGGATCAGGGCACGACCACCCGGGCGCCGGGGGCGGGCGAGGCGCGTCGAGGCGGGGTGCGACTCCCGGGGCGCTGGGCCCGGGCGGCGCGGGGTGGCGGCCGGGTGGGCCGCGGTGAGGCTCCCTGGGCGCCGGGCGGGCGCGGAGGATTGCTAAAGGCTGCGGTTTGGCTAAGATCGCGGACCCGAGGAGAGAAAGGGCGCGGGGGCGCGGGGAAGGGATTTAGAAGAAGAAAAGCCGAGGGAACAGAGAGGAGGGACCGCGAGAGGAGGGCGGATGCGGGCAGGAAGCTGGCGTTTCCTGAGCGCCTTCTCCGTCCAAGGGGGGCGGGCCGCCGGCGGGGGGCGGGGGCGGGACGGTTTTCCCGCCGGCTTGGGGAGGGGGAGCCGCGGGTATCGCGCCCAGCTCTGAAGTGAAGTGGTCCCGTCGGGATTCGAACCTAACCCAACTCCCACCCGCATGCGCTTTCACCCTGGCGGAGGAGCGTAGCTGGGAGCGAGAGGGGAGAGGCGGGTGGCGGAGATAAGGGGGAAGCTGGAGGGGAGGCAGGAGGAACGGGGCTCCCCTGAGGGGTCGCCGCTGGCCGGCGGCTCCACTACCGGAGCAGACGCCGCTGGGGCGCCGCTTCCGTGGTTCCGCGCCCTCCCAGCGCCCCCGTGTGGCGGCTCCTGGCCCCCGACTTGCCTCTGAGAACTCGGAGCTGGCGCACGGGCTGAGCTGGGTCCTGGACTCCGAGGACTGTCCCTAGGATCGAGGGGCAGGAGATAAAGGAGGCGCTGGGCTGCCCGAGTGGGGGAACCTCCTTAGGCGGCAGTGGTCCTTGTAATGGCGGGGGGCGGGGCTGGTGGATAAAAGTTACCCAGAACCCGTGATTGGGACAACGGTCTTTGCACCCTCTTTCTCAGACAATAATCCCTGCACCCTTCCAGCTGCAATGGCTTAAGACCTCTGAAAAAGGCAACTCTCCCCCAAATCTTTGAGACTGCATTCATGCATTCACTGAATCCTCATCAACGGAGCCCCTTCCCGCCCAGGAAGTGCTCAGGAAAGAGAGGAACAGACACAGACAAGCATTTTAATGATTTCCACACTGTGGAAAGTGCCAAAGGCTTGGGCCTTTGGGGGCGAAGGTATGAATCCTGAACCACCCCTTACCCACATTTATAGTGTGGGGAAAACTTCGGACAGTTGTCCTGGACAGAACACACTGGGTTTGGAAAAGTGGATCACTATACCCAGAGGGCAGATGGAGCCAACAGAGCCATGGGTGCTCGGGCACTTAATTCTGCTCACAGTCACAGCAGATGATTTGATCCAAGTTGGCCTGATTTTTGGGACGTCTCAGTCATTCAAGAAACTAGCTCTTCCACAGACAGTGGGGCCTGAGGTTTCAGAAAGAAATTCTCTGAGTTCTGAGAATGATTGAAAACAGTCCCAGACCTCACCCCTTCTATTTGGGTCTCTTGTGGGCCACCATCCAAGGAACGGTCCTGTCCCCATCTTTTTTGCATGTAGGCCCTATAAGAAAGAGAAAGGTACACAGCGTGGGGTATTTGTTCACAGGAAGGATTTCAAAGTAGGAGGAAAAGCAGAACATAATGGTTAAGAATTAGACTCAGGGTTCATATTCTGACCCCACCACTTCCCATCTGTGTGATCTTAGACATGTGATTTATTTATCCATTTATTTAAAACCTATTCATTCACTCATCCATTCAACTGAAGTAATGGGTTACAACACTGTAGCTACTTTAGAGTACAGGTTCACACCTCTTCAAATATGTTGCTGCACTACACCCCCCACCAAAGCACCAATACACCTTCCACCATTTGCTCCCAACTCACCACCCCCCTCACCACCACCTCATAACCTTGGTCTGCAATTGGATTCCAAGGGTTTGTTTGACTTGGTTTTGTTTGTTCCTTTGTTTTGTTTCTTTATATTCCACATATGGCTGAAATCATCCATTATTTGTCTTTCTCCTTCTGATTTATTTCCTCTTAGCATAATCCCTACTGGTCTATCCATGTTGTCACAAATGGCAAGGTTTCACCTTTTTTTTTTAACCACTCAGTAGTATTCCGTTGTGTATATACCACATCTGTCTTCTTTATCCACTCATCTGTCACCAGGCGGGCAAGTTATTTAAGCTTCCTCAACTTTTCTGACCTTTTCTGTAAGAGGGGGAAAATAATAAATCCACTGCAAAAGGTTGTTGAGACATTTAAATGAGATGTTGCATAAAAGAGCATGCAGGGGCCTCCCCGGTGGCGCAGTGGTTGAGCGCTGGGTTGCGAAGTTGCCTGCAGCCTCTGCAACGCCGGTTCAATACCTGGCTGCTCCCCGGCCACTCCCCGGCCACCGGAGGAGGGTCCCACATGGCGCACAGACCTCTCCTGCCGCCCACCGCTCCCCTCAGCAGTGTACTTCGGTCCTTCTGCCTGCTCTGCTCCCCGCTCTGGCTCTGGTGAATTCTCTCACCCTCCCGCGCTTCTGACTGTACCCAGTGCTTGTATAAATAAATAAATAAATGAATCTTTAAAAAAAAAAAAAAGAGCATGCAGCCGCTGGCACACTGTCGGCCTTTCTAAATGGTAGCAATTTTTTTGATTTTTTTAAAGATTTATTTATGCATACAAGAACTAGGGTATAGGCCAGAGATGCGGGGGTTGAGAGGATCCACCAGAGACAGAGTGGGGAACAGAACAGGCAGACTGACTGAAGTACACTGCCGAGGGGAGCAGCGGTCGAGTCAGGAGAGGTCTGCTATGCTATGTGGATGGCTCCCTGGCCGGCCAGGGATCAAACTACTGCTGCAGAGGCTGCAGATTGCTTCATAGTACGGTGCTTAATCCCTTGCACCACCAGGGAGGACCATGGTAGCAATTATTATTACCAGTAATAATATAATGACACAGTAATGCTCATCCGTATTGGTAGGAAAGCCCAGAAGAAGGAAAGTCACTCTAGGCATTCCTGGATACTTTGCCACTGGGTGGAGAGCGTCCTTGGAGAGGCCCTGAGTCTTGCCCGTCAGACTGGGAGTTGCTTGTAGCCAGGTCTCTTTCTTAGGCCAGATTCAATGGCCAGATCTTCACGTTACGGTTCAGAAGATTCAGGCCTGAGGTCCCCCCCTTGTTGTGGGCTGTGGGTTCTGGTCCTGCCCCTGCCTCAAATTGAGGCAGTGAAAAGTCGCTCTCCTGAGTGCTCGCTTCTCCCTGTGCAATAAAGGCACCAGAGTCTGACCCCATTAATGGGAAAAGAAAGGCTCATGATGAAAAAGGGCCTTTTCTTCCTGGATCTCGGTTAGCGAGTGTGGGAGAAAAGTGAACAGCTAATTGAATATATAATTATAATGCATTGTCATTTGTCTACAAACTGGAGCCTCCAGACCCCACTGTCTGCAGAATGGCTTGCTGCTGGAGTCTGGGAGGACTCGAGCCAGCCACTAGGAGACAGCACCCAGGGGTTGGACGTGGCAGGGTGGGCTGGGCAGGAATGGAACTCCTACCCTGCTCCCCCCAACTACTGTCAGGAACACCTTCGCTGGTGGAACTCAGGAGGGTGCTGCGTTCTGGGACACTCAGTGTAGGCTGCCTGGGAAGTAGGATGGCAGAAGATGAGGTCACCTGCACCTTGAGGCTTTGAGTGCCATATGGGGAGTCCAGCATGACGCTGGGAGCCCTAAAGGCTTTGGAACAAAGGGGCTATGTGGGATTTTGGAATTTTTCCTTCAGCGAGGTGAGGCGAGGAAGAGGAGGGACTGTAGTCAGGGAGGAGCTAGAGACAGGGAAGCCTTTGGGGGGTAGTTGTTAGAACCCAGAGGACACCTGGTGGCCTGGGGTAGGGAGAAGAGGGCTGGGTCTGTGTCATTGCAGAGGGTGTCAGAGTGTGTGAGATTAGGAGGGAGGCAGAGGGAGGATGCGGCAGAGCAGGGGGCTCAACAGTGGGGAGGAGCTGTGTTGATTTGGACAATCTGATAGTTTGAAATGTCTGGGAGTGGCCAGGAGGTGCTTAGAGCTTAGGGGACAAGGTCATAAAGCTTTTTTTTTTTTAAAAAAAAAAAAAAAGATTTATTTATTTATGCATACAAAAGCTGGGGTACAGGCCAGAGATGCCGGGGTGGGGCGGGGAGGTGAGAGGATTCACCAGAGACAGGATGGGGAAGAGAACAGACAGATTGAAGGTCATAAAGCTTTAAGGAGGTCAGTGTGCCCAGCTGGTAAAGCTCAGGAAGACCAAGATAACCCAGGGAAAGTGGAAATAAAAGTGTTGGAGCTGGAGGGCTGAGCAGACTCAACATTTAAGAGGCAGATGATGGAGAAGGGGGCAGGGAGAGGCTGCAAAGGAGAACTCAGCAGGATACGGGCATCAGGAGAGACAGAGGTGCAGACGTTGTTGGGGAGAAATACTTAGAAAAGACACATATGCACAGGAACCAGCATGTACATGTTAATGGCCAGGAAAAGGACTGCAAGAACGGACAGGGGTCGTTAGAAGTGGCTGCTTCTGAAATAGGCAGTAGATACAGGTTTCTATCATCTATTCGATATTCTGTATCATTTGAATATTTTCTGTATCATTTGAATATTTTACTGCGCGTGAGAATATGGGCATGTATTATTTTACAATTTAAAACAAGTACAGTGGGCCCCCATATCTGTGGGGTCCACATCCATCGATTCAACCAGCCACGTTTTGAATGCGTGCTATGGAGTCAGGGCTATAGTGGTTTCATCTGAACTGAACATGTACAGACTTGTTTCTTGTCATCATTCCCTAAACAACGCAGTATAACCACTACTTATATGGCAGGTACACTGTGTTAGGTATTGTAAGTAATCTAAAGGAGATGTAAAGTATTATGGGGGGATGTACATAGTATATGCAAATACTGTACCCCTGCACATAACGGACTTAGCATCTGCAGATTTTGGTATCACTAGGGGTCTTAGAACCAGTCCCATGTGGCTATGGAGGGATGCCTATGATGGACTCTATCATAGCCATTAGCAGGGAATGGGCAAATCGGTTGTGGTGGTGGAATACTACGTGGCAGTGAAAATGAATGAGTTGGAGTGGGCGTTTCAATAGGGATAGAACTCATCAAAAGTCGAGCAGAAAAAGCAAACTGCAGCAGGATGCCTATAGTGTGATTCCATCTATGCAGAATTGAAAAAACACACCCATGGCATGAATGAGTATATATACTGGAAGTGAAGGTAGAAAAGTGAAGGTATTGATCAGTTCAGGAGAGAGCTTAGCTAGGCCTGGAAATCTCATGAGTGGTCCTGAGGATTTTCCACTATGCTCTGGGGCTCAAGAGGGAGCCCGAGGGTCTTGGTATTAAGAGGCACAGATGACACGTGAAGCTGCCCTGCCTCTCACCAGAGAGCAAACGAGCTGTCATCCTGAGAGACACTCTTTTGAGGACCCGAGGGGGTGACAGTGCTCCACCACATGCTGCCTGGTGGGTGGAGGGATACATGGCACCGAGCAGGGGGATGACCAAGTTGACTTCAGCAGGAGTCGGCGAGTCTCTGGCGCCCAGCGGGCAGGTGGGCGAGGACAGTGTTGAGGCTTGAAGGTTTGGGAGGCAAAAGCCAACCCCCAGTGCCCGGGCATGGCGAGTGGGCGATGCCCAGGCTTGGCAGACAGCAGGCTGAAAGATGCAGTGCCAAGCTGGGGAGAGGGGCTGCCAGGGCTGGAGATCAGAGGAGCGGATGGGGGAGGCCGGGGCACTGTCGGGGCTTGAAGCGGGAGGCCGCCGGGGGCAGGCTGTCGGTGGGGTGGAGTGTGGGGGATCAGTGAAGCCAGGGGGTGGCCGAGAGGAAGTGGGCAGTGCCAAAGGAGCGATGTGAAAGAGCCAGTGCCAGCTTGGGGCTTGGGAGGGGGAGCTGAGGGGGAGAGAGCCCTCACTTATTTTTTCTCCAGTTCTTCTGTTTTGCAATAAAAACAGTTGCGTCTGTTGGTGAGTTGTAAAACCCTAGTTTCAGGGTTCAGAGGGCCCTTTTTCTTCTTTGTACAGATAGGTCCAGTGATGCCCACGGTGGAGGAATGGCCTTTTTAAGGCCACCCTGGGAGTCCAGAGACCTGGGCTGAACCTGCTTGTGTGTCCAGGTTGGTGCCACGCCTGTGGGGGTGGGGTGAGGAGGTGGGAGGTGAGGGGTACCAAGTCGGAAGGACTCCAGTCTCAACTAGGGTGGCCAGCCACCTTGCTGGGGAGACGAGGCCCCAACATATCCAAATCCAGCCAGCAGTGAAGCACGTGTACCCCGGGGTAATGTTCTGGGAGAGCAGTGGCGTGCACCTCCCTGGGACCTGGGAACTTTGGGAGTCCCACAGGAGCTTTAGCTCTGACAGAACTCCAGAAAATGGGGAGGCATTTAAATCCATCAAGAATTTATTTTCCATGACAATCGAATGTCCATGGTGCTGGGTGCTAGGAGAGACCCTGGGACCTAACGCCCGCGGGAGGTGGGGCTGTTGCTGGGTGTCTGGAGCTGACCTTGCTTACGTTGCTGCTCAGGGATCGTGGCAGGGACTTGTACCAGCAGATGATCCCAAGTCTCTTGGGTGGCTTGAGGGGCAGCTTTCATCAGCTGCTGTCCCTGGGAACAGGCACTGCTGGCCAAGGGCTGAGGTCAGTTGGGAAGTGCCCCTGAGAATGAGTTCCCTCCTCATTTTATAGCTGAGCAGACTGAGACCCACGGGGAAGGAATATTATCTCCAGCAAGGCCATTTTGTCAGCATTCCATTTATTTCCAAGATGTGTTGGGGGCCTTGCCTGTGACCGAAGGGCACTTGGCATTTGGGGAGGGCGTGGGCCTGAACTAGGATGCGGCAGAGGGCAGGGAATGCCCGAGATGGGCGCTCAGGGGAGTGGGCCTGGCTGGGCAGAGGTGGGTGGGGAGCCTCCCTGCTATTCTCTGCTCAGGGGAGGGGCTAGTGGCGCCTTGAACCTGGGGACCCTCTCCACACCCTGTTTGGCCTGGGAGTGGCTGCCGGCTTTGGAAGGGCGGCCCACCTTCAGGAGAAGGGTGGGGTGTCCGGCAGTTCCCGGGGGCTGCAGGATGAGACCCATTTAGCCTCTGCAGTCATCTGACCCCCATGACTCAGGCCTGGCCCTGCCCGTGAAGGGCAATGGGCCAGTCTGAGCTCATCACCACTGCCTGGAGCAGAAGTGGTAAACAAGCTCACCCTCTGCCTCCTGCCTCTGAGAGGAAGCAGGGAAGAGGGGGAGATGGGGATCCCCAAACACCCTACCCATCCCAAGCCATCTGCGTGACACAGGTGCACATCATGGGTGTCCTGGGGCCTGTCAGGTGCGTGCTGGGCTCTTGCACATGGGTGACGTGTTCAGAAGTGTGTTTGCCTTCACACATATCTATAGGGGAGCCCAGGGTCACCCTTTTCCAGGGGTCAAGCTCACCAGGGCTCAGGGAAACATTTCCCCCATCACTGGTGTCTTTGACAATAGTCAAAGTCTGGGCCTGAGGGCTGGGGGTTCCCTCGGAGTTACACCTGGACTGGGCTGCTGGATCTTGACCTCCTGGCTCACACCCATATGTTGGGAAGGGGTGGGTGGTCCTTATGGCCTCTGGGATTCTCTAAAATTCTGCAGAAAAATATTCTTGGGCTACTGCTCTGGCCTACCTGGGCCCACAGTAAAGTCTGAGGGGCCCCAGTCTCCAACCTCTTGCTGGTAGCCTCTGGCTCCCCTTCCCTTCCTTTCACTCTCTTTCCTTCCCTCCTTCATTCCTCACACCTTTCTCCATCTTCCTCTCCCTTTTACATCTGTTCCAGGCCTTTCCGCCCCCTCTCTGCTCTCAACCCAGGTAACCAGCATTGTTATTTGTAGCCACCAGATGGCACCAATGCATCACGTGCCCCGTGCTAGCTGAGCATTCCTGCCCCCAGGATGATTAACCACACTTAACCCTGCACAACGCCCACACCCTGCCCTGTGCCTTCCTGAGACGTGGAGGAAAACAGAAGCTGCAAATGTGGGCAGGGTCTGGGTAGGGACCAGGAGTTCCTAGGTCCTTAGAGATGCTCCAGTGTCCCCTTCATGGTGCTACCACACTAAGCGGGTCATCTCATGTTATAGCGTTTACTCCTCGAAACTGGAAACTGTGAGGTCCTGGTTGGCATTCCCACTGCACACTTGAAGATAATAAAACCCAGGAAATTAAGTCCCTTGCCCACAGTGGGTCAGCCGGTGTGCAGTGGGAGGAAAGCCTGAACTTTGCAGGTTCCAGGTGGGGGAGGGGTGTTTGGGCTGCTGGGATGGAGGGGCAGGGGATGGTCAGAAGGTGCAGGGGATGGTCAGGATGGGGGGTGGTTCTTGAGTGCTTTCTCTCAGGCTAAGTCCCACCACTATGCCTTCGATGTCTCCTGTCTGTTTTTCTTTCAAACCTGACTCAAATGCAACTTTGCCCCAGGAGGTACCCATGACCACCTTAGCCCCTGAGTCTTCCTAGAATTTAGGTATCTTTACATCAGCCGGGTTCTTTTTTCCCCTTTGGTTTCTTTATGTAGCTTCTTGCTCTGTCTCTTCTAAAACTAGGCTGAAATGTAGATGAGGCAGCCCCCAGTTCAATGGGGAAACACCTTGTGCCAGGAGCCAATGGAGGCTGGGAGACAAACATGCAGCCTCTTGGGAGGTGCAGCCTTGTGCTGAGCCAGAGCTAGGTGAAGGTAATCAAAGCAGGCTTCCAGGAGAAGGCAGGAGCCAGGACTGGGGCAAGGTCCATGGAGGGAGGGCCAAGCCCGCTGTGGCAGCTATCAGGCCAGGGGACAGCTATCCTTGTGTCCAGGGGAGCAAAGGGGGTGGGCTGTCCCAGGCCTAGAGTTAGTTGATGGCCCCAACTCGGGCCCCCACCCCACCCCCTCACTCCCTGCCCCACTGGGAGGCCGCCTGTGGGCTGGGGACTGGCGGCCCAGGGCGGGGTCCCTTCCTCAGGCCTGAGCAGGATCCTGAGCCGGCTGTGGCAGTGTCCAGGAGCCAGAGAGGAGCCTCCACCCCCTACCCCCTTGGGCCCCTCTGTAATTAGGGCTATTTTTAGGCCCCTCTTCCTTCCTATTTCAGGCCTCTGGACTGGGCCAGAGAGTGGGCTGTCCTGGGGCAGAGGGCTGGAGCCGCTAAACTGGGCCGCGGCGTGGGAGCCACAGCCACAGTGCAGACCACAGCCCGGGGCGGAGTCCTGGGGGGAGGGGAGCCAGGACGTGGCCAGGGCCGGGGTGGGGGGCGTGACTTGGCTCCTCTGACCCTCCAAGGGCCCTTGCTGATCTGCCCCGGCTGGCCCTTCCATCCCTGTGCCCCCCAAACAGCCCTGCTGATTTGAGGCAGTTAGCCTTGGGCCTGCATCTCTGTGTGTGTCCAGGATTGTGCAACCCCAGCACCTTCAGGACAGTGTTGCTCTGGGCCAGTGCCCAGAATGTTTAGAATAATGACCAGCTTTTCTAGAGCCCTTATGGTGCACCAGGTACTGACCCTGTGCTAATCCTACCTGTTCTAATCCAACAGTGCTGGGAGGTCAGTGCAGCCATGCCCCTATTTTACAGAAAGGAAAACTGAGGCTCAGAAGTAGCCCACTTTTCATGTGTCAGGCCCTGTCTCCTGAAGGATGCTTCTGGAAGCATCCTCGTTTCTTTGATGAGGGGTTGGAGAGAGGGGTGCCAAAGGGTATGGCTTTCTTTTACATCAACTTCCGGACTCCACAGAGCCTGATGCTGTCAGGAGAGGCTCCCAGGCAGCCAGCTGCTTCCGACCTGCCTGTCCATCATCCGAGGGTCCATGGCCTGTCCTGCAGGCGGAAGGGTGGGTCTTGCCCAGCTGGTTCCAGTTAGGCACAAGAAAGCTGACGAGGGGTATATTTAGCCCTGGTTTCTGGAGGAGCCAGAGGTCTTTCATCCTTGGAGGCGCTGGCCACAGTGGGACTCGGCTTGCCAATGCTGGGCTCACGGACTGGAGGGCAGGCTCACTTTGGGGAAGGGAGCAGGGTCAGAGGAAAAGAGGCATATGTGAGCCTGCCCACTATGGGGCTTGGGGAGGGAAGTGGCGATGAGAGCCGGGGCAGCAGAGGCCTGACTGCCACACGGGCGGGACGTGTCACCATAGACTTGAGGCCTCCCAGGGGCACGGAGGGCAGGCGCCCTGCCCGCAGGCCCAGCTCAGGCTTAGCACGCCTGTGACGTGGGCTTATCCTGGGGGCTTTGCCCTGTAGCCCTGGTCCGGGATCTGGGGTCCTGTTCTTCTTCAGGCAGAGGGAATGGGGGCAGAGTTCAAGGATAGGAAGAGGTAGCCTTTCTCTTCTCTCTCAGGAGAATGACGCATCGGGGTGTCGGTGTTTAGTGAAGGTGGGAGGGTTGGGGGGCAGGCATAGCTGCACTAGAGAAAAATAAATCCACAGAGAGGGAGCCACACGGTGCCCTGTGGAGCTTTGTGGTATGTTGGGGTGCACCAGGGGCCTCTGGGCTGAGGGCACCCACTGAACACCCTGACAGGGCCAGCAGGCTGGACCCCTGTGCTGGGGTCTGGTGTTGTCCAAGGTGACCATGGCATCGATCCATCATGGGTGACTAGGACAGTGTGGGACCCCAAGTCCACGTTTCTGGGGGACAGCCTGTGAGTACGGTGGTAGATGAGAGACTGGAGTTGTTTTAAACCGTACAGCTGTGATCTTGTGGGGTTGTGTAATTATCCCCTGGATGTCGGTCTCTGTGTGTGAGTCTGTGAGTAAACACACGTGTGGATGCAGTTTGGGACTCTGGCTGCGTGTGTGGCAGCGCACGCGGATTGTCCTTCTGGGTGTGACTGTGTGTGAGGGTGTAGCTGGGCGTTCAGCCACCCACCCGTCTGCTTCCCACTGCAAACAGGCCTGCTCCTGCTGAGGGTCATGCCCCGCTACCCTTCCCTGGACCCCCACCCCAAAGCCACAGGCCCTCTGGGCCCCAGGGAGGGAACCTTACAGTTGTAAGCGCCTGTCTCTCCCCTAATCCTCTCACCCCCACTCCTCCCTCGACCATCCCCACAGACGGCAGGCTTCTACCTGCCCCAGGGCGGGAGACAGGGGAGAGAAAGAGGAGCCTGCCCGCCTGCCCGCCGCCCCTCTGTCGTCTCCGCCTCAGACAAAGAGCTCACCCTGGTCTCTGTGGGCGTCTGGGAGACGCTGGGGGGATTAGCTGCCCGCCCGCCCTCTCCCCACCTCGTGCCAGCCCACCCGGCTGGCACCAACACCTCGGAGCCCAGGGGCGGTGCCCTCACCGCAGCCTCTGCCGCCCCAGAGAGTGTGTGTGTGTGTGTGTGTGTGTGTCCCTGCCCCCAGCGCTGCAGTAGCGCAGAGCTGTAGCCGCTGCCCCCCCTCATTCCCCCATCCCACCCCCCACCCCCGCCGAAGTGGGTCCTGGACACACACCCTCTCTGCTGCCTGGGCCCCGGGCAGGCCTACATCTTGGTGGGCTCTCTTGTGTCTTTGACTTTCTGGGGTGCCTTGCTCCTCCTCACCCAGTGGTGACTGCAGCTCAGACCTTTCTTTCTTTCCCTTTGCCTTCCTGGGAGAGGCACGGTGAGCCTGAGAACTGGAGAGAGAAGGGACCCGGCTCCCCCCGTGGTGAGGGCTCTGCAGACCCTGGGGAGACCCTGACCTTGGGGTCAGGAGGGCTGGAGCTCAGTGTCATTGTGTCCAGGCTGTTGTGTTTCTGAAGAGACTTTGCCTCCATGGGGAGAGTGCTCAGTGTGGTGAGAGTCACTGCCTCATGACTTGGAGACTTTAAGTCTTGTACTTTCTTTGTATTGTGAAAAGCTGGAATTGATTGTCAGAGTCCTTTCACATTCATCCTCCCTGGGTTTTCTCAGCAGACAGGGTGGTAAGGCTTCTTTTCCCTTTTCAGATGTGTTTGACTGAGGCTCTGAGAAGTTAAAGAATGTACTTGTTCACTCAACTGGTGAGCCATAGAGCCAGAATGTTCTAAGTGTCAAGGGAGACCCTTTGGGTCATTCCCGTGGCCTGGCCTCTGCCTCCTCAGCCCGATGTCCCTTCCACCCTTAAACAGTTGCTGCCTTGGGAAACTGGAATGGAGAAGGGCCAGTGGGAGGCAGATGAGATGACCTGGTCCCTCCCTGGGTCACACCTCATCCTTGAGCAATTGAGGCCCCATTCCATGGACATTCTTACAGACCAGCCTGTGCTTTTGGGGGGTGTTTGTAGAAACTCCCGCCCCTTCTTGCCAAATGGATTGGAATATACTTTGTTCCTAAAGACTTTTCCATATTCTTTTCTATCAAAATGTGACTCTGCAGGTGTACAAAAGGTACCTCCCACTCCAGGTGAGGCCTGTCTCTTCCATGGAGGCACGAGGCACCAGCTTTCCATGTTGCCAAGTAGGAAACTGCTGTTCTCAACAACTAGAAGAGGCCATGGGGTTAGGGACCTTGCTTGGTGCCTTGAGCAGGAACGATGATCAGCACCTGGAGATGGACACACAGTGGTGAGCAGATAGGTGAGAGGGTGGGGGTGCATGTGTGGTGAGGGGGTGGATGGTGAGTGAGTAGGTGAGATGTGTGGCTGAGTGAGTGGGTGGTGTTTGCGTGGATGAGGGGGTGAGTGTTTAGGTAAATGAGTATATATGTGAATGATTGAATGGATAGATTATTAGGTGGATGGAGATGGAAGAAGGAATGGATAGATGAGCTGGAGGAGTGGGTGAATGGACGGAGGCATGAAAGGATGAACAGATTGAAGGAAGGATAGGTAGGAGGAAGAGTGGTGGATGGGTGGGTGGATGGATGGGAAGAAGGCAGGTTGATGGGTGTATGGGAGGGTGGAGAAGGATAGGCGAGTGGGTGGAGAGTTGTGTGAGTGGGTTTGTGGGAGAGATTTGGGAACATGGAGGAACCTTTGGAAGACATAAGGAGTGAATTTTTCACAACTACCTTGCTTTCAGTCAGCTCTCAGTCATCAGGACTGATGGTGAAAGACCATGTCTTGGAAAAATCTAGAAAATATTGACTGCTTGCAGCCTGATATCATGGGATGTTGCGGGCAGGTTCCATTTTGTGCCTGTGGAGTCTGGGGGCGTGAGCGTTAGCCACCGGTGCACACAGCTGCCATCTTGGGAGTCTAACTCTGACTTTCCTCTTGGCCTGCATCGTCTTCCTCCCTCCCATGCAGGAAGGACACTGTCTCCTCCCAGATGAGCAGAGTGCAGACAGAGCGGGGTGATTCTGCCAGTCTCCATGGGCTCACTCAGCCCTGGGGTCAAGAAGAGGTGATCAGCCTCTTTGAGGCTGAGGGTGAGGGCTGTTCCTTCAGGTTGTCCTGAGGTTCAGGCAGCCGCCCAGGAATTAGCCTGCGTCCGTGATCCTGATGCAGAATCGAAAGCGGCAAGACTGCCCTGACAAGAGGGGACACTGGTTAAAAAAAAAAAAAAGCTCCCTGATCTGTTACAAATGAGAGGAGGCAATGGAAACCATTGCAACATAGGGAGGTTAGATTTCTGGACATGGGGGAGACTTGCTGGGAGGACAGACGGAAGGGGCTGTGCAATCATTTCTCTGTCTCTTTCTGGTGTCAGGTCTATTCCTGGGAGTGCTGAGATGGCTTGGAGAGGAGTCTCTTTTACCTTCTCTTCGGAAAATCTTCCCTCTAGGGATTCTGGATGGCTGACGGTCCATGGCAATGATGGGTGCCTTGGGCAAGAGTGCCAGGCACCTAACGCATCATCATGTTTAATTCTCTCAATGTCCTTTCAGGGTAGGGAGTCATTCCCCCATTTTAGAGATGAGGAAACTGAGGCTCAGAAAGATTAGATGCTTGCCAGTGTTACCCTACTGGGAGATCATGCAATCAGGGCCCCTATTCTGGCTTCTCTGCCTCCCACCAGCTCATTCTCACCACCCCAGCCTGCTGGTGGTCTTGTGCAGCTGCAGAGAATGTGTCCAAGGAACAGCAGCTGGAAGCACACACCAAGGCTGTGTTGGTAAGAGCCTCACCCACAGTGGTTCTTTTTCATATTCCCCTGAGCATGGATCAAGTTTTTCTAGGACTGCTAGTCCCTGTCTGGAATAAGAGGCAGCATGTAGATTTGGGCGAGACGACCAGAAGGCCTGTCTGGGCTAGAGGGTGTAGAACTCTGCCCTGGGTAGAGGAGGAAGGACACAGAGACCAGTTCTTTGGAGATGCCGTCAGGTGCAGTCCCAGAGCGGCTGGCTTGCTGGCTGGGGAGAGGCAGCCAGAGCCCACCTCAAGACGTGGCCTTGAGCTCAGAGGGGCTGCTATCCTGGAAGCTGGGACTGTTGAGAGCTGGAGTTTTCCAAATCACAGCGACTGTGCTGGCTACTGGATTTGGAGCCCACCTTGGTATCCCCAGGATCCCCAGTGTGGAGGCGGTGGGAGATGCCTGCACAGATTTTCTAGGCAACAGGCAGGAGGTCACTGCAGGCACCAGGAGAAGCCGGACAGAGCCTGCCAGGCTGAGGCTGCCTGGGCTCAGGGGCAGTGGTGCCAGGGCGAGGCCTGAGCCCAGGCCTGTAGCTGACCAGGTGTCTGGCCTCCTTCCGCTGATCCCCAGCAGCCGAGTGGAGGGGAGTGGAAACTGGGGCAGGGCGGGGTGGAGACCGGGAGGTCCAGGTGGGCCGGAGTAGAGGGCGGCCCCTCCTGGGTCTCCCCTCACCCTGCTGGTCTCCCTCTTCTCCCTTTGATGCTCTTACCACAGACTTCAAACAGGCTGCCCCCTGCTCCTGCCGCCCGTAATTAGAGCCTCTCAGGCTGCCACTGCCCTGTTCCCTACCCTGCTCTCATCTGGTTTGTCTCGCCTCTATCTCTTTGATTCTCACCCTCTTTCTCTCCATCTCTTTCCCACTGTGGCTGGTTCTCTGACACCCTGTGTTTCTGATGTTCTGTCCACATCAGCGGCCATCTTCAGAGCGGCCCCCCACTCCCGCGTCGTTTCCCAGGACACTCCGCCATCACCCTCTTTGCTCTCTGTTCCGGGAGACCATTGCTGTCATTCGACTTTTCTGTCTCTCTGGCCGTATCTTCTCTCTACTTCTTTTTCTTCTTCTTTTTTTTTTTTAAGATTTATTTATTTATGCATACAAGAACTGGGGTACAGGTCAGAGATGTGGGGGGGTGAGAGGATTCACCAGAGACAGAGTGGGAAGCAGAACAGGCAGATTGACCGAAGTACACTGCTGAGGGGAGCAGCGGGCCAGTCAGGAGAGGTCTGCTGCGCCATGTGGGTAGCTCCCTGGCCAGGAATCAAACTCGTGCTGCAGTGCCTGTGAATTGCTTCATAGGTTGCATCTTAACCCTTGCGCCACCAGGGAGGCCCCTTCTCTCTACTTCTATCCAGCTCTGTCTCCATCTCTCTCCTTTTCTTTTTCCTTTCTTTTCGAGGTGGTCTGCACCACCCACTGTCCTTCCTGCCCAGAATGGGACTCCCTGCCCCCACGGGCTCCAGCTGGCCGCACATCTGCAGGCAGCAAGCTGAGCGAGCCTGGCTGTCCCGCCTCCTCTTTGGTCGGTGCCCTCTGGGCCCCGCCCCGCCCTGGACTTCCTTCAGTCCCTTTCCAGGTCTGGTTTTTCTGGCCAGGCAGACCTCTGGCTTCGGGTCCCCTTCACAGTCCTGCAGCAGGTTTTGCCGTGTCCATTCTCTTTCCCAGGAGAAGGGGAGCCTCTCCATGGCCTGATATAATGCTGAGAGGGCCAAAAACCCTACGAATCTCTGCCCCTGCCCCCCGGGTCTTGGGACTGGAACCCAGGCAGCTGCAGCAGTGTCTGCCAGTCAAGAACTGAGGATCCCTCTCCCTTCCCACCTAGCCCCATCCCTCCTGGGGTGGCTGACTCTGAGGGACAGGGACCTTGGGAGACATGTGGGTAGACCCCAGGGCGGAGAGAGCAGGGCTGGGGCACTCTTCACGCTGCACTTCTGGACTGGTCCTTTGGCCTCCGGCCTCCCCGGCTGCTTTCCGAGGTCACTGTGAGGAGTGGCGATAATTAGAACGACATGACTAAGCCTTAGGTTGGACTTGGTGTTTTCCAGTTGACAATACCTTTCCCAAGTCACATGGGTGCCTCCTGACCTCCACTGTGGCCATGGAGGGAGACAACCACGTCCTTTCAACAGATGAGGACACCAAAGCACAAGGGTGTCCAGGCGTTCCCTACGGGGCCCCTCCTGGGGTGGAGGACAAGCTGGCAGGGCTGGGAATCCAGGTTCCAGACTATGGGGGTCAGGCTAACATGGGTTTGCCCATGTCAGTGTTCCTCAGTCCTGGTAGTCTGGCCAGTTCTAGGTGGCAAAGATGGGTGCCCGGTGGGTGGTTGGGACCTCCGGAGTCGAGGAGATACAGCAGGGGCCCCAGGAAAGGCTATGCTGGGGGCATCATTAGCCTGGCAGCCCGGGGGTGAGCCACTGCGTGTGCATGTGTATGTGCATGATCACAGGGGAGTGTGTGGCCACGTGCCAATGTGGAACTGTGTGCACGACCACAAGCGCTGTGGGGTGAGCCATGTACGCAATGTGTGTGCACCTCAGTGTGCAAGTGAGCAAGGGCCTGACTGTAGATGAGTGTGTGAATGAGTGCCATGTCCTCATGGGCTCTGAGTGTGTGTGCCCACGTGTGGATGAATTGGGTCCCTGCTGGGGAGAGGAGATCCATACATGTGAATATATGTCAGTGGAAGGTGCAAGCTGGTGTGAGCATGTGCAGGTGTGTGGGTGCCCTCAGGGGTTCCCCCAGCTTTAAGGTTAGCAGCACCTGCCCACCTCCTACCTCTGTCCCCCCTTCTCTTGGCCACCCTTTGGAGACGAAGTTCCGGGACCAGTCCCTAACTCTGGAGCACCCTCAGGACACTCCTGGCAGGAAGGGGGTCCCCAGAACCCAGTTGGGGGTTTGACTCAGGAAGGAAGGACCCAGGCCCTTTTGTGTGGATGAGGCACCCTCCTCCCACTATCCAAGGCTCAGTGTGGGGCTGGAAACTGGGAGGATGACAATTCAGCAGCCCTGAGTCCCCAGCGCGTGTGACTATGTCAGGCCCAGCGGCCCACCTGCCAGGCCTCACTGGCCCTGCCTCTCTGGGCTCCTCTCCTGTGAAGGCTTTTCCTTCTGGTTCTAACATCTGGCTCCAGGGTTCTTGCCCTCTCCCCTACCCCGAGAACTCTGGTCTGTTTTCCCAGCTCTACCAACTTGGCAGGGCCTCCCGTCTGAGGTTCTTGGCTGGGGAGAAGCCTGGAGGAGTGAGGGAGTTGATTCTATTTTTGCCGTAGAAGTTGGGGATTTGGGCTGAGGTTGGCGCGCTCACCCCAGACAGACGTGTTGGAGCACACCTCTGCTGCAAGTCCTCCTGCCACCCTGCCCGGGGGCCCCCTGAGCAGGACGTGCAGCACCTGAGGAGCCCCAGTTGGAGGGGGCAGGAATAGCCCTGGCCTGGGGACCTCTCAGCTTGATGGCGATGAGACTCACTGGCCACCCAGAGAGCTGGAGCTACACAATGAAATAAGAACACAAACCCCA
Source organism: Talpa europaea (assembly GCF_964194135.1). Classification (NCBI taxonomy): domain Eukaryota; kingdom Metazoa; phylum Chordata; class Mammalia; order Eulipotyphla; family Talpidae; genus Talpa; species Talpa europaea. Next base: position 115,924,107 of record NC_140074.1, on the reverse strand, counting down.
GCCAGCCTGAACCCCGGGGCCCACGCTACTTTGGGAGCGCTGGCCTGAAAGGAGTCTCTCGGTTCTTTAAATGAGTGAATGAAAAACTAAAGGAAAGAGGGAAGGGAGGGGGGATGTCAGAACTGGTGGGGGACACAGGGGCCGTGGGAATGAAGCTGCAGGAGGCCCTGGGAAGCGTCCTGAAAGCCACCAGGATGTGGGGGTGCTGAGTCTACCCAAAAACTCGGGGGCTTGTGGCCTCTGGCATTTATTTTGACCCTGGAGGCCTCTCCAGGACCCTGGAGTCAGCCCATCTGAGAGTCCCTGCTTAGTTCTTTTTTTTTCTCTCTTTCTGCCTCAGTCTCCCACTAATATTTTGGGGAAACTCCCTCTCAGCAGCCCAGAGAACTTAGAAGGCTCTCCTCGTCCCTCCTTGGAGAGCTTACTTAGCTTTTGAAGTGGGGAGAGCAGGGCCCTCAGCAGAGGTGTGGGGAGTGGAGAAAAGGGTCCGCCAGGGCCCTTCCATTTCACTATCTCCCAGCCCCTACTCCATCCTCCCCAGATCCAGGAAACCACAGTTGAGCTATCTTCTTCTAGACACCCTCAGCCAGGGGAGTGGATAATAGTGGGGACATGCATCAGGTCATTCCTCTCTCCAACCTCAGGCTGCTGTGGGGGGGACTCAGGAGCCCCTGGGGGTGGGGGCTGATAGCATCCATCCCTTCTTGGCTTGGCTGCTTGGCTTCAACCTCACAAACCAGGCATAGAGCGCCCCAGAGGAGAGTGGAGAGCAGAAAGCAGGTTCCAGGTCACTCCTTCCTTGATGGTCACAGCATCCCAGACCTGCTGTACCTCCATGTGGCCTGCTCTGCCTTGGGCCTTGTCTCTGGAGTCAGACAGATGGGGGCTAGAGGTGTCTGGAGACCTGAGGCTAGTTCACACCCATTGACAGAAGGGCTCTTGGGACCCCTTCCTTGGTAGATGAAGGTCCTGGAAGGCAAGAATGGGCCAGCTCTTAGTCTCGTGATGAAAGCTCTGTCTGACCCTGATCGCTGTGGGAAGCAATTGCTGGAATTTGAAATTGATCGACACAAACACGTCTTCAATAAAAACTGCTTGAGTTTGTCAGCATCCTACCGTTTTCACATCTCTCTAACCCTAACCTAACTCGATTCAGTTTTGAGTCCCAGCAGTCCTGAGGTTCAGGTAGCAGCGGGGTGGTTCCCTCACTTTGCGAGTAAGGACAGGAAGGAGAGCAGCGCCTGCAGCTCAGGAAGTGTGCCTGGTCCTGGGGTCCCAGGCTCCTTCTTTCCCACCCTGCCTTATTATTTATCACATTCCAGAAAACCATTCGGTTCAGTCAACGTAGCCAGGAAGGCCTGGGGTCCCTTGTGGGTAGGCTGTGTGTCTGGTTCAGACTGGGGCAGGGCCAGGGAGGAGCCACCTCCCATGCCCAAGAGCCATAGGCCCTCAGTGCAAGCCCCAGCGCAGCCTCCCCTCCCCTGCAGCCTGTGGGCTGCCCTAGGGTTCTGGGGCCTGCTGGGAGGCACAGGTTGGGGGTCCAGTCTCAGACAAGTCTGCCCCTCAGTGGGCGGGTGGGCAGTGGGAGTGGGGGGCCTTTAATCTGTGGCCATCTCACTCTGCGGAGCTGAGTGTCAGTGTGGACCCTGCTGGGGACTGGCCAGGCTCCCCTAGGGCACATTTTTCTCTGGGTGACAGGCCCTTCTTCACCCTTCCCTTTCTCCCATGGCCACCCAAGAACCCAGATACCTCCTCATCTCAGAGCTCTCCCTCCATCATCTTCCTTCCTGCTCTGTTCTGGGTTCCTGGGAGTGCCAGGCCCCTAGTAGCTATCTTCCCCAGTGGTCCCACTGAATCCGAGAATAGGGATCATTTCCCCCATTTTAGGAAAAAGGAGCCGAAGCCCAGGACAGTGACTCACCCAGGGTCACCCCACCGGGGATCTGGCAGACAAGGAGTCCAGTCAGACAGACTCCAGGGCACGGAGTGGGAGCACTGCAGAGGGCGGCAGAGCTGGGGCAGTGAATGCCTCACTGAGAAGCCCCACTGGATTTTGTTGGTGAAGGATTTTAAACAGGAAAGTTACACAGCAGATGCAGAAAGCAGACAGCCTGGGTTCAAATCCTGCCCTGAATGCCTACCTGTGTGACCTTAAGCAAATTGCTTAACCTCTCTTTGCTTCATTGTGCCCACCTGTAGGAAAGGAGTGTAATAGGGCCTACCTCCCAGGCTGGCCATTGGATTAAGACAATTAATGAGCCTGAGACCTACACTTTACATCACTCGGGGTGGGTCCCAGCTAGACCCCTCCCTCTCTTTCACCACCCTCCCCATCTGGTGCTGTCCTCTCTGAGGTAGGACAGATGCAGTCCTGAGTAAGGAACCGGGGGCCTGTGCCCCCATGTGCCCTGCCAGCTGCCTGAATCCCTTGCCTGGCCTTTGCTCTGGCTGGGAGGTGCTCGGTGGGCAAGTGTGTGGAGCTGAGTCAGATGGGGGCGTGGATGGTGAACAGAAGGGCCCAAAGTGATCTGAAACAGCCTTGTAGTGACTTGGAGCGGCTGGAAGGGGTCTCGGGCTGTGGGGAAAGCGGGTCTTCCGGTGTTGGGTGAGGAATTAGGACCTGATTCCAGCAGGTGGGCAGGAGTCACTGAGCAGAGGAGGGAGGGATAGGCTAAGGAGAGTCTGGGTATGGGGTTGGGGACAAGGGAACAATGTTGGGGGGAGGGCTGACCGCCCCCTCAGGGTGGGGAAGTTGAGGGCTGGCTTGCAGGCGAAGAGGCAGGCAGAGAGAAGGTGGAGTCGGTGCCGCTGCCCAGGTTGGGAGATGAAAGTGTCTAGAGAGGCTCCTGGGCCCCTCCACATCCCTAGCCCTCCTCCCTGCTCCCGAGGGGGGCATTGTCTCCAGAGCTCTGTAGCTCCCCTGCCTGCCCCTCTATCGCTCAGGAGGCCTGTAGGTAGAGCCCACAGACCAAAGGGCTGGTCCCCTGGGTGACCTGGGCTGGAGCCTGTTCCAAGGCTGAGAGGCACATGGTCTTTCCTGATGATGGGGGAGAGGGGCGGGGCGATGGGGCGCACAGAACCTCAGGGGTGGCATGGGGGCTGTCTCCCAGGGGGAGTTAATAGAAGAGCAACTTGGCGCCTCCCTTCCTCTCCCTCCCTCCCTCCTCCCTTCCACTGCTGCTCCCCCAGTGTCTGACACTCGGCACACATAGAATTCACACATAATTCAATAATTATTTGACTTCATCAGCAGAGCGAAGGCTGTGAATTCCGTGGTTTACACTAATGACCTAGTGACAACATCCAGCTCCCAGGGCTGCGAGGACAGAGGTCCCCCCACCGAATGGGAATGGAGCTGCTGATGGGTGGGGGTTACTCCAGCTGGAACCCCCTTGAGGATGAGTGATGTGCCAGGGAGTCTCTCCTCTGCTGGGACTGGGCAGAGGAAACAAGGGAAAGGTGTGGTGGAAGGTGGGCGAGTGCATTTGGAACATGGCTGGAGAGAGTAATTGTAGGGACAGGAATGGCCACTGAGCTGGTTTTCTGATCCCATGCAGACCGGGTAAAGGAGGAGTCAGAGTCCTTATTGGCTTTTTGCAGGTCTTTTTATTGGGATTTACCCGGTACATGGCAGGGAGGGGTGCTGGGGGGCCGGGAGGCTGGCAAACCTCCCAGCCCCCAACAAGTCTTCACTCTATCTGGGTTCTCCGGCTTTCTCTCAGCTTCTGCTTCTCTTCGGCTTCTGTTCATTCTTGGCTTCTGCTGGTGTCCCCGTGACGCTGCCCTTAAAAGCCCAGTCTCAGCCCAGGTGAATCCCATCTACCTATGCCCACACCCTATTCCAGGTGCCCGCCATCAGGCGTGCATTCAGGGCTGCAAGGATCCATCATCTATCCTGATGGCGGGAGGGCAGAAAAGCCTGACATTTTTCCTTACCCTACAGTAATGAAAACATCCTTGATTGTCACAAACGACTAAACATAAGTAGTTGGACATAAATTCCAGTGACGTCCCTCTAATCCCTTGGGTCCCCGCTTCAGTTGGGGGGACACCACTGTCACATCTTTCATATCAACCCACTATTCACCCTGAGCCCCTCCATTCCCAGCGGTGTGACTTCTCTGTGCCTCTTCTGTGAAATGGAGTAAGAACAGCCCCCGCTCCTCCTCGCTGGGCTGTTGTGAGGATTAGATGCCTTAGTGTTTGTAAAGTTGCTGAAGAGTGTTGGGCTCCAAGAAAGCCCAGATAAGTGTTTGTTAATAGAAGCAAATAAACGCTCCTGAGCATTAACATCTGTGAAGTCGTGGTTTGGTGCAAGAGTTCTATTTCTTCATGAGCATTAAAACAGAGAGCTAACAGCTCTTTCTGTCCCTAAAATCACCTTCCACGCAGCCAGTGGAGACGGTGGAGACAGGACTTCCTCTCCTCAGCGGCTGCTGTGGGACCAGCTTGGCGTCCTCTGGGCCTCACTGTCAACCAGAGACGCCAGGGCTGTCTGTAGGCCCAGTTGCTGTTGAAAATGATGGGGCTCCGTGGAAGGCCTGTCCCCCAGTGAACTCAGATGCCTGGGTCACCCGCACTAGGTATCTTTCCAGCAGTTTCTACTCCAGAATCTTGACATTTCTACACTCTGCCCCAAGACCCTTGGTTCAACCTTTGGTCTTTTTTGAACCTGGGAAAAAGGGAGCCCGGGAACCAAGAATGGGAACAGGATCCTTCCAAGGCCTGGGCACGTTGCCTTCAATTTACCCTCTGGGTGCCTCCTATTTGATCAGCTTCAGGACTTTAATTTGCCTGTCGTTTGAGGTTAACCGCCTTCCTTAATGAGGCCCGGGATGGAGAGGGCAGGTGGGAAGAGAAACCCCTGAAGGTGATGCTTCCCTGGGCCACCCCTGGGGTGAGTACCTAGGAGGTGAAGGAGAAGGCGCCTGCCAGCACACCCTCTCCTCATTCTACCTTGCACCCTTGGGCTCCCCAGGAATGGGGGAGCAGAGGAAACCTTAACCTGCTTCCTCTCCACCCCCACCCCCAGCTCTGCCCAGAGGCAGTGTTTCGAGATGGCAACAGCAGCAGGAAGGCAGACCCCAGAGGACCTCCCACCACACCCAGCGTGGGTAGAGGGGCTAATGAGGACTCAGGGTGGGGATAGCTTTGTTGGTCAGACTTGGGTGGAATCTGAGTTACCAGGTAAACAGGGAGACCTTAGGCTCTGCTGGGGGCTCAAGTTGGGTGGTGGAGTCTGAGGGTTTGGCTGGGCTGCCTTCCTCAACCTGCAGCCTGGCATCGACAGCCCAGGTGGGCAGAAGGGTCAGCTTCCACATTTGAGAACACATGTCCTGGTGTGTGAGTGTGCACCTGTACATGAGCTACTCCTGCACGACTAGGGGTTCCCCTTGTAGGCTGTATCATTCCTTAAAACTGGGGGACCCCTGAGGGCAGGGGCAGCCTCAGTGCTTATTCCTGCCTACAGAAGGTGATCACAGCATTCGGGGAGGGGCCCAGGCCCTGTGCCCCTACCTCCTCCACCCCTTGGGCCTCTCTGCTTTCTGTCTGCCCACTCTCCCAGTTCTGCACAGGAGAACCACAGAGACTCCCTTTGAAGTCTTGCTGAGTCGTGTTGTTCTTATGACAGAGTAAATAGGCATGGCACAGCCAGGGGTGGCGGCCAAAGTAATGAGGCTTTTCCGGGGGAGGGGGCCTGAGTGGGCTCCCATCAGATAAGGCAGCCCTATGCTCTCCCATTTGCTATTCTAATGAGGGACGCAGCAGCAGCTGAGAGACAGGTGGGTCCAGGCCTGGCCAGGCTGGGGCACCTACCTTCCCATTCTGGCTGAGATGGGTCTTGGCTCCCACGGAGACCAGTGTCCAAGAAAGCCTTCAAACACGTCTTATCACATCCAACTAAGGGTGGGGGCCTCTCTAGCCGCATGTTAAGCCTCTGCCTTGCTGTTAGTAAAAGGGTTCTCAGGTCCTAGGGGTGCAGGACATGAAATGTTCCAGATCCAGGCCTGGAGTGGGGCAGAGTTAGGGAATGAATGCCCTGCTCATTGGGCACTGGGCAGGGTGGGTGGCCAGTGGTCAGGGCAGGGGAAAAGGAGGCATAAGAGTGTCAAAAAAGACCTGGGAGTCAGTATACACAGGAAAAGGAATACGACTGATGTCTTCGGGCTCGCTTTCCACTTTTGGGCATACTTCTCAGGTCCTGTGAGCTATGAGAATGCTGGTGAGGGAGAGGCCACGATGGAATACTATTCAGTAATCAAAAAGATAAACTCATGCCGTTCGCTGGAAGGAGTTATGTTCAGTAAAGTAAATCAGAAGGAAAGAAAAAATATTGGATTGTTTGTGGCTAGATTCAGGGATGACTGGGAGAGGGCATAGTCCAGCTGCTGCCAGTTGCACCAGTAACCTTTTCTCCTTTCTTTTTCCCTTTATTCAGGTAACATTGGTTTACAACTGAGTATGATTTAGGGGAATAGGTTTCATACCTCATCAGATGTACATCAGCCTACAACTCCCACAACCAAAGCACCCCTGGTCCTTTACCATAGACCATTAGGCCCCCTCCCACCTTCGTTACCAACCTCCACCCTTCAGCAGCCTCAATTCTGCAGTCATATTTCTAGGGTTTATTTTGATTTAGTTTTGTCAGTTTGATTGTGTTCTTGCTGTTTGTTTTCTCTATATTCTACATGTAAGTGAAATCATATGGTGTTTGTCTTTCTTCTTCTGACTTATTTCACTTGGCATAATCCCCTGCAGTTCTATCCTCATTGTCTCAAGTGGCAAGAGTTCATCCTTTTTTATAGCTGAATAGTATTCCTCTATGTTTATACAGCACCTCTTCTTAATCCACTATTCTGTCGATGGGCATTTAGATGATTCAAAAACTTGGCTATTATAAATAGGGCTGCAATGAACATAGGAGTACATATATCCCTTCAAATTCGTGTTTTTCTATTACTTAGGTAGATACTTAGGAGTGGAATTGCTGGACCATATGGGAACTCTATTTGTAATATTCTGAGGAACTTCCAAACTGTCTTCCACAGAGGCTGGACCAGCTTACATTCCTACTAAACGTGTATGAGGGTTCCCTTTTCTCCACACCCTCGCCAATATTTGTTTTTTCTTTTCTTTTTTTTTAAATTTATATATTTTTTACATCATTGTTTATTCTCCTCTCAGGTGTAATCCCCATAAAATTACCACACTGAGACACCCATGAACCGTCACCATGGTCTCTTATTCTCTTCCCTCCCATGTTTTGATCCCTCTCCCTCCTCCTCCCCAGCTGAATGGCTCTGATTTACAGCTTGCCTGCTAGTTTTGTCTTCCCCGCATACCTTATTTGGTTCCCCTATGTTCCTCCCATCAGTGAAACCATCCAATATTTTTTTTTTCCTTCTGACTTCACTGAGCATAATCCCTTCCAGCGAATGGCATGAGTTTATCTTTTTTGATTGCTGAATAGTAGTCCGTTGTGTATATGTAGCACATCTTCTTGATGTAGTCATCTATTTTGGGGGCATTGGGTTGTTTCCATATCTTACCTATTGTAAATTGTGCTGCAATAAACATAGGAGTGCAGGTTTCCTTTTGAATTAATGTTTTTGTGTTCTTTGGGTACATTCCTAGAAGTGGAATTGCTGGGTTGTATGTTTTTCTTTCTTTCCTTTTTTTAATATGGACCATTCTCACAGGAGTGAGGGGTATACCAGTAACCTTGATGGAAACCCCAAGGTGACTTTATTAGAGGGTTCATGGGAGGTCACCCCAGGCATGTTCTGTCTTAGCAGACTACCAAGAGGCTGTCCCTGGAATCAAATTCTCTGGACTTAAATTCTTCCTAGCATCTCTACTTGTTCATTGAGTGGTCTGGAACAAACAGTTGCCTCAGTTTCCTCATCTGTAAAAAGAAGATAAAAATTATAGTATCTCTCATTGGGGGATGGGCCGAGAGAATTCCCAATAAAGCCTTTAACATGGAGTCTAGCACTCACTCAAATTTTCAGATTCTCGTCATCACTCTTTTCCTCCTGGAAGTCCTTCCTGCTGTCTGCCCTCCACTCCTCTCTGATCTTGACAGTGTCACATTTCCAGCCTGTATGGGGAGGCAGGGCAGGTGGTCCTGGGGTCTCTTCTGGCCTCAGTTTCTTTCTTTGTAAATGCTGCCTTCCACTTCTCCCCCTCCCTGCCTCCCCCCAAGCCTACAGGGTGAGATAATGTCTAAGAGATACTTGGAGTTACTTGGAGGAAGAGACCAGACAGCGAGTGACCAGAGGTGATTATCTGGCATGACTAAAACAGTGGTTTCCCTCCCCCCAACCCCGGGCAGAAAGGAGGGGGACAACTGAGGTCACACACAAGAAGGAACTTCCCAAGAAGGGTTTGACCTGAGGGAGCCTAACTTGGGGTGGGGGAAAGGCGAGGGGAAGAAGGGAGGAAGCTAAGAACTCTATTTCAGGTGGATCTTCATAGGAAAAAAAAAAATCCATGACTGCTACCACCACCTCACCTGGTTTGGGAGCAGCTTGGAGGCAGGGGACTGGCCGACATGACCTCACTTGCACCTTGGTGCCATTCTCCCCTTGAACAGCTGACTCTCAGTCTGCCTGCCCTCTGGACACTGCAGTCCACCCTTGCCTGTGGCCCCTGCCCTCCTCAGCCTGACCTAGCTCCCTTCTTGCAACTCCTCCCCATCCTATCCCAGTCCTGGAGTCACATGTTTCCCCCCCAACACATCCTTCCCCCACCAGGGTAGCCCAGGTCCAGAGGCCCTTATGCCCTTTGAGTCACAGAGCTCCCCACAGGTGGAAAACTCGGCTCCTCCTCTTGGTGCCTCTCCTCAGCCAGTCCCACCCCCAGAGCCCTGCAGAGGGTAGAACGCTGCTCTGGGGTGGGGCCTCCTCTCTCTGGTCTGAGCCTGTAGGGGGAAAGCGTGCAGTTCCCACTCAGGCCTCTGGGTGCTGCTCAACAGCTGTGGTTGGTCCCTCCCCTGAAGGGCTCTTGCACCTGGCAGGAACTCACCTTTATTCTAACCTTCTTCCTGACCCCCAAAGGACCGCCTTCATTTAGAAAAAGAGAAGCAGCTGTTAATGCTGCATATTTTCACATCATTTCATTGGATCCTAGTTATTGGTTATCGTGACTTCCATTATACACACGGGAAAGCAGAGGCCACAGAGAGGCCAGGTGGCTCGCCCTGGCCCCAAGAAGGGTGAGGAATCCTGACAAAGACTTGGGAAGACAAAAAAGAGCCCTTGGAGCTGGGGTGAGCTCCAGTGCTTGTGCGTGGGCAGCTTGCTCTGGTGTCTCAATGGAGAGAATGAAAGAGGAGCCCGCCGAGGGCTGGAGCCCTGCGTGGGATTCCCTCCAGCCTTTGCTGTGGTCTGACTGCGCGCCCTCAGGCAAGGCCCCTCTCAACTCTTCCCTTATGTTATTAGTTAGCCTTCCATTAGTTATACTTCCATCCACAGGTGTGCTGGGAAAGTCTCCTCCAGAGGATTAAAATAAACAAAAAAAGCCATTCGGGGACATTCGGAACAATTGAGGCAGTTTTGGGTGAGGGGCCTTCCTCCCCTCTGCTGCTCAGAGTCAGGGTTTTTGTTCTCTCTATATCTGAGGGTCCGGCACAGACTGTCTGGTGGGACTGCAAGGGAGGCAGGGAAGGAGGCTCCGCTGTGGAAGGGGAGGGAGGCTGCGGAGCCCTTAAGAGGCCTCACCTAGAGGGAGGCACAGATACAGGGAGCTTCCTCCTCTGGCCCTGGACTTCCTGTGCCTGCTCCCACCAGCACCCAGCATTGATGGAGCAGGGATTGAGGTGGTGACAGAAATTTGGAGGGTGTACAAATGGTATGGGGGTGTCAGCATGAGCAAACCCCAGTTTGCTGAGTTGAAAGACTGTAGGTTTGAGAGTACGTGAGTGTGTGTATGTGGAAGTGGGGGTGTAGTGCATGCGCACATACACACTCTACCTCACCGGGGTATTTCTGGGCACATATTACTATAGATTCCCAATACTCTATGAAGCCCCCTACACCACACCGACCTCCTTCCCCCGCTCCCATTCAGCAAGAGACTATATGTGGGTTGTTGCTCCCACAGGGACTGTGCCCCTGGAGCCCCTGGGAGAGACCAGGCTCTCTTCGGTACTGCCTGCCTGTGCTGCAGCAGGTGCTCCCGGGGAAAGATTTAGTGGGAGTGAGGGCTGGGGGAGGGGCAGTCCCCTCCTTGAGGGGAAAAGGATATCTCCCAAGTCACCATTGCCTTAAAGGCCACCAAAAGCCCCCTTCCCTGCCCTGTCTCCTCTCCACTTCCTAAGCTGTGTTCATAAAATTGTTTCATTTATGAAATTATGAATGTGTTACATGTTTGTTATAAAATTCAAACAACACAGAAGCCCACAGAATACAAAGCATTCCAGAAGCTTGTCCCTCCCCTGCCCCCCAGTTAGGTAATGAGGTTAATGGTGCTATGCTTCCTTCTAGACCTTTCTGAGCATTAAAAACTTTTTTCTTTCAACTGGGACCTTACTAGCAAACAGTTCCTTGTTTGTCCATTGCTCTCCATCCGTCTCAGCCGCCTGAGGCTCAAAGGCTCCAGCATTTCCACCGAGTGGACACTCTAACTTGGTCAGCCTTTCTTGCCAAGGGGCATCGGGACATTGTCAGGTATTGATCCTCATGGGTGAGGCCAGGGCACCGATGCTTGTGAGGATCATCTGTGGGGGGGAAGCGGGGAGGGTGTTGTGTTGTCTACAGTTCAGGACTTTTAGACTCCAAGCAGCTGTGCCTGGGGCTTGGCATTAAGTCTCCTGAGAGATACCATCCAAGCTCCTGGGGGCAGGAAGTCCTTCTTCAAGTCTGACCAAGTCCCCTTGGCTGGAGGTTGAATTGTCCCCTTCCCTGTGGGGGTGGGGTGGGCAGCTGGCCATGGCAGGGAAAGGCTGTTCTTTCCCTGTGGAGTGGTTGGTTGAGGGGATGGGATGGGTTGGGGAGCTCTCCTGTCCTTATTAGAAGCTTCTTGCAGAAAAAAGGGGAAAGTTCTTCAGATACCAGGGAAGGTCTGGATAATCAGCACTGGCATCTTCACAGAGAGCTGGGGTGGGGGTGGCATCCCAGGAGCCACTTCTCCCTGTCCTTCTGTCTTGGTAGCGCATGGAGTGCTCTCCAGGCTAGAAATTTCAAAGCACTTCCCAGATTCATATAAAGACTTCTCTTGGGAGGTGAGCAGGGAACTGTGACTCCACACTGGAGAGGCAGAGGGGGGTGGGGGAACAGGAGGGACAGCTAAGGGGGAGACCCAGAGATCTCTGGCATTGACCCTCCAGCCCTCTGGTCCAGCTGGAAGCCTCCTGCCAGTCGCTCTGTTAGTGTGTGTCTGTTTCCTCACTCAGCAGGCACCTGAGAATACCTGGGTCCCAGGGACTAAGAGGGCAAGAGGAATCGGCATTAACTCTTGGTGGGGTAACCTAACCGACAGGCTGTGCGTTCTCACCAAAAATCAGCCAGAGACCCAATCAAAGGCAGAACATTCAGGGGATATCCAACTTCTAGAGGCTGTCGCTGATTTCATTCTTATCTTTGCCCTCCGAGCACCCAATCATACAACAAACCCTACTGAACAACGAGGTGCTGAGACCCACAGTCCCATGTGTCCTGGAGCAGACCAGAGAGAAAATACACACACGCACACACGATAAGTGCATTGATTGAGAAGCAGCAGCAGGAGAAATCGATGATTAGAAAATCACTCATGATGTGTTGTTTCCTCAATTACCCCTAATTGACGCTGCTGCTGGCCCTCTGACAAGCCAGGGGAAGTCCCAGGCGCCAGTGGCAAAGTGCTGGATGATTTTTCACCAGGAGTCAGAAATGAGATTTGAACTCAGGACTGACAGGTAGACGCCGTGCAGGTAGTTGGAGAAGGTCTGGGCAAGGACCCTGGTTCATGACTGGTGCCCGGATGAGCGAGTGGATGGATGACTGAATGGCTGAGCACCAGGGATGGCAAGTATCCATTTCATACGTGGCTTTTCCTTGTGGCTGTGAGCACCTCTCTATGGCACAGAGCATGCCTTACCCATACTTATTCATACTTGAAGCTCCAGTCTAGAACAGAGGAGGGGTCTGGTGAGTGAGTGAATGAATGAATGAGGAAGTCATCAATAAGTTCCACAATGGCAACGCTTCCCGATGTTCTTCTTAGGAACATCTCAGCAGGAAACCGGACTACAGAGAAAACTAGAGGCCTCTTCCCCTGCATGAGGCTCAGCTACTTCTGGAAAATTCCATTCTCACCTGGACAGGGCAGTATTGTGAGGAGGCAGAGAGAAGCCTGGCTTGATCTGAGAGCTGGGATTGGAAAGACTGGGCAGAGGTGCCTCTGGGTGCCCAGGGGACTTTAAGAGGTCCTTGTGTTCATCCTTCGCCTTCCACACCTTTGCCCCATGGGCAGGTGAGAAGACCTCTTCTGAAATGGACAGCTTCTAGCATGGCTTGGCACTGAGGAGACTCACAGCAAATGTTATTAAGTGAATGTCAAATGAAAGGAACAGAGACAGGGTCATGCAGTGAAGGGACTTCATTCCTGAGGCCACTTGCCATGGGAAAGTTTCCTTCCAGCTATACTGCTATCCCTGAAGCTACAGGCCACCTTGAAAGCTTCTGCCCACCTGGTCTCATTGCCCCAAACACCAGCCCCTAGGAACTCCCTTGCAGAGATTCTTCTCTTTTTTATTATTATTAATTAATTTTTTTATTTTTTATAATATCATTGTTCTTTTTTTTTTAAATAGAGGCATGTTTTATTTATTTATTTATTTGTTGTTTATGCATGCACTGGGTACAGTCAGAAGCACGGGAGGCTGAGAGAATTCACCAGAGCCAGAGCGGGGAGCAGAGCAGGCAGAAGGACCGAAGTACACTGCTGAGGGGAGCAGTGGGTGGCAGGAGAGGTCTGCGCGCCATGTGGGACCTGCACCCGGTGGTGGCCGAGGAGAAGCTGGGGATCGAACTGGAGCTGCAGAGCTCAACTGCTGCGCCACCGGGGAGGCCCACAGGTGTTCTTTTGAATCAATGTTTTTGTGTCCTTTGGGTAGATCCCTAGTAGTGGAATTGCTGGGTCATATGGTAGCTCCATTTTCAGTAGACTGAGGAACCTTCACACAGCTTTCATAGTGGTTGGACCAGTTTGTACTCCCACCAGCAGTGTAGGAGAGTTCCTTTTTCACCACATCCTCGCCAACATTTGTTGTTGCTTGTTTTTTTTAATATGTGCCATTCTCACTGGTGTAAGGTGGTATCTCAGTGTGGTTTTGATTTGCATTTCCCTGATGATAAGAGATGTTGAACATTTTTTCAAATGCCTGTTGGCCATTTGCATTTCCTCTTTGGAGAAATGTCTTTTAAGTTCTTCTGCCTATTTCTTGACTGGATTGTTTATTTTGTTTTTGTTGAGTCCTGTGAGTTCTTTGTATATCTTTGTGATCAGTCCCTTATCAGCTGACTGGAGTGCAAAGATTTTTTTCCCAATCAGTGGGGTGTCTCCCTTACAGAGATTCTTAAACTTCTCAGAATCACTGATGGGCCTGGAAGTGGGGACTTTGATGGCGAAAGTCGTATAAAATGCAGATTCCTGGGCCCACTGAACTACAAAGGGAGATTTGGAAACTGCATTGAACAAGTGCTGCCCCAAGATGAGGAGAATAGTTGATTTGCTGTCTACATTTACAGAAACAAAAGTTCAGCGTCTCTCTCCTTGAGCACAGGAAATGACCTTGAGTAGATAGCTGGTCTTTTGTTTCTAGGGAAGAAGATCTGTGGAGTGATAGGGGGTCATTCATGTGTCTGGGCTTGCCCCATAGAGCCCCTCCCCCCCCACAAACTTGCTGAACACCTGCCCTGAACCAGCTTTGGAGGAACCCTGGGAAGACTTGTCCTCACCACCCGGAGAGGAGAGGGGAAAGGGACCCCATAAGAGTGGGAATGTTCTAAGAAGACAGTTGGACTTGACATGTCTCCTGCATTAATATGGGGCCTTTACAAACTTACCGTTGGCTTCTGGAGTTCCCTCTTTGGGTCTACCCTAAATCTTTCTTGCTGCAAAGGATATTCTCATAGAGGTAGTGCTTGGGTAGAGCTTTTCTAGATCTCACATAGCCAAGGGGCCCAAGAAGCAGGAGGGTCCATGAGGATAATGCTGCCCCCTCTTCCTCAAGGAGCCTCAAGGGGCCTCCAGGGGCCAGTCAGTCACATCCTAAGGTCACACTTTCTGGGTTCATCCCAGGCTGAGAGTCTTTCTCTGCTGGTCTCCTTGGAGAATACTTCACGCCTCCCCCACAGTCACCCAGTCCATCCACTGGGTACTTTCTCCTCATGTCTTACTTACTTCAAGCTGTCCTGCTTGCAAGCAGTGTGTGTTCCCTCTCAGACTGGGGGTGGGAAAGGAATCAGATCCCCTTCTGGTCCAGCCTCGGAAGTCTATTAAAAATGCCCCCACCATCCAGTCTGGGCCCTCTTCCCCTGCCCATGTGCTTCCCCAGCCTCCTCTCCTCCCCACTCCCCTCTCATTCCCATCCCAGTGGAATGTGGGGAACCTCCAGTTCCTGCTGACACCCTCTCCTCCGACTCAGGGCTAGGGTTGGGGGGGGGGGTGCAGGAAGACCAGTTTTTCCAGCCCTCAGACCAGCCTACCCTCGGGGGCTCTTCCAGGCCCAGTAGGATGGCAACTTGGGCCTCCACGGAATGTGGCTGATCCGGCTCCAGCTGCCATGACAGAGGGAGGCCGGAGGTAGCCAGAGTCCAGGGTGAGCAGGGTCCAGAGACAGCCCCTCCCACTCAGGCTGGGAACCAGCGCCAGCAGCGTCCTCACACCTCCCAGTCCCTGCCCTGCTCTGGAGCCTTTCAGATTCCATTCACCTAGGAGAGGGAATGCTGGCATCCTTGCTTTCTACCCCTCTACCCCCACAGGGGGTGGGGGTGGGAGGTTCTCAAGTCAGCCCACCCTGCCTCCCATGTTTCCTTCTCTGGCCAGTGCCCTCTCCTCTTCACCTTCCTCCCATGGACTAAAGTGTCACTGCTGCCTCCAGTCATGGGCACCCCAGCCTAGGCTCAGAGGCCCCAATTATCTCAGTCACTACCTGGCACAGTCAATGTCCAGTAAATAATGCCCATGTGCCTGCTAGACTGCCAAGCCTAATGCTCAGAGATAAATGCATCTTGCAGAGACCAGGGCTGGCTGAAAACCCAGGCTCCCTGTGCCTCATACTGACCTGGCTCATTGGTACTCAGCTGCTGGAGCCCTCCCCATGCCTCCCTGTGGTCCTCTAGCCTGCATCTCCTCACCACCTGCTGTGTGCCCCCAGCAGAGCCCCACAGCCTCCTCACACCCTTTGTCCCAGGACACACTGAGCCACTTTCCTCTGCTTATTCTCACTGTTGGGGCCTCTCTCCTCATGGAGGACAGACTTTCTCTGGAGTCACTTTCTCCCAAAGGCAATCTTTAGCAACCATCCCTGCCTCTGCCTTGGGGCTTGGAGTCCCCTTTGATAGGTGAGGGAGTCAGTCTGGATCTGGAGGGGTTTACTTTGAGGTGAACTGGAGGTGGAGCAGGTGCAGGGGGAAGAGGCAGGACCCACTCCGTTTTCAAGGTCCAGCCAGTCTCACAGTGTATGTGGTCCTCAGTAGGCAGCCTCTGCAGTAGAGCCGTACTAGTTCCCATAACAAGTGTCCCGTGGCACTGGCCATTTATTGAGCACCTACTATATGCGGCCTCTGTGCTAAAAACTTTACGTGTAGTTTTCATTTAATCCTACCAACAACCTGATATGGCAGGCACTACTATTCCCATTTTATGAATGAGTAAACCGAGACTATTAGCTTCCTATGGGAAAGAAAAGAAATCTTAGCCTTTTTAAATGTTCCTGTGCTTAGGGCCTCCCCGGTGGTGCAGTGGTTGAGCGCTGGGTTGCGAAGCTGCCCGCGGCCTCTGCGGCACCGGTTCGATCCCCGGCTGCTCCCCGTCCCACATGGTGCGCAGACCTTTCCTGCCGCCCGCTGCTCCCCTCAACAGTGTACTTCGGTCCTTCTGCCTGCTCTGCTCCCTGCTCTGGCTCTGGTGAATTCTCTCACCCTCCTGCGCTTCAGACTGTACCCAGTGCATGTATAAACAAACAAACAAATAAATAAAACATGCCTCTATTAAAAAAAAAAAATGTTCCTGTGCTTAGCAAGCTCCTGAGTACCTAGTGCCAAGTGCACTTGCTCACCTACCCAGAGACTGGTTATGTAACAGGGTGGTCCTTCCTATTAAAGTCTCATATGTTTTTTATTGATGCGACAGATGACAAAACCCATTTAAAACAGACAAGTTTGCGGGGTTTTGGGCTGCCCCTCTCCCTGTCCTGTAACAGTTAGGGGGCAGAAGACTCCACGCAGAGGCCGGCTGAGGCCTCCTCTCTCAGTGCCAAGGATTCCACAGTCCAAAGGAGCTGGTGCCAGACTGGGGACTGGCTTGCCTTCTGCTTGTTTCCTAAGGCAGATAGCAGGAAGAAATTCTGGACAAAGCCAGGTGAGGCCTATCAAGGTCCCCGAACCCACCCTACCTGGCCAGGGGGCTCTGTGGGTGTGCTTGAGGGTGAAGGGTGTGTGTAGGCAGCAGGGTAGGAGGAGGAATTGGATGACCTGCCAGGTCCTCTGTGCCTCGAATATCCTGGATCCTGTGTCTCAGGTCTTTCTCCTGAGGCCAGGGGAGTCCCTGGCGGGTGGGGCTGCTGTCAGCCTGTGTCGTGATGTGATGTACTGGGTGGAGGGCGGGGTGCAGCACAAGCCCTGACCTGGTTGGGCAGGTTGGCCCACCAGAGTGGCACCTGTGACCAGGCGCCAACCCCACCCACCGCCCTTTGAAGTCATCTAGCCTGCACTCACAACCCAGCCCCTCTTCTGGGTCACCTCCCTAAAAAGAATTGGGGTCCTCTCTGGAGAATGCTCTCTTGCCTGAGGCCAGCTCCAGTGGGGGAGGGGAGACCGGCAGGCCTGGGCCTGGCTGGAGGAGATAGAAGCCTCTTTGGACCAATTTCTGCTGATGCCAAGTCAGAGGGGGCTGAGCAAGGGGAGGAGACCGGGAGGGGGAGGGGGGTCTAATGAAGGGAGAGGGCTTGTGGGGGGGATTTTGCCAGGATGATGGGGACTTGAGGAGGCACACCCCCCAGGTCTCTCTGAACTGCCCCCTCCCCCAGGTGCGGCTCACAAAAAATCCTCAGGCAGTGTAAAGGAGCTTGAAGTGTTTTCATCCCACCATCTTCATTAGTGGTCCCCCACTCCTGTCCCAGGCATTGCCCCACACTTGGCATTTCAGTCTTATGTAAGGTGTTGTCACCTGAACTTTAAGACAAGTCCCTGTAACTCCCTCTTCCCTGCACCTTCTTCATTTAGACGGTCATGCCTCCCCATGCCTATAACATCCATCTGCCATGGGGGTGGGGAAGGGTTGGGTTAGCACTGAAAGCCACCGACTCCTGGCCTGACTTGGCACGTGCACAGCCCTGGACACATTCCACTCCAAAACCCAGGCCCTTTCCTGGGCAACCCAGCGAAGCAGGGCTCAATCCCTTCCCCGCCCCGCCCCTGCGGGAAGCAGACCTCTAATCCGCCAGGAGCCTCGGAGCCAGGAGCCTCCGAAAACCATTAGGCAGCCTGGCCCCAGCCCCGCGGGGCTTCCAACCCGCCCTCGCCAGCACCCCCCACCCCGTCCTGCCGTGGGCTCTGGGCCACCGCCAGCACCCCAACCCTGCAGTCCTGGGAGCCCGGCCCAAGAGGACCCCTGCTTTAGCTCCTCGGCCTGCTTTCTACTGCAGGCTGACGCTGGGGCTGGGGCCCTCTGGTCGACGGCGCCCTCTGGCCCTCCCCTCTCGGGCTCCCCGCTCGCTCCCCACGCCCCCTCCCCAGAACTGGCGAGAGGACAACCCGAAGGAGCTCAGCCTTCATACCCAGGCTTCGGATCCCCGCACTCCCCTAGCCTCGCCAGTTTGGGGGTGACAGGGACGCGTCGGCCGGCCTCGGGTTCTCGCCGCGGGCGGGGCCGGGGTCGCGCGGCCGGCGGCGGCGGGGCGGGCGCGGGCGCGGCAGCCCCTCCCCGGCGGTGTCTTTCGCGGCTCGCCCCGCCCGCGCCGCCGTCGAGTCCCGGGCGGGCGCTGGATCGCGCGGCCCAGCCCGCACCCTGACCTGAGCCTCCTGACTCTGCTCCCCGCTCCCCCTCCCAGACTGGCGGCGTCTCCTCTTCCCCTGGGAAGCCTGCCCCAGGGGCGCATCTCCGCGGCTCCCGGTTGCTCACGATTCTGCCCAACGCGGAACCAAACAGCGCAGGTTCCCGAGTCGCGGAGACCCGGTTCGTGTCTGGCCTTGGGCAAGCACTTGACCTCTCCGAGGCTGTTTGCCCGGCTGTGAATAGGACTATTAACCCCGCCTGCCGCGTTGGGGTATTAGAGGAGCTTGGCCCAGTAAGTGGTGTTCTCGTGGGGCAGCCCGGAAGGGAAGGGACCTGTCCCTTCCAGCGGGCCAGGGGCCGTGACCTCCCAGCTTGTGCCTATGCCGGCCCCTGAGGACGAGGGGAGAGGCCCTCGGGGAGCTCTGTGCCTCACAGCTCGCCCCAGACGCCAGAAGCTGGTGCTTTCCCGTCTGTCCTCACCACCGAGGAAGGCAAGGCAGCTCAGGGGTTGGAGGGTGGGGGTCGCTCCGGGCACGGCAGGTGGTGTTGGCATCATTCTCCCCAGGGCTCCAGGTTGACAGGACTCCAGGTAGAGGTGGGAGACCTTCCAGTGAGAAGGGGCGCCCTGTCACCCTGCTGTCTGTTCCGCAGGGTCTCTGTGAAGCTGAGAAGCCTCTCCCACCGTGGCGGGGGTTGGGGGTTCAGCCTCTGTTATCACTGATTAGCAACTTTAGGAGGTTGCCCACAGGCCCAGGGGATCACAGAAATGACATCTCATGGATGGTCCCATTTGCCCACTCACGAAGTTGGATGAACCGCCCTTAAAAAAACAAAGATTTGGCAGTTGCTGAGCAGGCACCCGAATAAACCATCTAATCAAGATGGAGGCGGGCAGCCCCCATGGCGCAGCAGGTTGAGCACAGCGCTGTGAAGCTGTCTGCAGCCTCTGCAGCGCGGGTTGGATTCCCAGCCCTGGCCAGGGAGATTCCCACATGGTGTGGCAGACCTCTCCTGCTTCTCCTGCTGCTCCTCTCAGTCTTTGGTCCATCTGCTCCCGGCTCTGCCTGTTCTGCTCCTGGCTGTCTCTGGTGAAGAATTCTCACTCTCCCATGCCTCTGACTGTACCCCAGTTCTTGTATAAATAAATAAATCTTTAAAAAATAAAAAAAAATATGGAGGACAGAAAGTGCAACTGAGTGTTTATGCACAAAACCATCTATACAATGGTAGCTAATCCTGGTATTCTCATGAGATTCTAGTCCTTTCCAGCCCGATTCATAGTGTGTGTTTAATAATAGCATCTTCTCTTGCTCACCACATGCCAGAGACTGTGTGAAGCACCCCATGGGCCTAGTTCCTTTTGTTTCCACAGCTCTACTATTCATCCAGGCAAGATTCATTCTCGGAAATATTTATTGGGCATCTACTATGGGCCAGCCATTATTTTAGCTCTTGGGGCTGGGGAATATAGTAATAATAACTAATAGTCAGACAACGCCTCTGCTGTCTTGGAGCTTACAACCTAGTGAGGGAAGAAATAAATGAGAAAACAGATGGGTAACATCAGTGTCTTGAAGAAACCTGGAGCAGCATGAAGGGGAAGGGTGGTGGGCGGGCCTCCTGGAGCTGGTTGTAGGTGAGCAGGGACCCAAAAGAAATGAGAGAGTCATTCATTTGAATATTAGGGGTTCAGCAACAGAAGTAAGAGGAATAGCAAGTTAAATGGCTCTGAGGTAGGTGTTGGACAGACAGGGCCAGTGTGTGGGCCAGAAAGGAGCTCAGGGAAGCATGTGATGGGATGAGGAAAGGTACTACTAAGTCCATTTTGCATGAGGAAACTGAGGTAAAGAGAGTTTGGTACTAAGTGCATAGACCAGACGCAAACTCAGCTGCCTGGGTGTACTTCTGAGTGCACAGTCAGCCCTCCTGTCTGTCTGGCATGTGGTCTTCACTTGGCACAGCCAAAGATGGGCCTGGGCCGTCTCACTGGGCAACCAGGGTCCTGTGCTTTAAGGTGTGTTTGGTGTGTGGAATGAAAAAAAAAAAAAGGATGACTCCAACAATGCTCATCCACCCCCAACTGTTGAGCATTGTGTGGGCGGGAACCTGTAGCCCCAGTGCTGCACACAGAGCAGGGCAGGTAGTGGTTGCCTGGTAAAATGTTTGGGGACAAATGGAGGAATGTGAGTTTTGAAGTGAAGAGACTGGCATCCTAGTGAGGCCTGCAGTTTCAACAAGGAGGTTAAGCATCTTGCTGTAGGAGGGAGTCCTGGAAACCTGAGTTCAAGCCCATCACTTTGCAGATGAGGAGACTGAGGGCCAGAGCTATGGAGGCTGAAGAATGCTGTGGGGCGGGAGGGCGTCCGGCGTGCCAGGTTCTGTTACATGCGCCCCTGAATCAGAAATGCCAAGGGCTGTTCCCTGGATCAGGGTGAAGGTTTGGTTTGGTTAGAAATGGCAATGGCAGGCTTGAGGGAAACTCCACAGCAGAGAAATCTGTAATAAGTGGGGTGTGTTAGGAGTGAGGGTTGGGGAATTATGTCTTAGATAAGGTCAAATTTTCAAGGAAAGGGAAGAAATAATGGTCTAGTCAGTCTCAAGAAAGTTACGAGCATTTCCCCCAACATTCCCTGACTACCTGTTGATCTTTCCCTCCCTCGCCCCTCCCCCGCCCCTTCCCTCAGCCAATGCCTGTCTCAGAGACACTCAGGCTCTGGGCTACCTGGGTGTGCCAGGGGATACCCAGGGCTCTTCCACATCTTTCTGATATGTCTATTTGACGCAAAGGTTTTTAGAGGGGAAAAATTTCTGTTTTAGAGTTTTGTTTTGTTTTTTTAATATCAAGGCAAACAGATAATGTGGAGTAAAATGTGCACGTAGCTATGTACATGTCTGTTAAAGTTAAAACAGAAGCTTGAAATGAAAATTTTTAATTAATTAATTTATTTATACAAGCACTGGGTACAGTCAGAAGCGCGGGAGGGTGAGAGAATTCACCAGAGCCAGAGCGGGGAGCAGAGCAGGCAGAAGGACCGAAGTACACTGCTGAGGGGAGCAGTGGGCGGCAGGAGAGGTCTGGGCACCATGTGGGACCCTCCTCCGGTGGCCGGGAGCAGCCGGGGATCAAACCCGTGCTGCAGAGGCTGCGGGCAGCTTCGCAACCCAGCGCTCAACCGCTGCGCCACCAGGGAGGCCTGAAATGAAAGTATTTAAAAGTGTGTTGCTTTGAGTGGCATCCTCCCCCCTTCCCTGGGGAGCCCCTACTCTCACAGATACCCCAGGGAGAACTTTGAGAACTACTGCTTGCCAGTAGCCTCTGTATTTCCTCTCCTGCCATTGTGGGAAGGGTTGACTCCAGAATGGGGGCAGGTAAGCCACAGGGGCGGATGAACTGTCCAGAGAGAGGCAGAGCCCTGGCTGCACCCATAGTGACAAGCTGGCAGAGCCCTCCCAGGACAGGAGTAGGGAGTGTTGGTTTCTAGGTAAAGGTGTTTGGAGCTCGCTTCTCCGGTGGTGGCGGCAGAAGGGGATGAGTGTGTGTCCACAGGGGCTGGGAGGTGGCAGGTTTCAGCAAGAGGAGGCCTGAGCCACCAGCCTGGACTGGTCCTGGCACCCCGAGCTCCTCCCGAGTCCTGCTGCGGACTAGGTCTGCACACCACCACCACCACCACCAACCAGGAGAAAGAGGCTCAGGTGCCAGCCAGAGGGATGGCGAGGGAGGAGGGCTGAGAGGGAGGTCACTGGCTGAGGGCAGGGCAGGGCCACATGAGAAGGATCAGGGCTGGAGATGAGGTGGGAGCGGAGGTGGGAGGGAAGGGCTGGCAGCACGAATTGGGGCCTGGGTGGGGCCAGTGGCTTTGAGGAACTGGAATTTGTCTGGGGCTTCTCCAGTCGTGGAGAGAGTATGTCTCAGAGAAGGAGTTTACTGAGGAGAGGACTTTCTCATCTCCAAGGTGGGAGGACCTGACATTAAGATTAGGGGAGGAGGAAGGGCCCCGGGGTGTCTGGTTCCTTAGCCTCTGAAGACTGGGCAGTGTGGGCTGGTGGGAGGGCCTGCACTGTGTGGGGGGATGGACAAACTGGCCCCCAATCTGACACCACCAGCGTTCTCTGGACGCTAAGGACTGGATGCTGCTCTAAAAGCTTTACCCGGATTAACTCAATTAATCCTCACAATAACCCCGCAAGGTAGGTATTTTCATTACTGCTCATTTCAGAGATGAGGACACTGAGATATGGAGCGCTAAGTCCCTGTTCTTTTGAAAAAGTTGCCCGATAGTCTGTAAGGAAATCAGACAGAAGGCAGAAACCGAGAGCCCTTCAAGTTTGCCCATTCACGTTCATTCATTCATTCATTCATTCATTCATTCATTCAGCAGTTATAGTCAGCCAGTTTGGTGTGCTAGGTCTCATTCCACAAAAGGCTTGTTATGTGATCCACTGCGGTCCTCACCACAATCTTCCGTGCTAGTTTCCCACTTTACAGGTAAGGAAGCCAAGGTTCTGAGAGGTTACGTAATAACTCGAAGTTATGTGCTAATAGATCACAGCCATGGAGAGAGTGAGTGGCAGAACTGGAATTCATACCCAGGTCAATGAGACTCTTTGGGCTGCAGGAAGATAAGCACAAGTCAACTAGGAACTATGCAAGAAAATAGAACTAGAGGGTGTTTCTAAAAGAAATCAAAGGATTTTCCTGCATTCCTCTCTTCCCTTTATGCTCAGCTCTCTGGAAGCCAGTTCTATACCCCTGCCAGGAGGGGGCGCTCTGCTTAGTCAGGAAAAACTAGGGAGGCTGGTGAGATGGGGAAGAACAGAAATTACTGAAAAACAAAAATGAGGTATGTGATGGAGCAGGACCTTCCCAGCCCTTTGTGCCTTCTCCCCTCTGCCCTTTCTCCCCCAGGATGTCCTCTGACGGCCTCTCTCATCTTTGTCCCAGGAGTCCCTTGCTTCCAGCTCTGTCCTGTTCCTTCCTCCTGGAACAGGCCACACCTGACCCCACAGGTTATCACACAGGTGACTTCTCTGCATCCCCAGAACCTGGCAGCCCATCTACCCCTCAGGATTGACCCCACCCCCCACTGGTTTCCTGGAGTGGAATTCCCCCCAAGGGAGTAGCACTGATTGCAACAGAGCCTTAGAGATGGTAGGGATTTGGGGTGAAAGGTGACCTGGAAACGTTCTTAAGGACCATTGCCAGCAGCAGGAATGGATAACCCCGAGGTGGGGGAGAGCAAGAGTGAGGAAGCGGTGGGAGGGGGGCAGAGGGTGATGGAAGGCATTCTCCTGCTCAGAGCTAGCTGATGCCCTTCACCAGTCTGCAGGCGGGAAATGAGAGCCGGCAGCCCCTAACAGCCCTGAGCTCCCTGGCAGGGTCTGTGTGAACTTTTCCTACTTCTGCATCTCCCTAGACAGGTCCACTGACACCCCTAGGCCCCAGGGTGGCTGTTTGGGTGGAGAGTGAGGTCTGGGGAAGGACGGGCCTTGGATGATGGACTAGGTCTCCCAAACCCATGGGCATGAATTCCCTTTCCTAGTGCAGGACAGAGAAGGGAGTGTTCTGGACGCTGGGATCTCCATTTATACTCTGTGCTGGCTGACGCCCTTCCCTACCTGATTAGTTTCCCCATCCTACCTCCCGGAACCCCAAAATCCCAGTAGATGCCCATCTCTTATTGCCTTTGATCTGCTTGCAGAAAAAGAGGTCCAAGTCAAGCAGAAGGCGAGGAAGTTCTTCTCAAAGTCCCACTGACAGCTCTCGGTATGTGTTCCTGGTATAAGCATTTAAGGGGTCAGATTGGTTCAGAGTTGGAGAGAAGGGAGGGGCTCATCTTTGCCTACCTCACCAGCATGCTTGAAGTTTAAGGACCAAGCTTAGACACCTAGTTAACGCTACTGCTTCTCAGAGGTGACATCATCTTGCCTTAAATGATCCCCTAGCTCTTCCCAAGAATCTCCCCAGTCCCCTGGCTCCTGCTTGTGCTATCCGTCTCCAAGGGAGCAGAGGCCCTAGCCCTCTTCTCTTTCCCAGGCGGTGGCACTCAGCACCTAGGATCCAGGGGCCTGGCAGAGATGGAGGAGAGGCAAGCACAAGCCAACTCCTGGGGTCCTGCACGGAGGATGTATAGATCCAGCCCATCTCCTTTCTGCTCAGCCTGCTGTCAGCTGGCCAGCACTATCCCTAGAGCAAAGTGCTTCCATGCGGGAGGGAGGGAAGGCTGCTTGGTGGGAGAAAGATGAAGCTGGTCCCCCCACGTGTCAGTGAACAAATTGGGCCATTTGGTGTGATTAGTGAAGAATTCACATCTGGCCAGCAGAATCCTCCCCCCACCCCAGCCCAGCCTGGCTCCTGCTCCCCATTAGAAGCTATTTTCTCTGACGGCTCCATTTGTCTCTGTAGTGGGGGATTTGACAGCTCCCTGGCCGGCCTGGGGGGCCTGGCTCTGAGCGAGAGGCCCAAGGCCAGGCTGCTTGTCCACCCCCTTGACCTAATGCCATGAGGGATGCCATGCGCCAGCTAAGACCCAGGCACCTGTATGTCCCTCTCTCTGCTGGGTGGAGTGTGTGTGTGTTTAGGTCCACACCTGAGTGGCATCTCTAAGCTTCCCCAATGGTCTCCCTTGGACCTGGGTTTCTCATCTCTTGCGTGGTGATGGTTCTGCTTGCCATCAACAGAGACTTGTGTGTGTGAATCGTGAGGGGGAGGCAAGGGTCTGGTGCTTCCTAAAAGAAAACAGCTGGGTTTGTATAAGGGAGGGTCTGCCCCCACTTCCTTCTCCCCTCCCACCCCTCCCAGAGCCCCGCTGGGGCAGCTATCCCTCAGGAATGCCTCTGCATGGCTGCTGCACAGCTGGAAGGCTTGCCCTAAAAAGTGACTTCAAGGTGCTGCCATTGAGGGGTGTGGCCTTCGAAGTCCTGGGTCTTCCTCCCCCAGCAGTGACCCCAGGTTGCCTGTGTCAAAGGCAATTTGGGGCTATTTAAAGGAGCCTGACCTAGAGGTCACCTGGGCAAATCTCCTCCCCAGGGAATTACCACCAGATGGCAACCTGGGGCTTGTCTCCTCAAAGGTTCTCCCTAGCGGAGGGGAGCTGGGGGGGTGGGGGGCAGGGGCCAGGAGTCTGGGACCTCAGTCCTTGGATGAGAATTCTGGAAGAGGAAAAGTGTCCTAGACTTCAGCCTAGGGGAGAGCTGCTTGTCCTCGGGTTGCCATATAGTTCAGGGGTAGGCACGGAAGCATCCTGGCCCATGGCTGCCTGCAGAAAGCCGGGTAGAGTGAAGGGAGTCAGACATCTGTGATTTCTCCAGGCTCCAAACCCACCCTGAGAAATGTGACTCTCGGTTCCAGTTTTCCCCAGACTAAGGGGTTTTCAGGCATGTTGGACTTTCACTGCTAAAACCAGAGCTGTCCTGGGTAGAGTGGGTCACCCCAGCTAAAGCACACATCCAGAGGCCAGGCAGAAAGATGGAGAGGAAGGCAGTTCTTTTTTATTTAGTTTATTTACTTATGCATACAAGAGCTGGGGTACAGGCCGGAGGTGTGGGGGGTGAGAGGATTCACCAGAGACAGAGTGGGAAGCAGAACAGGCAGACTGACTGAAATACACTGCTGGGGGGCGGGGCGTGGGCGAGACAGGAGAGGTCTGCACTACCAGGGAGGCCCCTATTTAGTCCTTATTATTGTTGGTAGGTCCTCAGCCTTCTTTTCAAGGTAAAGTTGGTGTAGGGTCAGGAATGGACACAGTGCAGGTTTTCTGATCCCATGCAGACCGGGTAAAGGAGGAGTCAGAGTCCTCAGTGGTTTTTTGCAGGTCTTTTATTGGGGTTCACCAGGCATATGGCAGGCAGGGGTGCTGGCTGGGGGGCTGAGAGGCCTGCCAGCCTCCCAGCCCCCAGCAAGTCTTCACTCTATCTGGGCTCTCTGGTGTTCGTTCTGCTGCTTCTCGGCTTCTCTTTCGGCTTCTGCTTCGGCTTCTACTGGCGTCCCCGTGACGCCGCCCTCAAAAGCACAACCCTAGCTCAGCTGAATCCCATCTACCTATGCCCACACCCCACTCCAGGTACCCGCCATCAGGCATGCATTCAGGACAAGGATCCATCATCTATCCTGATGGCGGGAGGGCAGAAAAGCCTGACATTTTCTTTACCCCACAGCTAGGGAGGGGGGTAGGAGTCTGAAGGATGTCCTGATTTGAGGGGTTGCTGGGGGCAGGTAGCTTGGTCATTCTTACTTATGCTAAGGACCATGGGTTTGGGGTACGAGCAAAACAGCCAGGCTAGCCTGCTCTCCCAGGGCACCAACCACCCAACGCCCATCGCTAATTAACAGATAAACCTTCAGAACACCCCTGTGTGTGGCTTCTGGAGTTATTATCCCATTTCAGAGATGGGAGAGCTGAGATGGAGTCATTGGCCTCAGGGTTAAGTTGGGAGAGAGTGAAGCGGGGTCTCCTTGATACACACCTCTCCCCCACCATTTTACCCTAATTCCTGCTCCAGCAAAGAGGGCTATTTTCTCCAGGTGAGGAATCGTGCTCAGCCCCAAGTGGGGGTCAGGAGGAGAAGAGTCTGCTACTCCTCCCCTGAAAGTAGCCTCAACCCTACTCCCTAGACATTAATTACATAATTAACTGAGGACAGGAGGGGGAGGTCACCCTGGCAGGCCTCCAAAGGTGGAGAAGAGTTTTGGAAAACCTAGATCGTAAAGCAAACTTTGACCTGCTCTCACAGCAGCAGCTGGAGCCCAAAAGAGAGCACCTGAAGAAGCCGGCACACAGAGGAGGGTGTGCATGAGGCCTTGCCAGGGGAGGCCAGCAGCCGAGTCCTCCTCTCCAAGTTCTGGAAGCCCGGCCCACTGGGGCCAGCCCTCTCCTTCACTTGCCCCTTCCCCACCCTCACCCTCCTGCTCTGCTCAGTAACCCAGGTGCTTAGAACCCAGAGACACGGGGAGTAAGAACTGAGCATGGGCTACAAATTGGGCTTGAAGTGCCAGTTTGAAGGGACACATGGAACATTCTCAGGAGATTCGCTACTGGTTTCCCATAGGATGCGATGACTGGGCCTGCAAGCACTTAAGCTACGGAGTTGAGCCATAGCTTGCCCAGCCCCCTTTTCTGGGCCGCCCTTAACGCCTCTTTCCCAGAGGACTTGAGTGGGCAGGCTGACCTGGAGGGAGGTTTTGTCTCCCTGGAGGGGGTACCTTGCATGCTAGTGTGGGGGAGTGGTGCTGGGTCTTGGGGTGAACTCTACTTAGGGGAGGAAGACCCCTGTAGGCCTTCTTGGAGAAGCCTCAGTCCTAGGAATGAAGGGAGGTGCATTTTTTACAACCTCCGAGAGAAAGGGTCGTGTGTGTCGTCCCCCCCCCCCCACCACAGGACACGTGGTCTCCGGTCTCCGTCTTGGGGTGCTCACCTGTTTATAACCTGTTTGCATTTGCTTGAAGCCAAAGGCCACTTCCTGTTTCCACTGACAGGTCCCTGGAGAGATCAAAGGCCAGGGCCTGTGAGTTCAGGGAAGAGGAATTGAGGATGGCCAACCAGCCACCCTGTAATGGGAGGGTTGAAATTTATGTGGAGAGCTGGAGCACGGCCTGGGCCAGCTTCCCAGGACGCACAGCCTAGGACTGGCTGGGCCTATCCTGTCCAGACCCCTCCACCAGGAAGCCAGGTCATCTCTCCACCCCTGAATCCTGACCTCCTGGCACAGTCTGTGCCCGATTCCTCCATGACCGTGTCCTCAGCCAGGTTTTCCTGGTCCCTCGCCCAGCGCAGGGCTGCCTCCAGAGCATAGGCTGAAGCCAGAGGAGAGAAGGGGAGATATGGGCCAGTAGCTACCCCCAACTCTCCAGGGGTGGGGGGTGGGGTGGGGGACGGCTCTGGGAGGGTGGGCTGGTGCCATGGCTGTCATTCACGCACTCACGCGGGAGGAATGCAGACGGCAGGGCTGCCCTGTGGTCACGTCTCCGCCCCACCGACTGAGGTAGGCGCCCAGGTACCCAGCCTGTGGGCCTTGGGAGCCCGCCAAGCTGCTGATGAAAGGCACTACAGATTAACCCTTTCTTGGCCACACCCCCTTGCTGCCTTGGACTGCCTGGTGGTCGCCAACCTCCAAGGGTGAGAGGCTGGAGCGAGGCTGGGCTCTTAGGCTAAAAAGTGGTCACCCTTGTCCAGCGGGCTGGCAGGTCCCTCCCACTAACCTCAGGTCCCTTGGGTTGGAGGGCTGACACATCTAAGAGTCGGGGTTCCCAATAACAGCCTCCATTCCTATTCCCTCACACCCCCCCAACCCCCCCGCCCCAGCCAGGAATCTCCCCTGGGAGTAACCAACTTCCCATGCTGATGTGCCCCCTCCGGGAAAGTTCCTATAGCTCAAGAGCACTGGACAGAGAGTCTAGAAACTCATGTATTCAATTAAAGCTCACTTTAAGGGCCTCCCCGGTGGCGCAGCGGTTGAGCGCTGGGTTGCGAAACTGCGCACGGCCTCTGCGGCGCCGGTTCGATCCCCGGCTGCTCCCCGGCCACCAGAGGAGGGTCCCACATGGCGCGCAGACCTCTCCTGCCGCCCGCTGCTCCCCTCAGCAGTGTACTTCGGTCCTTCTGCCTGCTCTGCTCCCCGCTCTGGCTCTGGTGAATTCTCTCACCCTCCCGCGCTTCTGACTGTACCCAGTGCATGTATAAACAAAACAAACAAACCAGCAAACAAATAAATAAAGCATGCCTCTATTAAAAAAAAAAAAAAAAAAAAAAAAAAAAAAAAAAGCTCACTTTAAGAGCTGAGGGGAATCAGCTCGACTGTTAGAATCAGCTTCCAGTCTCAATTTCTTCAATCTGCAGAATGACAAGATCAATAGTTCAAAATGTGGGCTTATTTATTTGTGTCTGTTTTAGTAGCAACCTGCATTTCTCCCCCAATCAGAATCTCAGGTAGCAGAGAGTTTGTGGTTGAAGTAGAGAATGATGCCTCCTATCCCCTGACCCATCTGTCTTATGAGGACGCCTAGGGAGGGTCCAGGGAACAGTTGGGAAGCGCTGAGTTCTAGCCTGGAGTGAGATCCTTTTGGGCTCTTGTATGTGCATCTGTGGGGTGACACGGAGACATCTCTGTTCAGAGGGGAAGGTGTGAGCAGGCATTTGCCTGAGCCCGGTGTCCCCTGTGGGGCATCCCGTGGCTCTGGACTCCTGCTTGCAGGATCTGGTGCTGGGTACTGTGCTGTCCACAGGGTGCTGTGCCGTGGGCCTGTGGTTGTCATTTGGGGTCTGAGCTGGGGCCTGAATGGTTCTCTGCTCTGTGTTTCAATGGACCCACCAGTCCTCTTGTTCTATTCTGCTAAGAGGTGCAAGAAACCAGGCATGCACAAGGGTAGCTGGTGGGCAGGTTGAGAGGGCAAAGTTCTTGCAGCCAAACCTGCCTCAGAGTTGAGATCCCTCAGCTGCTCTGCACCCTCTACTGCAAGTGAATCTTCCAGACATCAAAGCACTTTGGTAACCCTTACTGAACCAGGCCATGGCCTGGGAGCTCCTAAATCTCTTCTCCATCTGTGGGTTGCCCCCTTCTCACCTGAGGGCTAGGAGCTCCCAAATTTCTTCTTCATCTTATCCAGACTCCCTGGGGTACGCACTCCTCATCTGAGGGCTGGGAACTCCAAGAGGGCCAGGAAGTTGGAGGTCCAGTCAGGAGGCAGTGCCAAGTACGGGCAGGAAGCCAGGAGGCCTGAAGCCCAGGTCTAACCCCCATCCACCCACTTACTCCTCAGTGGTCTCTAAGAGCCTCACTGCCCTGGGGGGAGTTATGCCACCCTGGAGCTGAGCATCCGGGAGGGAGAGAGAACACAGTAGCTGTACTAGGAGAAATGGAGAGTAGACATCAGGATGACTTCCCAACCTTATGTGCAAGTATAACTCATCTCCCTTGAAAAGTGGTGCCTGGGCTACCCCTTATCCAGCTTATCACCATCTCCAAGAGAGCATGACTAGAAGCCTGGAATTCATCCTTATTTTTTTTAAAATATTTATTTATTTATATAAGAACTGGAGTACAGTCAGAGGCGAGGGAGGGTGAGAGTCAACGACAGAGCAGAGAGCAGAACAGGCAGACGGACCAAAGACACTGCTGAGGGGAGCAGTGGGCCAAGTCCGGAGAGGTCTGCTGCGCCATGTGGGTAGCTCCCTGGCCGGCCGGGAATCGAACCTGCACTCAGAGGCTGTGGACAGCTTCACAGCACGGCGCTTAACCCACTGCACCACCGGGGAGGCCCCTGGAATTCATCCTTAAGGTCCACTTCTTCCACCACCACTGGGCACAAAGCCCCATCCCTTCTGCAGTCTTAGTCGTTCAAAGGTGCCTGCTTTTCTTTCCACTTCAATTACTCTGGGCTCGATTGATGCCTTTTCTAAACCAGTCCCTGAGACTCTTGCAACAATGGCTGGTTCCCCTGGCTCCAGGGGGGCACACCCCCTCCCCCCCACCCCGTGCCTCCTCCGCACTGCACTAAGAGGGATCTTAGAACACAGGTTGGAACATGCCACTCTCATGCTCAAAAACCTTTGATGGCTCCCCATTGCCAGCAGGATAAAATCCCAACATTGCCTGGCATTTATAGCCTGCCCTGATCTGGTGCCAACTTACCTTGCCAGCCTGGCCCCCACTATGTACCTCACCCCCTTCAACTCCAGCCACATCCAGTGGCTTGTTTTTACCCCAGACCTGCCTGTACTTTCATGGCCGATCGTCTTGGCTCCCAGACAAGCTTGTTCCTGGCACTTACAGTATTGTGGGGGAGAAAGATTAATCACATAATCCCATAAATAAATATATCCTTACAAACTGTGATAAGTTCAGAGTGTCTTCAGGAATTCTAGGAGAAGTTTAACGGGGGTGGAACAGACTTAGATGGGGGGCTCAGAAAGGACTTCCAGGCAGAAGAGGCACTTTAGAGTCTTGGATTCGAGTTCCTTCAGCAGCACCGTTTCGGATGTCTGCGCGGGTATCTTGGCAGTCTCGTCAACACGGATTTCCCCGTCTGCACACCCAAAGTTCTCGGTCCCTCCACCTAGCTTGTATTTCATTTTCCCATGAACTGGAATCTGTCTCGTGGACTAGAGCCCCCAGATTTCGAGCAACTGAGAGCAGGGGGTGTGGCTCCTTGGCTCTTTGGACACTGTCATGCAGCACACAGTAGGTCTGGAATGCAGCAGACCTTTAATGAGTGCGTTTATATTTTGGAGACGAGCATGGGGACATATGTAGACCTGAGAACAAGAGATGTTCTCAGAGAGGTGTCTAGTGAGGCTGGGCACAGAAGTGAGGGGCCGGAGAGGTGGTCTGTTAGTCATCCCTGTCTCCAGAGCTCTGTTCTCACTCTGTGTAGATGACTCACAGGGGATACTTCTCAACATGCCTTGGAATCCTCCTAGTCTGACCTAGGAACCTGCATTGCACTTGCCCTGCTCTCCCCGCTCCAGTGGCTGGTATCTGGACAGCGAGGGGCTGGGGAAGGGTGGCAAGGAGGCTGTCTTTCCTGCCCAGAGCTGATGCTGGCGTCAGAAGCCATGGGTGTCATCAGCCCTCAATCTTGGCTTCCTTCATCAGCCCCCAGATGATCCCAATCCCAGCAGCGCCCCCTGCGGGCTGTTCTGCTGACCTGACTGTTTATGGGGTGGGGGTGAGTGGGGGGAAGGTGCCCTTCTTTCCTTTGGCCCCACTACTGTCACTAAATTCTCCCGCCCGCCCCCGCCAGTTCCTTGGGGCAGAGCGCAGAGGGAGAGA
Organism: Talpa europaea; assembly: GCF_964194135.1. Taxonomy (NCBI): domain Eukaryota; kingdom Metazoa; phylum Chordata; class Mammalia; order Eulipotyphla; family Talpidae; genus Talpa; species Talpa europaea. The sequence continues at coordinate 115,892,136 of NC_140074.1, read as the reverse complement.
AGGGGTTCACCAGCCTGGCTCTGGGAGACAAGGGAGAAGGAGGGAGCTTGATCTGTGAATGACCCTAACCGTGGACTGCCTCTTCACACACTCTCCCCCCACCTGCCGACCCCCCGCAGCCATTGCCAGCACACCGGGCAGCAGGCAACACCCCAGGTTTCTGAGTCTCCGACTTCCGGGCTTTCCCATCATTGGAGAATTTTGGATCTGAGTAAGGGGTGGGATGAGCCTGTTAAGCCCACGTCGAGGCTGAGGAAAAGTTGGCCCATCAAATTCTAGCCCAGTCCCTCGGAGCCAGGGCATTGGGCCAGGGCCTCAGGCCAGAGCCTCCTTTAGGAATCTTCTAGTGTGATGGTGAAGACCCAACCCCTGCCTCAAGGAGCCCCCACCCTAATCTGAGCCTGGAGACATAGCCCCCTTTGGGAGCATACCCCCGGTGCTAAGAGTCTTGGGATGAAACCAGGACACATGCCTGAGCCTCTGTCCTGAGCCTCTGTCCACAGGGCAGCCGACTGCCCCAGCCAGAGGGTCCCTCAGTTCCTGCCTGTCCTCAGATAAGCTGTGTCTGGCATGGCACTGCCGGCTGCCTTGCTGCAGAGGCCAGGAGAGTGCTGGTGCTGGCAGCGCAGGTGGCCAGGTGGCGGGCAGCAGGTGAGGAGCGGGGGAGGAGGAATGTGCCTCAGGCCAGGTAGGATGCCACTGGACAGTCCCAGCAGCCGCACCCCCCTTGACCTGCTCACCCCAGCTCCTGCCTGCCAGGGTCCTGGTCCCTCTGCCAGGGTCACAGTCAGGTCCTGAGTTCCCCTGGGAGGAGACGTGGCCTCCAGGCACGGGGGTGGGAAGGGTGTGGGGTGGGGGTCGTCATTGCCACACTGCCATTCCGCGAACACTGACCCTGGGCTGACTTATAATCCTCACAGTTAAACATTCCATTACTCCTGCTGTACAGGACCAAGGCTCAGAGTGAAGAAATCCCAGGTATGATTTATCCTGTGCGGCCACCTTATATGGAGAAGCTGGGATGGGGGATCCCGAAGGTCAGGAAGAATGGACTGGCAGCTCCTGGGAGGTTGAGAAGGGCCAGGGATTCAATCAGAGGGATTAGGCATGGGCTGGGAATGGGGACAAAGGGGCGACACCAGCAGCCCACATCATGCCAGACCCTCCTTTCTGACGGGAGCAGGTGGGGAGATGGTGGCTCCCCAGAGCCCCTGATCTCAGCAGAGAGCCCACCCTGGGGTGGTGGCCCAGGATGCTCTGCGGTCACAGGCGCAGGGTAAGCATTCCCGAGACCCCCTGTCCCTCACCGTCCTCTCCTGGATGACGCCTCAGAACATGGGCAGGGGCCCAGACTGGCGAGCCCAGGGAAAGACTGCCCGTCTTTGCTCTCCAGTGCGTCTGCTCCCCCCCTCCTCTCCCCACCAGCTTCCCTCCCAAACACTCAGTCATTCATTCCCCAGACCACCTACAAACCACCCATTTGCCCAGACCACACAGCTCCTCTGCCCAGCTCAGCTCCTGGGATAATGGCCACCCCACCCCCATCCTTCCAGGACCCACCCCCAAGCCTAATTACCACCTTGGCACCTCCGGGGCAAAGGGGGGCAGTGACCTCCGTTTTTGCTTGGAGGTCTCTTGGGCACAGGAGGCCTGTTTTCCTCTGGACATCAAGGGGCAGGAACAAATTAGAGCCCCTCCATGGAGCCCCCCTCTGGTCTCTCCCCACCTCCTGTCCCCTCCACCCCCCAGTCTCTGGCTACTGGGGCAGGGCAGGAAGGCAGGAAGGTGGAGACCTGTTTGCTCCTCAGTCCCCCGGCGCACAGTGAGGGGATTGAGGAAGGAGTAGACCTAGCCTGCCCTCGGGTACAGGGTCAGGAAAGACTCCAGAAAGAGCACTGGACAGGGAGTCAGGAGTCAGAAGACTGAGATTTGGTTCTGCCACCCACATCTGCTTGCACATCCACTCAGTTTCCTTCTTCTCACTCCTAGTGTATGAGAAGACACCTTATCTCCACCATCTCTAAGGGCTCTCTCCTGGGAGAACCCCAGGGAGGTGCTGACTGAGGGTCTCTGAGGGACCTATAGCAAAGAAGCAGAGAGGAGTAAGTGGATAGAAGAGGGCAGGTGGTCAAGACAGGGAGACCAAACAGGGTCGGCCTGACACTTGTCAACACTGAGTAGGAGGTGGAGGTGAGCACTGTGCCAGGCAAGGGGGATAGGAGTCATGAAGCCCTTGGAGCTTCAGAGCTGGTGTGCTCTGCTCCCCATAGTCAGCTCCCCGGGGGAGGGCCTCCCGAAAGTGGCTTTGGGAAGTGATCCTGGAGAGGGCCCTCGGCCTTTCCCTCAGCAAAGTCCACACTGATCCAAGCCCTGGGAGCTGGACTAGCCTACTCCCAGGGCCCACTGGGGCCCTGGCTTAGCGGAGGTGCCCAATAAATGTGGGATGAATGAATGGGGATAGATAAGCTAGGAGAGACTGGGGCAATCCAAATGTGTGAGCTGTACCTGTTGCTTGAGGTACTGGGGTTGGCAGGGAGAAGGGAGAGCTAGCTCTGTGTGTGTGTGTGTGTGTGTGTGTGTGTGTGCACGCACGCGCTGGGGAGGGGTGTTGGTGGGTTTACCCTCACCAGTCAGCACTGAGCCAGGTCTAGGCCCTGGGGGCCAGGGCCACCAGGCTGGGCCAGGGCGGATGAGGTGGTCTCTGTGGGGTCCCTCTCAGGATCCCTCCTTCCCCCATAATTACTTCTGATTAGCTTCACCACAACAGCCAGACTGGAAAGAGAGGGGTGTTCGGGACATGGAGGGAGGGGACAGAGTAGAGCAGAGCGCTCAGGACAAGCCATCAGGGTCCCCAGCTGAGCTCCCACCCCGCAGCTCAACACACACACACACTCCCCCCCCCCCCCAATCTGGAAAATTCCAAAGAAGCCCCATCTACACAAACCAGAGAGCAGCAGCAATGATTCAGGGAAGTCAGGCCCTTTAGACAACTCACCCATATTATTAACTCAAAATGCCCCTTCCAGAGTTCCTGGGAGGGAGGCGGGTAGACACAGCTTCTAGGAAGGGGGAGCAAGGAGCAGAATAAGCACTTCCGGCCAGGAGGGCGCTCTGGCAGCCCAGTCCACTGTCAGGACTTGGGGCCAACCAGGAGCAGTCCTCTCGCCAGTATTCAGAAAACTCTTCCCGGTGTCCAGCTGCCCTGCCTGCCCGGGCCGCACTAGACTGAGGGATCTGCAGACACTCTTGCACCCACGGGCCGCCCGCCCACTCCTGGGGGACAATCTCAGAAGGCCAGGAGGCTGGGGGCCCTTCCCTCTAATCAAGTGGCAGGACCTCCCTCCTACTCTCCACAGGCCAAGTGAACTCAGGTCACTCACAAGCCCCTACTCTTGATTTCCAAGAAGGATCCTGGGGTGGAGGGAGGAACAAATGGGGTAAGTGTCCCACCTTAACTGACTGCTTTGGGGTAGAGAGCTAGGAGCCAGGCACTGGCGGACCGGGAGGAAGAGTCCATCTTTGGAGAAACTATTACCATCACCAACCATTTCTGAGCCGAGACAGACGGCCGCATTGCTGGGGGCAGGAGAGTGCCATCTAGGTGTGTGTCCACACGATGACAGAGCCACCTAAGGCCGCATTTGCCCTTGCTGGGTGACCCGGGATCATGTCATCACTGGCCATATTAGCTGACATTTTAAAAAACTTACTCTACGTCTGAGCACCAGGCTTCTGTGCTTTACAAACGTGTTCACTGAGCCCCGACTTTCCGGAAGCTCCAATCCCTGCCTGCGAGGCCTCTGGGTGGGGGTCTTCCCTGGCTAGCCCCTGCCCCGGCAGAGCCTCCAGTCTGACCAGGAGACGCAACAGATGAACAGAATGGGCACTCCTGACCCAGCCACCTCCCCACCTTTCCAAAGGGAAGCCGGGCTTTTAGAGGTGCAAGGGGGCAGAGGCACCCAGGCTTCCCCGAGGACCAGGACTGAGTCCTTGGCAGCGGTGGGCTGCCTGGAGGAGGCACTCGCCAGGGCTGGGCGAGGAGGAGGCCGCCCCGGCGGCGCTCCCACGACCGGGGCAAGGCAGTCTGGGCGCCGTCTCCGGTCCCGGGGCCTGCGGTCGGGGCACCGCGGGGCCGTGTTTGAGCCGGTCAGCTCCCCGCGGAAATTACAGGGGCGCTCAGCGCTGCGGTCGCGCCCCCCGGGGCAGCGCCCGCTGGTTGGAGGCGTTTAAATTGAAAGCAGCTTTGGGGAGAGGGAGCGAGCGCGGGCCTCCGAACAAGGGGAGGGGGCTGCCGGGCACAGCGACCCCATTGTCTGCGCGCTCCGAGGGGCGGAACCTTGCGGTGAGCGCGGCGCCCCCTCCCCAGGCTCGGGCCCAGCGCTGCTCCCAGCCTGTTCCCACGCTGCCCAGCTGGCCGTCGCCCCGGCCCCTGCCTCACCTGGGACCCGGGCCAGCAGGAAGCCCGGCAGCGCACACGCACACACTTCCTCCGAGAGGCCCTCCCGGACTCGCAGGCACTGAGTAGTGATGGAGGTCAGGGGAAGTGGGATGAGTCCTCTGACAAGCTCCGTGACCTTGGGCAAATTCCCTCCTCTCTCTGGGCCCCAGTGTCCCCTATAAAATGTTCTTAATTCTCCCTGTCTAACTCTCTTAGTTGTTTTAAAGATGACTTGAACCAATGCATGGGAGAGAGTTAATGAAAACTATGAAGTATTGCAGACACCTGAGGAATCATAAATACCACGAATAACTTCCTTGCTCCCTGCGCTTCGCAGGGCTGCTGCACTAGTACACAGGTGTGCTGGGGATGGGGCTGGGGTGGAGGGAGGAGTGAATCAGTCAACAGCTTGGAGGTGGGAAACCAGGTGGACTTCCTGGAGGAGGGGAAAGTGGAGCAGGGCTAGAAAGTGAAGGGGACAGGAGCAGAAAAAGGAGAGATGTCTCTGCTTCTTGGGGGAAGGTCAGAAGGAACCAGGAAGGAGAAAGGGCTCTGTAAACTGAACAGGGCCTGCCTGGGGCCTGCAGCCAGGAAAAGATTTGGGGAGAGGGCCTGTTTGCTCAGTTATTGGGTGGCATGTCTTCTGGGAAGGCAGATTGGTGGCAGATCAGTGGTGGGTAGGGGCGGTTTCGGTGCTCCTGGGGAATATGGGGTGCTTCCCTTGGCCTCCTGCTTGTTCTCTTCCCCTCCCCTGGGCTTTGGGCACCGAGAGGCTGGTTCCTGGGCTCCAGGTGCCAGGTGCAGGCACTTGGCTTTGTTGTTTCCTTTGCTTCCAGCAGCAGCAGCAGTGGAAGGTTGTTTGCCAGGCCTGGTGCCCAGGGACGTGTCCACTTGCTCCGTCCCTGGTAGAGCAACATGTTTCTGTTCTACTTCCTGGAGATCCCCAGTGGGCAATGAGTTCTGAATGGCAAAGCCCGTGGTAGCAGGCCCCTGTTGTGGTGCCTGATGCAGGCATACTGGGTGACACGGTGGAAAGTGGCACCTGGCCAGAGGGATGAGGAGGTCTGGAAGGATTCCTGGGAAGAGGAGACTAAGGGAAAGGAGGGAAAGAAGAGGTGAGGCCAAAGGGGAGGGGGTAGAGGGACCGAACCAGGTGTTTCCCCCAGAGGAGGGGACCCTGTCAGATAAAGTTCCTTTCTAGTCCTCACTCCATCACTGACACCCCCTCCCAGCCCAGCCCCTCCTCCAGAGCATCTCAAAGAGGGCTTTGATCTGGCAAAGGGGACAAGATCTACAATGGGCTTGCTTTGGGGAACAGACCAGGCCCAGAGACCCACACGCTCTGTCTGTCCTCTCTTATCTCCTCCCCTGGCCAGAGTAGCTGATGAACCCACCCAGGCTAGCTCACTCACCTCCCTGGCATGCCCTGTGCTTGTGCCAGCTGGACACAGGGCAGGAATGGCAAAGGAAAAGAACCAGGGAGCCTAGTAAGGGGTGGCGGCTGCCCAGAGTGACCTGACTGGGCCACCCTAGTTCGGGGACTTGGTTGGACCCAACCCCTCCTGGGGCAGGAGTCAGGATTTCCCTTTGGTGGGTGGAGGGTGGGACCCTGTCCACAGACTCAGGGGAATTCCAGGGAGACAGCCCCCCCCTTAAATCACATCCTTTCCTTTGGAAGATAGCAAAGCATTCACCCTGACCAGTTTCTCCTTCCTTGGTCTTCTCCCTGGGAATTTGGTGGTGGGGTAAGATCTGGACTTTGGATAGCCCCATAACAGTAGCGTCCAGCATCATTGCTGGTTACAAAACTTTGCATGCATGCTCACTGCTGCTCCACAGCGAGGAAACTGAGGCACAGAGAGTTTTAGTTAGCTTGTCCCCTGAGAACTATGGAACAGGGAGCCCAATACAGGTTGGTCTGACTTCAGAACGTACTCATTTAACTACTTGGCTGCAGATTGTGTGATTCCACACCCTCCTCTTTTTCACCAGACCCGTGTTTCAGTGAGTCACAGGTGCAGCAGCAAGTCCTGACGCAGCGTCCTTGGTGGGGCAGCAGCAGGTGGCAGGGGAGTGAGGAAGACACTTGTCATGTGTCCTGATCTGGGCCCTGGAAAACTTCTTGGAGGAGGATGGGCAAGAGGTGGCATAAGAGGGGAAGGAGAAGAGAGGTTACCAAGGTGGTTAGGAGCCCTGGCAGTTCTGGGACAGTGGGAACAGCCACTTCCAGGGAAATGACCTTGTTTGAGAATAGAGTGGCAGACAGAAAAGAGTCTGGACTGACTCTGTCCTCTCGCTCCCCAGCCGAGGTAAGAGTGGCTTCAGATTCATACCCAGGGGTGGGGTTGGGGACTAGTGTGGGGGGTGCAACAGGGGCTGGGCCTCATGACCTTCTGAGAAAGCATCCTTTTCCCACCCCTCCCCCCAGTGCCCACCCTTGCTCCCAGCTGCAGGCCACTTGAAGCCACTCTGAGGCTGAACCCGGAGAGGGCCAATGGAGCTCCCCCAGGGCTAATTAGCAGCAAACACCTGCAGGTGAACATCTGCTCTTCTCCTAGGGGAGGCCCATCCTGTTCCCCCAAAGGTACCTGTCTTCCCACTACAGAGGTGGGACTGCCTGCACCAGCACCCGGGGCTGGCAGAGCCAAGAGCAAGGATGCGTGTGCTGAGGGCCAGCCTCCAGCAAGAGGCTGGGAAGAGGAGACTAAGGGAAAGGAGGGAAAGAAGAGGTGAGGCCAAAGGGGAGGGGGTAGAGGGACCGAACCAGGTGTTTCCCCCAGAGGAGGGGACCTTTTACAGCTGTGTAAAGTGTGAGGGTAGACGCCTGTACCTGAGGTCCCAGATGAGACCTGCTGGCTCAAGGCCGTCTGCATTTTGCAAAGGGGCAAGCTGTGGCTCAGGTGGGAAAGGGACTAGCTCAAAGCCCCACTGAGGCCAAAGACTGCGTGCTAGTCAGTCTCGCCTCAATTTGGGCTTTTTTCCGGTTCAAGGTGCTAAGGGTCTGTGCCCAGCACAGACCACCATCTCCATCCCCCAGTTCCTCCCGGCCTCTGCCCCGGACCCAGGGGTTGGCCCACAAAGGAACCCAAAACTCCAGGGAGCAGCTGTGGTGTTGCCTTGGTCCCTCCAGGAGGCCAGGGCAGGTGACAAGGCCACCAGGGCCCTCTGCAGCCCATGCGGAGGCCCCTGCCCACTTCTCACCGGTTTCTGCTGATTGGCTAGTAGTCACGGCTGACCTTCATTGCGGCCTGCTATGTGGCTGTGAGGCACTGGACTAGGCCTTTCAGCAGTTGACAAGTTTAGCCCACAAAACGGCTCTGTGAGGTAGCTCCTGTTACTCTTTCCATTTTACAAATGAGGAAACTAAGCCTCAGGAACTTGCTCAAGATCACACAGCTGTAGCAGTGGAGGCAAGATTTATCCAGAATCTTCTCTCATCGGCTCTAACTGCCCTTTGGTGAAATGGTTGCTGAGGTGTCACTCACTGTCTAACGGGGTCCGGCTGGCCCGCCCTCTGACCGCTTCCTTCCCTGGGGAGAATGGCCTGCCTCTAAGCCCCGGGTGCCTGGCTGCAGCAGAAAGTCGGACCAGCTGTGAAGCCAGTTTCCCTCTTGCTCAGCCCTGTCACAAACTGGGGCTCCAGCTCCCTCCAGAATCAGAAAGAAATGACTTGGGGGTCCCCGGTGTTTGGAAAGTGGTTGACGGTGCAGACTCACCTCCTGCTCCTTGTGGGCTGGGGGACCTCGGGCAGGCCGCTGCCCTTCTCTGTGCCAGGCAGCATCTTTGCAGCGAGGAAATGAGAGCGGCGGCTCTGCCGGCTCGCGAGAGGATGGCTGGAGAGGCGGCAGAGTGCGGAGCAGCCCCTGGCCGGGAAACGCTCTTGCTGTTATTATTAGCTGGAGAATCAAGAGAGGACTGTTTAAAAAGGGAGGCCAGGAAATATGGGCAAGTCTATAAAAAGGACACGGTTGACTGGGGGAGGAGGGCCGCTTTCCTAATTTTTCAAGACCCAGGGTTCCCGAGAGGGAAGGAAAGGGTGGATGGCTTCCAGGTGACATTCTTCCTTTCCACCCCCACCCCCAGGAGGATAAAAATTCCTCACAGGTTTCTGTGCGCTTTCATGTGGAGCCTGCCTAGCCCTGGCTAGCATTCCTCTGCCCCTCCTGCCAGTTGGGGGCTGGTGGAGGGGGTCATTAGCCCCTTTTACAGCTGTGTAAAGTGTGAGGGTAGACGCCTGTACCTGAGGTCCCAGATGAGACCTGCTGGCTCAAGCAGGTGGCCTGGCTGCCACCCGCCAAGGGGCTTTGAGGTTCAGGACAAGGGAAGGAAGACTATCCGGGTGGATGGATGTTCATAGAGGGAGCTGATGCTTGTGATGGGGACCAGGGAGGACAGGTTTGCTCATTTCCTCCCCCCATCCCTGTCCTGAGGACCCCTGGCAACAGAGTTCCACGTGGACAATGAGAGGACATGCCATGTTGTCCCAGGGAATGAGAATCCCAGCTCTGTCCCTGCCCCTGCACCTCCCTGGCTTCTGGAGGGTGGGCAGGACTTAGGGATATGTCCAACCCAACTGGTCAGAGCTGGAGAGCCAGGGAAGATGCAGGAGGAACCTCCAAGGATGGGGAAGTATGGGCAGGCTTCCTGGAGGAAAGGATAGGAAAGATCAAGGCCAGTGAGGGAATGAATCAGCAATGAGGGGGTCTGGGCTGGATCTATAGGACTGAGGACACAGAGACCTGCCCTCCCAACCCTCTGTCCTATGCATGCAGGTTCCTCTATCAGCTATCATCTGTTCATCTTGACCCACTTTATGTTTAGTATTGAGAATACGAACCCCAGATGCCCCTTCTCTCTCAGCTGGAAGTATCCAGTGATAGGACCAGCTGTCATAGTGAGCTTCTCTTCACTGAAGTTCTGTAAGCAGCTACTGCAGGAAGGGACCCCACAAGGGCTGGGTGCTCCCCTATGTATCCTCCAAAGTATCCTTCCTGCTCTGGAGTGCTGTGAGGTCCTCTACCTTCAGCTCTGCCCTTGAGGTAGCTGCTTCATCTACCTCTCCTTCTCTCCATCTCCCTGACCCTCTTCCCTGCTCAAGCCTGGCCAACATGACCCAAGCAGACTTACATATCCTTCCCCCAGTGCCTCTCTACCTCCTATCTGGCCTCTGCTGCAGCCAGGGCTATCCTGGAGGACCTTGCTATTAAGTGTGGATTTCCCTCGCTCACAATCCTTCCATGGCTCCCTATTGCCTACAGAAAAACAACCAGACTACTCCGTCTGCCTTTGAAGACCCTCTCTGAGCAGGCCCCAGGCTCTTCACTTTCACACATGACGTCTGCTCCACCTCCAGCACCTGCCTGACTCCTTGCCAACCAATTCACTTAGAAAACCCAGTTTCTACTTCCAATCTAGATTGACAATTGCACCAATGCGGTGTTTGCTGGGAGAGTTTCCTTGAAGGCAAGGCCATGTCTTTTCCTGTTTCTGTCTCCAGAACCCAGTAGGGCTCAGCAAATGGAAACTGATAGTGAATCCATTGAGTGAATAAATAGGCATCCTTCTGCCTGAGGCCCTCCCATCTGCCTAGCACTGCTTGTTGGAATCTTTCCCATCCTTTGGTGACATCTCTCATGGCTAGCATGGCTGGGCACTGTTTTAGGCCAGGGGTGTTAGCTGCCGGGCCTCGCAGCCCTCAGAGGAGGCAGACAGGAGCAAGCCCACTGTGGCCTCCCTGCTTCAGAGCGAGGGACAGCCCAGAGAGGCTGAATCCATGGCTGGGCCGCCCAGCCAGGGAGTGGGAGCCTGGGTCAGCCCCCAAGCTGCCCTTTTGCTCTCTTGGCCTTGAAGGAGTCCTTACCCCACACCATCTCCAGCCCAGGCTTCCCCAGTTCAGATGGGTGGGTGTGCAATAAAGGGATAAAGCTGAAGTATTGAATTTCTTTTTCAAATGATAGTGAATGCAGCTTCTTATTTTGTGTTGGAGTCTTTTTGCCTGGTAACGTGGTAGATGCCCCAACTGGGTGATGAGCCATTTGTTTCTGACATGGAAAGGCATTTAAGGGCAACTTCCTGGATCAAACCAAGGATCCAGGCCCTTGGGCCTTCCACCTACTTCCTCAGGGGCATCTTTCCTCAAGGAGGATGAGAGGGCCAGGCCTCAGCATCCACTGCTTTCTTCTTACACTGGCAGCTCCTGTGACAGGGGGCTGCTGGGTTCTGGGTGCTCCTGGGTTCCCGCTTGGAGCAGAGAAGGGTTCCCTCCAAACTAGGAAGTGATTCCCCTGCCCTACCCAGGAGTCAGACCCCAATCTTACCACTGTCTCCCTCTGCTATGGCCCCCGCTCTGGTTCACCCACCAGAAAACCTGCACCCTTTGGGTCCCTTGCTGGGTCCCTGAGGTCCTGCCTTCCTTGCTGCAAAGTTGGCTCCCAGGCCCCACCAGGCTCACCTGCTTGGCTTCTGTCCCGAGGACACAGAGATGTTATCCCTGGGGGCATGGGCCTCAATAGGGGTATTGTTCCCACCCTGTCCAGGGCAGAATCAGGGAGGAACAGGACAGCAAGTGGGAATGTTCCAGGTGCCACACAGGCTGGCTTTGTCCTCCTCCCCCTCCTTCTTACTCCCTGGTTGGCCCCCTCCTTCTCATCCCCACCCAGACCTCAGGCCCTCCCTGGCCCCTCCATAACTCATCCATAGCCTGGGTCATGGCAGGGGTGGGACTCGGGGTGTCCTAGGGCCTTCTCCAAGAGCAAGGTGCCCAAGGTGTCCCCTCTACACAACAGTGCTCTCTGGAGCAGGGCCTTTGCACAGGTAGGCCCAGCCCTGCCTTCCCAACATATCAGCTCAGTCACCCCTGGCTGGGGGTCACCCTGTCCAGTCCTTGACCTAGGCCTGCCCCCTCTTTTCCATGTGCCAACCAAACCCAGTTCAACCTTAACTGCCCCATGGACACTCCTGGGCACAGTTACACCATAAGCTCCAGGGACAGAACAGCCTGCATGTCAGCTCCCAAGAGCTGACTGCTGGGCCAGGGCTCCTGGATTAGGCCCCCAGCCCTGCTAGTAGCTGTGTGACCTTGATGAGTCACTGCACCCTGAGGCTTCCTTGGTCCCATCTATAAAACAACAGCATTGGATGGTCTTCCCTAAGCTCCTGTTCACCTTGTGCAACTGCCTCCTGGCAAGTGGAGCTGCTGGAGGCTGACCTGAAAGAGAAAAGAGCCCCCACCCCCAGCCTCTGCCTACTCTTCACCTCCAGCCTGAGCTTTGTCCCCAAAGCATGAGTGACAGCCAAAGAAAGCTAATGGAGACCTGCGTGCTGTGAGTGAAACCGATCCCCAGCTCAGATCCAGTTTCTCCTCTCAGCTGGCCCCCAGGCCTCCTCGCACCTGCTCTGGTCCCCTTTGTACGTTAGGCCAGGAGGCTTGCTGTCTTTCATCCACCTCCCGCCCCATTCACGCCTTAAGCCTGGGGCACCGCCTCCCGCCAGGGCAGGATTGCTGTAGGCTGGGTAGTAGGCACCCCAGAGACACCCCAGAGCCCTACTTGCCTCCCCCTTCCTCTCACCTGGAAAGATTGCAGGGCAGGGAGATGGGTTGGGGGAACGAGAGGACAGGAGGGAGGCACTGTGTCCTGTTGAAGGCAGTTAAGCATTTTCAACACTGGGAGCTTTGTTTTTCTGCTGCAAAGAGATATAAAATCAGGAGGGCTTCTTGGAGGAGGGAAATTCTTGCACAGATTTAGAGCACGTTTAAGCACAGCAATGCCCAGGAGCAGGTCCTGCCCTTCCTATTAGGATTGATCAGAGCCATTCTTTTTTTTAGTAAATATTTATTGCTGTTGACTCTGTTTGAGGTACCATTTTAGGGGTTGGGAATAAGCTGTCAACAAAACCCCTGTTTCACAAACTTTATATTCTTTTTTTTATTGTTGTTGGTCCCTCGCCGGTGGCCGGGTATCGAACTGGCGCTGCAGAGGCTGCGGGCAGCCTCGCAACCTAGCGCTCAACTGCTCCACCACCAGGGAAGTCCCCATCCACCCATTTATTTGACAAATATTTACTGCACATCTACTTTGTGCTTGGTGCTGCCACTTACTAGCTGGGTGAACCTGAGCAAGTGGCTTATTTTTCTTCTTTCTAGAGTGGGGTCAGCAATAATTCTTTTTTACTTCAGAGATTGTGAGGATCAAGCAAGATGAAGTGCTCGAATCTCACAGAGCGTAGGAAGCGTGTGGCGTGTGATTGCTGTATGACTAGCCTGGTGCGTTCCGTTGCTCTTCACTTTATTACATTTTGCAGATTTTTCATTTTTTTTTGAAATTGAAGGTGTGTGGCCACTCTGCCTCCAGCAAGTCTGGTGGGGCATTTTTCTAATAGCAAGAGCTCATGTTTTTTTTCTCTGGGTCACATCTTGGCATCTTGGTCATCCTTGAAGTGTTTGAAACTTTTTCATTATTAGAGTATCTGTTACCATGATCTCTGGCCAGTGATCTTGGACATTACTGTTGGGATTGTTCTGGGGCAACAAGAACTGTACCCATATGAGACTGTGGACTTGATAGGTAAATGGTGTGTGTATTCTGATTGCCCCAACAGCCTCCCATTCCCAGCCTCTCTTTCGCTCATGGGGCCTACCTCTTCCCTGAGACACCACAATACTGAAATGAGGACAATTAATAACCCACAATGGCCTCTAAGTGTTCAAGTGAAAGGAGGCATTGCAGGTCTCACTTTAAATCAAAAGCTAGAGAGGCCTCCTTGGTGGCGCAAGGGGTTAAGCACAGCACTGTGAAGCTATCTGCAGCCAAGCAGCACTAGTTCTATCCCCGGCCAGGGAGCAACCCACATGGTGCAGCAGACATCTCCTGTCTCGCCCGCTGCTCCCCTCAGCAGTGTATTTCAGTCAGTCTGCCTGTTCTGTTCCCCACCCTGTCTCTGGTGAATCCTCTTACACCTCTAGCCTGTATCCAAGTCCTGTATCCAAGTTCTTGTATGCATAAATAAATCTTTAAAAAAAAAATCAAAAGCTAGAAATGATTAAGCTTAGTAGGGAAGGTTAATGTCAAAAGCCCCACTAGGCCAAAAGCTAGGCCTTTCCCAAATGGCTTGCCAAGTTGTAAGTGTAAAAGTTCCTGAAGGGCACTGAACATGCTGCTCAGTGAACACACAATGAGAAAGTGAAGCAGCCTTATTCCTGATTGGGAGAAAGTTTGAGTGGCCTGGATAGAAGATCAAACCAGCCACAACATTCCCTTAGGCCCAATCCCCAGCGAGGCTCTACCTACCTCTTCGAATCTGTGAAGGAAGAGGTGAGAAAGCTGCAGAGGAAACCTGAAGCCAGCAGAGGTGGGTCATGAGGTTTAAGGGAAGAAACCATCTGCATAACACCCAAGGGCAAGGCGAAGCAACAGTGCTGATATAGACGCCACAGCAAGTTATCCAGAAGATCCAGCTAAGACCTTTGATGAAAGTGGCCATGCTAAACAACAGATTTTCAAGTGAAGTAGTTTTAAATTAAGGTACGAGCATTGCTTTTTTTTTTTTTTTTGACATCATGGTATTGCACACTGGATGGGATACAGTAAAGGTAAACATAACTTTAACATGTACTGGGGAACCCCAAATTCAGGTGACTCACTTTATTGAAATCTTTGCTTTACTGCAGTGGTCTGGAACAGAACGCAGCGATCTCTGAGGTGTGTCTGCTGCTCACCCACCCTCTCTGACCCACCGTGTCCCCCCTCCTCTGGAGAGCTCTTGCAGAGATGGTATCCATGCTCTGTGTTCTCAGAACTTGCCCATGTTCCTCTTCCTCCCCAAAGAGCCCCATGTCTGGCCCTGCTCCCTGCCCTCTGCCTCCTGCCCCCTGGGTGATACCAGAGCTCGGCAGAACATTCTCTCTGGTCCTCACGTTCTAATTTGCCCCTCTACTTGTCAGCCTGCCTGTCTGCCCCAGCCTGTGGGCCACCCACTCACCACCCTCTCCAGAGAGGTTGTGCTGTCTTGTATTGGGCTCCAACCCAGTGCTCAAAGGCCAGAGACAGAAACTTAACTTCCAGGGAGCAAAACCTGGAAAAAGCCCAGGCTTTGAAGCCCTCTGGAGTCAGACATGTTGAGCAAACCCTGGCTCCAGTACCTCCTCGCTGTTGATCCCTGCAAGTCACTTCATGTCTCTGAGCCTCAGTTTCTTTATCTGTGAAAAGGAACAATAACACCTGCAGCTGCAGGGCTGGTGGTGGATGGGAGATCACACACAGAAAGCTCTGGCGTGAAGAACACGCTTCCCAGGCCACTGCTTACCGTGGAGGAGCAGGTTCCTCAGCCAGGTGGGGTGGGAGTCCCGGAAAGCATCTTCAAATATGCAAGTACTCTTGTTGGGTGAGGATCCATAACTTCCATGAGATTTTCCAGGGGCCCTAAGCCAAAAAGATGAGGATGGGGAGATTACCCAAAATTTTATTTTATTAAAGATTTATTTTATTGGGCCTCCCTGGTGGTGCAAGGGGTTAAGACACAACCTATGAAGCTAACTGCAGCCACTGCAGCACAAGTTCGATCCCTGGCTGGCCAAGGAGCAACCCACATGGCGCAGCAGACCTCTCCTGACTCGCCTGCTGCTTCCCTCAGCAGTGTGCTTCCGTCAATCTGCCTGTTCTGTTCCCCACTCTGTCTCTGGTGGATCCTCTCACCCCCCACACCTCTGGCCTGTACCCCAGGTCTTGTATGCATAAATAAATAAATATTTTTTTAAAATAAAGATTTATTTTGTTTATTTATGCATACAGGAGTTGGGGTGCAGGCTAGAGGTTGGGGGAGTGAGAGGATTCACCAGAGATAGAGTGGGGAGCAGAACAGGCAGATCTACCGAAATACACTGCTGAGGGGACCGGTGGGCGAGACAGGAGAGGTCTGCTGCACCATGTGGGTCAGCTCCCTGGTGGGGGATCAAACTCGTGCTGTAGTGGCTGTGGATAGCTTCATCGTGCTGAGACTTAACCTCTTGCACCACCAGGGAGGCCCCGAGATGACCCGGAATTTAGAGAGTCAAATAATTGAAGAAAATGAATTTGTTCATTCATTTCTTTAAAAATCAAATGATGCAAACAACATGTTTCTGATGCCAGGCCCTACTGGGGGCCGTCAAAGACACATAGGGACTCCCTCTTCATTAAGGTGTTCCCTTTTTAGCAACTGAGGATAGAGTCCCACTTGCCAGGGGTCACTACACTTCAGTTTATAGAGTAAGTTGCCTGGGTCATCTTCAGAGACTTTCTCCTCCTTGGTGGGAAAGGCAGTGCTGGGGAGGGCATTCACAATGATACAATAGAGGCTCAGAGAGGCCAAGTGACAGACCCCAAGTCACACAGCTGGTAAGTGAAGGCTGAGCGCCCTGCATCCTCCCTCCCGGTATGCCCGTTGCTGCTCCAGGAATAAAAAACTGGTTCTTGGGTACAGAGGTTCTGGGGGCTCCCTCTCCGTTGGCACCATATAGGCCAGTTCCTCCTCTTCCTCCTCCTCAGGTGCTGGAGGCATCCCCCATCCCCCATGCTCTCTGCCATGGGAATGGGCAGGCCCGGCCCAGCCAAGGGCTCTTTCCTGATAACATTTACTACCACCCATACTTTTGTCTCCTCCTGTTGAACGAGGCATTCTCAACTTGTTGGAAGGGGCAGACTGGCTTTGGAGTCAATGTTAAAGGAGGGGGTGCCGTGTGCATGAGGCAGAAAGGGTGTGGTTGTGAGACATGAGGGGGCACCTGCTGAGAGACCCTCCCTCCCCATGTAGCCTCCTCTGCTCCCCCCCCCACCCCAACGCAGTCTTTTTGATGCAGCTGAGGATAAGCCTGACCTCAGCCCACACGAAACTCTTCGCACACACCTCCAGCTCCAGGCGGTCCCCAAGCCCTCGTCAGGCGCTGGCTGGGTGCCTAGGTCCCAGCCCAGGGCGCTGGGCAGCCGTGAGGGGCAGGAGGCCCAGCGTGTTCCAGTATTTATTTATTTATTTGGAGGCCAGCATTTACACATACCTGGCTCTGATTACCCCCCAGGGCCGGGAGGAGGGGGACGCTGCTGCCTGGGCCTTTGATGTTGGAGAGGAGAGATGCTGAGATGGTGCTGGAGTCGCCTGCCATGGGGCGTGTGCGCGGGAGCTGGGTGATGTCACCTCAGGAGGCTGAGGATGGCGGGCGCCGTGGCCGCCCCCCCCCCACCACCCCAGGTGACCAGATGAGGTGGAGAGGTGGGAAATAGCTGGAAGGCCCGGAGCTGGACTCTTGGCCCATAGTCAGGCTGCCCCTGCCAGGGCCACACCACTCTCGAGGGCTTGGGAGCACTATGCCCTCCAGGGAGCAGAGGGGAGTGGCAGCAGGTTGCTGAGAAGAGGAGGGAGCCGCCATGGTTGGAGGGAGGACCCAGGCTCTACACAGCCCCATTCTGTTCTCCTACTTCCCACCCCATCGAGGGGCCCAGAGGATGGTGGCAGAGCTCCAAGGAGGTCAATGTCCAGGAGCCAAGGGCATTGCGGTAGAGGCCAGAGACTCACTCAGAGCTGTCAAGACCCACCAAGATGGACTCTATAATGGGGCCCCCCGGTGTCCCCCAGATGTGTAGGGTTACCAAGACAATGTGTGCTGAGCAACGAGGGATGCTTACTCATAAGTGGATGAAGGAGTGGATGACACGGATGCACAGACAGAAAGAGAGGACACATCCAACACGCCACCCGGGCCTGCCATGGCCTTCTCTGACTCAAGTGCTCTTCTGGGGAGAAGGAGCCAGAGGACGCAGGGGACCAGGAGCTGCTCACGAGGAGGGCGGGGAGCAGACCTGGAGCAGGGAGAGTCCAGCCAGCCTCAGTCTTTTTAGTTCTTTTGCTGGAAATCATTTCAAACTTAGAAAAAGTTACAAAAATAAAAACAGTACAGAGCGCACGTGTGCTTCTCACTCAGATTAACCTCTTGTGAGTCTTTCACCCTTTGCCTTTGCTTTATTCTTCTCTCTGTGTGTATATATATAAATTTATGTATTTCTCTCTATATGTGTAATTTCCCTCGCCATATAAACATTTACATATAAATGCACATATTTCTTCCCATATGGGTATATATATATATATTTCTCTCTCTAAATATATATATAAATTTGTATATATTTATTATATATGTATTTAGAGAGAACAATTAGAGAGGGGGCACGTGAGCAATATCTATATGTATTTATGATATATATTTTTCTCTGAACAATTTGAGAAGTTACATATTTCCTGGCTCTTCGCCCCTAAATATTTCAGTCTATTATTTCCTAAGGGATATTTTTTCCCTAAACCACAGCACAGGTATCACTTTCATAAATTTGCATTGCTACAATATTTCAAATCTACCATCCATATATCCGTATTCTAATTTTGAATTGGGCCCAATTCAGTTGACCCAATATCATCTTTTCTAGGACTGTCCCTCTATATTTCACAGGTCAAAGCTGTGGGGTCAAGACAAGCAGTGACAGAGCTGTTTAGAGACACAACACAGAAGAGTGAGCTGCTGAGTGGGATGGAGGGGTGGTCCCTGAAGCCCCCCACAGACTGGATGTCCTGGCAGCACACTTGGCATTCCCTGAGAAGGCAAGAGGCAGCCCAGGCCCAGACCGTCAGTCCACCAGGGACATGGCCCCACTGCCTTCTCAGCCCGGGAGCCCCAGTTTGAAAGTGCTCTGAGGCCCAGCTCCCCGGCTTGCAGGAGCTTCTGAGCAGGCTCTTGAAAACCCAGGAAGAGCGTCTCTTGTGCAGAACAGCTGAGACTCAAGACAGAACACAGAAAAACCCTGCATTTACAAAGCTGCACAGCCAACATCCTGCACGTCTCTCCCGTCAGCCTCCCCAACACACACTTAGGGGTGCAGCACCATATCAGTTCTTCCAGATATTCCAGCTGGCAAGTGCCAGGTTAGGCAGGGCCAGAGCTGACCAGTGGGAAAGTAGTGTCCTGGTCCCAGGGAATTTCTGAGATTTATGCCAGGTGGCGTCTCTACCCAGAGTTTCTTTGGACAGCCCAAATCCTCCCCTCCCTCTGAGGTCTATCCTGGAAAGGGCCTCCCATCCCTCGGAAGAGTTCTGATCTCTTGTCCACACTCCTGATCTGGCTCACAGTCTTCCAGGGCTCTGCTGTGTCCCCACACCTAGAAGAGTGCCTGGTAGGTATCAATTTCTATCTGTGGAATGAATAAGCCAGTCCTCTTTCTACTCAGCAGGCCAAATTTGTGTTTGTCTTTATGGTGCTAAGGCTACACCCAACAAATCATTGAGGGTCTTTGTGCACAGTGTGGGCAGGAGCCACTTACACCGTCCATTGGCCAAATCCAGCTACCAATAGCTCCATATCCCACCTATTAGAAAACAAAAAAGTTGCTGGGCAGAGAAAGCAGGTGGGGGCCAGGAAGAGCAGTGGCCTCCTGATTTTTACCCTGACTGAAGTCACAATGGAAGGACCTGGGAGAAGATTCATGGTTTGATATCAAGAAGGACTTCTCTAAATATTTTGATTTTGATGTATCTTGGATGGGTTCATGGTCGACCTGTTCAGAGGCAGGGGGATGCCGGGAATGACTTCTTGACCTTCCCCAATGGTCCTCTGGGGCCTCCCAGGCCCATGTGAGGTTCTGCCCACCAGGCGTGGGAGGCTGGACTGTGGATAGTTGGCTCAAGCCTGCATCCTTGGACTATGCCAACCCGGCCAAAGGTGCCCCACACATTGCCTGGCCTGGGAGAGTGTCCAGATTTGGTCCCCAGGGTCCTCCCACCCCTGCTGGACAGCGGCCTCTCCCAGTGACTCAGTCCTGACGTCGTGGGGCGAGCGGAAAGGCTGAGGGCGTAGGAGGTGGTGCGCCCTCCCTCCTGTCCTCACCTCCTGGGCTCAGTCCCCATAACCTCCTTCCCTCCCACCACCCCTATCCTTTCTAGCCTCCTCATGAGTTTCCCATGAGCCCGTGTGCCCAGAGCTGCTGCCCTTCCCCGTGGAGACATGACAGTGTATGTGCCCAGGTGTGTGTGCCAGGCCCCTGTGGCTTATAGAAGAAGCACAGCATAAGAGAGTTCATTCTGGACCCCCCATCTAGCAACCACACCCCACCAGGAAGGGACATCGACCCCTTTCTTAGCTTGGTTCACTCTTGTGTCTCTCTGTGCCCCGGTTTCTGATCTGCTTATCTTCACTCTCCCATTCAGGACCCCCCCCAGGCACGTAATCTTAGTTTTTTATTTCCTCCAGATCAGAGAGGGTCCCAGTGTTCGATCCCCTTACCTTTGCAGTGCATTTGGGTTTCCAACTCTGTTCTGCCTGCACCCCGCCCAGCTGGCCCCCTCCTCCGCCCCACTTCAAAGCTCAGAGCTAGCAGTAGCTAATTACATGCCCCCCACACCCCTCGCTCGTTAAGTGTCATTAGCCCCAGTTTACAGATGAGGAAACTGAGACTGGGGAGGTGGAGGACGTCACCCCCTCCATCTCCACCCTGGCCCCCGAGCCAGGACTGGCAACAGGTCTGGGGACCCTGCCAAGACTCCCCTTCCTTGGAGAACCCCAGAGCCCCAGTGCCCATTTTACCTCCCACTTCCTACACTTCCCCAGCTTTCCTCGCCTTCCCTTGACGCCAGCTGTAGGTTTGGGCAGACAGCTGTGAACCCCTGGGATGGAGTGGGCAGGGAGCCTTTCTGAAATCACACACAGGCAAAATGCAAATGAGCCCCCCAATTATTATAGAGTCAGGGCGGTGGCACTTTAGGTAATAGGACTTGGAGAGTGGAGGGACCCCCACCCTCCTGCTCATCAGCTTGCCAAGGGCCCCTGGGATGGGAAGAGGCTGGTGATGCTGTCACCCCCCGAGTGGGGCTGGGCTGGGTGGGGCTGGGTGGGATAGGGTGGAGTGGGGTAGGGGAGGGTGCTGACACTGGCAGGACTCAGGAGGGCACCCAGCTGATGCTGTCAGCTAGCATGGCCCTGCCCTCAGGGCTGAGAGAGAAACCCACATCTCAGCCCTCCTGGGGAAGACAAAGGCATCCCTCTATGGTCTGGGAGCAAGGCCAGCTCCTTGACCTTGCTTGACTCAGCCAACAGGGGCCCAGTGGGCTATGAGATCTTTGAGACACCCCTCAACAAAGGGAGACAGTGCCTTCGTTTTTTTTGTGTGTGTTTTTTTTAAAGATTTATTTATACAAGAACCGGGGTATGGGCCAGATGCGCGGGAGGGTGAGAGGATTCACCAGAGACAGTGGAGAACAGAACAGGCAGACTGACGAATACACTGCTGAGGGTAGCAGGGGGCGAGGCAGGAGAGGTCTGCTTCGCCATGTGGGATTTAGCCAGCCGGCCAGTATCGAACCCGTGCTGCAGAGGCTGTGGACAGCTTCAAAGTGCAGCACTCAACTGCCTGCGCCACCAGGGGCGTCCCAGTGCCCTCATTTTTATGGACAGGGAGACCGAGGTTCAGAAGGGAGTGATTTGTCCTACTGAAATCACACAGTGCAGAGGGAAAAGCAGAGAATTTGGAGAACACAGTCAATGAACTCAGGGCCCCTGAGGGAAAAGTGAAGGCGGGGAGTGGGGAGTAGACGAGAAGTGTGGAGGCCGTACCGGGAAACTGCATTGCTCACAAAGCTGTAACCTGCCCAGTGCCTGGATCTTAGGGCAAATTTCTTTCCTGACGTCCCTCTGGACGTCATCTGTCAGTAGGCCCCTCTGGACAGAAGGGTTGGGGGTACTACCGCTGGTGGTAGAGCAATACCCAGCGGCTCATCAGTTGAGTTGTTCGATGCCTAGGACTCCATGAATGCACGGGGGGTTAAATTGTAGCAAGAGAGATGGAGATCAGACCCCAGAAGAACTTTGCTCCCTTAAGATGACAGCCTGTGAGATGAGTGGGCTAACTAACAAGGAGCAGGCAGTCTGTCCTGTCTAAACCCTGGATCCCTCCTGGGGGTGGAGGGGCACTCTGGCATTCACCCCCCTCACGCTGGGCTTCCTCCCTCCATATTGTGCTCCACATGGTATAAAAGGCCTGTGGA
Organism: Talpa europaea; assembly: GCF_964194135.1. NCBI lineage: Eukaryota > Metazoa > Chordata > Mammalia > Eulipotyphla > Talpidae > Talpa > Talpa europaea. Next base: position 115,870,646 of record NC_140074.1, on the reverse strand, counting down.
CTTTGTCTGTCATCATGGGAAGATCCCACATTTGGGGAAACTGAAGGTGACATCACCGCAGCTTTAGGCCAGGTGTGCGGCTGCCGCTGGCTGAGCCTTCGCCCCTGCAGAGATGAGGGTCTCCGCCGAGGTCTAGGGAGGGCTGTGGAGAGAGGCATAACCAGTAACCCCAAAGTCTGGCTCCGGTTCCTCTTTGCTGGCCTCTTAGAGCCTTTTCTAGTATACACTGTGCCTCTTCAGGGTCCTTTTGCTCTAGCAACACCTGGGTGTGGCCAGGCTCCACTGTGGTGACTCGGAGAGGAGAGAAGGCAGGGAGCCTGGCTCTGGGCACTGTGTGGGGGTCACTGTCCTTCTCTGAGCCTGAGTCTCCTTTGTTTGCAAGTGAGGAGCCCTGAACAGTAAATTTGCAGAGGTTAAGGGCTCTACTCTGTTGAAACCTACATAGGAGACAGATGTGAATGGACTTGTAGTGGGCCAGAAAGAAGGTTCCAGAGTCCCAGTGCCCTCCCCGGGGGAGAAGTCCTCCCCGGTCCCCACCCCCAGAGTGACTCTCTCCTTCCTTGGTGATCATCAAGCAGTGAAGCTCAATCTTTCCCTTATGCTGCTGTCAGCAGTGAGGACCTACCTTCCCTTGGAGGATGTGAGACCTTTATAGCAGGAGGCCCCAGCTTCTCCAGGGCTGGTTGGCCAGCTCAGGTGTAAATGTGACAGACACTGGCTCTTGCAGCCTGGGCTGCTACAACTTCTCTTGGCCACCCCCACCCTGGGAGAATTTGGAGAATGTCCCTGCCAGCCAGAAAGTGCAGTGTCTTCTGTTTGGCCTGGTGGACAGAGCTGGTCCTGACACCATACCTGCCTGTATGCTCTGGGCCTGCGGTGACACAGTTCTCCTCTCCGGGCCTGAGCAGTGTCCCTTCCGGTTTGAACATTATTACATCAAGTCTATGATTGCAACTCATTTGGTTCCATAAACTACCCTGTCCTTGTTTTGATCACTTGCGTAAATCTTTATGGAGCATCTAATAGTCTATAGTATTTTAATTAATTTTTAAAAATGATTTACTTATTTATGCATACAAGAACTGGGGTACAGGCCAGGGGTGCGGGGGGTAAGAGGACTCACCAGAGACAGAGTGGGGAACAGAACAGGCAGACTGACTGAAATACACTGCTGAGGAGAGCAGTGGGCGAGACAGGAGAGGTCTGCTGTGCCATGTGGGTTGCTCCCTGGCTGGGGATAGAACTAGTGCTACAGTGGCTGCGGATAGCTTCATATGTTGTGTCTTAACCCCTTGCGCCAGGGAGGCCCCTAATAGTCTATGCTTTTCTGTTGAGCTGACTTTGCTTAGATTTCTGGTCTCATCTGTTCCCTAAATGACATGCAGGAAGAGTGGGTGCAATGGCCAGAGACCCCGTCTTGTCTCTATGAGCCCATCACCTGCACAGGACCCGCGACACAGCGTATACTTGTAAATGCTTATTGAAATGAATTGAGAAATGACTGAGAGAAAGAGTTGGGTGGGTGCCTGGTAAGAAGGGAGAGGCAGGAGGGGAGCGCTTGGGGAAGGGCTGATGGGGTGGGGAGCAGCACAAGGGAGGCAAGTAAGTCAACATCTACTGCCAGAGTCATCGAGAAGGTGTGATGGGAGCCCAGAGAGGAGTGGTGGCTGCCCAAGGTCAGACAGCCGATTTGGGGCAGAGAACAGACTTGAACACTTGGCTTCTAAGGTGATGCTGGTTAGGTTCAGAGGGTGGTCCTGAAAGGAGGCATGGCTTTCCCCTTTTCTCTCCTAAGACTGCAAGGTGAGCTGAACTCTGTTTCCCAACTATGAGGGGTGGCTTTGGTGGATAGTAAGGGAGACCCTGGGCTGCAAAGGGGCCTGTGAGAGACTCAGGATCTGGTTGGGGAGGTCAGAGGGCAGCATACCATGGTCCTGACATTCCTTTGGGATCCAAGAGCATCCCAAGAGGGAATGAAGTCCTCTCTTCTAGAGGTCTTGGGGAATCAGGGACAGCCTCCTGCATTGGTTTGAGATCGGCCTGGTGTGGTATCAGGGGACAGGGCCCTAAGACTGCTCAGAACATCTCTAGTCCTGTGTCTCGGGAGTCACAGAGCAGGGCACACAAATCCAGCCACCTCAGCATGGCTGATTCTAGGCAGTCTGCCGTGCTCTGGTCATTCCCGCCACGCCAGCCCAAGATGATCACCCAGGACTGACACCTCCGGAAGGCTGGGGGGATCCAATTACTCTGGGCTCCTACCCCCTCAAAAGGGATTAGAGTGCCCACCCCCATCATGCCACTAGATAGGAGAGCTTAGGAGCACGCTCTGAAACTAAACAAGCTCTGGAGAGATACTGGGCCAAACCAGTCTCTCCATTGTCCCTCTCTCCCACCCCATTTCATAGACCCTGCTTCGGGGCCTCTTCTCCAGGACACTCAGAGGGGACAGGTGGGGAGCCTGTAGGCCCAGACCCCTCCTGCCATCCAGGACTCTTGTTTACTGGACGCCATGATTCTTTGGCTGGAGACCCTCTGAGGGGAGACCAATCAATCCCCACGCTCGTCGGACTCACAGGGTTTGCACTCAGCTGGCAGGAAGTCCTTCAGAGTGATGGGGAGAGAGGTTCAACCTGAGGGGATGCCGGACTCCTGTGCTCTCAGGACACAGATGGAAGGAAACAAAGCAAGTGCAGCCAGAATATTGAAGGACAGGAGTACAGAGCGAAAGGTAACAGAATTTGGGTTGGGAGAAGGGGCCTGTAACCTAAGGCTTAGGAGAGGGAGCTAGCTCTGGCAGGACAACAGCCCCGAGCTGAGGAGGATGGAGGTGGGGGGCAGCCAGGGCTCAGAGGAGCTGCCCAAAGGACCCAGAGAAGCTAGCTGAGAGCCTGGGAGGGAAGAGAAGGCAAGGCAGAAAGATGGGTCTTCAGTGCCAAGGAGTTGAGGGGGTAGATGGAGGATGCTCAGTCCTCACAGGGCAGAGGGAAGGGATGCCGGGCCCAGAGGCAGGCCTGGCTAGGAGCCTGGACCGCACTCCCCCGCCCCATGCCCGTCAAGGCCCACCCTGGCTCTGCCCAAGGCCAGCCGCTTCCTGGCCCCCAGCTCTCCTTGAGCAAAGCCAGCCCCCAATCGGGTGCCCAGGGAGCAGGGTGCCGCAGCTGCTGTGAGGGTTCAGCATGGAGCCTTGGTGGGGGTTGATGGGAGACTGCCAGGCGCCGCTTAATAGGGTTTTAATTATACAGCTCCAGCAAGAATTTTTTCCCCCCTGGGCTTGGGCCCTCACAGATACCTCCATCTCCACCTCAGCATCTTCCCAGCCCTGGCAGCCTGCTCTCCCAGGCCCCGGCTGCCCGCCCCCACCCACTGTGGGGCTCTTCCTATCTCCTGGGGGCCTGGGGCGGGCCTGCAAGCTGCCCCAGCCACCATGGGGAGGACATGGGCTCCTGGGGAGCACCCTGCAGCAGGGAGGCCCTCTGAGGTCTGCATCTCAAGTTGTGCATGGCCAGAGCTGACTTTGGGGCTGGGCAGAGGGTGTGTCCACCGTTCAGCTCACTGTGGATGGACTCTGTGCTCATTTTTCCAGGGTGATTGTGTCCCAGGCCAGGCCCTTCCATGATGAGTGTCTCATGTGATGCTTGCAACAACTCTGGGAGGCAGGCAGGGCAGATAGGACGATAATTCCATTTTATGGATGAGGAAACTGAGGTCCCAAGAGTTTAAGTGACTTGCCCAAGGACACAATGAGTAAGGAGTCTGGACTCCAAGCTGTGCATTCTGGCGGTGGCCCTGAGCTGCCATTCCCTTGCTCCACACCCCAGCCAGAAGGAGCTAGGTGCAGGATCTTGTTTTAAAAACTCTATTGTCCCTGCCCTTCTCCCCACTCAGGTGTCTCGCCTCCCTCCCTGTAAGTCAGGGTTAGAGTCCCACTTTCATGCTCCCACAAACACCCATTTTGCCACCATAACCCCATTACACCATATTGGATTGACTGATATTCTGACCTGCCATTAGTCTAGAAGGTTCTGGTCCCATCAAGACAACCTCCCAGATGCCCCCTGGTCAAGAATTGAGAGCTCCCCCTCCCAGGCACGCTCTCTAAAATGACCCTAAAACCTCTCTGCAGTTGGCCTGCTCCCCACTCCCAGCCTCCCAGCCGGGGTAGAGGGGAGCAGATGGACTTTCTTACTGGCTGCCCTTGTCTGAGTGAGGCTTTTTTTTGGTCTTTACTGTATTTTATTGACACCTACTTTATTGTTTTAGATTGATTTTAGGTGTATAGAAAGGTTGCAGAGGTAGAACAGCGTTCCTCACACACCCCACCCATTTCTCCTATTGTTAATAAACCATCACCCTGTGCCTTTGTCCCAGCTAAGAAACAAGCATCAGTACATGATGCTTAACCTAACTCCACCTTTTATTTGAACTTCACCATTTATTATATTATTTTAATTGCACAAGGAACAGATGAACACATTCTTGCATGAGTTTCAACAATGCAGGAAAAGAAACAGGAAAATTTGGAGGTCTCTTCAGCCCCTCCTAGCAGCCCCCTCCCATCCTGTGGGGTAATCCTGCCCTCTCTGTGCACAGACATGCTCTTCCTGCCCCTTCTCGCAGCCCATGGATGTTGAACTGCAGCAGGTGGTCAGTGCATCCCTCTGCCAGCATCTCCTGAGTGGTCTTGCCTCCCCCTCCCTTGAGGCAGTGAGCCCCTCCTCTCCTCTTCGTGCCATCCCTCCAGGCTCAGCTTAGGTCAACTACCTCTGGGCAACTTTCAGGAGCTGCCAATCCCCAGGAGCACCCCCTCCTCTCTCTGTCCATTCAGTGTCTTTGTTTCCCTCCAGGGCAAACAGTGGGGGAGAGGTGAGGACAGGTGCTCAGGAACTAGATTTGGACATGGGCCAGGGCCTCAGGAAAGTTACCCGGTGGACACCCCCCAATACTGTGGTGAAGAAGATAGGAAGCTCCAGATGACCCAGTGTCTGTCCTCAGGCCCCTCCAGACTGTGTGGAGGCACCCTTGCATCCTGGCCTGGCTCCTGAATGACGGAGGCTCAGAGTTCAGGCCAGGCTCACCTGTCTATGCCCAGAGGGTGCCCATGGCTGGTGGGAGTAGGGGTAGCCTTCTGGACAAGGCCCCTGCCCCCCTCTGTGGGTGTGGCTTCTGTTATTCTCTGCTGTAGCCAGGGGGATGGCCAAGATAGGCCTGACCTCAGCTCACCCCAGCCAGGGGTAGAGGTGATATCTCAGCCTTTCTGTCTCAGCCATACCTCCCACCGCAGCAAGCCCTAGAGGGCAACTTGGAGCCATTGCTTCAGCCTACCAGCCTCATCAAAGCATCTCCTGCTTCCCTCCCAGGCTCCGGGCAGGCAGCTGCCATCTGCCAGTGTCACAGACGACTTATCTTGCCCCACTCCCCATCTAAGCCAGTCAGTCTCATCCCACACTTTCCCCCAAGGCCCTGGGCATGGGACTGAGACTGGAAGTGGCCTGATACCTGTGGTGGTGACCCATACACTGGAGGAGGTAATCTTCCTCACCTGGTCAGTTCACCCCCCTGCCGCAGCGCTGTGCCTGTGTCTGCTGATCCCAGGGAAGATGATGATAACTATGATCCCCAATATCCTCTGACTGTGGAGCCTCCCCCTTCAGTCTCACCACCTCTCCTGCCCACCCACGCCTTCTGGTCAGAGAGAACAGGCAGGAAAAGGGCTCTGGAGATGGGTAGGTTCCTGAGGGTGAATGGGGGGAGGTTGCCCACAGAGGAAAGGACAGTGGGGCTGTGAGATGGGGCCATGCACCCCAGGCTACACTGGGCAGGGTCTGCAGCAGGAAGCCAAAGCCCTGGGGACCCAGGTGTCTGGCCTGTGGGGCCCACGCCCGGGAGAAGCCGCGGAGCTGGGCAACCAGGGTGAGGGGGTTGCAGCATGGCGCTGGCTGCTGTGGCATGAGATGAAAGGCCAGGAGTGGAGCTGTTGGCAGACGGACAGGCGGGCCGGTGGAGGCGTGGGGTGGGGGAGGGGAGATAACCATCAGCAAGGGCTGCCAGGTGTAGACATGGTGGAGTGTGGAGGACGCGGGCGGAGTTCTAGCCCTTGGGAGCAGGCAGAGAGCATGGAGTTGGAAGGGTTCCCTGTGAGGTCATCTTGTCCAGCCTGACGGCTCCAGGCGCTCTGCCCCAAGCCAAGCAGGCCCTGCCCGGGGATGGCTTCTGGGGCTGCCCCTCCCCAGCCCCAGCCCCCGCACCTTGCACCCATTCAGAACAGTGCTCCCCAAAGTCTAACTCAGATCCCTCTCTGTGCATCTAAAGCACTGCCTTCCATGGTGAGCGGGCCAGTCCTCACCTCTCGCTGGCCCTGTGCTGCCTGCCAGGATGTATCAGGCACCTCAGGACTGCGTGGACCTGATCACTTTTTGTTCTCGATTCTGAATTTCTCTTACTTTAGCTGTATGATGGTTTGTCCATGTCCCGTGACCCACCTTGGAGTAAGGTTCTAGAGACCCTGGAAAAAGGAGAAGTCACCTTCTTGCTTCCTAAATATCTCCCCTAACATCTCCTCTCTATGCTGACAGCTACGTCTCTGTCCAGGCCTCCCTCTTTCTCACCCAGAAATTACTCCAACAATCTCCCCAAAAGTCCCCTAGGTGCCTCACTACCCTGGAATTCATTTCCCAGAAGGTCCACAGCGTCGAGCCAATATGAGGGGGAACTACACGGGCACCCTGCAGCACAGCACCACCCTGCCAGCTGCAGTGGCCGAGCAGGGCTCTGGAAACATAAACACAGCCTCCACGACACATTTGCTCCTCCACCCTGAGGCCTAGGTCACTGGGGATCTGGAACCCAGCGCTGTGTGGGGCTACCCTAACTTTAAACACCTGCTCTCGTGACGGACACCAATTAGGCCTGGACCCGGCTACATGTATTGCTCTAAGTTCTTGAAAGAAGAAGCAACTGTCTGTGTTGTCCGTAGGGCTCTGTGGTGACAGACATGGGCACTTACAAGGGCTTGTGTGAAACAAAGAGTAAATGCATATACGTGTAAGCCCTTCCTTTCAGAGAGCATACCTGTAATGGGTCATTTAAAAAAAAATTCAAGAATAATGCAATAGATCGTTATATAAGTTCCAAGTACTGTCAAGCATTCTGGTTGTTCCCCTTTGGGTTCTAGAAGTAGCGTAGTATATAAATAAGATGCATAGTATGCAAAATAGATGCAAAACAATGCATAATATGCAAAACAGATGTACATGACAGATGAGAAACATTACTAAATAATTCTTATCACTCGATTTGGATAAATGTAGAGTAACATGCATGAAATAAGGGAGCAGATCTTTACATCGGCGGTTTGATGGGCACTGAATTTTAGAATGACAGAATGTTGTATTTTATAAAAATATCTCATCATATTTAATTATTTTTACAAAATTTTATTTTTTTAAGATTTATTTTTTTTTTAAAGATTTATTTTTATTTATTTATACAAGCACTGGGTACAGTCAGAAGTGCAGGAGGGTGAGAGAATTCAACAGAGCCAGAGCGGGGAGCAGAGCAGGCAGAAGGACCGAAGCACACTGCTGAGGGGAGCAGCGGGCGGCAGGAGGGGTCTGCGTGCCATGTGGGACCCTCCTCCTGTGGCCGGGGAACAGCCGGGGATCGAACTGGCGCTGCAGAGGCTGCAGGCAGCTTCGCAACCCAGTGCTCAACCACTGAGCCACCGGGGAGGCCCTTTAAGATTTATTTTTATTTATTTATGCATACAAGAACTGGGGTATAGGTCAGAGATACGGGGGGTGAGAGGATTCACCAGAGAAAATGGGGAGCAGAACATGCAGATCTACTGAAATACACTGCTGAGGGGAGCAGTGGATGAGACAGGAGAGGTCTGCTGTGCCATGTGGGTAGCTCCCTGGCCAGGGATTGAACTCGGGCCATGGAGGTAATAGGATTGAGACTTAACCCCTAAGTCACTAGGGAGGCCCTAAGATATTTACAAATTTTAAATGAAAATTTTAGGTTTACTGGGCCTCCCTGGTGGTGCAGCGGTTGAGCGCTTGGTTGCGAAGCTGCCCGCAGCCTCTGCAGCACCAGTTCGATCCCTGGCTGCTCCCCGGCCACCGGAGGAGGGTCCCACATGGCGCGCAGACCTCTCCTGCCGCCCGCTGCTCCCCTCAGCAGTGTACTTCGGTCCTTCTGCCTGCTCTGCTCCCCACTCTGGCTCTGGTGAATTCTCTCACCCTCCCGCGCCTCTGACTGTACCCAGTGCTTGTATAAATAAATAAATAAATCTTTAAAAATAAAAATTTAGGTTTACTTCAGTTTATTATTTTTATATTCCTTAGCTATAATTTGTATTTTGCTTTTTAATTTTAATTGTTACATTATAATATTTTACTCACAGACCTAGTCAGCCACAAAAAAACGTGGTTTTATGCAAGTTTTTAAAATTTGTTGTTTCATAACAATGTTATGAAATCATATTGTCAAGGCAGGCAGCCGACTCCTACTTTCATTCAGCAATTTGGCATCTCCATCTGTGGGCCTCCATATGTGTGCTTTTGTCCTTCACCCCCCGACACTGTTGGGGTGACCAGCCTCCTTCCCCCTTTCCCTGCTGTGCTCCTCAGCATGGCCCGCAGGACATCCATGGCCCAGCTCTACGCTTTTCCGGTCCTGTCAGCTGGGTGTCTTCTGGCAGCCTGGGCTGCGGGGGTTCCCAGAACATGCTGTGTCTGCTCTCTGCCCGCTCTGTGCCCGAGACAGCTCTCCTTCCTTGGCCCTGGCACAATTGGCAAATACCAACTCACACTTCTAGTCTCAGCCTCACCTGCCCCGCTGGCGGCAGCAGGCAGGTGGGTGCCCAGCTGATGCCCCTCTCTGTTTGGAAAAAGGCACCACAGGGGGAGGCTTGCAGGCTGCCCCTGCCATGGACCAGGACCTTCTTGTGGGCAGGGGCAAGTGGGCTCCAGGGCAGGCAGGGACCTCAGTGGAAGGAGACAGAACCTGTGGTGACCAGAGTGCAATCCTGACTCTCAGTGCTGGGCCCGTAAGGCTTTGATAGCTCTGACATCCATAGGACCTGGACCCCAACGAAACTAGAAATTCTAGAAGAAACTAGTTGAGAGCCCTGGTCTTTGCCCAGCTCTCAACCACCTGAGCAGGCCCCAGGGAGTCCACGCTGGTCTGTAAGGAGGTTGGCAGAAATTCCCACTGGCCTCCCTGCCAGCTCCAGGGTGGGGCAGGGCCAGGGGAGGCAGGAAGCTGGAGGCAGCCAGAGGGGTTGGGGCGGCTGAGACCTTCAATGTAGCCTCTGGCTGCTGGAGAATTCCTTTGTTGAGGGATAGGGGGAGTCCGGTAGAGTGTTATTTTCTCTTCTCAGAGGACAACTTCAAACATGTGGAATCCCAGTATTTACTGAGCACCTACTATGTGCCAGGCACTATGCTAATATCCTTCACCTTACTTTCCCAAGAGAACCACAGCCTTTCCGTTAGGGTAGCATTAGACTCCAGCCCTCCTATCTGACAGGAGAAAACTGAGTCTAATAAGGGGGAGTGACTTGCCCTGAGGTGGGTGAGAGGCAGAGCCTGAGCTAGGAGTCCTGAACAGGGTGCTTTCTCTCTGTCCCCAGAGCCTCCAGCAATGACATTCTCTGCCCAGAGCCAGTGGAGCCCATAGCAGTGAAGGCACATCCCCAGTCCCCAACTTTTGAGAGAACTTTCTGATCTGCCTTCCTCTGCCTCAAATGCATAGTGCAAAGAAACTAGGAGGCAGTGCAGTTAAGCCTCAGTTTCCCCTTTGTCCTGGAGGGTCTGGAGAGCTGGCCCTCCCTGAGTCTCGCTTCTCGCTGGCCCAGCTATTTCCTTTCTAGGTTCTCCTTTCAGCATCCCTCAGGCCCACTCCCTGGTGTCTTTAATCCAAAGGCTAGAAGAAGGGTCTGAGACCCCCCAAGGCCTGGGAAGTGAGAGGCTGGTTCCCTTGTTTCACTCTGTTTACTTTTTCATCACCATCGTTGTCACAATAATGACAGATAGCATTTGAGCACTTACTCTGTGCTAGTCACTCTGCCCACAAACAAGAACTATTATTTGCTCATTTTTTTCAGCTGGAAATACTGAAGTCAGACAGGCTCTGTGAGGCCTAGTAGAAAGTGTGAGAAGGAGATGGACTCTGCGGTCTGGGAAGGGCAGAGAGCGAGGAGTTCCACGAGGCTCCAGTCGCTCTGAGCCACAGACACCGCTCCTCCTGCCTCCACTGGGGCCCCCGGGCAACCTGCCACGACCCCTACCCTGTGTCCTGCCTATGCCACAAGGCTGCTGTGCCTTGGTCAGCCAGAAAAGTGGGAAGGGACTGCGTGTCTGCAGACCCACAGGAGGGGGTGCCGGGTTTCTACCTCTCTGCCTCTGCCCCTCGCCCGTGTTGCCCTTGGCTGTGCCCACTGGTGAGACTAGCTGTGCTGTGGATGGACAGAAACTCTGTTAATGGCCACTATTCAGCCAGCACACACGGATTTGAGCTCCTATTGCACACCCCACACTGCACTGGGCAGAGAGGTCCTGCTGGAGCGGACTGTCAGTGGGGGTAAGGGAGAAGACATGACCTACCTCCATCCATTCTACAGAGGAGGACCCCTGTGCTCCAGATACTACTAGCCCTTGGGGGTACAGAAATGAACAGAACAGCCCCAGAACCCTGCCCTCACGGATGTCACGTTCTTTAAGAGGGAGGCAGAAAATTGTTAAAAGAAATGAGCAAATGATATAACTGTAGGAGTGTGTGTTGGGGAGAAATAAAGCTGGAAGGGGGCAGGGATAGGGAGGGAGGCTGCAATTATATAACAAAAGGACTGGTTGCAGTGAGTCTGGAGGGCCCCAGAACAGAGAGCAGGGACCTCTGTGTCCCCATGTGTACACACATACAATGCGTGTGCGAGCAGAAACCTACAGCGACCAGACAACCATCACTGAGCACGCTGAGTGGTCTTCGGCGTTGAAAAAGGGCTGACTGAATCCCTCAGCACATCTGGGTGTGTGCACACTTGGCTGTGTGGGTCTGTGATAGTTGTGCACAGTTAGCAGGCGTGCACACTGCAGTGACTTGATGGTGAGGTGACTTTTCCGACTTTGCTTTGGGGGTGAAGCTGGGGAGCAAATATTGAAGATATATGTATGCCCTTGTGAGAGTCTCTGAGAAGGGGGTTCGGGAATTGTGTTGGCATAGGTGTGACACGCGGTGTGTGCGGGCATGTGTGTATAGGGGCAGGACTGGGAGGGCCAAATGGGGTGTGAGGCTTGGGGAGTGAATGTTGCGCCTGCAGGCTGGGGAGAGGACTAAGTCTCTGTGTGGCTCCAGGTGAGATCCTGAGTTGCAGCCAGTCTGGGGTGCCTGTGTCTCCTATATGGAGGTTGCTCTGAACCAGCGGCTCTCCTGCCCACCAGCCCAGGGACGGTCCAGTCACCCTGCACAGTACGTATTATTGTTTCCACTTCAACAGGTGAGGGAGCCCAGGATTCATGCACCTTGCTGGGGGCCACAGCACTATACAAAGCAGACCTTGAGCTCAGCTTCTCTGACTCCCAGCCTGGCACTCCTGTCTCAGTGGCCACTCCAGTATCTCAGACGTGAGTCACCAGTACACAGTTTTAGGGGGACAATGCTCCCTTACAGCATCTCCCAGGATCCCTGACCAAATGTCCACTTGCCTAAGTCCTCTGCTTTCATGCCAGCTTTTACCCTGACCCCCTCCCTCCACTCCCAGGCTCAGCTGCTCCCCCCCAGGCTCCCTCTCCCTGAAAATCCCCAAAGCAACCTCCAGCACAGAACAGATCGCCTGTGTATTATCCATATGTTTTCACCCCCAGCTGGGTGCTCCAGTTATTGTTCTGGCGCAGCAGGGCGAGGGGGCGGCTTGTGGGCGTAGCGACGCCGGGCTGTCTGCTCCGTTCTCCGCTTGTTATTACCTCTCCTCCAGGCTCCCATTAGCCCGCCTGCCCCAGAGGCCCACGGAGGCTCCCGTGCTCCTCGGCACCTTTGTTCCTTAATTATCACCGGGGAGCCCCGGCTCACCTGCCTGCCACTTTCTAAGAAGCTGTCTGGCTCCCCTTCCCCATCCTGCACCCCCAGGATCTAAGCCCTCCACCCCTGGGGTGGGGCTGGTGTCTAGCAGCAGCTTGCCCCAGGCTTCCACAGGCTCCAGAGCCTCAGGCCTGGCCTGCTCTGGCTGCTCGGTAGAAATCCTTTCTTTCTGTCCCTGCTGCCTCTGCGAACCCTGCCCAGATCTGCACTGCCCTGATCGCAGGACATTCACTATCATGTGCTTCAACACCCACCTCCGCGTGTGTACTGCCCGGATTGGGCACCTATGGAAGGTACTCAATGAATATTCAGTGAGATGATTAACTTCTGCAGTCCCTGCTTGAATGCCTCCCCGATGGGCCGCTCCCTTCCTCCCCAGGCACCCCGAGCCTGGGAGATGACTGGTACTGTTATAAAACCACTCAGCCCCAGCTCTCCCCCTTCCATGTCATGGCCTTGGATCTAGATTCCACTTTTGCTGTCCTTCTGAGTCTGGTGCGCAAGCCTGTCTTTCTTGACAGGGGCTTGTTGATGCCTACTTCTAGCCAAAAATCTCCCACCTCAAGTCTCTGTCCAGGGGGCTCCTCTTGGGCTTGGGGACTCAGTTATGGCCCAGACCAACTCTAGCCCCTGGCTGTCCTCCCGACTCAGGCCTCTGGCTGCTGTTCTCCAGCAGGAAGGCGAGGGGGTGGAGGGACTGGGGTGAGAACCCTCAGGCCAAACAAGCTCCGACAGACAGCCGGCAACAGCCGCGGAGGAGGGCACTTGCTGCACACACAGTCCAAGGCTGCGGGAGGGAAGGCCTCAGGGAGTCCAGGCAGGAGACAGGAATCTCCCCTCCCCAGCCAGCCCGCCGCCCTGCCTCCTGACCCTTGCACAACTCCTTGCCTCAGTGCACTGTAGGTACCAGGGGGTCGGAGGCTGAGCTTCCAGAGGAAGGAACAGGAGCCAGTTGACCCTCCTGGGTAGCTCTTCTCTTCGAGGGGATGGCAGTAGCTGCCCAAGTCTACAGCTGCTTTGGTTTGGACCCCCAAGCCCAGAGGAGGAAGATATGTGGCTCAGGGGCCCTAGTCTACAAAGAGTCTCAGAGTCTAAACACAGCCTTGCCCCCACTGTCCTCCTCGGGGGCCATTCCACTCAATGCTCCCACCGCCTTCCATGCCCGCTCCCCCTGCACATTCTCCACTCATCTTGATCAAGTGGCATGTTTCATTTCGTCTCCAGCTTTGGCTTCCTTACATGTACCCCAGCCTTCTCCCAGCATGGGGGCTCAGCGAGGCAGGGCTATGCCTGTCTGTCTGTTTGGGCACATGGTGGAGACTGGAGCCCAGCCATGGCCTGCTACTCGGCCCTAAGCATCTCACGTCCCAGGAGTGCTACAGCGAGGCCGGGGAGGCGCCTGGCTCATGCTGGAGGGCCCTCTGGACAAACACCAGCTGGGGTGGAGGACTCGGGCTGGGAGGCCACCTCCGGCCACCAGACCGTGACCTCAGCCAGCTGCCCTGTGCTGTTCTCCGGATCTGACTCAGTCCCTTCCCAGGGCTGCTGGGTGTCTATTCCCCAGGGGCAGCCCCAGGAGGTCCATTAGATGCCACAGGCTCCACCCAGACAGAGGACACCCACCCCCTGCTTGGGGAGTCAGGGGCTCCAGTAGGATTTGAGGGGAGAACAGAGGGCAAAGTTTACCCACCATGCCCCTTGCTCCACCACCTCCTTCCCTTTTTCCTTCGCTCACTTTCTCCAGAACTGAGATTTCTGTCTCGGTTTTGGTGTGCGACTTAGTCAGGTGCCACCCAGACATAGAGGCACCCCACACCAGGCTGGGGACAGAGGGCCCCCAAAGAGCAAACAAGGCAGTTCTATGATAACCACTCCTTTGGGGAACACCTGAAATCATGCCCAGAAACTTTTTTCATTATGAAACAAAAAATGAAGGCAACTCCCCTGGAGTGTTCCCTGGAGCCTGTGTCCAGATGCATAGAAGGGTTTGGGGGTAAGGGGCATTGCGATCCTAGAGGGAGTGATCTCAGCACTCACCTCCTCTGTCAAAGGGAGCTTTGTAAATGTCAGGCAAAACAAGTCCTTCCCCTGCTTCAAGCCCCCCAAGAGCCTCTGAGCTCATTCAAATAATATAGGAACCCTACAGGCCCTACACCATCTGGACCCCGCCTGCCTCTCAAGTCTTGCCCAACTCTGCTTTTCCCCTTACCCACTGCACTCTAGGCTGACCAGCCTCCCTGCTGTTTCTCACATACACCAGGCCCACCCCTGCAGGGCCGGCTGGGAGACCCCATCAAGGTCTTGGCACTGGCTGTTCCACCCAACTAATAAGCTCTTCCCTACATGGTTCCTTATTTTTCAGAGCTCAAGAAACCTCTTTCTAGAGGCATGCCTGGATGACCCGATCTAAAATAGTGCCCCTTTGCCTGCTGGCACCCCCGTCCCAGCACAACTCTTCTTTATTCTTCATAGCACTATCACTACCTGCACGAGTTTCTCTTTAATTACTTGGTTAATATCTGTCTCTGCCACTAGCATGGAAGCTTTGTGAGGACATGGCTATATCCTTAGGGCCTAACACAAGGCCTGGCATAGGGGGTGCTAGAGAGATATCTGTTAAATATGTGAGCGAGGGCCTCCCCGGTGGTGCAGCAGTTGAGCGCTGGGTTGCAAAGCTGCCCGCAGCCTCTGCAGCGCTGGTTCGATCCCCGGCTGCTTCCCGGCCACCGGAGGAGGAGGGTCCTGCATGGCGTGCAGACCTCTCCTGCCACCCGCTGCTCCCCTCAGCAGTGTACTTCGGTCCTTCTGCCTGCTCTGCTCCCCGCTCTGGCTCTGGTGAATTCTCTCACCCTCCCGCGCTTCTGACTGTACCCAGTGCATGCATGCATGCATAACTAACTAAATAAATCTTTTTAAAAATAAATAAATAAAAATTAAAAATTAAAAGAAAATAAAAAAATAAATATGTGAGTGACCTGGGAGAGAGAAAGACTGGTGCAGATATCAGAGCGACTGGTGGTGTCTTAAGAGCAGAGACCAGGAAAACTATCCTTGTAGGAAGGTGGAGGAGGGAGCTGGTCCTTTGGCTCCCCAGCCTCAAAGGACACACCAAGGGCTGAGGGAGGAGGGTAGGGAAAGGAAGTGGGGAGGGGCAAAGAGGTTGCCAGTCAGTGCTTTCCTTAGCATGGCCCCCAGGCCCCACTCTTGGCCACTGAAGAGGTCTAGGAAGAAGGTGCCACTTCCTTTGTTCTTTGGGTGTCCCTGGTCTGGAGGGAACAGGAAAGAGTGCTTGGAAAGCCCTTGGGGTCGGGTTTTTCACTGAGACTGGGTTTCAGAAGTCAGAGCTATTTCTGCTTGGCCCTGTAAGTCAGGTTCCAAACCCAGCGCCTCATCCTTCCTGTAACTTGCTCTGGCTTCCCGAGTCCCGTCAACAACCTCCTCTGGGCAGGAGTCACCTCCAACTGTTCCTTCTCACTCACCCCTGGCCCACCAGGCTCCTCCCTGTGCAGATGTGTGGGTCCCTTGTCTTCCCGGCCTATAAGCAGCCGGAGGCAGCTTCACTGCCATTGGTCCCAAACACCCCCAGTCCCTGAAGCAATGAAGAGGGTAGTGGGGCCATGCCCAATTCTGACCCCCATCCCCTTTGGGGAAAACTGAGTTGTGCTGGCAATCACGGATTCTGAAGTTATGTAGACTTCTATAGTTTCACTTTCTCTTACTTGTATGACCTTGGGGAAGTTACTTCACTTCTCCAAGTCTCAGTTTCCCCGTCAGTAAAATGGAGATAACAATGTATTTCGCTGGGTTGCTTGGGGATTAAGTGAAAAGACATGTAATAAGCACCTAGAAAAAAAAGTTGATGCTTAATAAATGGAAGGCCCATTCCTTCCCTTTCAACCTGACTCCCCTGCTCAAGAACCCGCTATAGTTCCCTGCTTCCTTATGTGTCTGATCTAAGTTCCTCTATGTAACTCTCAAGAGTGTCCAGAATCTGGCTTAACCTTCTCAACCCAGTCTTCATTCCCAAGATTTCCCATACTCCCTCCCTATAGTTGTGTCCCCAGTGAGTATACCATGGTCACCCCTTAGCGGGGCCCTCTATATACACCGCTGTTCTGACACTGCAAGACCCTCTTAAGGAACTGGTTGCAGCTCTAGAATTTTCTTTATCAGAAAATTCCACAGCTAAATCCCCCAATTCCACACCAACTAATGTGCTCAGCTTCTTGCCCCCACAGATTAGGGGCAAAGAAGATGGTATCTCTGGCCCCTCCCTACAGAGGCAAAGGCTGAGAGGCTGCGACCTTGGGCAGCCTCTTCCATCTTCCCCAAAGCAGGGTCTTAAGCGTTACTTATCCAGACCCTGCTGCTGTCACCCCAGCGCTTGTCTCTGCTGAGGTTTCTGCAGAACCTGACCTACCCTCCACGAAGTGCCCGCCTAAAAATTGTGTGGTTTCCAATACTTGGCACAGAGACCCTCACAGTTCCCCAGCCCTCCACTGGCCGAGCCCTCCATGCGGGCAGCCAGGCCCAGCTGGAATAACACAGCTTCTCTCCCTCCCTCCCTCCCTCCCTCCCACAAGCACTAGACTATTAACAGCTCACCAGGGCCTTCACACCCATGAGCTCACTGGAACCTTCCCCACCCTCCCTGGGAACCCAGCAGGGAAGGCACCATTAGCCCCATTTTGCAGATGGAGAAACTGAGGCTACATGCCTTGCCCAGTGAGTTCCCCAAAGTCCAGCCTCTTGACTCCTCAGTCTGGGGCTCTTCTCAATTCCTCTAGGAGGGTGGCCCAAACACCTCTAAATTTGAAGTGGGGGAGTTTCTGGCCAGGATGGGGAGCTTAGTGAGGGTGGGCTCTAGTGAGTTACCTGGTCCCAGGAGCTAGAAAGAACCTCCAAAGAGGCATGGTGGGGAGGTTCATGGCCTCAGTCACAGGAGCCTGGCTGGGGCATCATGGGGGGGGGGGGAGGGGGGCGGGAGGGAGTGGTGGCATGAGGGCCTGTAGCCTGGGCAAGCTGAATAGGAGAGCAGGGGGTTTCTAGTTCTCCAGGTTAAGGCAGGGGAAGGGACTAAGGATCCCACCTCAGCGCTCCCTTCTGGGCATCCAGACTTGGGTGGCTGCAGCTGGAGAAACACTAGGTAGATACCAGAAGGGACCTCCTATCCACAGACTGTCCAGGCTGAGTTCCTCTACCTTGTGGACAGGGCTTGGCTCAAGCCTCCCCTTGTCACCTCACACAAGAGACTGTCTCTCCCATCCAACTGCACGTGTCATCTGCCAGCCCCACCTCCTTCAGCCTGGGCAGTCTCTGCCCATAGGGGGCGCCCAAACAGTGTTGTTGAGTCTAGGCAATCTTGCTACTGCTTGAGCTGGACCTGCGAGATTTACCTGCAGGGACACTGATGTGGGTGAGCTGTCAAAGACACCTCCAGAGCTCCAGGTTTTCAATAGATCTTGTACCTAAAGAGAGGGGAGAACTTTTAGATATGGAGAGAGGTCTCACTTGGGCTGGGAGAGGGGACTACACAGGAACCCCTAAGGAAGACTCCCTGACCTTCCAGGCTTGGGGTGGGGGTGTGCAGCTTGAAGTGCTCACAGAGCCCACAGTGGGTGCAATGGCTTCCTTGGCCCCGCTCTCAAGTCCCCAGGCTAGTGGGCAGAGGCCCCAACCAAGCAACCCCTATTTCCTTCCCCAAGTCCCTTGGAAAGAGTGGTGAGTCAGCTGCGGCCGTGAACTCATCCCAGGCAGTAAAAATAGGAAAACAAACAGGCCTCTCCTCCAGGCGGGAGGAGAGGGCTAAGGCTGAGAGGGGAATGGGAACTCCCCCCCAGGCGGAAAGGACAGCCAGCTTTTGAAGTCCTTAAGAGTGAGGCAGGTGTCCTGATAGCCACTAAAAACTCAACCACATCAAAGCCAGCCCAGGAAGGTGGTGTGAGGGGGATGCTGTCTCACACACAGTCATGGTCACACACAATGACACAGCCGAGTCCCTGAGGGATACACAGTGACACACATAGTGACGGGCACGACATACAGCTACACACACAATGTGCAATGCCAGGAACCCACCAGGCCATCGAGCAGACACACAATCACACACTAGACTTGCAAGCGCACTGGGAGACGGCACCCCAGAGTCCCACACAGCCACATACATCCAGGCAGCGGTCTCCACCCAGAGGTGCGCGCAAATCACGCAGGGCAGCACAAAGCCATGCGGGCCGCCGTGCACACACCCAGCACCCGCCGTGCTCAGAAGCAGTCTCCAGGCGCCACACACAGCATTGCACAGACAACGCCCATTTCTACACACAGAGTCACACAAGCACAGAGTCGCACTGGCAGCCGCTTGCAGCCAGAACCACACAATTCCTACACAATGCTCAGAGCCACACCCAGGCCACAAAGAGTCACACAGAGTCTCAGTCACACGCGGGTCACATGCGCAGGCAAAGGCAGAGTCCCCACACCACACACAACATGTCGGAGAGCCGCTGTGCGCGAGGCATCTCTGGGGCTACTGGGAGTGGGTCCTGCGGTGGACCGGCGGGTGTCTGCGTACCCGCTGCTCGGCCTTCAGGCTTTGCTGAGTCCCCACGCCCCTTGCCACTGTGGGGAAGGGCATGCCACCTTGAAGATATGTGAGTCCCATTAATATTGAGCATCATCTATTTTTCCAACACGCCGTCAACCGGCCTGCGTGCCAGGGGCTGTGTTAAGTGCTGGTGAATAGAGATCATCCTGCTCTAAACCAGACTGGAATTTCCCTCCAGTGTGCTGGCTGCCTCCCTATGTGTGCCTATGTGACCCTCTGCGGATCTCACCCCAAACACCTCCTTGCTCCCCAACCTTGGCCTTGCCCGCCCTCCCCGCGGGTCCAAGACTCTTCTGCCTCCTTTTTCTCAGCGGTCTTTTCCAGGAGGGTGAAGGGTTCTCCTGTCCTGACACACCTCCGAAGGGAAGAGATAGGGGCTGGACTCAGGGAAGATTCCCGAGGACTTTCCCTCCCCGTCTCTGGGAGAGAGAATCTTCACAGGTGCTGAACTGGAAAACACCTGTGTGAGGGTCTGGCGAGCCGGCCTGTGTCCAGTTCCAGCGTGTCATCTTGGACAGTCATGTTGCTGTCACACAGCTTCTGCTGCTGTAACCTGAGGGCAGGGGAGCCGGGCCAAATTGGTTTCTCATGGAAGGGAGCTTTGAAACATGCAGGTGGACCAGGTCCACTCCAGATGTTCTGGATCCCCAAATTTAAGGCCACTAGCTCTGGAGACCCCCTGCAGTACTTCCAGTTCTAAGAAGGATTTTGAGGAGCAGCAGTGCCCCAGAGAATGCCAAGGGCCCCTCCCAGCCTGGGGTGCCCGGCATGCAGGAGCCTTTGCCACCCTCCAGGAGGTGCCACGTCATGCAGCTGGTTTCGAGGCTTGGGCCGTGGTTGGGGCAGGTGGCCGCCAAGTCAGAATCTTTGGGCCCTGTTCTTGGCTGAGGCTAGGCTTCCAGGGTGGGCCAAGCTGTCTGGGAACTCTTGGTACCTTTTGGGTGGCTAATGATGTTCAGGTTCTCCAGAAACAGGTCCCAACCCCACACTGCAGGGCTCTCCTAGCTGGGGGCGGGCTGGGCCAAAGTAGGAAAAGTCCATGGGAGTCTTAAGCACCTACGGGCCTTCAGTTGGGGGGTTATTTTATTTTGTACCCAATTTCCTTCATTGAGTCAATCTATTTCCTGGTTTCTACTTAGCTCTTTTCCTGATGCTTCTGGAGTAGAATCATGTGCTGGCAGATTGGAGGGATATTAGTGGTCACCTCCCCCTTGCTCCAGCCTGTGATAGTCCCTCAACCACATCATCAAAAAAGCTGCATTATTAGCTTTCCACATGCTGGGCACTCTGCTAGTCACATGCAACGCAGCAGGTGATCCTCACAGTGATTGTATATGGTAGGTATGAACCCCATTTCACAGATGAGAGAAATGAGGCTCAGGAATTCTATGCCAACTCTCCAAGCAGCAAAAGTGGGATTTAAACCTACTGCCAACTGCTGCACAGTGCAGACTCCTAATCACACCTTAGAGCATCTCCCCACTCTACTCAAACCCCTACAGCGAGGAGGATTCTCAAGCACTGAGGACACACACACACACACACACACACACACACACACGTTGGAGAAGCTCAATGAGCAGTGGGCATGGCTCCAGACTGCCTTATTCCAAAGAAGACCCAAGATGTGTAATAATCACCCCATATAGAGTAGAAGGAATTGGTACCTAACACAGAGATGGAGAGTGTGTTTTTGGAAAATTCTAATTATCAAAAATATCTTCCGTATATTAACAAACCTATATTCTTGCACTTCTACTTGGCCCTTGGCATTCTGACTTCACAAGTCTCAGTGTAGAATTACATGAAGCCCTTCCTGCTTTTTGCAGACAGTTCTCCCTTCCACAGCCTGCTCTCCATGCATCCAGTGGCTTTCATTCTCCCCAAGCCTGACTCCTGCTGTGCTATCTCCTGCAAAGATCAGGGGCTGCTCAGACACCCTCCCGCACATAGCCAGAGACCCCTCCAGGTCTAGCAACAGCCAGTTGCTGAGCACTCTGTCCCTGTCTCCACCTTTATCCAATCAGAGACAGTTTGGCTGCTCTGGAAAAACCCTGAGACCTCAGAGAGGTTGGGGTTCCAATCCTGGCTCTGTCTCTTACTGATTGTGCAATATTGGGCAAGGCCCAGAGCTGCTCTCAGTTTCTTCATCTGTGAAATGGGGACAGCCATGCTTGCCCCACCCGGCCTGGTGAGGAGGATTAGCTGAGAGCCCGTGTGAAAGTATTGCGGGTACCGCCCAAGGCAGACCCTCGCCAGCACCCCTGTGCTTAGGAGGAGCTGACAGCGCTCAGGAATCTCTGGCAAACGAAGCCCTGAGCACCTTGGTGGGCAGGGCACAACACTGGAAGTCTGAGGATGAGGAGTAAGGCAAGGTCTCTGGCTTGCAGGAGCTCTCTTTCCTAGGAGAGACACCTCTAGCCACCACTGAATCTCCTGAAAACAAAAAGTTTTCAATCAGGTTTGTGCTGGATTTAGGTGGATTAAGTGATAGGGACAGGCATATATGCCTTGAGGGTGAGTGAAAGGAACCACCGGAAAGAGGAAGGGGAGCTAATATGTGAGACATCTACACTGCACCAGTGGCTTAGGGTAATTGATTGAATCTTCAGAAAACTGTGAAGTTGGGCTGATTATTGGGTCCACTTTACAGATGAGGAAACTAAGACACAGGAGTTTTATTTGCCCTAGTCAGTAAGGTATGGAGAGGATGTGCTTGGCGTGTTGCTGGCTATACTGTCAAAAGGCTCAGGATTTATAGCCTCTCATCCCTGGGGAGCAATGGGACAGGAAGGAGGGAGAAGGAACCCTTTGGCGGGGTCTCCCTCCTGAATATCATCACCTGCTGGTCTCCTGTATTACCTCTGCCCCTGGAATTTCTCATGTGACAGAGCCGCACTATGTCTGTCACCTTCATTCATTTACCTTGTGTCTGTTTACTAAGCATTTACTATGTGCCTGGCTCTGTGCTGGGCTCTGGGAGTTCACAAAGGCAAGGACCCCATTCCTGATGGGCAGCAAATCCACAGACAGCATCTGAGAGAGGGCCCATGCATGGAACACATGCTCCAGGGAAATTGGAGAGGCGGTTATAGGAGGGGATGTCAGGGAAGGGTGTCTTAGAATCTACAAACTGTCAAGAGAGAGAAGCAAGAATCCTATGTGCAGATAACTCCATTCATGAAAAGTTTATAAACAAGCAAGAGCAAGCAGATATTGGTGATGAAACTGGGAGGAAAGGCGGGGAAGGGATTGACACAGCACTGGGAGGCCTAGGTGGAGGAGAGGCTGTGACCCGGGAGGGCCACTCCCAGGGGCTCACGGGAGCTGTCAGAGTCCTATTTCTTGACCTTGGTATCTAATTTATATGTATTCTTTAACTTTGTATGTAGGCTTTAATTTACTCTTCTTTAAATATTTTTTCACAGCTTTAATACATAGAATTGCCAAATTCACTATTGGGTAGGAGCTAGGACAATCTCCAACCCTGTGTGTAGTAGATGCTTAAAAAGAGAATACTGAATTGCAGTGAGTTATGAAGGAGCTGGAAGTGGGGTGCATAGTGCAGCCAGATGGGAAGGGTGTGGCCTCAGGTCTAGAGACAAAAGCTCACTTACTTGCTGAAGTTCTTGAGGACAAAGAGGGTTAAAGGTGTTTTCCCTATGACTCTGTATACCTGAGGGTCAGCAGTTCCCCAAATGGAGCCCCAGACTCCAGAACTAGCTTCCCCTTCTCTGAACCCAGCACTAAATCATAGAGTAGCATACAGAGCACTGAGTCAGAGCTGGACTGAAACCCCACTCTGTACAGGATCACCAGGTTTCCCAGGGAAGCACTTCACGACACGGGCCTCGGTGTCTTCTGTAAAAGAGAATAACATGGCTAATAAACCACCTCCGTCATGAGTTACCGAGGCTCCAGTGGAGTTATAGACATGAAAGTGCTTTAGGGAATGCCATGTGTGCTGGATACTCATAAATGTCATATTTACCAGGTGTTCTTCCTGTCTTCTCCCCTCCTGTTGCTGTTTTGCCAGGAGAGTGCAGAAGAAAACCTGACTCTGATTTAGAAAGTCCCCAACCCCAGTTTCCCCAGGTCCTCAGGTTTGTGATCTTCTGGGCCTGAGCTTCAGGGTGATTCCAGGAGCAAGTTCCCCCAGTTGGAGGAAGCCCAGCTGGGGAGGTGGCATTCCAGGCGGCATGTCAGAGGGTGAGTCAGGGCTAGGGCGGCCCTCCCCCTCCTGTAGCTCTTGGCTCAGGGCCCAGGCTGGGTTACTCTCATTTGCATACATCTGCATATATGCAAGTTTCACCTGTGCACCCTGGCAGGGCCCAGGGAAAGACACCTGTGCAGGGGCACAGAGGGAAACCCGAGCAGCAGCGGCTGGCTGCCTGTTGGAAGCATCCAAACCTAGCTCTCTGTCCATGGTCTATCTGCCCATCCCATGCCTGAATCTCTGAACCAAACACATGGCTCTTCCCCGGGCTCCTCTGGGTGTCCAGGCCAGGAACTTCAGAGTCATTCTTGCCTCTCCCCTTTTCCTGTACAGTCACCAGGCCCAGGAGAGTTTGTCTTTGAGCCACCCAGCTCATGCTTCCCTCCTTTCCATTGCCTGTGCCACAAGCCCACTTCACATGATCTGTTCGCAACAGCCCCCTAATTGACTTTCCTCTTCCCAGCCTACTGTGCTGTACAAATGCTCAGACGCCTCTCAGCACCCACCCAGCCCCCACCCCCCAACTGCCCCAAAACCCATTCTAAGCTCTTGCTGGTCTTCCAGGCCCTCTACAGTATGGAACCTCCTGACCCCCAACCTCAGCTCTTTCCCCACTCTCCTACCTCCCAACCACTTTTCTGTGCCTCAGTGTCCTCATCTGTGAAAAGGGGCTAATACTAGGACTCCCCTGAGGCCTGTTGAAGATTTCCACAAAGATATGCATGTGGAGCAAGGCCCACAGCCCATAATAAACAGTAGCCGCTAATTGACTTTATCAGTTCTAGCACCACTCTCTGAAGGGCGTTCTTCTCTTGGGGTCTCCTTCCTCAGCCCTTCTTTAGCCTTTGCTGCTTGCTGCTTTGTCAGCTAAGACAACTCCCCGTGGAAGTTAGGACAAGAGGACTTGGGTTCTAATTCCAGCTTTTCGCAAGTTAGTCAACCTTTTTGTGCCTCAGTTTCCTCATCTGTAAAGTGGGAATGATGGAAACTTAACTCAAAGAATCGGTGTGATAAATGAAAGGGTGCATGCGAGGTGTCACATAGCACCTGAAACACAGAAAACACTACAGTGTTAGCCACTATTATCATTGCTCCTGTATAGCCCAAGATCACGTTGCTCTCCCTTCTCCCCTCAAAGGTTCCCACAGGTTCCTAAGAGGGGTCTCCAGGTGCAGCGTGCCCATGGAGATCCTCCTGTAGTTCAGACAGTCGGAAAACCACGACCTGGCTCTCCCTTTCCTGAGGACAGCCAGCAAGGCAGCGGGTGCCTACTGGGTTGGCTAACAGCTGAGGGGTGAGGCTGAGTTGCCCTCTCCCCACTAGGTCTGGGCCATATTCCACTCAGAATTTGGGTAGCGGAGGGTTTGTCTCCCTCAGAGCTTGACAGCTGTCCCTCTTTCAAGGTGGGGCCTGGACAAGCATGGTCAGTTCAGAAACAGAGAGAGGGCCTCCCCGGTGGCGCAGCGGTTGAGCGCTGGGTTGCGAAGCTGCCCGCGGCCTCTGCGGTGCCGGTTCGATCCCCGGCTGCTCCCCGGCCACCGGAGGAGGGTCCCACATGGCGCGCAGACCTCTCCTGCCGCCCGCTGCTCCCCTCAGCAGTGTACTTCGGTCTTTCTGCCTGCTCTGCTCCCCGCTCTGGCTCTGGTGAATTCTCTCACCCTCTCGTGCTTCTGACTGTACCCAGTGCATGTATAAACCAACCAACCAAACAAATAATAAATAAATAAATAAATAAGTAAGACATGCCTCTAGAAAATTAAAAAAAAAAAAAAAAAAAAAAAAACCAGAAACAGAGAGAGGCCATCGGGGATGGGAAGGAGCAAACTGGGCTGAGTTGCCGTGCCCTAGCATTCCCCACCAGTGTGCAGCCCCTCCCCACCCTGCAAACACAAACCCTCCTGCTCCTCTGCCCACTTCCCTCCTCCTTCACAGAGTCCTGCTTCCAATGTGTGATCCTTTTCCAGTGGTAATTAATGAGGATGACGGACCAGAAGGGCAGATGTGGGTGGGAGGAGACCCACCCCCACCTTTTCCAGAAACTGCGGAAGTGGGCCTGGGCCCCTCCTCTAGTTGGCTCAGAGCGCCTTCCCTCCTCAGCGGGAGGGAGGGGGGTGGAGGAGAAAGGAGAAGAGGGGGTTGTCGCAGAGTTACCTCTTAGCCGAATCCAGTCAAGGGTTGGGGCGGGGAGGCCCACGGCTAGAGGGAGCCCAAAGCTTGGTACTCGAGGGAAAATGGGATGGAGAGGGCTAGGGGTGTTTTTGTTTTCGTGCTTGTGATTCTTTTTCTCGCTTTAAGGGTAGGGGATGCGGGTGCATTTGCAGTAACCACATTTTTCTCCTCCAGGCAATATACCCTTTTTTTCTCCCAGGTCCAACCCAGCAGAGATAAGACGGCCCCCTTCTCCCTGATGCCATGGCCCAGATTATGATACCAAATTGGACCCATCCTTTCTTATGGAAAAAAGCAAAACAACGAACAAACAAAAAAACCCCGAAAAACACAGTGGAGGGTGGGGAGAAAGCCTCCCTGGTGGTGCAGGGGTATCTCGCTATCCCCAGCCAGGGTTGGATCCTGGCCAGGGAGCCATTCACCATGGTGCAGCAGACTTCTGTCTCGCTCACCCACTGCTTTCCCTCAACAGTGTATTTCAGTAGATCTACCTGTTCTGCTCCCCACTCTGTCTCTGGTGAAGCCTCTTAGCCCCCACACCTCTGGCCTACACCCCAGTTCTTGTATGCATAGCAAATAAGTATAAATAAGCCTTTTGAAAAAAAAAACCCGAAACAGTCAGAACCTTCTAAGGGTCTAGTAGGGAAGTCAGAAGGTGAAACCAATAACCCTGCCAGTGTAGACCTTCAATGGAATGGAGGGGTCCAGAGGGACCTGGGCGATTGTGTGTGCGCCTGTGTGGTGAGTGCGCACTGTGTGTGGTGGAGGTGTGATGTGGTTGTGGATGTGCCGTGGTGTTGTGTGGGTAACTGTGCAGTGTACACTCCTGGGCTATGGGAGTGTGCGTCCGAGTGTGTTTGCGGTGTGCGTGTGCGTTTTGTTCGTCGGTTGCCAGTGCACACACCGGCTTCGTTGGGTGCCAGCTAGATGCACATCCACACTCCCACCACAGCCCGTCTGCGCTTTCTAGCTCGGACCCGGTCATGGAGACCTCGGTGGAGCGCCCTAGTTTCCACACCAAGGTCTGGGAAGGGCTGCAGGTCTGGGTTGAGCCGCCTTCGTTCTGGGCTGGAGGAATTCGTTGCAGCCGGGTTGGCCTTGGGGCCTCGCCAGCTCTCCGCATTCCTCCCCTGGGCGTCTGGTTCCAAGAGCCGGCTCCTCCCTCAGGCCAGCGCCCCGGGAATGGTACACCCCGCCCAGAACCCCCAGCCTCCAACCTGGGGCTGTTTGCTGCCCGGGGGCTCAGCGAGGTCCAGCGCGCTGTGGCTGCAGGCTGCGCCCCGCAGCAACTCCAATGCATCTTCAAAACCCAATTTTTTGGTTAACCGTTTTCCTTGGGGAGAGGAGCATACTTGGTTGAAGAGCTGTTCACGGCTTTGTTAAGTTTTGAACGTTTGGTGACTTCATGTATGTGAGGACTTTAGACGTTCCTGGAGCGGAGGGAGGCTGGGATTGGGAAGCAAAGCAAAAAGGCGCCTGAAGAGCACCTTGGAGCAAAGACCTTCGTGGGGAGCCCGCCTGCCAAGGGGCGCTGGCACCTCCAGGTGGGGCTGACCTTCGAGGTGTTTAGCTTCCTCCTCCCCTGGGATCTTCTCCCAGGTTCTCTGGAAAATGCGGCGGGAACGCAATCGCAGAGAAGGCGATCGAGATGGCGAGGCGCGCGCGCTAATCCAAGCACCCAGGCACCCGAGGGCTTACAGGGACCTCAGTATCCAGCCCGCCGCCCCTCTTGGGTCAGCGCTCATAAAACCGCTCGATCAGAAAGAAAAGACATCTAAAATTTTAGGAAAAGTCAAATATCGGAGTGTGAGGTGGGATGGTGGGGGACTCGGGCCTTCACACCCTTCCTGTGGTTGGGAACTTCAACCACAGCGCCCTTAGCCGAGTGCAAGGAGGATTCCTTCCATTTTCGAAACCCATCCACAGACGCCAAACCCAACTGTCAGTTTCCCCAAATCCGGTTACTCAAAAGCCCGGCCAGATCGAACTGAAACTCCACTGAGAATAGAAAAAACTAAAATTTCGTTTGGGGATGGTGAGTGGATAGAGAAGAAAGGGCGCAGGTAATCCCCCACTTGCCTCCTCTGGTGGAGTATCTCTGCTTCCCTGCAGATCCCTACAGGGGCTGCCGGAAGAGCCAGCAGGCTGGATGGAGCCCCTCCCTCCACCCCAGCGCCTCCTTCCACCCCAGCGGACACTTGAAGCCGCTTTGCTCAGTGACAAGCGGCTGACTCGGTACAGAGCCCTGACAGCCCCCACCCTCCCTGTGTTTGGGGATATTTGGGATATGAGCTAGTAAGGAGGAAGGAATTCCAGCGGCATTCCCTGCTTCAGGGGAGCGTCAGAACTCGGGGTGACCTCAACCAAGGCATACTCCCGCCGCTGCGGGTGCTTATTCTGAGCAAAGAATCTTTGCTGGGACCGGTGGGTTTGCTTTGCCAGGGACGGTGTGGTGCGCAGTGAGGGTCAAGTCCGGTCAACCAATCTAAGATGACTGACTTCCTGAACACCCTCCTGCTCCATCCCCCCCTCCTAGGTCTCCAAGCAGCCCCTTTCTCTAAAGGGAAGGCTCTGCGTGAGAGAGCTGGGAGAGCGACTTCTGGCTTTTGTGACAAGCCAGAGTCTAAGGTTCTGGCAGGGATAGGAAAGAGTTAGCTCATTTTGATTTGTCTTCTTCCGCCACCCCCTTCCTTTCCTCGTCCAACTGCCCCTCCTCCCCCTACCCCCTTCTTGGTTTTATTCCGTCTGAGGATTTTGGTTTTTGCAATTCATTCTAAAGCAAATGACAAAGGTTTGCTTATGTGCAGTTCCCTGGTTTTATCCCTTCTGGATGAAATAAATCTCAGAGGTAGGAAATGGCTGTCCCAGACTATCACAGCCAGAGAATAGGTGGCTGAGGTGGGAAACCAAACCTTCCACCTCTCGGGCCAGCCCTCCTCCCTCTGGTAAAACACACCTTTACAGTCCTTTTTAGCCTCCATCCCCTTCCTTCCACCAATTCCCTACCACCCTGCCCCAGGGTTGATGAGATGTGGCACCTGCCCCAGGCCCCTCCCTGGAATCTGCAAGTGAGACCAAGAGGTTCCTCAACCAGGCACCCCAGCTCCACCCCCTTCATCATCTAGGGAGGGAGCCTGAGTAGGCTGGTGATAGAGGGAGAGGATTCCTCATCTGCAAACTGGGGGACAATAATAATACCCACTTCACCGGGCTTTTATGAAGACGCTCAGGGCCTGGATGTTGTGAGCATGAGATTCAGTAATTCTAAAGGCTGGCTGCTTATTTCCTGCTGCCGTGGGGTGTGGGGTGATCCTTCCAGTGTTCAGCGGAGGCTCCCAACAGCTTAGGACAGACTCTCAGTATAGGTCTCTGTGCTTTGGAGGATGCTTCAAGTCAGCTGCTACAGAAGCTGCCAGAAAACCCACCCTGCCCTTTCTCGCTAGGTCCAACACAAACAGGGCGCTGGGTACACAGCCTGTGGAGGGAGGAAGTGTCCTTCCACCCATCCTCTCAGTTCTACCTCAAAAGCACCACCTTTGTGAAACCTTCCCTGACAGCCAGCCCCACCCCAAGAACATTCTCTTCCTTTTGTGCACTGAGATGCTACTTTGGAACCCACCACAGCAGTAATGTGAGGAAGATGGCGGACAAATGGACGGAGGACGGAGGTAGAAAGTTTGGAAGGTCGTATACTGTAAGGTCACAGCCCAGCTCCAGGGAAGGGGTGGAGCGGCCAGAGTTGGGTGAGGAAGAGGGAAGATGATCCCACGTGGGGACAGCATCTCTCAAATGAGCACCCTCTGCATGCCTCGGATGAAGAGAGGAGCAGTTTCTCCAGTTACCCAGAGGAGGGGGGTTTCCTTTTGGGGCCCTTCTCCTGAAGCTCCGAGGCTTCAGGGTGGAGAGTTCAGAGTCAGGTGCCTGAGTACGGTTTTCTCAATGAAAATATCTCCATCCATTCCAGTGGGAAGTCCACTTAGAAGCTTACTTGCTCTTCCTCCCCTCCAGACACCGACTGGGGCTGAACCACCCCCTGTACGCGCCTTCCAGCTCCTTCCATCTTTCTGCCTCCCCAAGGAGGTCAGAGCATGGCCACCTTCCGATGCCTTCCCTTACTCTTCAAAGCCTCCCTCTTTCTCCGATGGTCCTCTCCCACCCCTCAATTCTGACTGAATACTTTCAGCCCCAACAAGAGAAGTGCATGTGTGGGTACAAGCATGAGTGTGCCCAACAGAGGCGGATGCTCAAATGGAAGAAGGTGTTAGGGTACGTGACTGGTGGGTTTAGGAGTGTAACCATTTCTCCCCTAACATGAACCAGCTTAGATATTCGTGAACCGGTGTCTAATGCTCTGATTTTCTGTATTTTCAAGAGTGTGCACGAGCAAGTTGATATCGCTGTTTGCCTTTGGTATGTAGATGTGAAAATACCACAGCTATACTCCGTATTTGCAGATCCCTAAATGCACCGCTCTGCGCACGGGGGCCGCTGATAGAATTCGCGTAGACACACACCTGTGTGTGGGTA
This sequence comes from Talpa europaea, assembly GCF_964194135.1. Taxonomy (NCBI): domain Eukaryota; kingdom Metazoa; phylum Chordata; class Mammalia; order Eulipotyphla; family Talpidae; genus Talpa; species Talpa europaea. Next base: position 115,841,049 of record NC_140074.1, on the reverse strand, counting down.
TACGCCCGGGGGTATAAGTTAGATTTGCGTGTTGTCTGTGTAGCTGTGCACACGTGGCCACAGATGGGTGTGTATGCAGACACCCGTCCATCGAGGTCTCGGGCATTACTGTTTAGAGGCAGGTCCTCCACACGGGCTGAAAATGCGGCCACGGAACCCAGCCTGTCCTGTTTCCTGTGCCCTCCCAGGAGCCAACAAACTGGACTGGCCTCCTATTCCCAGATTTTGTCCCCGTCCGTGCAAGGTTTCAGTCTCACGCGGCGCCAGGAAAGGCGGGGCGCCGCGAGGGCAGAAGCCCAGACGGCGGATCCTTCCTTCGGCCTGGGGGCCTGCAGGAGCTGCGGTGTCGCAACCAAACGGGGGCCCCTGCCGGAAGCGGAAGACTGGACGGCCGCGGGGTGGGGGTGGGGCGGGGGCGGGGGCGGGGGGGCGCAGTCGCGGCAGTCGCGGCGTGCCAGACCCAGGGCGCCCCGCGGGGGCGTGCGCGCCGCGCGCGTGCAGGGCAGGCTGGGCGCCCGGCCGTACCTCCCTCGACCCGGCGTCTGTTTACCAACAAACTGCCGGCGCAGTAGCGACGCATTCCGACGCGCTGAATAAGCTGCGGGCGCTGGCGGGCCGGTCTGGACTCCCCTGCAGGTCGGTGGCGACCGGATCAGAATGACCGTGCAGATCCCGGGAGCTGGAGAGCGCGACCGCGGCTCCCCTGAACCCCCGCAGCCACAATGCCTCCGCCACTGGCTGCTCCCCTCGCCCTCGGGGCATCAGGCCGGCCAACCCTCTCGGGTTCCTGCCTTTGTAACCCAGGTTCCCAGACTGCCCACGATCGTTCTGCAACCCCGACACCCTTTTTGGAGAAGACCCCGAGACGGCTGGTGCCGCAGCGGGTGCATCGCCCCCCTCCCAGCTCCCAGCTCCGACCTTCCTAAGGCGGGTTGCCCGGAGGGGCGGGCCCGGGCGCCAGGCCCTGGTGAGGTCACTGTTTGCGGTAGCCAATCTGGGGCGTCTAGGTGGGCGGGGCCCCCGTCGGATCCCGGGAACCGAACCCAAGAGCTAGGCGAAGGGGGCCCCATGGATTTAAGGGGGAGGGGAAAAGCCGTGGGGGGCATCCCCCCGGAACCCCTTTTCCAGGCGCGCGCTCTTCTCTGGAAGAGGCGCAGAGAGACACTTTGCCCCGCATCTTAAATAAGGGGGAGGCAAGCTGGGGGGCGCATCCGGCTCTAACACCCAAAGCGCTGGGAAAAGAGAGTTGGCGGAGGGAGAGGAATATGTGCCCCGCAGTGGCCTAGGCCCTTTGGCCCCGGCCGCTATGACCTCTTTGCCCTGCCCCATCCCTGGCCGGGACGCCACCAAAACCATCTTCCCGGACGTCGCCCCCGTCCCATCGGTAGTGGCTGCCTATCCGCTTGGCCTGTCTCCCGCGACCGCAGCCGCCTCCGATTTGCCCTACCCTGGACCATACAGCCACCTCTTGCCCTACCCTTACGCTGGGCCGGCGGCCCCCGGAGACTCCTACCTGCCTTGCCAGCAACTCGTGACGCCCTCTCAGCAGGAATCCCAGGCAGGTAAGTCTGGCCATTGCGGCTCTTCCCCACCTCCGGGGTCCTGCTTCTGCGCGGGCCCCGCTCTTCGCCCTCGGTCGGGCGCAGCTAGCGGTATTCTGACCTTGCACAGATTCCGCGGGATCTGGGGGTTGCGGGGGAGGGCGAAGGGGGAGGCGGGAGGGGGGGCGGGGGCGAGTTGATCTAGGTCTCCTTTCAAGACCGACCTGGTTTCGATTTGCAGTTGTGTGGAGCCCAGCCGCGGGGCTCTCCCTACCCCACCCCCTGGAGCAGCAGAATTGTGTGCACCTACGTGTAACGGAAAATTGAAACAATCCAGATGTGGGTGTGGGTGCCTAGTCCTTCCCCAGGATTCTCTCCATCGTGCACGCCTTCCCTTCCCCATGTCACCCCTCTCTGCCTTGGTCTCATCTCAGAATTCAAGCCAAAACCTAGTCAATAGATACCAGGTTCCAGGTGGAGGACAGTGGAAGTGGAGGCTTATTCTGGCCTCACCCCCTCCCCAGACTGTGCCCAGTACCTAACCTATCTTAAACCAGCCTGGCAGATTCTAGGGCTAAGATTCCACCACCACCGTTGTTCTAAGACCATAGCCACAGGTGGGTGAGACAGTCTCTCACTTGTAGGTCCTGGCTACTTCAGCCTTTTGGCCAAGGAGCATACCGTCTTGGTCCTCTCCACTCCTTGCCTTTGGGGTAGGTTAGACAGCTGATATTCCTGGCAGTACATTGTCTGCAGCAACTTTGAGCCCCCCGGGAAAATGCTCACTAGAAGGCCTCAAAGAAGCCCAGGAGCTAGCCCACCTTCCTGGTCCTGGGGCTGGGCCTGGCAGTACCCCTGCAACATATGCCTGGCCCTCTCTCTGCTGGCTCCAGCTTAGACCTCAGCTCCCTTCCTTCTTGTCCCCACTTCAGTGCCCCCCACTGTCTTTGGCACAGTCTCCCCCAAGGATGCACTTCCACTGGGTGACTTTGCTGAATTCAGTTCAGAAGTAAGTCTCCCATCCCTGCAGCTCATACATCATCAGAGCCAGAAATGCTCCTAGAGATTTGGGAGCTCAAATTCCCTGATGAGTAAACTGAGGCCCAAAGAAAGGCTGTGCATGGGTCAAGGACACAGCTTGTTTTCTAGATTTTGGCCCCATAAATGGACTTTCATTGCATGAGGCTGGAGAAAAGGATTTTAGGGAACTTTCTCAGCGTCCCCAATAGCTTTTTTGCCAGACTGGGGCTGCCTTTTCCAGGCTGCTAGGTCTGTCCTTGGAGGAAAACAAGGGTGGGTGGGGGGAGATGGAAGTTTTCCTACAAATGACTAGTTTCTACAAACCAACCTCTTGGATGCTTCCCTTTAGTATGATAATATGGTATATATTTGTGTTTTTTTTGTGCGCATGCGTGCCTGTGTTTTGGGGGGGTAGGGTGGGAATAAAAGGAATGTTGGGAATGGGGTTGGTATTTTCAGTCCTGTCTTCCCCACTCCTTGCCCCCCTTTGCTGATCTAAGTACATGGGAATGGGGAGTTCCTTTTCTTTACAGACTTTCCTTGGATCCAACGAAAATCACAGAGTACTGAAAATGGTGGGTTGCTCCACTCTACCTGGATTGAATGACTGAGATGTGAGAAAGAACCTTACCTTAGCTCTGTGCCCCTCCCCCAGATTTGACTACCTTGAGCTGCAGCCACCACCCTCCCTCAGCAGGCAGTACTCAGCACCTCCCGGGGTGCCCTTGGGCTCCAAAATCTGGACCAGGGCAGATCCGGTAGGGACTTGCTGCAACTGGTATGCACAAAGGCATCTGTCCGGGAAGGAACTTGGAGGGAGAATTGGGGTACAGAGAGGGTTTTGAGAGTTCAATACTTGTGCTGCCTTCCAGGGTGTCGCCGCCCCAATCTCCAGGTACATGTAGCCAAAGAGGCGCGGTGGTCGCTCATCTGCCAGCCTGGGGCTTTGAGCAGTAGTGTTTAAGTTGGAGAGGCCGGATAGGTGCGGGCGGGAGCGGAAACCCAGCAATTTTTCTAGGAATTGACTGAGGTGGAGGGTCGAAGGAGGTGGATTTGAGAAGCCGGTGCTGGAGGCCATGAGTGAGGGGTGCAGGGGAGGTGAAGGCAACTGGTCACTGCTAGCCAAGGGCATGGAACTTGAGGGGAGCGGTGAGCCCCACCATGGAAGAAGTTGGAGGAGAAGTGGGGTGGGGAACTAAATGGACAGTGGAGACTGGGCACCGGGTCCAAGTGCCCTCTAGACTGGGGCTGCCAGCAGACCCATGTGGAATGAGACCTAAGTCCGGAGCATTGGGGACACTTGGTCCAACCCAGCTCTGCCATCTGCATGGAATGATTTCCAGGGTCTCTAAAGAGAGGCGCAGGTTGGAGCCACCTGGAAGAGAGGAAGCTTTCATCACTCCCTGGGGAGGGAGCGGGAGTATTCTAGAGCCGGACTGTTTCTGGGCCGGGTATTCCTTGAAAGGCTGGCCCTGGGGCTCGAAGGCACCGGGTGTCCTGCAGTAGGGGCACCCCTAGTGCCACCCAGGGCCTGAGCTGCCAGATGTTGTGCACTCTCTGAACCAGGTCACCTTCCCTCCCTCAGGGAACCAGCCAGGCAGGGGAGGGGGGGTTACCCCAAGCCTGCGGGTTTTCTGGGGTCTTCTCAGCTAACCTGCCAGCTGAGGAGGGGAGGGATGGTCTCTTCTACAGTGTGTGACTCAGGAGGGGGCGAAGCTTTACAACAGGGGAAGGATTGGATCACGCTGGAGGCACTTTCCACACCGACACTGGAAGGGGTGCTCATCCCTAGGCTGTCAGCCCTTTGGGCAGGTCCCTCTGACCCTCCCCTCTCCGGCAGCCGCGGCAACAGCAGCGGGAAGTCTGCCAAGCAGACGCTGGCTCAGGCCTCTGAGCGTGGCTTTTGAGTTCCCTCAGCCTGGAGTGCCTTTCCTGTCCATCATCTCTAGGCCTCTCCCCAAACCTCTTTGGAGCCTTTCTGCCCCTCCCCACCCCTAGCTGGCGCCACCACACCCGACTGAACTCTGACCTCCAGGGCAGTGCAGCCGGTACCCCACCCAGTCTGTTGGCGCTTTCCTCCTGGGGAATCACAAGACCCATAAGAGTGGGTGCTTCCTGAGGGCAAAACAGCGTCTTGTGCAGCCTGATGCAGTGAGGGGGGGGGAGGGGAAGGTAGAGAAGGGCCCTGGCGCCTGACGCTGGGACAGTCGAGGTCCCAGCTCCTGTGGCTTTTTGCTAACATGCAAACGAGATGCAAATGAGTTCATTGAGCTGCTTGTGCAACCCGCTCACCATCCCACAGACCAGCTCTTTTATTACTGCCTCTTTTCCCCCCAGACTCAGAGAAGCTGCGGTTGTCCCCGGAGCCCTCCGAGAGGCTCCCGCAGGCCCCCACCAAGAAGCTGCGCAAGCCGAGGACCATCTACTCGAGCCTGCAACTGCAGCACCTAAACCAGCGCTTCCAGCACACACAGTACCTGGCGCTGCCTGAGAGGGCCCAGCTGGCCGCTCAGCTCGGCCTCACCCAGACCCAGGTGGGTCTGGTGGCCTCATTCTCCCAACTAGCCTTCCTCACGGTGGTGTTCTTTGGACACTCACCCCCCAGGTGTGAATGACTGCTGAGTCCCTGGCCCTGTAGCCACAGTGCTTCAGGTTGTGTTCCTAACTGGCCCTCTGTAAGTTGGGGGAAACAGAACGTGCTAGAAGAGGGGGTGGGAGATTCAGATAGAGGGTCCCCAGCCTGGGAGAACTGGATACTAGCTCAGCGGCAGGAACTGGGAGCTTCAGGGCCCGTGGGTGAGGAGGGTGAGTGTTCCAGATCCCTGTTCCTCTCCCAGGTCTGCTCCCCACTGCTGGGTCCCTTTCCCTGATCGCGGGCAAATACTCCTCCTAATCTTCCTTCTATTCTTTCCCTCTCCTCACAGGTAAAGATCTGGTTTCAGAACAAACGCTCCAAATATAAGAAACTTCTGAAGCAGAACTCTGGGGGGCAAGAAGGGGACTTCCCTGGAAGGCCCCCCTCCCTGTCTCCCTGCTCTCCACCCCTTCCATCCCTCTGGGATCTACCCAAGGCAGGGGCCCTGCCTGCCAGTGGCTATGGCAACAGCTTTGGAACCTGGTATCAGCATCACTCCCCAGATGTCCTGGCTCCACCTCAGATGATGTGAGTCTGGGGAAGGATGGGTTCAGCCCCCAGCCCTCCTACAAAGCCGTGGACCCAGCCCACCTGCACCCCTTCTGGGCTGGGAGGAAACCAGCTCCAGATGGGTTTTCTCAGGAGGACAGAGGGTGGGTGGAGGCCTGCCCCCCTTGCCCTGTAACCCAAAAGCCCAATCAAGCACTGCAGTCTTACCCACTGCCCCCTCCTCTGCCGTGGACATGGACTGGAACCTTCCTTCAGCTGGTCAGAGGCTCTGGAGAGAGGCTTATTGACTGGAGTTCAGATGGCTCCCAGGACCCCATCTTTGCCACGCCATAGCAGCCGAGGTCAAAGCCAGCTGGAAACACCCCGAACATGTTTTACTTTGCATGCCTTGGGCCTTGCCTCCCACTTGCAAGCAAAAACAGAAGTGAAGTGGACATCCAGAGTCTTCAAGTTGGCCCTCAGGTCCTACCCATCACTTTTCCTGGAGGTCAGCCCTATACCCCATGACTGATGCACCCACTCACCATCCTGTGAAGTAGAAGGGACAACAAAATATGTGGGATTTGTGGACCTGGGAATTGCCTGAATTGGGGGCTGGGAGGGGTGGATAATTTATATTCTCTTCCTAAAAAACCCTGTTTTCCCCATATTTACCCCTTTTGAGTACATAATAGATCCAATTATCCATATAATTCACCAGCTGTTATTAAGAGCTCACCTCTAATACCCAAGGACCCACATGCAGGCACTCTTGGAACCCATTCGGGTAACACTTTGGGGGAGAATGGGGACGAATGGGCTCTCTGAATGAGTGTGAATGGAGATATCTTCAGTAAGTAGGGTGGGAGGGCAGCTCAGCTCTTCACAGCCACCTCTATGCATAGAAACTGCTCATATTGCTCTTACCACCCCCCACACCATGAATTTCCAGAGATTAAAGTTTGTACAAAAGCCTAGGCCCCGGCTGGCCATGTGAAGTGTGTTCCTGACTTCTGAGTGGGGCTGGTGGCTCATCTTTTCTTCCCATCTGACTCTTCCAGCACTAATCTAGAGGTCCAGGGCCCTGCCTTTGCCTCTACCGCTAACTAGTCCTAAGACTCTAGTGCTGGAATGTCTTAATAGCGTTTGTCTTTGCAGCTGTTCCAGTAGGAAACTGGAAGATGGGAAGGCGGGGGTGGGAAGGTGGGGGTGGTCAGTCTGGGTGGTCCTCACCAGCAAAGTCTCTTCTGAATGCACCTCATAGCCCCTCAGCTCCCACCTTCAGTCCCTGAAGAGGCCCTGCTCACCTTGGAGGGTAACTCCCACCGACTCAGTCACCTTAGCCCACCTAGGGGAAAGGGGATGGGGAGGGGGGAGAAGGAAACCCTTAGAAGAAACTGGACTCGCCCATCCAACATTTATACAACCTCTGTGTTAAATGCCTGGAATACCAAGGGGCAGATCCCATAAGCTAACAGGAGCGAGACACATGGCCAGAAGCTCACGTGGTATGGCTTCAGGCAGAGAGGTACAGAGGAGCCCTGTGGGCGTAGTCCAGAGGCTCCTCGACCTGGACCCAGAGGTGGGTTCAAAGCCACTGCACCCCAGCACCAAACACAAGGCATCAGAAAGCAGGGGGCCTGAGGACAAGGGGTCCAGTAATCTTGGGAGTTTGCCCGGCCAGTGGTGAGGCGTGGGCAGGGCCTCCAACTTCAGGCAAAAAGCTTCCAAGTGGAGCTTCCCCCTCATTACCTAAACTTATTCCCAAGTGCTGCAAACTTGGGGCTGCCCAAGTCTGAAAAGCCCTCCTAGGCACATGGAGCCAGTCAACTACAATCCGACTGGCCGGAGAGAGGCACAACCTGGAGTAACATGTAGGGCGGGGGAGTGGGAGAAATTTAGAGGAGACCCCACACCTTGGGAGGCCAGCAGTCAGCCTAGGTCCCCTTCTGGGTCAGAATGCACCCCCAATCCCTAGAACACTCAAGGAGGGTTCACCCTGGGCCAGCTGAGAACCAGGAGCTATGGGGAGGGAGGATGCCAAGAGGAAAAACACCCTCTTATGCCTCCCATGGGTGTGGCCCTGAGTCCCCCTGTGCACAGGCTCTCAGTGCCTGGCCCCAGTCCCCTCCTCTGGGTCTCCTCTGAGGCCACAGGCCCTCCGGGTGGCTGTTCCCTCCCACTGCAGGTTGCACACTCCTCTTTCCACAGACCAAGATAAGATCTACCGCCCCATCTCGGAAAGCCTCCAAAGGCGAGATTAATTGGACAGCCCAACACGAGTCGCATCGTTAAAACAACAGCCCAGGTTGTAAAGTTAAGTAGCAAAAGGAGTGTAATTACTCTCCCAGCCAGAGGCCAGCTGAGCCGACAGCAACCCCCTTCCCTACCCTTATCCATCCGCCCTTCCAGGCCTTTTCCACTTGGGAGCTGGTCCAGTTGCCTTGAGCTCCTGGCTAAGGATGGAACTGGAACCCCAGTGAAGGTGACCCATTCCCCTCCCTCCAGCCATCTAGGCTGTAGAAGGGGAACCTCTGGGAAAACACCCCTCTGGGAAAACTGGCTTGGTAAGGAAAGGGAATCTAGACTGAATCCTTAAGAATGGGGACTTTGCTGTGTGACTTCTCGAAAGTTACTTAACCTCTCTCTGAACCTCACCCCACCCCCACCCCCAAGATGGGAATACAAATAGGAGCTGCTTGCAGTGTGGTTGTGATGGTGAAATGAGATAGTGCTTGTAACATGCTTGACATGGTGCCTGGAACATAGTAAGCACTTAATAAATGGCATTTATAGCTGCTGTGTGATTATCAGACAGGAGGGGTCACGGCCAGGGTGAGTTCATACCGCCACTGCCATCCATTCCTCTGCCTCCTGAGGGTAGGGAGGAGAAATGTTGCTGGAGAGCCCCATGCATCCCTGGTTACCACTATTCAAGAACAGGACACAGGCAAGGTCCTAAATCCATGAAGGCAGGCAGCACTGGGCATCAAAAATCAGCCAAGACTAAAAATGAAAGCGGGATTCCAGAACACATTTGCTCACCCACAAGAGGCTCAGTCCCCAGAAAGCCAATTTTGGGCCTTCCCTTCCCTTCTGGGTCCTCCCCTTCCCTCTCCCCTTATACTTTTTTCCTTTCTCTACCCCAGCAAAATGAGATTCAATTAATTCAATTTAAAGCAATTTTGGGAGCAGCTCCTGAAGGCTTTCAATGTGAGATAATTACAAGTAATTTGCTGCTACGAAGAGGAAAAGGGCATGTGGGGTCTGGGGGGAAAGGAGGTAGCCCCCTCCTCACCAAAGGCATACAGATCTAGAGGGATTCCACAGTGCGATCTTAACTGCCCTCCCATTGGCCAAATTACTTGCAGGTGGGGAGAGGGAGAATGTGGTGGTGGGAGGAGGCTGGGGAGACACTGAGTGACACATTGCCCTTCCCCCACCCCCAAATCCTCTGCGCAAGGTGGGGGTGGGGAGATCTGGTTGTTCCTCTGACAAAATGTCTGCATGGCCCTTGCAGCTGATTACTCAGCTCCAAACCTCATTTGAGTTTGGATGCCTGAACTTGCCTCTGGGATTGTCTCCAGAGTCAATGGAATGTTATCTGGGTAGTTGAGGCCTGTGTAGACGAGGCCTTGGAGATCAAGGACTTCCCCAGACTCACAAGGGATGTGGGTAGAGAGGAGAAAGGCCAGAGGAGGTATACACTGACTTCCTGCTTCCGAGGAGGTGATGATGCACCCACTCTCCTCAGCGACCTGGTGCTTTCTGCTTCTGCCTGGCTAGAATCACATTCTCCCTGCCCCCACCCCACCCTACCCCCGCCCCCGCCCCCCCAGCTCTCAGTCCTCGGTGAGACAAGCATCCTACAAGTTGTCCACCTCGTGGTCACCTGGGGTAACCCCTTCCTGCCAGGGCTCATTGGCCTAGGAGGAGGTAGAAGGGGGGGGAGTGACTGTGCTGAGGGAGCCAGAGGCAGGAGCTGGGAGGTAGGGGCTGAGGCATAGGCGTGGGGTGTGCCACAAGGCCTCTGTGAGGACCCTTCTAATCCTGCCCACAAAGTAGAAACTAGGGTCCTCCTTTACCTGGGAGCCCTTGTTCCAGGAGGAGAGGACTGTTTTTACAATCACGGTGGAAAAGAAAAATTCACTGACCCCCAAAGTATTCTCTCCCACTTCTCTCCTTGCCCCTCCCATTTCGGAGGAGGAGCTCCTTCAGTCCAGTTTCTTCCCACTCCCGGGCCTTGTCCACACCCCTTCTCTGAGCAGCATGGCTGTTGGGCCTGGGGGAGCCAGGGAGACTTTCTATCAGGGAGTCCCTGGGTGACTGCAGTTTCTCCCCTTCAAGACACAAATGTTTAGAGAGGGCAAAGAGGCCACCGCCCCCCCTCCCCACCCCGGCCTCCCCTTTCTTGGCAGCTCAAGTTGGCTAAAAGGGTAGGATTAAGGAACCTTCCAACCCAAACCTCAAAATACAAATACAGAGAACTGTGATGCAGAGACCCAGGCAGAGGGACCCCCAAGTGCACACATTTCCACAGACAGGCAGACACACACCAACAGGCACGGAGTGGGCAGAACCACTGGCAGAGCCACGAGTTAGCTCGAAGCCTCCCTGTGGGGGCACATAGGTGCATTTAGAGAAAGACACCCACAGGTTATATGTAATATATACTCACAGAGAGAAGCACAACACAGACTGAGGCTTTAAAGTATGCAGAACCAGACTGAAACATACCCAGAAATACACAGACTCGCTTCCCTATGTGTGTGCATGTGTGTGAGTGCATGTGTGAGTGTGTGTGCATGTGTGAGTTAGTGGAGGCAGAGAGGGGAGACAGGTCTTTCTTCCCGCACCCTTGTCATTCCCTCCCCTTTTCCTGCTCTACTTCTATTTTCTGGGAATATTTCCCTGGTGAGCAGTTAGGGAGGGAGACTGAATGGCCACAGAAATGTGATAATTTTATTATGACTTTATTTTCTTTGTTCCCTAAAGCCTTGCCTGCCTCTTTTTCTGAGCTCCAGCATGAGCTCTTGTCCCAGCCCTTCCTGGCACATCCCTTGGCTCCCAGATGCCACCATTGATTCCATCCCTGCCTGGGGAGTCCAAAGATTGGCCTCTCAGATGCCTGTGCCATCTCTCCTCAACTTGCCCCAACAGCAACTCCAGCTCTGGGGAGGCAGGAGAGGACCTGGGATCCCAGGCTGAGCCCTGCTCTGACTTTGGGAAGTCGCATGCCCTGTGTGTATGTATGTGCGTGTGTAGGCTAATGTGTGTCCACCACCGGCTGGGATTTGTTGGGTAAAGCCCATCCTTTCCATCAGCCTGGAGGTTCCCCACGCCAGGTTCTGTGTCCCCCATCAGCGTGGGCGCCAGATTGGGTGCACTCTGCTGCTCTTCCCAGCACCGTAGTTAGATGCCTCTAAATGCGCAGCCCCTTGGCGTCCTGGGGACACGTCTGGCCAGCCCTGGAAGGGGGGGAGTTGGCCTCATGCTTCTTCCAAACATCAAGGTTTCTGATTCAGCTCTCCCAGTGCCAGGCCTTCAGCATTTCTGGCCCCAAATGGAGAGATTACTTCATTTCCAGGGGAGGGTGCCACTCTCTGTGGAATATATGTGGAATGTATTCCTGTCGACTCTGTCTGAACCATTCCCTGTCAGAGTTCAGTTGAATCTTGGGTCAGACTGAGCGATTCTGCTCTGGTCGGTGCTCCCCACTCTCTTACCCACCCCACTTCAAGCCCAGGAATGGCATACAGACCTAAGCTCGGAGGGTGGGACCATAGCTTCTGGACTATGCCACTCAGAGCAAGAGGTTTCCTGGTTAGGAAGACCCCTCGCATAGAAACCAACTCCTACGCCCATCACCTTCACTGTCCTGTTTCCCAGACCCCCAGGACTCTCCTCCCTCAGATCGGAGGTTCCCAGAGAGCAGCTCGCTGGCCTGCCCCCTGAGACTGGAACTCCACCCCCACCCTGTGGTCCCTTCCTCTGGCTGGACGCCCCTCCTCCAACACTAGTCCTCTAGTTTTCTTTTTGGGTGGAGCGGCTCAGGTGGCAGGGTTGGGCAGAGGACTAAGAGTAACCGGGTGCTGGTCCCTTGTGCAGGTCCCACCCCTCTATGGCCTCACCTCACTGAGCCTACTGCAGAGCCACTAGACCCCTACTCTCAGGCTGGCCCCAGGAGCTGCTTTCTGCCTCTGCAAGCTGGGGCCTGCTGCAAACTCCTCCTCCCAGCCCTGGAGCCACTGGGAATTCTTTGCTCCAACAGATCCCGGGGAAGCCAGTCTGCGGGAGGCTTCTGACATGTCCCTGCCCGGCTCCTGTCACATTCCCCAAGCCCAGGGGGATCAGCTGGATCCACCAATGCAGCTTCTTCCTCCCTTTGCAACCTCCGTATTCTCCTGCCTCCCTCTCCAAAGCCTGAATTGTGCCTGGGGACTCCTCCCTGACTTTGGGTTCCTCCCATGACTGGCCCCTTGCAGCCCCCATCAGAACAATAGGAATTATTCCCTCTGGCCCCTTAAAAAACAAAACTCTTCTCCTTGTCCAGACAGACGTCATGGAGTCTCTGGAATGCAGACACACAGCTGAGAGGCCTTGGGCAAGTCACCTTACCTCTCTGGGCTTTTATTTCCTTGCAGTGGGATAATGATCAAAGTGGCATCTGAGAAGGTCATGGAGACAGGGAGAGCGTGCCCTTGGTAGGTCGTGAAACACACCAGGTGACACGGTGGCTCATTTTTGCACCCAAATTTAATGCAGGAAGTGTCTCTCCCCTCCCCCCAGCTAAATTATCCTCTAACCCACCAACATCTGCATGGTACCAAATGAAGAGCTGGTGCCAGTTCAAGTCCAACTCTGACCTTGGGCATGTTTCTTAACCTCTTGGTGCCTCATCTTCCTCATCTGGAAAACGAGGATAACCACAGTGTGCACCTCACAGAGTTGCTGTTAACACCTCGTGCGATAAAACACAGAAGGAAAAAAAAAGGCAAGAGAAATCTCTGTCCATGAGGGATCTTGCCCAAGTTCCTCTGTGGAGCTCCCCCATAAGCAGAGCCCTCTGTGTCCGGCCCACTGTCCACCCAATGGACTGGACTGAAGCTGCTATGTAAGGGAAGGAAGCCATGTGGGAGGCTGGCGAAGGAGTGAGTATGTCAGATGGTGCTTCTGGGCACAGTCCACTGGGCACCCCAGATGACAAGGCACCTGAAGAGGTGAAACCATGCAGCCCCTCCCTGGGTCAGAGCTCATGCAGAGACAGAAAATGCCCCTGTCTTCTTCATTCATGAAAGATTACCCTCCCACAACCATAACCCTGGAATCCCTCCCACTCGCCCCCCCCAAAAAAACCCACAAAAAACCCACAAGAACCCCAGAAACGAAGATAAAATGATTTCTCTTTTCTGATATTTGACTGTATGCCCAGAGAAACTCTAGGGAGAACAAAAATGCAGAATTAAGAGAATTCTGATATAGTGGCTGGATATATGATTTATATGTATATATAACATCAGTCTGTTCTCTAGCAATAAATAAAAATATATCTATTATAATGGAAAGGGAAAATTGCTGTAAACATATAGATTTGGAGGGCAGCTCTTGAGCTAATTAGTAACTGAAAGATATTGCCCTACTCCCGTCCCCTCTCCTCCTGCCATGCTAAGGGCCAGGGGATGGCTCTGCCCTGGGTGACCATCCTTCCATTTTATCTGAAGCATGGCAGATTTAGGTTGGAATCAAGAAAGCACTTTAAAAAAAAATATTTATTTTGGCATACAAGAACTGGGGTATAGGCCACAGGTGTGAGTGGTGAGAGGATTCTCCAGAGACTGAGTGGGGAGCAGAGCAGGCAGATTAACTGAAATATACTGCTGAGGGGAGCAGCAGGCAGCAGGCAAGACAGGAGAGGTCTGCTGCACCCTGGCTGGAGATTGAACTCATGCTGCAGTGGCTGGCGGTAGCTTGATACTGCTGAGACTTTAACCCCTGCACCATCAGGGAGGCCCCAAGAAAGCACTTTCCCAGGAGAAGTAGGAATTCTTAGTATAAGACCACTCTCCACTGAGGAGGAAGAGTCACTTTTGGGCCCCTTGAGGGAGAATGGAACTCCCTAGGCCAGCTGGGGAATGCCCTAATTCACAGAGACTGGTTTTATCTACAATTGACATTATAGTTTATTAACCTCCCATCTTTGTTCCAAGCTTTGTGCTAAGCCTTTCTTGTGTGTTATCTCACTTAATTTCCTCTGCAGCCCTGCAGCACAGACATGATTACTTCCATTTTATAGATGAGGGAAAGTGAGGCTCAGAGAGGGCAAGTGACTTGCCTGAAATTACACAGCAAGTCCATGTCAAAGCCAGAATTTGAGCTCAGATGTGTGCACTTGTGTATATGGGTATTTGGATTATGGGATGATAATCCTGTCATCTCTGAAGGCATGGGGGCAAGTCTGGGAATGAGGGACAAGGCAGAGTGTGGCCCATCCCCACCCCTCATTTCAATCTTGGAGGTCCTGATAGGGTGAGAGGCTCACAGACCAGGGAATCAGAAGCCAGGACCTTGCTGCACACTCACTAAGGAACTTTAAGGGAAGCTAGTGATTCTCCCAGAACCTTGGTTATCTCAACTGCGAAATGGGATAATAATGGCACTGATCTTGCCAGGCAGGCAAGAGGATTGAATGAGACAGCGCTTGTGAAATTTCCGGGCTTGGCACACAGTAGGTGCTCAGGTGGTAACTTCTTGGCCTGGAATCTTGGGAGGATGTGAGTCTGTGCTTGGGAAAATTTTCTCCTGCTTCCTTTCTTTACCAACCACTTCTAACCTTTCCTCAGCTTCCCTCCCCCACTTAGCTGAGGGCACGTGGTCATGCCCCTCCCCCATACGTGATTCCTGAGCTCAGGGCAGGCCTGACTGGCCCCAGGGGTGGGCGTGGGACCGTGCCACACGCGTTGCATGACGTGGCCAGGCGCCCTCGGTGCTCAGGGAAGGGCACGATGCTGCTGCCGCCGCTTGCCAGGTGCGAGGTGAACTGCCTGGGGTGGGGGGACGCCCCCTCCCCCGCCCCGGTTAATCCTCCAGGGTGTGGAGTCTCCATTCCCTGCTTACTCAGCAGACACTTCCAATCCTGCTCGATTTGCCCCAGGAGAGAAACCCAGGAATTTGGGTCTCAAGGGTCCTGTCCCTGCCAGCCCCCTCCCCAGGTCTGCCTCTTTCCTGGTGCCTGTCCTGCCTGTCCTGGGCCCCTAAGTCCTCCCTCCCCTCAGACAGCCCACCTTGGGCAGAGGGCAACCACCAGACTCCAAATCCTTCCCTGGTGCTTCCAGGGCTTGTGAGCCTCCCAGGATCCTCCTGGGCTCAATGGGCCAGGTCCATTGGCTCAAGCCTCCAAGCCTCCTCAGTTCACCAGACAGCAGACCAGTCCCGCTGAAGAGCTGCTGTGCAGGGGGTGGGGGCGTCCCACCTGCTTCTTGTCCAGAGGGCTTGTTGTTCCACAGTGCTCAGGACAGGGTTTGGGAGGCAGCTTAGTACGGATGTGGCCTGGTGCAGGCAGAGAAGCCTCAGCAGGTATTCATGGCACTGCCCCTCCTTTGCTGAGTGACCTTGGGCAAGTTGCTCTCGGCCTCTCCTCTCTCTGAGATAACGCCCAGTGAAGGTGCAATCAATGTCAGCTCCTCCTGTTGATGCTCAGGAGCAGCTACTGGGTGCTGGGTTTTCTTCTTGACATTTTGTCCAACCCCCAAGAGCCCAAAGAGGGGGGGCAGTTGCCAATTTCCCTGTCTCACAGCCTCTCCTCTGATGGGAGAGGGAGCCAGTGCTGAGGGGGATGCTGTGAGAGCCCAGAGTTCTGGTCACTTCACTCAGGCACTCCTGTTCCCTGGGCATACTGCTCCGCAGCCTGCGCTAGGCACAGTGTGGGATGGGGCCCGGTAAACTTGTCCTCCCCCCTAATGCTCCCAGTTCAGATTTTCCCCAGTTCTGCCTGCAGATACCTAGATAGAAAGCCTTCCCAGGCCCCCAGGCCTGCAGCCCAGCACCCCTCCCCAGAGTGAATTAAAATACCCTATTTGGCCCATGCTCAGTGCTATGACCTGGGACAGGCAGTAAAGAAGGTGATTCGTGGGATCTGCCTCCAAGAACTGTGGGACCTGGAAAGAGAGTCACCCAGTTAGTAGTGAACAGTGTGGCTGAGAGGTAAAGGGGAAAGACAGGGCTGGGACCTGGGCTGGATGTTGGGGTGGAGGATGGGGTTGTGTTGGATGGGGCTGGGGGAAGCAGAGGAGCCTTCCCATGAGGAGTTGCTCTTAAGGGCTTTAAGGCTAGCCTCCCCTGGCAGCCTGAACCCATCTTTGCTACCAGCCCCCCACTTGTTCCTTGGGCCCTAAGGTCCCCCCACACCCCCATCAACATTGTCTTCCAGCACCCCCGTCCCTGGGGCTGAGGAAACTCATCTCCAAGCACTTTTTGGCTTCTAAGTCTCCCAGTCTCAGGCTGCTGGGTGGTTGGTAAACAGCTTATTAAGGTGATTAACACTGCAATTAAAGCTGGAAAACAGAGGCCAGGGTGCTGGCTGAAGTCTCCCCCTTCTCCTCCCCCCTGTTTTCCCCTTCCTCTCCCCTCCCCTCCTCTTCCATCCCCTCAGGGCTTGGTTGATGCAACTCAGCCTGATTTAGCCAACCAGAGCCCTCACCTAGGGGCTGGGAGGCTGTGCATCAGGAGCCCCTCTCGGCTCCATGGCCCAGAACCCCTTCCCCACCCGGGTACAGGCTCTGCTGGCCTGGGGAGCAAGGGGCAGTGAGATGGGTGTTGTTGAGGCAGATGGTATGTGGAGTGAGATCTCTAAGCTCCTCTGATATCTGGGACCCCTTAAAGGGAGGAGGCCTCAGGGATGGGGTAGAGGCTATTTTTCTCATCCTCTCCCCCAGCTGAAAAGGCAGAGGTTGTCACTTCCCAAAATGGGACAAGGAACTTGCTTTCCCCAAACTCATGGCATCAGAGCAGGTGCCCAGCACCCCAGGGGGTGGGAACTGACAGACCTTGGCCCTTCTCTGAGTCCACATCAGGGGATTATTTAGGAACCTCCTGTGCCCCTGCCTCTCACCAGCCCCCCAGCATCTGTGCGGCTGCTGCTCTTGAGTTCTCCCCTAAGCCTCCCTCCTCTCCATCCCCTGGAGTCACAAAGCAGGGGCTCGGGGGCCATGGCTGACTTACTGCTTTTTGGAGCACATCTCGAAATGGCTAGATCAGGCGCTGTGGCAGGACAGCTGGGGCCTGGCTGAAGGGGGTATGCAGCAAGGTGGAGAGGCAGTCCCATCTCCCCTGTTACCATCATCAACAGCAACTTTGGTTAACTGAACAGTACCTACATCCTGCCGGGTACCTTGTTAAGCATTTTACCCACATTATCCCATTTAATCCTCTCAACAACCTGCTAGGTAGCTAGTATTATTCCTATGCTACAGGTGAGGAAACACAGACTTAGAAAGGTTAAATGACTTGCACAAGATCACACAGTCAGTCCAGTGGTGGAGGCAGGAGCCAGACCTGGTCAGCTGACTCCAGCATGCACATTCCTGACCACAGCATTAAGCCTTTCCTAGGACTAGCCCTTGGGGAAGAAGCCCAGCCCCCTCCACTTCTCTCTACTCCAAGAGAATCGAGAGAATCAGAGGAGGGCCAGCCGACTGGGGTGGGCGGAGCTGCCTTGGCTCCAGCTCTCTGACACTCTGCCCTGAGGCAACTTAGTAAACTGAGCTGAAAAATGAGGCAACTTAGTAAACTGAGCTGAAAAAAAAAAAAAAAAAAAAAAAAAAACCATTTAGAGCACCCATTCCCCAGACCATCAGGAGTTCAAATCCCAGCATTGCCACATATGGGCTATGTGACCTCGGCGGAGACTGAGCCTCCCAGAGCCTCAGCTTCCCCATCTGAGGAATGGGCTCTATCACACCCACCTCCCAGGTTGTGAGGACAGTATGCCTGGTACAGAGTAGGAGTTTAGCAAATGCCAGCTGTTACTAAGGTTTGAAGAACAGTGACCCTCTGGGCAGACTGGGGTTCCCTAGCCCCCCCTCTTCCTCAAAGGTTGTCAGGAGGCAATGGGTGTAGTCAAGAAGCACCTGGCCCAACATAGGCTCAGCAGCCCCACCCTGGCACTCTGCCAGGCCCCCCCACCCCAGCCCCCAGCCCTGTATCCCCTCACCCCCCACTCCAGGGCTGGTACACAGAACGACCTGGCTGGCCTGGAGGTGAGGAAAGGAGGAAGGGGAGGTCAGGGGTGGGGCTGACCCCCGAGGGAGGTCACCGGGGCAGTTAATCCAGCCTGACAGAGCAGGGATGAGCAGGGAGGAATTAGGGAGCTTACAACATCCTTTCATCCTGGAGCAGCCCGCCCGCCTGCCCGCCCTCCTTCCTTCCTCTCTCTTTCTGCCCTTTTTTTCCCTCTCCCTCCCTTTGCTGGCAGCCCAGCCCTAATAAAATGCAGTGTCTCCAGCAAGTCTGCCCGGCTGCCGCCTCGCTGCTCCTGCCTGCACGCAGCCCTCAAACCAAACTGCTCAGCTCAGCCCCGCCTGGCAGCTGCCACTTAACTCTTGCCAGCCCGGCTGGCGTCTGTCCTTGGGACTGAGGGCTCTCCTCCCTTCCACCTCCCTTCCACCTTCCTCGGGCCTGGGGGGAGGGGAAGGCCTGTCCTCTGACAGGAGGGAGAGGGGTGAGGTGGTGGCTGGGGGTCTCCACCTTCTCCTGGGTCCCGGGCTGCTCTCTAACAAGGTCCTCATGAGTGTGATACCCAGTCCTTCTGTCTTCTCATTCTCCTGCTTGGTGCCTCGCAAGAGCCTCAGAGACTAAGAGGGTGGGTATTGTCCCCATTTGACAGATGAAGAAACTGAGGACCTGACAGGGAGGTTCCTGGCTGAGCTGGGTCACCTCAGCTGCTGGGGGTGTTGCGGGTTCTCCATCCAAGACTTTTTCCATTGTAGGGAGCTGTCTTTCTGCCTGTGTGTGTGCATACTTGTGTGTGTGTGCGCGCACGTGTGTGTGTGTGTGTGTGTGTGTGAGAGAGAGAAAGAGATACGCAGGAGCACTTGAGTCATGTGTGTTGGTGCACCAGTGTATTGGTGGGGGGCCTCTATCTCTGTGTCACCACTTTGGCTTTGTCCACTTGCGTGATGCTAATGTGTCTCAGGCAGGGGTCGTATCCATGTCTGTGTTTATGATGAATACAATTCGCCTCATGCAGGAGTCCACGCAGGGGCAAGGATGGAGCCATGGCACTGTGTCTTGGTGCACAAGTGTGGGAGAGAGGTAGCTTCACGAGAAGGTGTCTGCGTTCACACTGGCTCCCACCTGTGTCAAGACGTACTGCGTGCTCACCCCTCCATCTATTCTACCACCTCCCTCTCTCCATCCCCAAAGCCTCGGAGCTGGGCAGTTAGGAGAGGAGGGGACAGCCACGCTGGCCCAAGCAAGAAGGCTGTGAGTTAGGACCTGAGCCTTCCCTTCCCGGGAAGGTGAACACAGAACAAACACCCCCTCTCTGTTTCTTCATTGTCCAGCCTGGAGCCCAGACCTGGGGCCCCTGCCAGGGGTGGGAGCAGTGTTTCCCCTGCCTGAGGCCTCACCCTCACCCTAAGCTGGGACAGACTGGAGGGTGAGGGGCCGGGAGTGCCTGGGCGTGGAGGCAGGGGGTTTACACGCGTGTGCAAGCATGTCTGTGTGAGAGCCAAGATCAAAGAGCAGCCCTGAGGTGACCCGGCGCGGCAGTAGCGGAGGGCAGCTGGCTGGCGGGGAACGCCAAGCTGCCAAGCAGAGTGGAGTCAGGGAGGCTGTGGCCGGGAGCCTCCCACCCACCCAAACCTCCCCATGTTGGGGGCAGCCAGGGGATCAGGAGCACCTGTTGCCTGGGGCCAGGCCCCACTCAGTGCTGAAGCCCAGAGCCCCATCAGTGGGCCCCTGGGGCTCCGACTCCCCTAGGCAGCCCTCCCCTAGGCAGCCCGGGAGACTCAGAGGTCCCTCTCCACCAAACACGTTCCCCAAGTCCCAGGTCCTCTCTCAAGAACTGTCTGCCTCCAGCCTCTAGTTCAAAGAGCTCCGTGGTTATTTTCTTCTTTTTTATTAACGTAATATATAAAGATGGGTCCAGTAAGAAAGCAGAAATGAGAAGGCTGGCAGGGAGTGGGGGTGGCGCTCTCCTGGCCCCCTCGGGTAGGGGTCTCTTGAGATCCACCAGTGTCTCCTCACTCCTGCACCCCCCACCAAACCCAATCCCAAACCCAGCCGGAAGCCCACGTCCCTGTTACTCTCAGCTCCCGACCAGGGACGCACAGGCAGGTCCGAGCAGGAGGAAAGGGCCACATAAATAGGAAACCACAGTAGGGAGGAGGCCCTTCTTTCTGTTGCTCTTTTAAAAAAAATACATACTTATATATAGCTACAATCTTCTATCTCTCCTTTTCTTCCACGTTTGACCACATCAGGGGTGGAGGACAGTCAGCTCTGGGGGACGTCTGGGCCAGCAAAGGGCCATGCCACTGGCCCTCCAGCAGACACCCCCTCACCCCTAAAGGCACAGAGCGATGACCCTCCCCTCTTCACCCTGTGCACCTCACCCGCTTTCCCCATCTCCTCTCCGCAGCTGAAGCCAGCTGTTTCCAAGGCCACCGGAAAGGGGATATTTTGGGGTTTGTCTTGCCTGGTATGTCTCCTTGGAGATTTGGGGTTTGGCTCCCCAAACTGCCAACTTACTGGAGGAGAGGAAGAGGTTGGGTGGGGGCGGGGGTAGAGGCAGAGGTGCCCTGGCAGGGAGATTGGTCCTATCTGTTAACAATGCCCTTTGTTTTCCTAGTTTTCAACAGCTTTTAAAACCAAAGTTGTGCAAAGTCCTGTCCATGGAGGAGGGGTCCTTAAGAAAGACATCTGAGACCCCGTGTCCTCTCTCCTCTCCCACCGGAGCAGGAGAGGCGAGATGTGGCTCTGGAGAGTTCTTCCCTCTGAAGCCACAAATATTAAAAGATTCCCTCATTTGGGGGAGTTTTCTTTGGTTTAACCCTCAAAGCTTAAACGAGGGCTAGAAGTTCGGGGCAGGAGCTGTCCCCACCCTGAGTCCCAGTCGTGATGTCCAATGTCTCTCTGGCAGAGGGGATGCTCAGGAAGGGGAAGTGGGTTCCCGATCCACGGTGCCTGGTGCCCCACTCCAGGTCTGACCTGCAAGTGTTCCCCAGTCTCCCAGCCCCTCAGTCTCCAGTCTGGGGGACGAGTACTAACTTTGAGAAGCTGGAAGGTGATGAGCCATTTAAATCGAATCCAGGCTCCCAGAGCAGAAAGGGGACAGCGGTCCCAGCTGGAGTGGAGTGCCCAGCCTCTGGAGGGGTACCCCAGAGTCTAGTCAGGGAGAGGGAGGTTCAGGGGACATCCTTGGTCCATGCAAATTTCATCTGGCAGCTCTTGGGTCCCTGGAGAAAGGGACAAGGGAAGGGGAAAAGGGGGGTGCCCTTTCCCCGTGCTCCTCGATGATTCCTGAGAGTGTTGGCTAGGACGGAGACGCCTTCTGCCTGGTCCTGGGGGTCCTTTGTGGGAAGTTCAGGCCAGGTGGGTGCTCAGTACACAGCCCCAGGGTTGGGCGGGGGCCCGGGGGAGGCATGGTGCAGGGTGGCCGGCTGTGGCGGCTGCTGCTGTAAGTGGGGTCCACTCAGGTTCTGTGCATGGTACCAGGAGTTGGTGGGGTCGTCCAGGTAGCTGGGAGAGGCACTGTAGGGGAGCGGCGGGGGCAGCTGACTGCGGGCAGGGGCCGGAGTGGAGTGGGAGGACGTGTCCCAGAGGGCGGGTGACGGTGGTGAGTTGCAGGCCATGGAGTCGCTGTTGTTCGGGCTGTGCTCCAGGGGCACCTCCCCGTTCTTGTAGAGCTTCTTGAATTTGGAGCGGCGGTTCTGGAACCAGATTTTCACCTGCACCAAGAAGAGCAGGGAGTTAGTTAGGCTTTCTTTCGGAAAGCTAAGTGAAACCCCCTGCGGGCAACCCAACCTAGAGAGGGCAAGGCCAGCACCAAACATTGCCCAATGAGAACCACGCAAAGCCCATGATTCCGACTCCCAGGACAGCATCATTTTTCTATCTGGGATAAAAATGTGGCTAGAACTTTCCAACTGCCGGGGTCCAAATTCCACTCTGCCACTTCCCAAGTGTGTGACCTTGGGCAAGTTACTTAACCTCTCTGGTCTTGCCTTCCTCACTAGCAAAATGGGGATGATGGCAATGCTTTTGTCTCCCTCACAGGGTCATTATGAGACTGCAGTAAGCAAAGCTAGTCCAAGAACTTAGGACCCAATAGTAAGCACCCGATAAAGGGCAGCCTGGGTGGGAGCTGGCAGTGGGTGGCATCCTGTGCATGTTAGAACCCCAGAAGCAGAGGCGCACAGATACACAGAGACAAACACACACCCACATAAGCATCTCCATGAGCAGGAACATACCCACTCACAACTTCACACACAGAAACACCAGACTATAAAGAGACACACACACGCAGAGATACACCCAGAGAAACTCCTGGTGAACAAGAGCACCCACATTCACACACTCAGGCGTGGAGAAGCACTCTGGGGCTCAGTGGGCTAATGGGGGTGGACCAGGGGACTCAGGAGCAGGTGAGCCATGATTCCCCAAATTTCCCTTGGGGTATCTCCCCCTCCCCCTGCCGCTCCCCACCCGATGACTGGTACAAACAATGAATCAGCTCCTCACCAGGTGACCCAGATTCCCGGCGGACCGGGCCCCACGCAGCCGCAACCCAGGCCCGCCTGTCAACACCTGTAGGGAGCCAGGCGTCCGCCGCCACTCCTCCCGGGCAGTGACAGGTCGCTGGGGGCTTTAGGGACCGGCGGCGGTGGGGGTGGCGGTGGGGGTGGGGCTCCCCTCTCGGCCCTATCCTCATCTCCTCTGGGCTGGCGGCAGAGGAAGGGGTGGAGCATTTGAGTGCTGAGCGAGGATGTGTTTTGATAGAAGCACAGATTTCTGTCCACGCACTCACCAGTGTGCACAGCACCAACATGCACCTCTCTTCGAGAAATGTAATGACCCTTGAAGGGTCGCGCTCCGCTTGCGAGCTTTCCTGCGTGCACACGGGCCATCAGCGTAGCAAACACTGCACACGCACGTCTGGCCTGGGAGCAGACCCGAGGTGGACTCCTGTTAAGCCAGCCACCAGCGCTGCTGAGGGACTTGGGAGCTGGGATTCTGGGGTAAAGGAGGGCACCCCTCCTTGTGGCAGACTTAGACAGCTACAAACATGCACGCCTGCCGTAAGCGCTAATGCAGAAACTTCCCACAGAAGCTGAGACTTGAGTGGGGGCCCTCTCCCTGCAGGCAAGGGTTCCCAGGGCCTGCAGGGGCTTTAAAAGTCAGTCAAGCTCGCCGGCGCCTGGGGATGCCGGTGACCCGCGCTCCCCCATCCAGCCCCCAGAGCCCCCAGCCCCCCAACACCAACCTGAGTCTGCGTGAGGCCCAGCTGTGCCGCCAGCTCGGCGCGCTCGGGCAGCGCCAGGTACTGGGCCTTCTGGAAGCGGCGCTGCAGGGCGGCCAGCTGGTAACTGGAGTAGATCGTGCGGGGCTTTCGGACCTTCTTGGGCTTCCCGTTCACCATGCGCACCTCGGCTTCCGGCTCCTCCTTCACGGACACTGCGGGCAACGCACCGGGAGGGGGGCTCAGCCTCGGCCTGCGCCCCCGCGGGCCCCCCAGGACTCCGCCTCGCCCTCGGCTGGCGAGACTCGCCCCGGGGTTGCCAGGCTGCGCAATCTGCCGCCGGCGCTCCGGGAAGGAGACGCCGCGGGAGAACCGGCCCCGGCGGCCGCCCACGACGCGGCGCTCCCCGCTCCAGCTCCGCGTCCGGCCCGGGCGCGCCGGCCCCGGCGCCAGCACCCGCCCGGGCGAGCTCCGCCGCGGCTCCGCTCGCGGTGCCTTCCCGGCTCGCCTCCGGCCTCGCAGCTCCCGGGCCCCTCGCGCCCCCACCGCGTGGCTCTCTCTCTCGCTCTCCCTCCCTTTAAAAAACTTTTAATTTTAGCACAGCTGTCGAGTCTCAGAAAACGGCGAGCACATCACAAATCCCCTTCTTCCTTTCCCCGGGTGCGTCCTCTCACCTTGCCTCTCCACATTTCTCTGCTCAGTCCCCGCCTTGCTCTTTTCCAGCCTCTCCACTTCTCAGTCGCTTCTCTCTCCCTTCCCCGGGGATTCTGGAGGGGGCGCCCGCCTACCCCCCCTCCCCAGCCAGCTCCAGCGGGGCCCCGCAACTCCCCCTCTCGCGGCCGGCCCCGAGCCCTCCGCCGCCGAGGAGCACCACCTGCTGAAGTGCCTCCCCCTCCATCGGGAGGTTCCCGGCCCACCCAGAGTCCTTTCCTTCCTCCCGTAACTCGGCCCCATCCCTGCCCTCGACGGGGCGCACCCGGGCCCAAAGCGGGCGGCCTGCGGCTGGAAGGTCCTCTTGCCCCCCAGGGGGTCGCCCAGCCCACCTTCTCTAGCACCACGCGGTAGATTCTTCCTCGCCATGCTTCCCTGGATTTCGGTGTCAACTCCCCGCCTTTCTCTCCCCCTGGAAGCTCCCAGGGTCTGCCCCCCTTCCACGACCCGGCGCTGCTCCTCACCTGGGTCCTGGGCGGGCAGCGGCTGCTCCCGGTAGGCTCCGTATTGCCGGTAGGAGGCCCCGTAGGTATATTCCGACTTGGGCGAGTAAGCCCCGGTACCTGCAAGCCCGTTGAGATTGAACTGGTGGTGGTAGGTGTAGGGGTTCACCGTCTGGCCGTAGGGCTGGCCCGAGTAGTAGTCGTGCTGGGGCGCGCTGTAGTAGCCCAGGTCGGTGACGGACGACTCCGGCAGGGTGGGCGAGTCCTTGGAGCCCGCATGGCAGCTCAGCGAGCTGGAGATGTCGGTGAGGATGCTGCTGAGCTTGCGGTCGAAGGAGCCACTCATCCTGGCGGGCGCTGAGCCTCCGCGGGGCTCGCCTCTGCCGCGACGCGGGACAGGCCGGGGCGCGGGGCGGCGGCGGGGACCGGCCGGGGGTGTGTGTCCGGAGGGCGAGGGGAGGGCCCGGCAGCGTCTCGAGGGAGGGGAGACGGGGGCGCTCAGACCATCGCCGGCCTCCAGGCGGTCGCTGCGCGCCTCTCGCCGCGTCCCAAGCCACAGTCAAATGCTGCCAGCTCCGCCCGGCCAGCCGGTTATAGACTCTATAGTGGAGTCGCGAGGGAGGCTCCAGCGCGCTGATTGGCTGCAAGTCTTGCCTTCGAGGCAAAACAGGCTCCTGCGCTCTTTGGTGTCTCTCTGTCGTCTCTCCTCTCTCTCTCTCTCTCTCTCTCTCTCTCTCTCTCTCTCTCTCTCTCTCTCTCTCTCTCTCTCTCTCTCCTCTCCTTTCTCTAGTCTTTGTTGTTACCCCAAACACACACACACACACACACTCACACTTACCTCCTGCCCTGGTTCTTCCACTCAGATAAACCCCAGTGTCTCTGAAGGAAGAGGGTGGGGGAGGGAGGTTTTACAGAGCCCTGGGGATCTGTCTGTCTGTCTGTCTCCCTGGTCTGGATGAGAAAGGGGAATTTGCTCACTGGGAGTTTGTGGAGGGTACGGGTCTGCGTGGTGTGAGTGTGTGGCAGATGACAGGGAATATGCCCACAGAGAGGAGGACCCAGGGCCTATGAGAATGTTTCTAATTTCTTGTAAAATCAAAAGAAAGGAAAAGAAATTCTAGGTTGAAAGATAATGTGGACTGCATGATGTTAAAATATTACCTTTATGTAATTAAAAATGTGAGTAAGCATGTTTTTCATGGAGGGGTGGCAGAGCCTTGGGCCTGTGAGGGTTCGGTTGCCCCCCTTGGGGGCAGGTGTGTGTGGATGTGGGGCTTCTGGGAGGGTGGGGTACATAGCCTGTCTGCGGGAATATTACTGCTGTCTCCACAGCTTTGTGTGTGCAGTTTTGGAGGTACCCAGACTTGCTGGAGCGAGCAGGGAGTCTGGGGTCTTCATGAGGCTAGGTGGAACCCAGGCTGGCTCTCTGCGCTTTTATAAAGTTCAGGGCAGATTCTGTGAATTTGGGGCAGCACTGGAGGAGTTTGGGTGCTTTTAGACATCAGGTGTATTGGACAGGTGTGCTTGGGGGTGTGAAGTGAAGATTTCAGGCAGTGCACAGCCTCTGTGATGTACGTGAGTGGAGGAGTGCACGTGTGCAATGTGTGTATGTGTGTGTTAGAAAGTGAGTGGAGCCCTGGGACTGCGTACCTGAGCGTGAGGTGGAGATGTATGCAGATGGGTATAAACTCTCTATACTCTCCTGGCTCTCTGGGAGCCATGATGGTCCATTGAACCTTGAAATGGGACCCGGTAAGAAGACTTAAAAGTCTCCTCCTTGGGGATCCCCAACTCCTGGCCCCCTCTGGCTCTCTGTCGTCCACATTTTCCCCAACGCCTAGTCCATTTTTCCATTTCTGCTGACTCTGCTCTCTGCCTTCCTTTGCGGGGTGGGGGTGGGGGTGGAGGAGAAGAAGATTCCTCCATATCTCAGCCCCTAGCCCAATACAACCTTCACACAGGGCTGTGAGACCAATTCCTGGTCCTCCTACCCAACCGGGCCTCGCCAGTGCCACCCGGGACCCGCAGTGCCAGCGCGCCACCTTGTGGCCACCACTGGGCTCTGCAGCCTCTCCGAGTCCGCCAGAGCCGGGCGAGCGGTCCCCGCCGAGACTCCCCGCCGGAGAAGTGTGCAGGGGGGCTTCGGAGTCCCTTTCCAAAGTGAGAACCCCGGGGCAGGCTTCCAGGTGCTTAAAGAACTGCGAAGCTGCAGTTGACGGAGACCAGAGGCCACAGTCCGCGGGGCCGAGGAGCAAGACGCCAGCCAGGTCTGAGCGGCTCCGGGGAGGCCAGGGCGTGGGAAAGGTGGGGGCGGGGGCCGGGCGAGGGGAGCGCTATCTGTCTGTCTATCTCCGCGTCCCCCCAGCGCCTATCGCCCGCCGCTCGGAGCCCGTGGCGGGGCGAGTTGCCACCCGCTCTGGATGCCCTCTGTTCTGTTGCCAAGAGGGCGCCGAGAGCCTGAGGCGTTGGGGCAGGAAGGGCACTGGGCGGGTCGGCTCCCCTTCCAGGATGGGAGCGGGGGAGGCGGCCCTGGCCTACCTTGCAGCCCCCAGTTACCCACAGGGAGGGTCAGGGTCGCGCAAGGCCCTTCTCAGAGATTCATTCATCAATCCAGATGGAGTCTACCTTCCTCGGAGAAGTCACGGAAGCCACCTCTCTCCTCACAGGCACCCCAACCTGTGGCTCTTAAGTAAAGCGAGTGAGCACTGGACTGGACTGGGATTTGCAATGCTGAAATCATGAGAGTGGTGGTGATGGGTAATATTAGGATAATTTCTATGCTTCATTCTGCTCTGAAGGCCTAAACATTCTAGAAATAGACTGAAACTGCAGCATCAGGGACTTAAATGAGCAATTAAGTCACCATTTGGTAATGTGAGGTTAGCTGCTGGTCCCCCATTGCACTGCCAACTCCAAGACATCAGGGACTGTGTCTGTCCTGTTCACTGCTATCGACCAGATACCCAGGGTAATTCCTTGTGCATACAACCCTTGAGCTCAATAGATGTTTGTTGAATGAATAACTGAGACCCCCTAATACTGGAGAAGGGTGGAATCATGTTGACTGAGTATACGGGCAGGTTGGGAAAAGGGGAGGCAGGGAGTAGGCAAAGCTCCAGTTGCCTCGCTCCAGCCTAGGAGCAGGAGCAGCTTCCCAGTTGGAGCACTGAGTAGCCCCAAGGGGCTTGCCAGGCCAGCAGGACTGGAGCCACCAGCCACTGGGCGGACACCTACCAAATCAGGGTGGTGAGGTCGCTGGAGGATGCATGGGACCAGTGCCACCCCCTGCACGTCGCCTGGGTCAACAAGATGAGCAGGTGCCAGCCTGGCGAGAGTCCTGCCTCTGGTGGAGGGGTAATGCAGGACAGCCTGGGTCAGGGGCCTCTGGGAGGCTGGCAGGACAGAGAAGGGGCAGGGCTGGCCAGCACCCATGCCAAGTTCTAATGCCATGCTCTCTCTGGCACTGAGAAAAGCAAGCTCTTCCCTGGAGCCCCAGTATCGTGCCACCTGGGCATGGCCACAGCAGTGGGTTCTTAGAGTGGCAGGTCTGAGGGGCGGACCTTGGGAGGGAGAGGAGAAGGAGTCTCCGCTGCCTGGGCATCTGGCGCCATCTAGTGTTCAGCGTGGGGAAGCCAGTGTCTGGCTCCCCTGAGGAGACCTGGGAAGCGGGTCTCCACAGGCTCCGACCAGCATACCCAGAAGGAATATTTATCTTTCTTTAGGAACCCTGTCAATACTAATTATTCACTTTTCATTATCGTCTTGCCTTACTCTCTCCTTCCGTCCACACATTCTTATCCAACCGATCGCCCCTTCCCTTCAGTTTCCCAGTTGTAAATCAGTCAGTGGATCATTAGGTGGGCTGGGAGATACCTTCAAGATCTGATGTCCTGTGATTCTAACTTCTAGGACTCTTGTCTCCCAAAGGGGGTTCCCATCTGCCTTCTCACCAACTCCCTTGGAAACAGCCCAGATTGCCAGCACTTTGCAGGCTGAACCTCCTCCCAGAGGCATCAGCCATCCCACAAACCTTCCCTGAGCCTCTCCTATATTAGGTGCTGGGGACACAAGACAGACACACGTCCCCCTCCAGGGAGTCTGGGGTCCAGCGTGGGGAGGAGACACATTAGCAGCCAGTGTTGCTACCGTGTGATGTGTGCTGACAGGGCGTGGCACACGATGCTGTGACAGCCCAAGGTGTCCCCAGAGTGCAGACTGCACCAAGCACAAGCGCTACGTGGGATGCGGCCAGGTGAAGCGAGGACGTGGGGGAGGGAGGGCTCCCAGGCAAGGTAATGCCTGTGCAAAGGCTCATGGGACTGCCTGGGGCAGTGTTGGGGGTATGCTGGCTAAAGGTAAAGCCCACCTGAGCCCTGGAACCTCTGAGTGGGAGAATGACCACTTTCAAGAGGCTGTGGGGAGCCACGGAAAGATTTTAGCCAAAGGAGAGACATTATTGGATTTCCATTCTAGAAGTTCCCTCTGACTGCTAGGTGGGATGAATCAGAGGGGACAAGATGGGAGGCTAGGGGAACAGTGGAGAGGCTGCTACAACAGTCCAAGCAAGAGGGGAATGAGTCTGGGTTAAGAGTCCACAAAGTGTGGGGGATGAGCAGCTGGGGTGGGGGGAGTAAGGGGTGGAGAGGTTTATGGATTAGTAAGGAGGTCTGGCTGCAATGCTTGGGGATGGATTGGATGTTAGTGACAAGGATAGCATAGCTGTGGGGAATAACCCCCAAGCTTCTGACTTGGGCAGGTGAGCAGGGAGTTGGGACCACTCTCTGAGAGAGAGAAACAGAGAGAGAGAGAGAGAGGAGAGAGAGAGAGAGAGAGAGAGAGAGAGAGAGAGAGAGCGCCAGAGAGAAAGGGTCCTTGCCAAGGAAGACCATGTGTTCTGTTTTTTTTTTTTAATTTTTATTTATTTATACAAGCACTGGGTACAGTCAGAAGCACGGGCGGGTGAGAGAATTCACCAGAGCCAGAGCGGGTGAGAGAATTCACCAGAGCCAGAGCGGGGAGCAGAGCAGGCAGAAGGACCGAAGGACACTGCTGAGGGGAGACCCTGCTGAGGGGAGCAGCGGGCGGTGGGACCCTGCTGAGGGGAGCAGCGGGCGGTGGGACCCTCCTCCGGTGGCCGGGGAGCAGCCGGGGATTGAACCGGGGCTGTAGAGGCTGCGGGCAGCTTCGCAACCCAGCGCTCAACCTCTGTGCCACCGGGGAGGCCCTGTTCTGTGTTGTTTTTTTGACTTGTCATTGGAGCATAACAGATGTGCAGAAAAGTGCACCAATCTTAACCAGTGAATTTGCACAAGCCAAATGCAGCTGTGCAGCTGGCACCTAGGGTGAGTAACATTGTTTCTAGCATTCAGAAACCCCTCATATTCCCTCCAGGGTAACACTGTCTTAACACCCTGGCACCCTAGGTCAATCTTGTGTACTTATGACTTTTATAAAAACAGAAATATAGAGTAATGTATTCTTTCAAGTCTGGCTTCTTTTGCTCAACATTATGCTTGTGAGATTCATCCGTGTTGTTAGATATATTGTAGATCATTCATTTTCATTACCACCTATGAATATACCACCATTTATTTATTTACAGTGGATGGGCATTCGGGTAGTTTCTGTTTTGGGGACTGTTATGAATAGTACTGCTGTAATCACTCTCGTATGCCTTTGGGTGCACACATACACACGTGGCTGTGGAGTACCTAAGAATGGGATCGTGGACCGTGGGGTGTACATCCTGCCAAATAACTCTCCAAAATGGTTGTGCCATTAGCTCAATTTTGATCATGTCGAGACTGTGTGTCTCTGAGATGTCTAGGAGGAGCTGTCCAGCAGGCGGTTGGCTACATAGATCTGAAAACTCAATAAGGAAGCTGGGACTGGAAATGGAAATTGGGGTCTGTGGCATCTGGTGGTGACACCACAGGTGTGGGGAAGATGGCCCTGGAAGCCACAATGGGGAGGGGAGCGGGCTGAGGAGGGTGCAGCAGCTCTGCAAGAGAGTGAAGGAGGGGGTGAGAGGTGCAAAGCCATTCAGGGGCAGGTGGCCCTGGGTTGGAGGGAGGCTGGGAGAGTGTTTCAAGGAGGAGGAAGTGGTCAGCAAGGTCCAACTCTGCTGTGAACACCCAGGCTGGGCAGGATAGGACAGAGATGTGTCCGCTGAGTGACGTCTCGGGGGGGGGGCAGTTGGTGATACCAGGAAGAGCAGGTTCAGGGGAGGGGAAGCTGGAAGGCTGTTTACCACTGACTGAGGGCTGAGTGGGAGGGAGGAAATGGAGAGAACAAGTGCAGGCAACTCTGTCGTGAAGTTTGGCTATGACAGGTAGGAGGGAGCAGGAGGATAGTAGCTGGCGGGTGTTGGCATATGGGAAGGGGTGTTGTGAGTGTGTTTTAATTGGGAGCAAGGCTGTTTAGATGTCAATTATAGCAGCCAGGCAAGGGGGTTAATCAAGTGTGCCATCCTTGAGTAGGTGGGAAGGGAAGGACCTGGAACTCCTCCAAAGGGCAGCCTTATAGCAGAGTCTCGCTTCCACTGAGTGGAGGGGAAAGATGAGCTGATAGGAGCTGAGTGCTCACTATGTGCCAGGCGCCCCTCAAGCCATTTATATGTGTGAGTTCATTCACTCCTCACCGTGCTGTGAGATGGGGACTCTCACTTTTGTTTTTTGACAGAGGGGAAACTGAGGCACAGAGCGACGAAGTAAGTGCTGGGTTTGAGTTTCAAGCCCAGGCAGTCTGACTCTTCAGCTCTATAAGGTGAGCAGGTGACACGTGTAGCTCTGAGGTCGATGGTCATTTGACAGCTTTGGGTACCAGACTCCTGGGGTTTTGCTGTGCTAGTCTCTGTACATGTCTGGATGTTTGAAACGTTTCAGAGTAAAGTGAAGTGTTCAAGATAGTGGACGTTTCTTGTACTGGTGTTTATGCAAAGTCGGTTTGAAGTTTATAGCCAAGGAGAGGGGAGATGACAGATTTAAGGGGAGTAGGGAAAGGCGAGCAAATCTAAAGTGGGCTGCCTCCGTGAAGGACGGACCAGGGGACTTGGAAGAGTTTCTGGGGGCACCAGCCCTCTCTGTGGTGGGAGACCCTGAGGTTGCACTAACACCAGGAATCATGATGGGGCCACCCCAGGTGGTGGGCTGCTCACTAGCTGGGCTCAGTGGCCACAGTGGGCAAAGGCCTTTTGGCTAAGATCAAGAGTACAGAGAAGTGAAATGAATTAAGTGAAGTTATAAGGTACAGGAGAAGGAGTAGAGAATATTCTGTTAAAGGTACCTGTGCTAGCTGTGAAGCAGAAGTGTTTTTTTAAAAATGGACTTAAATTAGTTTAAATGTATATCATAAACTCTTGGGCAACCACTACAAATATTTTAAAGAAATATAATTGGAATGCTAAGAGGGAAGTGAGAAGTAGAATCATATGAAATGCTCAACTAAAGTCAGAGGCAGTAGAAAAAGCGGGTGGATTTTTAAAAAGAGAGGAAGAAACAGAGAGCAAGTACTCTCAATAGAAAACAGTTACACATGTTGTCAATATTAATCCAAGTATATCAATAATCATATAAATATGAATGGTATAAATGTACCAATGAAAGATGCTTGGCAGCATCTGTATGGATAAAAGCCAAAATCCAACTATAGGTTGTTTATGGGAAACACAACACAATTCAAATATAAAAATATAACAGATTAAAAATAAAGGAGTGGAAAAAGATATTCCAGTTAACACAAATAAAAAGAAAGCCGGAGTAGCTATATTAATTTCAGACAAAGACTTCAGCAGAAAAGAGATTAACAGGGAGATAGAGATTAACATATATTAACAATAATCCCTGACAGATACATGAGGCAAAAAATAATCCCTGACAGACACATGAGGCAAAAAATAGTCAAACTACAAGGAGAAATAGACAAATCCCTGATTAGAATTGGTGACTTCATCACACCTTCATTAGTAATTAATGCACCCCACAGATGGAAAATCAGTAGGGATATATGGTGGTTTATAGTAACTTTATTCAGAAGTTTCAAAACCTGGGAGCAACTAATGTGTCCTTCAACAGATGAATAGATATATAAATTGTGGTATATCCAAACAAGAGAATAAATATCTAAATTTATTTAGAAATAGAAAGAAGTGACCTATCAAGCTTCAGAAAGACACAGAGGAACCTTAACTACATATTGCTAAGAAAGAAGCCAATCTGAAAAAAGCTACATACTGATTCCAACTATATGACATTCTGGAAAAGGGAAAACTACAAAAACAGTAAAAAGTCAGTGGTTTCTAGAAGGAGGGAGGGAGGGATGAAAAGGTGGAACATGGAATTTTTAGGGTGGTAAAATTATTCTGTATTATAATTTAATGGTGGATATATGATATTACCCAGTTATCAAAGCC
Source organism: Talpa europaea (assembly GCF_964194135.1). Classification (NCBI taxonomy): domain Eukaryota; kingdom Metazoa; phylum Chordata; class Mammalia; order Eulipotyphla; family Talpidae; genus Talpa; species Talpa europaea. The sequence goes on along the minus strand of NC_140074.1, from coordinate 115,808,339 downwards.
ATTTGCACCATACAATAGGAAGAGTACAGTAATGTAAACTATAGAATTTCCTTAACAATAATGTATTAATATTAGGTCATCAGTTAAAACAAATGTAGTACTCTAATGCAAGATGTTAAAAACAGGAAATGTTTGTGCTGGGTAAGAGAGAATAGTTAGAAACTGTACTAGCTGCTCAATTTACCTATAAACCTAAAACTAGTATAAAGATAAAAGTCTATTAACTTAAAAAAGAGACCAAGAGGGCCTCCCTGGTGGCACAAGGGATTGAGCACAGCACTATGAAGCTATTCGCAGCCTCTGTAGCACCAAGTTTGATCCCGGGCAGGCCAGGGAGCTACCCACATAGTGCAGCAGACCTCTCTTGTTTCACCTGCTGCTCCCCTCAGCAGTGTATTTCAGTCAGTCTGCCTGTTCTGCTCCCCACTCTGTCTCTGGTGAATCCTCTCAATTCCCCCACCCTGCAACTCTGGCCTATACCCCAGTTCTTGTATGCATAAATAAATAAATCTTTTTTAAAAAAGAGAGAGAGACCAAGAGAGTTAAAAAAAAAAAAAAAGATGTAGCACAAATATTCAGCAGTCATGCCCTACCTAATTGGATCATGTGGGAGTCATGCCCTCCTGCTTTGGTCCCTTGTCACCTATTACCTCTTGCCAGTCCCAGTTTTCTGATCACTTCAATAGGTGCAAAGACAATGGTCTAAAAGTCTGAAGGACTCCATCATCATATGTAGAAACTCACAAATCAATAAGGAAAAAGATAGCAATTAAAATAAGGACAAAAGACAGTTTACACAGGAGGAGCCCCATGTGTGCCTACAAAAAGATGCTCGAAGTCACTAGTAATTAGAGAAATACACTTTATTTATTTTTTTTATAGAGGCATGTTTTATTTATTTGTTTGTTGTGATCGCTTCTCGGCCTTTTGGCTAAGATCAAGTGTAGTATTTATTTGTTTGTTTGTTTATACATGCACTGGGTACAGTCAGAAGCGCTGGAGGGTGAGAGAATTCACCAGAGCCAGAGCGGGGAGCAGAGCAGGCAGAAGGACCGAAGTACACTGCTGAGGGGAGCAGCGGGCGGCAGGAGAGGTCTGCGCGCCCGTGTGGGACCCTCCTCGGTGGCCGGGGAGCAGCCGGGGATCAAACCTGAGGCCTCGGGCAACTTCGCAACCCAGCACTCAACCGCTGTGCCACCGGGGAGGCCCGAGAAATGCACTTTAAAATGCCCTTAAGTACTTCTTAACAACTGAATGAATGACAAAAATTTAAAAACTGGTTTTTGTTAAGTGTTGGCTGGAATATGCATGTTTCTGAACTTTCTGTTACAAATATGTGCCATGACCCAGCAGTTTTGCTTCTGACAGAGCCTGTGCTCAGGTGAATAAATTGTATTTTACTCATGGCAGCAGGGAAGGATGCCCACCTGAAGGAGATGGAAAGGTCAAATATGGTTGACACATTCCATGGAGGACAACACAGCAGTAACCAAATGTAGAAACATAGTTCTGAGGGGGAATATAAGTGAAAAAATAGAATGAAATATGTACCACAATACATTTATATAAATTAAAAATAGGGCCTCCCCTGGTGGTGCAGCGGTTGAGCCCTGGACTGTGAAGCTGCCAGCAGCCTCTGCAGCACCGGTTCGATCCCCGGCTGCCGGCGAGGGTCCCACATGGCGTGCAGACCTCACCTGCCGCCCGCTGCTCCCCTCAGCAGTGTACTTCGTCAATCTGCCTCCTCTGCTCCCCACTCTGGCTCTGGTGAAATCTCTCACCCTCCCATGCTTCTGACTGTACCCAGTGCTTGTATAAATAAATAAATTAATTAAAAAATAAATTAAAAATACATGTATATATTTTGCAAGATTACATCTAAATAAAATAAAACACATTCATTTAATCATTCAACAAATGTCCATTAAGTGTCTGTCAAGAGCCAGGCTATGTTCTAAGTTCTCGACATTTATCAATGAGCAAAACACAGATTTTTGACCTCATGTAGCTTGTAGGAAGTTCAAACATAAAGTAATATTCATGATAATGTCAACTATATATTAGGGCTTTAGAATAATAGAAAAAAGTACAGCAAGATAATGAGATTGGAGATGCAAGGGGCTGGCCAGGGAAGATTTTATTAAAAAGGTAACCTATGAGCAAAAACCTGAAGGTGGAAGTGGGGGAGTAGGCTGTGAGGGTATTGATGGAAGAAGGTTCCAGAAAGAGGGAGAATTGGTGTAAAAGTTATAAAGTGGAATAATGCCTGATGGGTTAGAAGAACAGTAAGGAAGTCAATATGGCTAGAGAGAGTAGAGCAAAATGTCAGAAGATGAAGTTAGAAAGATGAGGTAGAGGAGTGGGGAGATTATGCAGGACCCCACAGGCTATTGTGAGGACTTCAAATTTCACTATGAGATGAGGAACTCTTGCAGAATTATCATTGGAAGAGTGACATAGTATGACTTGTTTTTTATGAAAATGTGTCTCAGTGTGGATCTTTTCAAGTTCATCAAGTCAGAGTTCTTTAAGCTTCTTGGATGTGTAGATTTGTGTATTTCATCAAATGTGGTGAGCTTTTGACCATTATTTCTTTAACTATTCTTTCTGTCCCCCTTTGTCTTCTGAGGCTTCCATAGTACATATGTTGATATACTTGATGGTGTCCCACAGGTCTTTTAGGCTTTGCTCATTTTCTCCAGTTTTTTTCCTGTCCATCAAGTTGGATAATCTAGTTGATTTTCTTTTGTTTACTGACTCTTCCCTTTGCTCAAATATATTGTTGAAACTCTATAGTGAATTTTTCATTTCAGGTAGAACTTTTCAGTTCTAGAATTTCTATTTGTTCCTTTAAATAATTTCTTATTTTATTGATATTCTCTATTTTCTGAGACACCATTTTCTTTAGTTCTTTGTCCATGCTTTCACTAGCAATTTTGGTATATTTAAGAAACATCTATGTTAAAGTCTTTATCAGTAAGTCCAAGATCTGGGCTTCCTCAGGGATAGTTTTTGCCTATTTCTTTTCCTGCAAACAGACCACATTTTCTGCTTCTTTTAAATGCTTTCTGTTTTTTTTTTGTTGTTGAAATCTAGATATTTTTAATTTTATAATGTGGTAGTCCTAGAACTCTGCCTTTTTTCCTCTTCCCCAAGGTTTGCAGTTATTTACTGAAGAATGTAGTCATCTGTTTGTTTAGTGGTTTTTCCAACCATTTTTGCAAAGACTATATTCCTTATCATGTATGGTCACTAGAGCTCCTATTCTATTATTTCAGTCATCAATCAGTGACCTGATATTAAATGCCAAAACTTAGCATCTCCTTTCTTCATTATGTACTGCTCTGGTTCCTGTAAAGTATTTTTTTTTTTTTTTACTCAGTTTTCAGAGTTCCAAAAAAGTCGATCCTGTCTATTGCCAGCTTAGTATTCATCTTCCGTGGAAAGGTTAATGCTTGGAGCTTCCAGATCCACCATTTCCCATGATGTCATCCTGACTTGTTTTTAAAGCTTACTTGTTCCAAGATATATTGTCAAGTAAAAAAATCAAAGTGAAACAAAGAGTGTTGGTATGTTACTGGTCATTTTTAAAGAGGGGGGGTATACTTGCTTATAAACAGAATAAAAGATCAACTATAAAATTTACAAATAATAGCTGTCTATTACACATCTAGTCTTTTTTTTTTTCCCAAAGATTTATTTATTTATTTATACAAGCACTGGGTACAGTCAGAAGCGCTGGAGGGTGAGAGAATTCACCACAGCCAGAACGGGGAACAGAACAGGCAGACTGATGAAGAAATACACTGCTGAGGGGAGCAGCGGGCGCGGCAGGAGAGGTCTGCACGCCATGTGGGACCCTCGCCGGGGACCGGGATCGAACCTGTGCTGCTGAGGCTGCGGGCAGCTTCGCAGCCCAGCTCTCAATTGCTGCGCCACCAGGGGAGGTCCTACACATCTATTCTTTTTTTTTTTAAATAAATTTTATTTTTATATTCCCCATACAATTGCAACCCCCTTATTTTGACCCCAATCCCTCCCCTCCCGCCCTCTACCCCCCATAGAGTGTGTCTGGTTCATAGTTTTTTGTTGATTTTGATTTTCACTTTCTTATAGTTGTTCATTTTCCTGGTCCCTTATTTAAGTTTTCTAGATTCCTGCTATGAGTGAGACCATCCGGTATTTTTCTTTTTCTTTCTGGCTTATTTCGCTGAGCATGATCCCTTCCAGCACCATCCATGTTGCTGCAAATTGCATGTGTTTATCTTTTTTGAATGCTGAGTAATATTCCATGGTGTATATGTACCACATCTTCTTGATCCAGTCATCTATTTTTGGGCATTTGGGCTGTTTCCAAAGCTTAGCTATTGTAAATAGTGCTGCTATAAACATAGGGGTGCAGGTGTTCTTTGGAATTGATGTTTCTGTGTCCTTTGGGTAAATACCTAGGAGTGGAATTGCTGGATCCTATGGAAGCTCTATGTTTAGTAGGTCCAGAAATCTCCACACAGCTCTCCATAGTGGTTGGACCAGTTTGCACTCCCACCAACAGTGCAGAAGAGTTCCTTTTTCTCCACACCCTCGCCAACATTTGTTGTTGCTCGTTTTTTTAATATGTGCCATTCTCACTGGTGTTAGATGGTATCTCATGGTAGTTTTGATTTGCATTTCCCTGATTACAAGGGATGTTGAACATTTTTTCATATGCCTGTTGGCCATTTGCATTTCCTCTTCAGAGAAGTTTCTTTTTAGCTCTTCTAACCATTTTTTGACTGGATTATTTTCTTTGTTGTTGTTGAGTCTCATCAGCTCTTTGCAGATTTTTGTGATCAGTCCTTTATCATTAGTGTTGTGCGCAAAAATGTTCTCCCAGTCGGTGTGGTTTCTCTTTGTTTTGGTTATTGTCTCTTTTGCTGTGCAGAAGCTCTTTAATTTGATGTAGTCCCAGCTGTTTATCTTTGCCTTCACTATCACTGCTTTGGGTGATGCCTACACATCTATTCTTAATGAATATTAATATGAAAAGCCTCGACAAAATATTGGCAAATAGAATTTAACATTATATAAAAAGAATTATACACCATGACCAAGTAGAATGTATTCCAGATATGTAAGCATGAGTCAATATCTGAAAACCAATCAATGTAATACACACTAATTGACTAAAGAAGAAAAATTACAGAATCCTATTGATTGATACAGAAAAAAGCATTTGACAAAATTCAACACACATTCATGATGAAAATTCTTAGGGACTAGGAGTAGAATTTTCTCAACTCGATAAAGAATATCTACAAAAAATCTGTAGCTAACATCATATTTAATGATGAAAGACTGAATGCCTTATTCCTAAGAGCGGAACAAAACAAAAATGTGTCCTCTATCGCTATTATTAAAAACAATGCTGGAAGTTCTAGCCAGCTCAGTAAGACCAGAAAACGCTGAGCTGCAAAGCTGCCCGTAGCCTCTGCAGTGCCGGCTCGATCGATCCCCGGCTGCTCCGGGCCACCGGAGGAGGGTCCCACATGGCGCGCAGACCTCTCCTGCCGCCCGCTGCTCCCCTCAGCAGTGTACTTCGGTCCTTCTGCCTGCTTTGCTCCCCGCTCTGGCTCTGGTGAATTCTCTCACCCTCCCGTGCTTCTGACTGTACCCAGTGCTTGTATAAATAAATAAATAAATCTTAAAAAAAAAACAAAAACAAAAAAGGTTTTTTAAAAAAATAAAAAATAAAATGAGTACAGATTAGAAAGGAGAAAACAAAGCCGTTTTATTTGGAAATAGCATGATCTACAAAGAAAATATGAAGGAATCTACAAAATAATTCATAGAACTGATAAGTAAATTCAACAAATTGGCAAGCTATAAGATCAACATGTAAAAATCATTGATATATATTAACAATGAACCTGTGGCAACCAAAATTTAAAATGTAATCCATTTACAATTGCTCAAGAAAGAAAAAGACTCAGGTGTAATTAGGTGTAAATCAAACATGTATAGGACCGCTGACATTGTCAGCTGTGACAGATCCACACTAATGGAGCATCATTATTGCATCACTCTGAGGGACAGCACTAAAGTGATTTGTCATTGAGCCTGAACATCTTACCTTTGACTTGGCCTGTGGATTGAAATAGTGCTGGTCTAATTTTTTACAGCATGAATATTGTGACCAGATTTCCTAAGAATGCAGGTAATGAAAATGCGAATGATTGCGTCACAATACAACACCTGTAATGTCACCGGGAAATAAAAGGCTGTCTGTGTTATTTTCATGCCAGATGGAAGGAAACTTACAATGGGATTGGGGAGGTAAGTAACCAAAACAGAGGATTGCATGGTGTTCAAAAGAACTTGGACTTAGGTGCAATGAAAAAGGGACCGTAAAGCTGCATCTATGGAATCTCATAAATCTGGGCTGAAACAAGCCAATAATCTCAGGCAATCAAAGGATTTTCATCACCCAGAAACACACCAATCCTCAATGAGAAACAGCGGCTGCTGAAAGAGCTTGGGCATACCACACAGATGAGCTGGCATCATCATTGCTGTTCCCTTCGCTGCCCTGTGAAACTGCCTGAAGCGACATTTCCCGATTCAGAGGTTGCTACTAAAATGTCCTGTGGGAGAACGAAAAGGGGACATTTTGATAACAGATGCCATGGCCTCTGACAGTGGAGAGCTAATTTTGTCGGCTCTTACCAATAGCCATGCCATTTACGGTATATCAAGTCCAAAGCAAGGCAACAAAAACTGCTCCCCTTAGCACTTAGAGATTTTCATTTGAAAAATGGAATTTCAAAATAGTCATCTCGATTTCTATCAAGATTTTAACAAATCTCCAAGGCAAAAGAGTGTTGATGTTTTATCCAAAGACAAAGTAGGTCTTGCTCATCTACCTTGCAAATTCAGCACACAGGGGAAATATAAATGTTAGCAAATTTCATCCAGTCCGTTAATCTTAGCCAGAAAAAAATTCAGAAAAGACCTCGCCTGCTACGTGTCCTGCACATCCTGTGCACAGTGCTGCTGAAGGGATAGGGTTTCCTCACTTATGCCCCAGAGGCTTATGAAATGAATGTTTTGAGTCGCTTTTCAGTTTCCTCTAAATGTGCAAAACTCTCCCCCCCCCAAGATTTATTTATGCATACAGGGTATGGGGGGGGGAGGGCGGGGCAGCAAGCGGTAAGAGGATTCACCAGAGACAGAGTGGGGAGCAGAACAGGCAGACTGACTGAAATACACTGCTGAGGGGAGCAGCAGGTGAGCAGGAGAGGTCTGCTGCGCCATGTGGGTTGCTCCCTGGCCGACTGGGGATCCAACTCATGCTGCAGAGGTTGCAGATAGCTTCATAGGTTGCATCTTAACCCCTTGTGCCACCAGGGAGGCCTCAGTAGGAGATATTTATCTATTTTTTTATTCTAAGGAATTGGCACATGTGATAATGGAAGTAGAGAGTTCCTGTTCTGTACCTGGCAAGTTCAAAACCCAAAAGAGCTGATGGTGTAGTTCTGTACTAAGGCCCAGGAGAGTAGATGGTGTAAGTTCCAGTCTGAATCCAAAGGCAGGCAAAGACCCAGAATAAAAACAGATACTCCCAGCATAAAGACAGCAAGATAGAGTGAATTCTCCCTTCTAAGCCTTTTGTTCTAGTCAGGCCTTCAACTGATTAGATGAGGCCCACCCACATAGGGGAGGGCAACTTGCATTTTGTTCACTCTAGGGATTCAAATGTTAATCTCATTTGGAGACATCCTTACAGCCACTCCAGAATCATGTTTAACTAAATATCTGGCACCCATAACCCAATCCAGATGACTGCATAAAATTAGCCACCCAAGTTTAGTCTTACAAGCTCATTACCTCTTTGTTTTAAAACCATTTTCCCTGAGAAAGAAGTTAAACTACTGATGACATCCATGTATTTTAAAATGATGGCCATTTTAGGCATGGATTAGCATAGGATGAATTTGTAGATGCAAAAGACCAGACTGATAACAGCTGGTCTACTAAAACAAGTCTGTGATAGATACAAAGTAGATGGACATTTTTGAAGAGCTGTCAAGTACTTTCCACAAGCCAAAACATCTGCGGTTGCCAGCAAGTAGAATCCCGAGTATTCCATGCTCAAATGTTTATATTGAAATAATAATTAGTTCAATGTCATGGCATTGGACTGACAGGAGGAATCATTATGTAGTCTTGTTAAGAGCAGAGCTGTAGAGCTGAGTGAATTTTCCATATGATTGTCTTTGCTTCCTCACCACACAAAAGAAAAGAAGCCTGTCCTAAATAAAGGTAGCAGGTGGTTTAGAGAAGTATTGTTGGAATAGAAAACAAAAAGGGTCAAATTATCCTATCATGTCAGGGACAGAAAAAAACATGCCATTGTACTTTTTTATTATTATTAAATATGGGTCATATCTGTTTCACTTGTCCAATTACATGTATGTTCTCCTTTTAAAAAGTCTTACACTGATGTATGTTCAGAGCGCACAATAAAATCCACAGAATTCAAGTATCCAATAAATAGTTTTAAAGAGTTAAAATATATTTTGCTGTATCAGTGGACAGAGACATTATAAAAATAATGTTATATTCGTCTCATACATACTCTTTTTAATTGGTCCTCCTACCTCTTTTAACCATCCTACCATTGTTTTGCTTAAATAACATTTATGAACCAGAAAGTAAAAATATAGAGAATAAATACCACATCTTCTTGATCCAGTCATCTATTTTTGGGCATTTGGGTTGTTTCCATAGCTTACCTATTGTAAATAGTGCTGCTATAAACATAGGGGTGCAGGTGCCCTTTTGAATTAATGATTCTGTGTCCTTTGGGTAAATACCTAGGAGTGGAATCCAAAATCAACAAGCAGCTATAAACCAGAGACACACGGGGGGGGGGGGGGGGCGCGTGCGTGAGAGGGGAGGAGGGATTAGGGTCAAAATAAGCGGGGTGGGAATTGTATGGGGAATATAACCAAGATGAAAATGCATACATTGTGCAAAAATGAAAAATGATGTAAAAATATATATAAAATAAAAATAGGGAATAATATATAATTTCAAATATATACTTCTATAGTTTTGTGTTAAAGCCATATTACATGTGATGCTATCATGTCTCTATTTTTTTGTCTGGTGTGGCTGTGCCCCAAATTGGCCCTCAAATGATGGCCCCCCGCAGGTGAGGGATTTGCTGCCTTCTGAAAGCCGGGGCCCCACAGCACTCACTTCACAGAGCTCAGTGAAGTCACTGGGTTCACTGGCCAGCTGCCCTTTCTGTGGTGCCCCCTCCCAGCGTGAGGGGTTCCCCTCCCCCTCCCATTGTCCTCACCCAGCAGTGCTAGGCAGGAAAATGCTTCCCCAGACACAGTCCTGGGGTTGGGTCCTCACTGGTGCCCTTGGGTCACATGCCTGTCCCTGAGCCACTTGTGTATCCAAAGGGAGTGGAGGAGCCTGGGTCCTGTGCCTCCCCCCGCCCACCCCTCAGAGAGAGCCAGCACCCTCAAACACAGGTTCCCAGATGGAGGAGCAGTTGTTAAGGCAGGCTGAGGAGCTCTTACCAGAAGGGAGGATAGATGCTGTGCAGGACAGAGCAGCCTCGTTGTCCATTACGCTGCGGGCAGACAGCCAAAGTGCTTTCCGCTAAATGGTTTTTGACCAGCTCCCTGGAGTCAAACAAACATACCTCCATTTTATCACTTAGCCTATTACATTGAGATGATCTATCCATGTGTCTCTCTTACCGATCGGACAGTGAGTTTCTCAAGGACAGGGACCCATCTGTCCCCAGGACCTTGAGCTCAGCCAGGCACACAATAGATGTCCTGCTCTTTTGTTCTCAGTTCACACACTCCTTTCACAGTATCTCCAATGGCCTTCATATCTATGGCTCTAGCACAGGCACCCCCACGCCCCCCGTCCAGAGCTGGGTATCCTGCCTTCTTCTGGACACTTGAACTTAGGCATGACACGAGTGATTCAAACTCCGTATGTTGGAAATCATAATGGCTGTCTTCTTCTCTATAGTCTTTCTCTGCTCCCATTCTTAGCAAAAGCACCATCAGTCATTCAATTAACTCGGCCCTCATCTGCCACAATTGGTCAACTCCCAAGTGCTATTGATCCTGCCTCCCAAACAGCTCTCAACTACCCCCTGCTCCCCATTCCTCGGCCCAGTGCAGGTCTCAGTATTTCCCCCTAATGATGCAGTAGGCACCTTCACCAGGCCTCCTCACCCTAACCACACCTTTACCTTCCCATCACCTTCGGGCCCCAGTTCTGCCAAGAGCCTTGCGTTCTCTAAGAGGCCCACCTTGGAGCACAATTCTCTGTGCACCTGCCCTCCTTCAGGTGCCGACTCCTTGTTCTTAGAGATCACGCTTTCCTCCAAGAAGCTCTCCAACCCAGCCCCCCAAGCTGAGAGCCCCGCCTCTGGGCTCATATAGCCCTCTGTACTTTTCTCATGACTACCTTTTAGCCCCTCATATTTCATTTATTCATTCATTCACTCTTTTCAGTGGTGCATACATTGCGTGTCCACTCTGACTTTCTGCGCTGAAACCCCTGTGGTTAGACTGGAGGCCACTCCCACAGGCCATGAGTACCAAGAGGGAGCGTATGACGTGCCTTAGCTCTGTGATTCTAGCCAGAGTTTGCCACTGACTTGGCACATAGTAGGTGAGTAGTTGGTTTGTTGTTCTTCCTTTCATTCTTTTTTGGCTCATCAGTTGTTAAATGAGTGAATCCATGGCCCAGCTACAAGAGGTTGGCAAGTTTTGTGAGGGACCAGCTAGAAAATACCTTAATTTCTGCAGGATGAGTGGCCTCTCTGTGATAAGAAAGCAGCCATGGGCAATAGGTAAATAAAATTGTATTTACAAAATCAGGGGGCAGGCTGGATTTAGCAGATGGACTGAACGACAGGAGTGAGTTTCCCCCACACCTGGAGACAACTTCCACCACCATTTTCATTCCCAAAGAGTCCCGCTTCCTGTTCCGACCAGCCTCCCTTCTCAGCCCAAGCCCAGGCCCCTCTCCACCCTCCCATCTCAGGTTCCCTGGGCACTCCTGCCTCATCACCCTTTCAGGCTCACAGCTTCCTGCGGCCCAGCATCCAGCTTCCTTTCCCTGAAGCCCCTACTCCCTGCCACAGCCTGCGTCCTTCATTACAGGAACGACAAGCAGGTATTTATGTGACTAGCGCTTCCTTGACCGATCAGACACACTCCGGTTTGCAAAGGTGTGGTTATCTGCATCATCCTGCTCTTTTGCCAGCCCCTGCCTGCTGGCCTTTAGCTGGGCTCTCCTGGGGCTGCCCCGGTGGTTCGCCTGGTCCCTGCCAAATGCACTGGTGTCCATAGGCAGCACCGATTCCCAGGAAGACGGGCACTTGTAAGGAGCAGGTGCCTCCCAAGAAAACCCAGGAGGGGCAGTTACAGAAAAAGCATGGGAGATTTTGTTTTCTGATAGAAATGGAGTAGACGGTAGCTATAGGTCTGCCCCTGCCCAGCTTGGGGCCTAGGTTTGAGCTCCTGTGGCCAGTGGTAGTAGAACCATTATATGAGAGTTTGTCACTGGGCCCAAGCCCAGCTGCTCCCGGGTCACGTGGATCTGAAGGGAGCATTGCACTGGCACCCAGGACGCTGGCAATTCGGGGAGTGTTGGGGCACAGCACCCTGGAGGGAACACTGGTGTTTTCCCAGGGCAGCCAAGATTCGTTCTGGTGATTTTGTGGGCAAAGGACCTCAGCTGGGGTCCGGGGCAGGGGGGCTGAGTCCCATGAATGGGACAGCCTGGCTGCTGCTAAGGGGCAGCCTTGTAGTCATTCAGGGGCTGCCCTTTCAGGGCTCCAGAGAGTCTTGCCATCCCAAATAAAAGTGGGGTTCTGTGACTAAGCAGGAAAGGGAGAATGGGTATCAGTGGTAGACAACCAATGACTGTACCACACTTGGGAAGTTTCTTTACAGGAAAGAAAGAAGGGGGCATCTGAGAGGTCACCCCCAGATGGTCCTGGGAAATGACGAGCAGGACAAGGGGGTGAGGCGAATGGCAGCAACCATGAAAACTGAGCCAACAAAAGGACATCAGCCAGGCATGGAAAACAAAACCACAGGAGGTCAGAACCAGCAGCACCCCCAGTTATATATCTGGGGAAACTGAGGCCCAGTGAGGGGCTATGACCTTCCCATAGTCACACAGCAGCATTTACTGCCTCCAGACCAGGCATTTCCCTGCATCAGAGCTGTGAGTTCACCACAGGCTCTGGGGGTCCCCCACAGTGTGTGGCTTTGTGAGGTGAATGGGAGAGTGTGGTCCTGAGCCCCAGGTGCCCACTGTGGCTGCCCAGGCCCCTCGGAGAGGCCTGGAATCTGTCCTCGTGAGGAGAAAGAAGGCCAAGTTCCCATCATGAATTGAGGGGTAGGAGTGAATGACCTGGCCTGGCCCAAACCAGCCAACTGAATATATTGAGAAGGAGAGAAAGAGACAGACAGACAGACAGACTGAATTCCTGTCAGTCCAGGCCTGGCTCCTACTCGGGCAGACCTTCCTGTCTAGCGGAGGGCAGGGGAGCCCTTTTATTCTCTCTCCTTGAGGTTAAGAGGGAAGACTTGGGCAGCATAAAGGTCAGAGCATAGGCAAGGTTTTCCAAAGAGCAAGGTTTCCAAGAGCAAGCAAAGAGCAAGGGTGCAGGAGACATATCTTTCCTGGAGACTTTAAAAAATAAGAGAAAACTGGGCCTCCCTGGTGACTCAAGGGGTTAAGCACTACACTATGAAGCAATCTGCAGCCTCTGCAGCACAAGTTCGATCCTCGGCAGGCCAGGGAGCAACCCACATGCGCAGCAGACCTCTCCTGCCTCATCCGCTGCTCCCCTCAGCAGTGTGTTTCAGTCAGTCTGCCTGTTCTGCTCCCCACTCTGTCTCTGGTGGATCCTCTCACCCCCGCATCTCTGGCCTGTACCCCGGCTCTTGTATGCATAAATTAATAATTTTTTTTTAAAAAAAGAGGAAACTGGCTGAGTGCGATGCAAAATAAGGTGGCCCAGAGGTAGGAGCTGGGCAGGGTGGCCCCTGGATCAGCCTCCATGGTTACAAGCCAGGGTTCTGCTGCCTGCAGGGCGCGATGCTGGGCCTTGACCGCGACTGCAGTTGGCTCAGTCGCCACCAGGTGGCGGGCCCGCCCATTTCTGAACGCGGAGGAGTCTGGCTGCTGGGAAGTCAGGTTGGCTCAGAGATTTGTTTATTCATCCATCATTTATTCATTCATGGTTTTTATTCCCCGGGCACTTGGGGCCCTGGTATGTGCCAGCAGGCATTGTGCTAGGTGTGAGGAGGAAATAAAAGCGGTCAAGACAAGTTCTGTGCTCTAGGCCTCTAGCACAACAATGGTCTACGCAGCAAGCCAGCAAATGCCTGAATGAGGGTCCACCATGGGGGCCGTAAAGTCAGCCGGTCAGCCCTGCTGCCCAGTCACTTCCCGCGGCAGCTGCGTGGAGTGATGCCCTTTGCCCTCCGTTCTGCTGTGAGTGCCAGCGGGCAGTGGGCCCTGAGCGAGGTTTGGACGGCCTCCCACCCCAGGCTCGGCCTCCCGCAGCGGGTCTCAGGTGTAGCCACACAGCGTTCCCTGGGGCTGAGGTTTGCGCTGTCTGGGTTCTTCCTCTAACCAGACCCAACCTCAAACCACCACTCCCTCCCCTCCCTCCTCCTCCTTCCTCCCTTCTCTGTTCTGGATGCTTTTCTCAAAAATGTCCACTCAGAAAACAGAAAACGGCACCTGTAGTAGACTTGGATCCTGGGGGCCTTGAGGACACTGTACCCCTTCAGTCTCCCTCAAGCCTTGATCCTCACCCACCCCTCCTCTGGGTCCCAGTGCAGGTGTTCAGCCCATGGTGGTCTCCCATGTGGTGGAAGCAGCCATGTCTTAGCCACTGACCCTCTCGCATCCAGGCTGAGCGTCAGGAGGGCAGGGACCTTGGCTTGTTCATCAAAGCTGCAGGACCTTGTGTTACAGGGCAGGGAGAGGGGCAGCCCAAACCCTGCAAACCTGCCTATTCTAAATGGGTTCTGCCATCCGCCGCATCAACACAAAACATAGGAGACTTTAATGGGAAGGAACTTTAATGAAACTAGGAAACAATACAGGAAAGGCAAAGAGTCTAGTTTCTAAATGAAGCACCCAAAGTTACCCATCCCCTCATGGGTAAAAGTCCATCCAAATGGGATTTTCCCAGAGCAAGGCCCCAAAGCCTGCCCCAAGTCCAAAGCATCTTCCAGTGGGGACCCACAGAAAAGAGTCAGAAACAACCACATAAGCCCGGAAGAAAAAGAGCAAAATCAACATCAAGATAAAAGCTGCCATTGTCACCTCCCCACGGGTCTCACCCACATCTGTGTCACCCAGTCCATGACCAAAAGGCAAGCGCAGTTTCTTCACGTGTCTCTAGACTCCATGCACCTCCTCCAGGTCTCCTTCTGGCTCCATCCTGCTTCCCTCCTTCTCAGTCTCCTCTGCAGCTTCTCCTCTCCCTGCTCAGCTCCACCCTCCATTTGGGTGGGGCAGGGAACCTGGAACCTCCCCCTTTTCTGGGGACCACCCTGTTACACTTGCACAGTTCCTGACACATAGTAGGTCTTTTTTTTAAAAAAAAAAATTATGCATACAAGAACTGGGGTGTAGGCCACAGTGCAGGGGGTGGGGAGGGGAGGTGAGAGGATTCACCAGAGACATAGTGGGGAGCAGAACAGGCAAATCTACTGAAATACACTGCTGAGGGGAGCAGCAGGCCAGACAGGAGAGGTTTGAACTCATGCTGCAGTGACTGCTGACAGCCTCACAGTGCTGAGACTTAACCCCTTGCACCACCAGGGAGGCCCAACACATAGTAGGTATTAACAAATGTGGTTTAAGCATCAGTGAAGGTAAGTGGATGCAGCTAACTAAAGGCTTTGGGGAGCTCAGAGGGAGGCCCCACAGATCCACAGGGAGGGCGGGGTATGATGCTGAGAACACACATGAGAGTCCCAGTAGCTGCCCTCTGGATCCCTGGGACTCACCTCTCTGAGGATCACAGTTTGCTCCTTGGGCACTGGGACCCCAGACCCAGCAAGGTGGGGTAGCACCCATTGGACCATTCTGGACAGGGCCATCATTTGTGGGGCCCTGTCCTCTGGAAGGGTGCCAGCTGCTGTTCTGCCTTGCTTCCCTTCCCCCTGCTCTTCCTGCCCCAGCATTCCTGGCAACTGGGAATCCCCTCACTCAATCCAGGCCCTGTGCCTTCTGACTCATGGCACAGCTCAGCTGGAAAACATCTGGCTATGCCCATGGCCCTGGCATCCGGCCCATTTGCTGGACATGAGGGGGCACCCCTCCTCAGACCTTCCATGAATTAATTCCTCTATTTAAGATCATGTTCATTGAAAAATTCACCACCCTGTCCCTGTGAAAATACCCTCAGATAAACAGGTTGGCAACGCACCCCACCCCCCACATTCTGTGCCAGGTGGAGTGGGAGTCCCAATCTTATCAGCTCATCACATTCCTAGCATTCCTGGGGGGGGTTTGCAATGGGGGCGGCAGTTGGCAGAAGAGGAGTGTGCTGCTTCATTTCAATATCCTGAGTCTCAGTTCGGCCCTGTTCCTCCCTATCCTCTCCCCAGGACCAGGGCTCAGGTCTCCATTCCATGGGCCTTCCAGCCCCTCACATCTTGGACCCCATGTTTGGCTCCTCATTCTCTTTTCTTTCTGTTCTTCCTTTCCCTCCATTTTCTTTTCTGTCTCTTGGCCTCACCTCTGTGTCATCACAGGAATTTGAGGTAGGAAGTGGGGAGACCAAGGTGGGGGGGGGGTGTCTCTGCAGGGTCTTTTTTCCCTGTTCTTTGAGGCATCCAAGGAATCTGGGTTTTGGTCTGGTCTCAGCTCTGTATATACAGGTCTCTCCCTGTATATACAGGATTTTCCCTTTTCCCTTTCTGATCATGCGCTCCTCCTACCTCTCAGAGAGCTGGGCTTCTGGGGTACATCCATGGCCTCTGCGCCCCTCCCAGACTTGTGGCCTGTCTCTGTCCGGGAAAGAGTTCGTTAAAACTCCTTCCAAACAGTACAGGACCAGAGGTGAGGGTGTGTTCTCCCACCTGCCACCCACCTCTACCCAGCTCTGGACCCCCTCCTCTTTTAGGGCTACTTGTCCAACTGCCTTACTCTCAGCCTTTGGGTCCAATCCTTGGGTCCAGTACTTGGATGAAGTGTCCTGTTCCTAAAACACTTACAAAAGCATCCCTCTGCCTGCTAGCCACTCCCAAACTTCTGACCACAGAGAGATAGCTGAGAGGGAATTCGAGAACCCTGAGTTCTAATTCTGGCTGTGCGACTAATTTGCAATGTAACCTGAGGCTAGTCATAATGGTGCTCTGAGCCTCAGTTTTCCTGAAGAATTACAGGAATGGACTGGTGGTCTCATGTTCCAGACCAAAGACAGAACACCTAGCAACCCTGAATTGATTAAAGTTTTGACAAGGTCTTGATTTGGGACATGGAATTGTTAGGGGGAAAAGGATGTCCTAAAGCTAATTCCATACAGGCTTTGTGGACTCCACCCCCACCCCAGGCCAAAGCCAAAGACACTGGGAACTCCAAATCCCATCACCACCAAAGGGAAGGTGGCTGGGACCTGAGGGTGGGGTTAAGCAGCCAGGTTGGTATAAAGCCAGACACGTGGGCTTTGGAGGGGCCCCCCATTTTGACTCTCCGCCAGCTTGCAGCGTCCGGCCAGCTCAGAGAGTGCTTTTTGGGTTTCCAGGTCGGCGGATCAGGTAGGACGCATTAAAGACTTTATTTCCCTATTTTCTCCCTGAGTTGTACATTTTCCTTATTTCCTTTTCCCTTGTAAATAAACCTTTTATTAACCTTTTGTGTATGCCTGTAGTGGAGTATTAATAAGTCCTTTGTAAGCGCGCGGGTGAGGACCCACAGCCAGGCAACCCGTTCAATATTGGGGCTGCCCTATAACAGAAGAAGACATCATGGAGGTTTCTGCCTTTGGAGACAACTTCATTTTGTTTTTTTAGGCCACTCCCTGGAGCACCCCTCTCCCCCTCCAGTGTTCCTTACCCTAGGCCCTTAGACCATTCTCTTATCAGAAAAATGTGTAAAAAATAGTAGTACTACGAATATCTTCACACACACACACTCCACAGCCAACATCAATCTTAGTGATGAAATACAGAAAGCTTTTCTTCTGCAATCAGGAATCAGATAAGGATATCACTATCAATACTTCTGTCCAACACTGTGCTGGAGGTCCCAGTCAGGGCAATAAAGCAAGAAAAAAAATGTTATGAGGATTTTAAGAAGGAAACAAAACTGTCAATATTTAAATGGCATAATGAATTTTTGGAAAAAATCCAGAAGTTGTACATACTGTTACAACACATGAATTTAGTGAAATCATTAGCTATAAGATCAATATATGAAATCAAATGTTTTTCAATAAACTTCTCTAATGCACAATTAGAGAAAAGAACTAAAAAGACAATGGCATTTACACACAATAAAACTATCAAATATCTACCTAGATGAAATCTAAACAAAAAGTGCAAGATCGCTCAATACACACAAAAAAGCCAAGTATTGTGCAATACTTAGAAATAACTAAATTAATGGAGGCATATACCATGTTCATGGATCGGAACGCCCATTATTATAAAAATGCTACTCCTCCACACAAATCAATATTAGGTTCAATGTAATCACAATCAAAATCTTAGCAGAAGTGTGCATGTTTGTGTGTATGTGTGTAAATTGACAAGTTGATTCTAAAATTTATTTGTAAATGCAAAAGACCAAGAAATGTCAAGAGAATCCTGAAGACAAGCAAAGCTGGAGAACATCTAGTCCCAGATATGAAGACAGTGTGGTATTAGTGCAAAGACAGGCCAGTAGAACAAAATAGAGAGCCCTGAAACATTTCCACATATTTGTATGGATTTTTGATACAGATCATAGAGCTATACCACACTGGGAAAAAGATGGTCTCTTCCAAAACAGTGCTGGGTCAATTGGACATTCACATGAAGGAGAAAAAAGGAATCTTGATCCCTAATTCAGACCATACTAAAAATAAATTCCAGATACATTTAGATTTAAGTATAAAAGGTAAAACAACAGGAGAAAACATCGAATATCTTCCTGATTTGGGGTGGGCAAAGATTTCTTAAACAGGACACAGAAACATGCTAACCATACAGGAAAAAAAGTTGATAAGTTGTTCTGCATTAATATTAAAAACTTACCAGCAGTCACCACTAAAAAGTGAAAAGGCAAGCTATGGAGTGGGAAAAGACATTTACAATGCAAAGGGCTTGTATCCAGAATATATAAAGAAATCCTACCGATGACTAGGAAGAAGAGAGACAACCCACAGCAAATGGGCAGGAGACATGACCAGGCACTTCCCAAATAAGGTTTTCCAAAAGCCCTATAGGAAGGTGCTCAATAGCACCGTCTAGCCAGCCTAGGGGAGCGCAAGTCGGCACAACCACTCTGGAAAACTTCACAAGGGCATCAACCCCTGTGGTCCAGTAATGCCTCAGGTGGGGCATAGCATATCCAGTGGAATAGCATACAGAGACCCACTTTTCTGACTCACACCTCAAGAAAACATGCAAGTTACAGTAAAATAGAATGGTGGTCAAGAGAGACTCATTAGCTTGCCCAGGGTCACACAGCTCTTACAAAGGCAGTTGAACGTCCTGGCCACCTATTCCTCACCACCTTGGGCCATGGGCAGGCCACTTTCTCTTCAGGGCCTGTTTCCCACCTATGTGGAGAGAGAGGAACAACAAAACTACTTTTGTTGTAAAACCTGACTGCAGAGGGAGAGAACTCTGCCTGGGAACAAGCTTCTGGACTTTCCCTGGCCATGAAAGGGATGAGGGGTGGGGGTGGGGCTCCTGCTGGAAGGCTGGGAGCACTCTGGAGACAGTGCCTGAGGAGGCTGGGGCAGGTAGAGGAAGAGAGGTAGAAAGAGACAGAACCAGCAAGATAACAAGATGGTGGGCAAGCAGGGTGAGAGGAAGACTCAGCCAGCCTGGCCTTGAGAGGAGAGGGGCTGGGGTGTTCAAGAGCAGCGAAATCTGATATTCAGTGGTGGGTGAAAAATAAGCCTCTCCCTCCTCCATCACTCGAGCTCCTCAGGAATGATTCCCCCCACCTGCAGGCCCAGGCCTCCACTGTTCTGCATCTACCATCCCCCATACTGAGTACTTAGGGAGGAATTAAAGGGAGAGGGGCTGCATTCCACACCTGGGCGGGCCAGAGGCAGAGCCCAGAGCCTTCAGGTGAGAGAAGAAGCAGAGATGTTAGTACAAGGCCACAAGCCGGCCACTGGAGAGAGAGGGGCACCCAGCTTGGCTTTCCCTGTGAGAAGGGTGGGCCTGGAAGGATTCAGGTGCCTGTGACTGATGCTTGGGTTTCATGTGAAACAGCAGGAGATTAGATGTAACCTGGGGCCTATCCTGCTCAGAACCTTCCCTTCCGCCCTTTCCTGCATGGGGCACAGGGCTGCAGGTCCACCCCCATAGACACAGAGATGTGTGTGGGCCGGTGACCCCCCACCCATGACTGGAAGGGGCCATGGAGATTCACCTCACCCTCATCCAGAGGCTAGAGCAAGAACCCTCCTTCCCACTCCCCTACCCAGGCCTTGGGTGAGAGGACTCTGGTCCCTGAAGAACAGGGATCAAGACAGTCCACAGACCCAAGGAGAGCAGGCCTGAGGTACTGGGACACAGGGCCTGCTGCCTTGAACTGGGGGTGGGGGGAGTACAGCCCTGGGCCTTCACCTCCCCCACAGGGTGAATGGGCTTTGAGAACCGGTTCCTAAGGACACACTTTATGCAGGATCCCAGCTGTCCCAGCGCCGTCACCAGCAGACCTCCCGTGGACAAGAGGGACTTTCCTATCCCAGGTGCCCAGGTGAGTCATCATCACACACAGGGCGTGAGGAGGTGGGGGGCACAGGAAGAAACCATGGGTTGGGTGTTCAGGAGTGGGGGCAGTAGGGACTCAGAGTGAACTGGCTGGAGGGCAAGGGGCATGCTCTGCTCCTGTGGTTAAGGAGGCTCCAGGTCCTGTTATAGGACAGCCCCGATATTGAACGGGTTCCTGGCTGTGGGTCCTCACCCGCGCGCTTACAAGGGACTTATGAATACTCCACTGCAGGCACACACAAAAGGTTAATAAAAGGTTTATTTACAAGGGAAAGGAAATAAGGAAAATGTACAACTCAGGGAGAAAATAGGGAAATAAAGTCTTTAATGCGTCCTACCCGATCCGACGACCTGGAAACCCAAAGTCACTCTCAGAGCTGGCTGGATGCTGCGAGCTGGTGGAGAGCCAAAATGGGGGACCCCCCCAAAGCCCACGTGTCTGCCTTTTGTATCCACCTGGCTGCTTAACCCCACCCTCAGGTCCCAGCCACCTTCCCTTTGGTGGTGATGGGATTTGGAGTTCCCAGTGTCTTTGGCTTTGGCCTGGGGTGGGGGTGGAGTCCACAAAGCCTGTATGGAATTAGCTTTAGGACATCCTTTTCCCCCTAACAATTCCCCCTAACAGTCCTTGTAGGGGTGAAGGGCGGTGGAGATGAACAGTCTCAGGAGAGATAGCACCCTCTTCACCAAGTGCCATCTCCAAATGCCACCTCCTCCAGCAAGCCTTCCCAAATACCGCATCAGAGAGGCTTCCCCTGGCTTCTCCCCATCCTCCAGTGCACAGACTATACCAGCCCCCCTCGCAGAGTGGGCACCTGCTCTGCCTATCTCCCCATCTAATGCTGTCACCTGAACAGCAGGGGAAGGGCTCCTCTGGTCTCCCTTAAGGTAGCCTGTGTGGATCTGGGGGACGGTAGGACCAGCACTCTCTCTGGAAGACTTCCTGAGGGAGGTGTGAGGGAGCACAGAAAAGGTGGAGAACCTTCTAGAAGCTGGGGCAGAAGTGAGCACTGTGGAGAAGGGCGTGGATCTCCTAGGATAGCCACATTTCCCACCACACACCCTGATTCTGGAGTATTGCCCTGGCTGCTCGGACTGGGAAGGACCAGTCTGTGCCTTCAGCCAGTCCCAGCTAGGAACAGCCAAGGTGGGGCAGGGGAGGCTGGCCCCAGGTGTCCTGGAGTCTCTCTGGCTAACAGCATCCCCCTTTGGCCTTTAGGCAGAATGAGGTGTATCCAGAAGGCAGACTGGGCAACTCCCCCCCAACTGTTCCCCAGGGTATTTGTAGGTCAGGGGTGCCTGGGGGCAAAGGGGAGCAGGTGTTTACCTGGTTGGGAGGGGCTGGCTGTAGTTCAGGCTAGCTACTTAAGCCACACCAAAAGGGAGTGTCCCCAAGGGGGACAACACCAACAGTGCATTCTGTTCCTGGGTGGCAGCCCCAGGCTTCCCAGGGCCCAGGTCGGGGCTAGAAGGGCCGGAGAAGCCTGCAGGTCTGAGTCCTCAACACCCCCAGAGGATCGCCCACCACTTCTCCTGGCCTGGCCTCCTCCTCCCCCCAAACCTTTTAGATAGGCGGGACCTGGATTCCTGTCCAAGCCTGTCTATGCAGGGATGAGAGATTAGCAGAGAGAGGACGGAGAAAGGGGGAGACAGGACTTGGGGTGGAAGTGGAGCGATGGAGGCAGAGGAGGGTGCAAGGGAGAAGGTTCCAGAAGGGACTTGGGCAGGGACCGTGGAGTGGGGCAGGGCTGCCCAGGTTCTCCTGGCCAGGAGGGAGTGAGCGGCACAGAACTGGGCCCTGTGCTCTGCCCAGAAACAGCATCTTAACTTTCTGGGGGCACACCCCAGCCTCTCTGCACCCATGGCAGCTTGGATGTGTGGTATATACTGGGAGGTGGCTGCCGCTTGCTGGGCGGACAAACCAAGGGCAGCACCCCCACCCCTGTCAAGCTCCTTGATTATTTTTTCCTGTCAGTTCTGCCTCCAGGGAAGGCCTCCCGCCCAGGGTGTAAGGCAGGCAACAGCTTGTCTGACCCAGCCTGGCCCTGGGGGAGTCCTGTTCTTGGGGGGCTGGATAATCTGAGCCAGGGAGACAAGAGAGACTACTCTCACCCCCATCCTGGGATCCTGGGAGGCCCCTTCTCTGCTCCCAACCTCTGCTGAGAATAGGCCGGGCTCTTGGGATCCTGCCAGGCGGGTGGGCTGTGGGAGGGACTGGGAGGGACGCAGCAGCTACTGTTCTGTGTCTCCCATCCCCCACGCAGGGCGCGCCAGGCTCCTGCCTCCTCCCACTTTCCTTCCCTCCCTATGTCCAGTGCCTGTTTGCCCGAGTGAGACAAGAGTAATGGACACAGCCAGGGCCTGACCTGAGGGCCTTGGCTCTGGGCCCAGCGCTGGGAACACTGTCCATAAATATTTGGGGAGTGAATGGTGCCCGCCCCTCCCTACACAGCCACTTCTTTCCCTCAGCCACAGAAGGCTTGCCGGAGCAGGAGGCCATGGTGTCCATCCCTCTGCCTCCAAGCTGGGGTCAGCAGCAAGGATCTGGAGTCCAGGCTGCTGGGTTCCTGCCAGGTCTGCACAGACTGGAGCACCATCTTCATTACCCAGGGTGGCACCACTTGGCCACCCCTCTGCCTTGAGGAGAGTCAGTGTCTCCTGCAGCTGGGAGACCCCAAGTCTTCTCTCTTGAGTAGCGAATCCTTTGTTGCTGGATGTTTTGGGTTTTTTTTCTGTAAATTTAACTCTTGCCCTTCCCAGACCCCTGTACTTGGTACAGGGGTAGAAATGAACCCTGGCTGGTCTTTGGAAAGTTAACCGTGGTCCTCACCCTGCTCTTCAGTGCCCCCTCTTGCAGAGTTGTTCCCCTGCTGTCACCTTGCCTGGTAAGTCTTAGCCCTGGGTGGATGCCCCCATTCTTTGGGGGAAACCTCTTTCTTGTCCCACTAGGAGTCTGGAGGCCATGGAGAATGGGAACGGGCAAGGGCGGCTGAGGGCATTCTTCCCATTCTGCCCCTTCCCATTCTCCCACGGCCTCAGGTGGAAACAGGTATGTCTTTGGGAGGAAGCTTCTGGAAAGCTCCCGCACCAGCCCCTGCTGTAGTGGGGGTGGCTGGAGTAGTCTCAGGGTGTCCTTTGCTGCATTCCTAGGCCTCAGGAGAGGCTGCAGGTGCGGGGCTGTGTGGGGCTGGGCCGCAGAGGCTGTCTGTGCCCTGTTCAGCCTGGCTCCCTTGCCCATCGCTCGACTGCCACCCTCATGTCGTGGAACTCCTTTGGCCCGCTGCGCTGTTGAGTAATTTTGGGCAAGTTATTGCAGTCCTCTAGGGCTCAGCTTTCTCATCTATAAAATGAATGAGAGTACCTACTTCATAGGATTGTCTTAAGACCCGGTGGGAGAGTGCACGCAGGGCACTTAGCGTGGGAGAGAGTTGAGAGTAAGTATTTGATAGATGTGAGCCATTATGGGGAAGCCTTTGAAGACTTAAAGGCCAAGTCTTCCAGCTGCTCCTAGCCCTCAGTTCCGGGTGTGCTTCTTATGGCCTGGGGGAGGAAGGTTGTGCGGGAAATAACGTAATTTCAGTCTGGACAGACCTCGTGCCAACCTGCCTGGACCTGCTCCTACCCACTGTTGCCCTCCCCCACCCTGGTTCTCATGGGTCCCCAGATCTGGTCCCTTCCTGCCACCCTGCCAGCCAGGCTGGTGCCCATCCCACTTCCAGGAAAAGGGAAGTAAACATGGCCGGGATGCATGGGATGCCCCAGCATCCTCTCCGGAAGCACCGGGGCTGCTGGTTGGGGCCCCTGTCTCTGTCAGGGTCTGGGAATTCCTAGGGCTTGGGCTAGGGAGCCCAGGGAGGTGGGGAAACACCCCTTCTAGGAGCAGAGGGAAGAACAAGGTCCTTTTGGGTGCCAGTGGGGTAGGGTGATTCCCTCCAAAGGCTCTGCCTGCACTCCTGCCTGCACACCTAGTGGGCATGAAGTGGTATCTCGCTGTGGTTTTGATTTGCATTTCCGTGGTGACTAATGCTGTTGAGCATCTCTGTAAGTACTTAATGGCCACTAGTAGGTCCTCTTTGGAGGAATGTTTATGCTCTGTCGCCACCTCGCAGGCACCAATCCCCCAGGCTGTCCTGACATTCATTCAGGAGCAGTGCTGGCCAGGCCCTTCTCCTGCGTAAGCCTTCACTGGGATGTTGCTTGTAGCTATGAAAAGTATTTTGAGAGGCTCCTGTGAAGATACTTGCAATGCATTGCAAGCAATGGTCAAAGCGTTGGAAAACCCAGTAGGCAGACTCTGCCCCTCTCCAGGAGTTTGCCAAGGCACATGGGCTTAGAGAAGCCACAAAGCCAATGGTCCCTCATTCACCCAGAATTTCCCAAATGACTTTGATGACAGGTTCCTGTGCATGCCCATAGGTTCCTGTTCACAGCTTTCTCGAGGTATAATTCACACACTGCGCCATGCACTCATTTAAAGAGTACAAGTCAGTGTTTTTTAGTCAATTCACAGAGCTGTGCAACCATCACTGCTATCAATTTTGGAAGCTTTCATCACTCCCAGAAGAAACCACATACCCTTTGGTGATCATCCCCAGACTGCCCTCTTCCTTATTCCCACTCAACTCTAAGCAACAACCGACCTAGATTTGTCCCTAGATTTGTCCATTCTGGACATTTTGTAGAAATGGAATCATATTCTGCTGACTTCTTTCACTGGCGAGACCTTGTGCGGTCTGTCAACAATGGGATGTATATCAATTCTTCATTTCTTGAGACCAAATCACAGGCCATCATGGGAATATACTATGGTTTGTTTACCCGTTCATTTGATGGATGTTTGGATTGTTTTGTCCTTGGGGCTACTAAGAATAATGCTGCTATGAACATTCATGTACAAGTTTTTGTGGGGACTTGTGTTTTCATTTCTCTTGGGAGTGAACTTGCCTGGTGAAATGGTAACCTCATGTTTAATTATTTGCGGAAATGCCAGACTAATTTTTGAAGTAATTGTATCATATTTCATGCCCACCTTTGCCTGCTGAAATTCCCACCAGCAATGTCTCAGGACTTCAATTTCTCCACATCTTCACCAACACCAGTCTGACTTTCTGCTTCCAGCCATCCTTGTGGGTGTGGAGTGAGATCTCATTGTGGTTTCGATTGCATTTTCCTAATGATTAGTAGGTTTAAAAATGTACCTATTGGTCCTTTACATATCTTCTTTGGAGAAATGTCTATTTCTGTCCTCTGTCCATTTTTAAATTGGGTTATTTGTCTTTTTACCATTAAGTAGTAAGATTTTCTTATATATTCTAGAAACAAATCTCTTATCATATATGTTACTTACTAATATTTTAGTTCACTCTATGGGTTATCTTTTTACTTTATTGAAGATGTCCTTTGACATAAAACATAGAAGTTTAATATTTTTTGAAAGATTAATTTTTTTTCAATTTTTGCATAGAAGAACTGGGATGTAGGCCAGAGGTGCGGAGAATGAGAGGATTCACCAGAGATGGAGTGAGGAACAGAACAGGTAGATTGAGTGAAATACACTGCTGAGGGGAGCAACGGGTGAGACAGGAGAGGTCTGCTGCACCATGTGGGTCAGCTCCCTGGCTGGGGATTGAACTCAGGCCTCGCGGTGGGCCATTGCGGTAGTAGCACTGAAACTTAACCCCTAGGCTAGCAGAGAGGTTGCAGAAGTTTTATATTTTGATGAAATTCAGTGTCTCGGTCCATTCAGGCTGCTATAGCAAATACCATTAGCTAGAAGGCTTATAACCAACAGAAATGCATGTTTTTGGGGGCTGACTGTCCAAGATCAGGGTGCTAGCAAGGTTGGGTTAGGGCCCTCTCCTGACACAGATTTCTTGTAACCTGACATGTTGGAAGGGTTCAGGGAGCTCTGTGAGGCCTGTTTTATAACAGCACTAACCCCAACCATGGGGTCTTTGCCCTCATAGCAAGTCACCTCCCAAAGGCCCCACCTCCTAACCATCACCTTGGGGATTAAGATTCAACATATAAACTTCGGAAGGACACAGACATTCAGATCATGCCTCCTGTTTATTTTGTGCTTTTGGTGTTATGGTTCGAAATTCATTGCCAAATCCAAGATCACAAAGATTTATCCCTATGCTTTCTTCTATTTATAGGTTTAGCTCTGGCATGTAGGTCTTTGATCCATTTCGAGTGAATTTTTGTATATAGTCTGAAGTAGGAATCCAACTTCATTCTTTTGCATGTGGACATCTAGTCCTCTGCCCCACCTCTCCCCTTGCATATTTACAAAGCATCCAGGAGCACCTTGAGTGCTCCAGGGAACACCAAAGGGGAATGCCAACCTGCAAGGTCAGGTCCAAGCTTCTCAGCCTGGCCAAGGTTTCTCCCTATCTGCCCCCAACTTGCCTTTCCCCAGTTTACCTGGACTAGCCTCTTGCTATAACTTAGTCTTGCACCGGGCTTTCTTGCCTCCACACCTGAGAATATGCTGCTCCAACAATTCCTCCCCAGCCCTATTCCCCACCCCTCACACATACATCACCCACCTCTGCCTGCTGAAATTCACTCACCCGCTAAGGAGTAATAACACCTAACATGTATTGGGCCTGTGCTATGTACCAGACACTTCTGTAAGCACTTAGTGGTACATTATTTCATTCTTGCACTAGCCCTGTGAGGAATATACATCTACTATCCCCATTTTACAGACGAGGAAATGGAAGTTCAGTGTGATTAACCACTGCCCATGGCTGCGCAGGTAGAAAGTGATGGTAGGAGGATTTGAGCCTAGTCATCCCACAGCAGAGCCCCTTCTTTTAACT
Source organism: Talpa europaea (assembly GCF_964194135.1). Taxonomy (NCBI): domain Eukaryota; kingdom Metazoa; phylum Chordata; class Mammalia; order Eulipotyphla; family Talpidae; genus Talpa; species Talpa europaea. Next base: position 115,781,515 of record NC_140074.1, on the reverse strand, counting down.
ACCCTCCCACGGACCTCTGATTATTGACACCACTTCATTGGCACCAAAATATATTTACTGAGCTCTATCTACTGTGCATTTCTCTGAAATAACAAGTCAGCGAGTGAGTAAAAGAATTAATAGAACTGCATTGTCAGAGCTGGAAGGGACCCAGGCAGTGGTTCTATTGCAGGATAACAACTTGGTCTGAGGGTGGGGAGGCTCTGTGACGCGTTCAGGCTCACGGGGTGGAGGCAGAGACCATGTCAGGACTGGGTCTCCTCACCTCCTGCCTGGCAGTCTGGGTGCCACACCTACAGCTCCTCCATGCCACTCATAGTTATCGAATACCTTCTCTGTCCCAGTCTGAACGCCTCTCAGACAATCAGGACCCCTGGGACCCTGCCCTGTCTCTCTCCTCCAAGAGACAGGGGCTCAGGCCTGACAGGCTCCTCTAGAGCCTCAAGACCCTCCAGTTCCTCCTCCATGCAGGGCCATCCCTGGGCTCCGGCCCAGCTCTCTGTTCCCTTGGACAGAGCACCAGGAATGGGAGGCGGCAGGCGGCCAGTGGCACAGGGCGGGCCGGGAGGAAGGGCCCTGGGTCCAGTTCATTTCCTGACACCCTTGTTTGCCGCGTGCCCCTGGCTTCTGGTGGCTGTTTCCGCCCCGCCCACAGCCTCCCTAGTGAGTGGGCAGCTCTCCTGGGGCTGGAACTCACCCGCCTTCCTTCGTTTCAACTGTCTTGCAGCTGGGGCCTCTCCTCAGAGCCCAGCCGACCCAGAGGAGAATCTTGCTCCCTCAACAGCTGTATGACCTTGGGCATGTCACTTTGCCAGTCCAGGCCTTTGTTTCCTCTTTTGGATAAGGGAATGATGAGGCTGACCTCATAGTCTTGTCATGAAGAACAAAGGACAGAATATACACAAAGCTCCCAGTGCAGGAGATGCCCAATAAAAACTGTTACTCCTTTTCTTAGCCCACTTCTCCACATTTACCTCCTCCAGGAAGTCTTCCAGAATACTTACTCCCCCATGTCTCCAGATCTCTGTGTTTTCCAAACACCTCCTCACACACTTTCACATTGGGGGCTCAGTATGAGACCTGGGAAAGGCAGACTGGGCTTCTCTGTATTGGGGTGCTGTGACAGATTCCCCAGGTATCAATACCTTCATTAGCTCTTGGGTGTCTATTTCCCTGACATAGAAACACCCACATCTCACAGGGACCCATCAGGAGCACTGTGAGTTCTTCAGTAGACCAGAGAAGATTCCATGTGATGCACATCACGTTGTGTAGTGAGAGCTGTTGTCAGGATGGAGAAAGGAGCGTGAGCTTGCTTTTCCTAGAGGTCATGGCCGTGAGGGACAGACAGCCACTGCCATCCTCACCACCATCCCAGTAAAAAGTACCATTTATTGAGCTATTACTCTGTGGCAAGCACCTTGCAAGTTCTCATTTACTCTCCACAATAACTTCATGATTAGGACATGATTGTTAACTCCATTTTAAGGAAACTAAGGTACAAAGAACTTAAGTGACTTTGCCCAAGCTAATAAGTGACATGTGGCCAAATGTGACCAAAGAGGTGGAATCAGGATTAATCTGGAGCAGAGAACATCTGTTGAGACCCAGGGAGCTTGGGAAGAAGGTGGATTTTGGCTGGCCTTGAAGGCAGGGACACTATCAAAGGGCAGGAAGCTGGAGTATTGCCTGCAGGCAGAAGGAACAGCCTGAGCAAAGACCTCGAGAAAGGGGTGGGAAGGGATGGGGGGATAAAGGTCTCCCCCGAGGGCTAGGGTTGTGTGGGAGACTGGGAGGATGTGGCAGGTAAGGGCTAAGAGTAAGCAGGGGCCATGGAGAACCTCAAGAGCTGGGTTTTGGACTTTTGAGTGGGGTCAGATCAGAGGGGGCAGGAGGGCCTCCTGGGGCCAGATGACAATTGAGGGAAGAAAGGGATGGGCACAGTGTGTAGCCTGAAGCCAGTTCTCCGTGTGTGACTCAATCAGGCTCCAACAGTCTGCAGATATGAGCATGATCCTCACCTCTTCACAAATAAAGACACCGAGGTGATGAGAGACATTGGTCTGGGGACACACTGCTTGGCAGTGAGAGTGGGTGACAATGCTCTGAGGTCTTCTTGGGGTGTCTATGGGCACAGAGACTAGGGTAGGCCTGGGATGAATGCAGTGGGGTCCCCTGAGATTGACACTGGGGGCACCCAGACAGCTAAGACAAGATGCTGGAAGGGAGGAAAGCAGGACTGTGGGGTTGAAGGCCAAGGTGCAGATGGTGAGAGGCCTGTGGGGATTGGGGTCCCAGAGAACTGTTGTGCTGGCTGACCACGTGCCAATGGCTGCCACCAAATCCAGGTGGGTGCTTCTGGGGAAAGAGTTCTAAGAATTTCCCCTGGCTGGTGGGCTTGGGGTACACCACCTTGTGGTCCCTCCTGGGCTCTGGCCTTATCTAGGGCCTAGGGTAGCCGCCAACCAGCCCTGCGCCTCCATTCAGGGTGCTGCTGTCCTTCCTGGGGCCCGGCATCCCAGCCATCGCTCCACCCACACCCCTTGCCTAGACACCTTAGCTCTGTCGACATCTCTATAGCCATTGACTCTTACCCTTTCTCTTTCCTTCCCCACACCTGCCCCCAGAGGTATCCTCCAAGCTCATCCATAAGGGCTGCCAGCATACTCCCCGATGAGCTCATCAGTTCTGTTTAGTTCCAAGACCAGCAAGCAGGAAGCTCCCGCTCCTGGCCCAGGTCCCAGTGTTCTGAGTGTGCCCCTAACTAACAACTGTGCCTGGGATTGCCTCTCTGTGGCCCTGTGCCCTCCCTGGCAGCTGGCTGCCTTCCACCTGTGTTCCCTGAGCCAGAGCTGCCTTGAGCCTCAAGCCCCATCCAGCCCCTCACAGAGGAGGCCTTGCCTGTCCAGGCCAAGGTGGGGAAGAGGAACCTTAGAGGGAAAAGACCACGACCCTGGGGGACTGGTTTTGCAGAAGATGAAATCTCCATTATTTCTTCCTCAAGCTCACAATTAACCTGAGCAGGCAGCCCCTGGCGGTAGAAGCCGCCCAACTGCTCACTTCCACTGAGCCATTCCTGCCCCAGTTCTCCCCAGTGGCCTTTCCCTCCCTCCCTCCGCCCCTTGACAGCCTGAACCTTCTACCCAGGGTCCTGGCTTCTGCCCTGCACTTTCATAGGCACTTCAGGGAACAAGGCCTTAAGACACAGGAGCGGTTTCTAACATGAGGATTTCTGTGATCCCACAGAAAAGGAGAGGCCACTCCGAGGAACTCCCCTCTGAGGCTGCCTCCTCGCTGAAACTCCCCAAGGGCAACCTGCACACACACCCAGGGGCAGCGCTGGGAGAGGGCTGTGCCTGTGGTGCTGCTGACCCCTGTGAGTCCAAGCTGAGGGGCTTGGGGCATTAGCACTGGGTGGGAGCTGGGAGGAGGCTACAACCTGTGTTACTCAGGCCTCCGGAGAGGCGGGGAGGAGGAAGTGAGTCAGTGGGCTCAGCCAATTCATGCCTCAGAGGCCTGACTTTCCTTTTCAAGCCACTGAGCCAAGACCGGTGGGGGGAAGGGACAGGAACAGGAGGACATTCTGAGCCTCCACTGAGCAACTTTTAGGACCATGAGAATATGTGGCTGAGTGAACTCGGCAGGACAGTGTTTGGAGACCGACTGTGGCCCGGGGACGTTGTGGGGTACAGGAAGCACTTGGGGGGTACAGGAAGCACTTAGCGTGGACAGTGAGCACAGCAAGCCCTTAAGGAGCCTCTTCTGGGCTCCAGTCCTGACACTTTTCAACAAACCTGTGATTCTGGTACCTTTATGTCCGATTTATAAAAGGAAAACTGAGACCGAGAGAGGTGAAGGGACTTGTCCAAGGTCATAGCCTATAATCATTCTACAAGCCCAAGCTAGAAGTCAAATGAATGCAAGGCATGGGGGGTAGGGGTGGGGGTGGTGCAGGGGACTGGATAAGGGAAGAAAGTGAAAAGTCATGAAAGATTTCGAAGAAAAAAATGGATATTTTCCAGGTGGACAACAGGGTAAAGAGCATTCCACGCAGAGAGACCATGTGCAAAGGTCAAGAGGCATGGACCAGCTGGGTGTGTCTGTGGAACCCTGCTGGAAGCAGGGATCAGGTCCTGAGACAGGCAAGCAGGCTGTAGGGACCAGAGGAAGATGCTGAGTCCATCCTGGACACCCAGCATCTGAGCGGCCCGTGGCAGGCAGCTGTCGGGGCTGGAAAGAATTAGACATCAAGGCTGGAGCCTGGAGGAGTTTGGGTGTCGGCATACAGGAGAGTGCAATGCAGAGGGCCTCAGGGGAGATGGAGGGATGAGGCCCTCCAACAGAGCCCAGGGTGGGCTGAAGATTCTCACATGGGGAGGAGGTACTAGGACAGGACAGTCAGGGGAGGGCCAGGGCAGACAGAGAGGAGTTACATGTAAGAGTCAAAGGGTCACTGCTGCTGCCTCAGAGAGGTCAGGGGAGGGGGCCAAAAAAACCAAAAAACAAAAAACAAAGGCAACGAGTGGGTTTGCCCATCAGAGAGGCTGGTGCCCAAGGGGTGAGGGATTGAGGGAGATAGAAGGGGCTGAAGCTGTAACAGGGTGGTCCCCAGGAAAGGGGGGGGTTCCCTGCCCCACCCAAGGGAGGGTGGAGCTGAGCAGGAAGAGGAGAAGCTGCAGAAGAGACTGAGGAAAGAAGCAGGATGGAGCCAGGAGACCTGGAGGAGGCGCATGGAGCCTAGAGACACGTGAAGAAACTGTGCTTGTCTTTTGGTCGTGGACTGGGTGACACAGATGTGGGTGAGACCCGTGGGGAGGTGACAATGGCAGCTTTTATCTTGATGTTGATTTTGCTCTTTTCCTCTGGGCTTGTCTGATTGTTTCTGACCCTTTGCTGTGGGTCCCCACTGGAAGGTGCTTTAGACTCATGGCAGGCTTTGGGGCCTTGCTCTGGGCCAATCCCATTTGGATGGACTTTTACCCACGAGGGGACGGGTAACTTTGGGTGCTTCACTTAGAAACTAGACTCTTTGCCTTACCTGTATTGTTTCCTAGTTTTATTAAAGTTCCTTCCCATTAAAGTCTCCTATGTTTTGTGTTGATGCGGCGGATGGCAGAACCCATTTAGAATAGGCAGGTTTGCGGGGTTTTGGGCTGCCCCTCTCCCTGTCCTATAACAAAGCCAGGCTGGGGGGCTACTGTAACCCAAGGGTAGGATCCCTGCTCCAGGGAGAGCAGGCTGGTGACTGCTCAAGCAGCCGGGATGACAGGGGGCTTGGCGGCAGGTGAAGGGGTGCCTGGTGGAGGTGCTTGCTGCTCTTGCATTTCAGGCATCTCAGTATTTTTAGCTATAAAGTGGGAAACATTCAGGGTAGTTAAAAGATCACACATAAAAAGGGCCAGGTACACAATAGGCATCAATAAATATTAGTCCCTTTCCATTCAAATGTGCATAAAACATTCAGAGACACAGTTGCACAAACACATGACTACATGACAGACACACCTTTGAATCAACACACATGGGGGATCTATCTGTGGACAATCACATCATCTCCCACCCCTAGCAGAATATCTCATGAGTGTGTGTAGGGGAGGGGTGTAGATGAGGCCCTTCCACCCCCACCTGCCCAGATTTCCCACCTGAGCACTGATCCCTGCCAGAAAGAAGACTTCTCCCCAGAAGATCCCGGGGGGCTGGTGACTCTGCTCAGCTGGAGCTGCCACGTGGGCCCCTGTGGCCTCCAACCCCAAAGGGCTGCCTTAGTAGTAGGAGCCAGAGAATACTGTAGAACCTAATCTCCAGCCAGGAGGGTGAGGCATGTTCAGCATGAGGAGACCATGCAGGAGGAACTGGGGAAGCAGAAGAGGGTGGGGTAGTCGATGGCAGGGAAGTGTCCTGATTTTTTCAGTCATTGCCTATTTGTACCCACATCCCAACTGCTATTTCCCTCCTCTACCCCAGCAGGCCCTACTGCACCTGTACCTAAAGTTCAAGTCAAATCAGTGTCACTCTCTCCCTCCTTCTGCCCATATCCCTCTCAGCCTGCTTCACCTTACTCACATTATCACAGCAGCCCCCACTGGCCCCTCCACCCCAGCAGGTTTCTCTGGCAATGCAAGTTCATGCTGTGGCCAAAATGTTCTCAGCCCCCATGGCCCCACAAACACCAGCCCTAAATACCACACCATGTGGCTATAGCCTGTCTAAATTTGAGGGCTCCCTTTTTTGGATCCTCTACGTTCCTCCTAGTGAGACCATCCGGTATTTTTCTCTTTCTTTCTGGCTTATTTCACTGAGCATGATAAAAAAGTAACTATAAGAAAGTAAAAATCAAAATCAACAGACAATTATAAACAAGAGACATTCTGTAGGGGGGTAGAAGGGAGTAGGATCAAAACAGGGGTGGGAAGAGCACAAGGGACCATGGAGAGAGGTCATGGTTGAATGGGTGATGGGAATTTCATGGGGACTATAACCAAGGTGAAAATGCATACATTGTCCAAAAATGTAAAATAATGTGAAAATATATAAAATTATATATATATATATAAAGAAAAAAAATAAATTTGAGGGCTCTCAGAATGTGCAGCCAGGATGAAACCTCGGCCTCCCCAAAGATGTCCTTCTTCCTCTGATGCCCCTGGGGGGACTCAGCTCTGTGCCAGGATTTGATAGGTTGTTGACGAGTGTTTGGGGCAGACAGATTCTGAGCCAGGGAAGTGGCCAGGACTAGCCGCCTGCCCCGATTCTGTATCTGGGTCACAGGAGAAAGGAAATCTGATAAACCTTTGCATGCTTCACTGCTCTTCCCTCCCTCCCCGGTAACTTACATTTTCAAGTCACATCAGAGATAGAGCCCTGAGTCTTAGTTCAACAGCTGAGATTTGGTCCACTTAGTTCATAAATATTAGGAGCTTTGGGACACACCGAACACCAGTTGAGGAACAATGAGGCATTTCCTTCAGCGCTTTCATTTCACAGATGGGGAAACTGAGGCCAGGAGGAGGAAAGTAACCGACTCAAGGTGAGCGGCGGAAGAGAGTGGGCATTCAAGTCACAAGGCACCGTCCCACTGTTCCACCAGCAGTGGCCTATGCACCCCACATTTGTGTGCAGACCTGTGAGGGGTGAGTGACAGGAGGTGTTTGGGGAGCAAAATTCATGGGGGGATATCAGGGAGGTAGGCAGAGGAAGGCTGTTTGAAGGCAGCAGGCACTAAATAATTGGAAGTTTATAGAACATAGCCCTTATCATTGTTGCATCTGAGGATGCTTCACCCCCAAACAGGTATGCCCCTCTCCTGCTTTCCTCTCTCCTGAGGCTTCCTCTTGCTAATTCTTTCTCCTGGTGCATCCAAACACTTCTCCAGGAAGCCTTCCTGATCCTACAGCAGAACCCCATTTTGCACTTTATTGGGGACACCTCAGCGGTCAACGGGCCACACCCCATGTTTGGGGCTTGTGAAAGGTTTATTATTTACATCACTGAGGTCTCTGGGAAGAGTGGGGCCAGCTTCTTAAGCAGGTCTGAAATGTCATGAGAGAGCAATGGAAGGAGATCAGCCTGGGGTTTTATTGTGGTTAGGGAGTGAGTTTGGGGTGAGCATTTGCTCAGAAAGAGGCTTTCATGGTTCAGTCTCTCGTGGACACAGAATGGAGCACCTGGGCTTTCTTACCAACCTGTCCTGGTGTGTGCCCCCAGGGGATGAGGGCTAGTCAGTCTAAAAATTGTCTACAAATGGTAAGGTGAGTCTTAAAAGCTGTCAGCCGCCCACATCAATAAATGGACTCAGATTTCTCAGTAAATATTTTTTTCACCCATACTTGTTTTTCTCTGTTGACATTTTTAGGGGGTTCCTCATGGAAAGGATGTGCATGTTCAAGTCAACGGAGGGAGGAGATGAGGACACCAGAACCAGAGGAGTTCAGACCTCTGGTATGAACATGGGATTTTTCTCTGCATCTCTCCAGTCCAGAAAAATCTTCTAGTGTCCACATGTCTCTCCCCATCTTAATTCATTCCCCCCCTTCTGTCTGATACTCCCCCACATTCCTTAGCTCAGGCCCACCCCCTACCAGGCGCCCCTGCTCCTGCTCCCACATTCCCTCCAAACACTCCCCTGGAATGGAAAAACCATCCCTCATCCCTTTCCTGCTCCCAACCCTGGGATCGGACATGCTGGTCATTCCTGTTTGGGATGGCCAAAGAGATAAGGCCTGGCACGGGGCCCATTTGTCATCACAGAAGTGTCAGAGCTGTTTCAAGCGGGACCCCTGCCTACACTGAGTGCCCACCCTGACCCCTGCCCTCTTGGCCTTTACTGTATCCCCTTCTCCAGGAACAAGATGGAGGACCCAGCTACCGGCCAGTAGGAGAGCAAGGTAACTGTTCAACTTCCATCCGGGTCAGTTTCCTGTTCCTTGACCCCACATATCTCCTAACCCCTGGACGCCCTGGGCCACAAATCAGAACATGGAGCAAGCCTGCGTGGCTCTAGCAGTCACAGCTCGGAAACGAATGCTGTTCTAAGGGCAGACAGGGACAAGTGTCCCTTTCCAAACAGCTCAGAGAAAGCTGTTATCGCAGCTGCTTTTGTTTAGGCAAGACTGGCTATCTGACCAACATCTGCCTGGAGTTTGTCTCTTAAAGACACAGCTGTGGTCAGGAGCCTCCAGTCCTAGCTCTGCTTCCAGAGTTGCAAGCCGTTGGACATCCAGGTTACCCTGGTAGTCAAAGGAGGATGATAATCCTGACCTCATAGAAGGCGGGAGGGTGAAATGAGATGATTCATGAGCCGGAAAGTGTGGCTGGAGTTTCTTCCCAGGTGACGAATCTCCCTTTGGGCTATTAATTCTTATTCTCTTCCTTGCAGAGGCCTCCAAATTGTACAAGCTCTAGACCCTGAGTATTGTACAAATGTTAATTATTAGCATGCGCGGTCAAGAATGGCTCTGGGGTCAGTTAGCACAGGACTGAAATCTCAGCTGTGTGACCTTCACCACCCTGCTTAACCTTCCTGGGTCTCAGTTTCTTCATCTTAAAATAGAAGTAACGCCTGGTTGTGAGATGGTTGTGAGGATTTGCTGTAATAATATCGGTAAAGCACTTCACATAAGCCCTTACCACGTGGTAGTTTTCTTATTGTTATAAACTCACAGTGACATGGACTCCAAACTGAACTTAGGAGGAATGAGTGTTGAGGGCTGGATAAAATAAGAAGGCAGCTGTAGCCTCGAGAGAAGAATGCTCGGGCAAAATGGGTCCTTGTGCTGCCAGAGGGACACCTGAGTTAGATCTAGAAAGTACATCGTGACCTCTTGAAGATTCCTTCCAGTTTGATTCTTCCCCGGTAACCAGACGTTTGGGTCCCGCCCACCTACATCCACCTGGCACCACCCACTACATACCCAAGGGGCCTGGCGCCAGGTGCCACTGCCCGCGCTCAGTCTGGGCCAGGTGGGCGGAGTAGACCTTTCGGATTAGGTTGGGCTGGGCCCCTAGGGCGGGAGTGAATGCGAAATGGCTGCAGTGGGGACCCACCTTGCGGGTCAGGTCACTCAGTGCAAGGGGAAGGGACTCATTCCCACCCCGACGGGCTTGCAAGGGAGATCCGAAGGCGCAGCCCTTTGGGGGGAAACGCAGTCTGGGTGCTCATTGCATTAGCGGTGTCATTACTCCCCGCATTCTAAATACCCGGCTTTGCTGAGGGGCCATCCCCGGCTCGGGTCGGGGTGGGTAGGGGTGAGTGCGCAAAAGAAATAAATCTTGACGAAGGGACCCGGAGAGGGGGAGAAAGCCCAGAGCCCGCCAGCGGCCTCCCGGGGACTCACCGCGCGGCGGAGCGGGTCGGGCTCCCCAGCGCGCGGGCGCGCAGCGCGGCGGGCAGATGCGCGGGCGCCGGGGCTCTCCGCGCGGGGCGGCCGCGCCTGCAGCGGCCTCTCCAGCCGCGCCACAGCCCAGCGACGCGGCCGCACAAATCCCACCCTCCGCCCCGCCCGTCCAATCCATCTTGCCCGGGCGACGACGTTTCCCCGGAGAAACTAGGGGCGGAGAGGGGAAATGCCAGCGTCTGGGGGCTCCCGGCAGGTGTTTGGGGGCGAGGGCGGGGCCGGCGCGGGGGGCCTGAGGAGGGCGGGGCGCGCTGCCCCTTTAAGAGGCGGCGGCCGCGCCGGGACCTTTTCTCTTCCCCGGAAGGAAAGCGCGGCCGGGCTGGGCGCGCAAGGTGGGGAGGTGCGGGGCTGGGCGCGGGGAGGCGGGGCGCGCGCAGGGTGGGGGGCCGCTCCCCGGCGTCCTCCTTGCGGTCTGCGGGTCCGCCAGCCCAGAGCCGCCGCCGGGCCCGGGCCGAGGGCGACAGTGCGCCGAGGGGGCGCGGCCGGGACGCGCCGAGGGGCAGGGCGCCCGCGCGGGGGTGGCGTGCGCCCCGGGGCGGGCAGGCGGCACAGCCCGCGGACCTGGACGGGAATCGGAGAGCGCGGGCTCTCCGCGGGCGTGGAACTGACGCGGGCTGGGGGGCCTGAAGCCGGTCAGCGCCGCGGGCACCCCGAGGCTGCCGGCGGGAGCGCCGCGAGCAGGTGAACAGGTCCTCGCTGCCCCCGCACGCCCTCGCGCGTCCTGGTCCCGGCTCCCGCGCCTGCTCTCGGCCATGGGTCCCGGGCCCCGCCGAGCCGCCCGGGCCCCGCGCCCGGTGCTCTGTGCGCTCGCCCTGATGGTGGCCGCCGGCGGCCGCGTCGCCTCTGCCTTCAACCTGGACACCCGATTCCTGGTGGTGAAGGAGGCCGGGAACCCAGGCAGCCTCTTTGGCTACTCGGTCGCCCTCCATCGGCAGACAGAGCGGCAGCAACGCTACCTGTGAGTCTGGCGGGGGCGGGGTGGGAGGGGGGCTTGTGTGCAAGATGTGGATCCAGAATTGAGTGGGAACCCTGGATCCACTGGCAGCCAGACCCGCGGCCGCCGGCCCTTGCGAGCGAGGACTAAGGGGGCGGGGAACTGGACAGCCCTCTGGCTGCAGAGGCTTGGCGGGAAGTGGAGATTGGGTGTGAGATGGGGGCAGTAATCACTGGCAAGTGCTGACCTGGCCAGAACCTGTCTAGATGAGACCCCTCGGCCCTTTAAACCTCTCTTGACAGCATGAATGGGGTCCCCAATGCCTGTGAACCCAGTACCTAGTATGCTGAATGCCTTTTCTCTGTAGGGCTGGGAGCTGGGGCAAACTGCAAGATAAACATGGAGGGGTCCCCTTTATCTCTTTCCTGGAAAGAACCTGTGGGCATATGCATTTAAGCTCCCCCACACCCTTACACCTTGCTTTTAGTCTGCGGCCACAGCAGCCACACCCTCTGCAGAGTCAGACCCAAGGGCCTTCTCCACTGCTTGGTGGTTGGAGGATGAGTCTGGGTGTTTGGAGCTGTCCAGGAACTCCTTCTGACCCCTGGAGAACGAGGGAAGTAGGAGAGATAGGAGGGGTTGTCCCAACTCCTGCTCCCCCATCCCAACACCCAGCAGTGACACCCTCCCACCAGACAGCTTCCCTGCATTCCACAGATTCATGTTGAATCTTCAGCCCTGAGTATGTTTGTTTTGGTTTGAAGAGGGAAATGGTGTTTTTCTCTTTCTTCTGGTCTCCTTTCCCAACAGCTGCAAGGAGTAGGAGGGGGAAGAACTAGGCATACTGGAGAGAGGGGAAGGAGAACTATTCCAGCTGCTTGGGTCCTTCTCGCCCCACCCCATTATACATACTCAGGCTCAGCCCCCTGAGGGGTGGTGGTTTGGAGAGGTCAGGCAGGCTCCATCTGCCTCTGCTGGCCTCTCTGAGCTGGGTAGCTTACCAGACATCCACCCCCAGCTGGTGTCTGAACTCCCTGAACAGACATCAAATAAAAGGTGTGTTGAAACCTCTCCCAAGTCTGGTTGGGTCCTGCAGAAACTTGAGGAAGCTTATAATGTCCAAGGTCCACACTTTGCCCCAGCCCTGGTCCCTGCCCTGCTGGCCAATCCCCGGCCCGACTATCTACCTGAACTTGGCTGCAACTCCGTCTTGCTTCTGCAGAGGCTAGAGCCACCACACCCTTCCCTGTCCGGTCCCAGTGACAGCTCCTTCTTTTGGAGGATGTAAGTGGTCATCTGCACAAATGTCTATATTGGTGCTCTTTCAGCCCAGAAGATTTTTAGATCTTCACTGCTGATTCTGCATGATATAAAGCAGTACACAGTAAAGAGAAGATCAGACTGGAGAGCAAGAGTTAATGACTCCCCTCACCCTCTTTACCTTAAGCAAGATATTTCCCTTCTCTAGGCCAGATTTCTTCAAGGAGGGGTTGGACATGGATGTATATACTCCTTCCTGTCTCTGTTGGCCTATAAGAGGTGCCTGGGGGGGCCTCCCCGGTGGCACAGCGGTTGAGCGCTGGGTTGCGAAGCTGCCTGCAGCCTCTGCAGCGCTGGTTCCATCCCTGGCTGCTCCCCGGCCACCGGAGGAGGGTCCCACATGGCGTGCAGACCTCTCCTGCCGCCCGCTGCTCCCCTCAGCAGTGTACTTCGGTCCTTCTGCCTGCTCTGCTCCCTGCTCTGGCTCTGGTGAATTCTCTCACCCTCTCCAGCGCTTCTGACTGTACCCAGTGCTTGTATAAATAAATAAATAAATCTTTAAAAAAAAAAAAAAGAGGTGCCTGGGGCCTCCCCTGGTGGCGCAGCTGCCCGCAGCCTCTGTAGCGCCAGTTCGCTCCCCGACCACCGGCAAGGGTCCCCCCAAAAAAAATTAAAAAAAAAAAAGAGAGGTGCTTGGACATTGTGGAGACAGAAGAGGTTACCAAGTCCATTGCCAGTTTCCTGTCTTGGATTTGTCACTACTACCTGTGTCTTAATTTCCTCAACGGTCAGAAGAAGGGAAACAATACACCTTCTTCAGGGGGTGGAAGTACCTTAATGAAACAATGTGTGTAAAATGCTTTGTGTTTACCTGCTTTCTGAAGAGCAGCTGAGGGTTCTTATGTGGAAGCCAGGATCTGAAATGTACCCCTGCTGCCCAAAGGCCTTACCCAAGATGACTGAGCAGAGAAGTGCTACTCTTAATTCTTGGGTGAGCCCAGAAGGTTCTAAAATAAATGAACTTTGGTGAGGCAGGTAGTTCTAAGTGGAGTTCTGGGTCTCCCTTTGGGGTATCCTCAGTCTTTCCCAGAGGTGATGCTATAACTTGGCTCATCTCTCCTCACTGAATTCTGCCTGTTGGCCCTTTGGAAAAGCCAGCTGGGCCATATGGGCTTAGCTGCTGCCAGCTGCGTAGCCAGATGTGAGCAGCTGCCTGAGTGCATAGTTCAGGGAGGCTAGCAAGTCAAGTTGCTGTCAGATATTCTATTGGCTTCAAAGTCCCTTTGGCAAAGGGACCATGTTCATAGTCCTGAACAAACTCTTACTTAGCCCAGGCTTCATAGTAGGTTTTCAGGAGATGCAGGGATCCCTGAAAGTAAATTCAAAATCATTTGTGTTTGTGCCTCGTTCTGGGAGGGGGTGCAGTGGGGAGCATAGGTCCATCAGATTCTCCAGGAAGACCTTGTTCCAGAAATGGTCAAAAGCCCAGGTGTAGACCCTCTTTGTTGCCCCATCATTTTCTTTTTTTTTTTTTTAAAGATTTATTTATTTATGCATACAAGAGCTGGGGTACAGGCCAGAGATGCGGGGGGTGAGAGGATTCACCAGAGACAGGCTGGGGAACAGAACAGGCAGCCTGACTGAAACACACTGCTGAGGGGAGCAGCGGGCGAGCAGGAGAGGTCTGCTGCGCCATGTGGTTTCTCCCCGGCCAGCTGGGATTCAAACTTGTGCTGCAGAGGCTGCAGATTGTTTCATAGTGCGGTGCTTAACCCCTTGCGCCACAAGGGAGGCCCTGCCCCATCATTTTCATCTCTGCACTGGGGTTTCCTGCTCACAATATCAGAGACTCACCCCAGGCCGGGCCCCAATTCCCTAGTCCCCAGAAGCGAGGGGTGAGGAGCAGGGCAGAGGACCAAGGTGCTTTGACTTCTTGGTGAGGTATATGAGGGCCAAGGAAAGGAGAGGGAACATTCCTACGGAAGGTGGTTACTCAGTCCCCAGCCCCCGGCTCCTGCTCTGTCTTCCCCTCCTGGGAACCCGGGGGTCCTGGTCTGGCCTCGCCTCATGGGTATGTGGGCTGCCTCTGGGCCCTTTCTCCCTTTTGCACTTGCCTGGAAATGAGGGTGTCTGGGAAGCCAGGCACGGTGTGGGGAATGCTGTGGCTCCTGGAAGATGAAGTCATACCTGAGGTAGGCAGCAGCCAGTTTACCTGCCATGCTCTCTTAAAACATGTTTTCTGGGCAGGGCAGGCGCCTGGCAACCTCCAAGGCTCGTGCCAGAGGAAACGGCACAACAGCTGTAGGCACAGGCAGAAGGCCTGGAAGTGGAGTGTTCGTTGCTTCCGGCTCTCTCCAGTGACCAGTCCAGACCAAGGTGTTTTAAACTGGACTGGAGATAGAGGGAGCCTGATTGTGTAGAAAAAGAAGTAGAAGGGGCTTGGTCAGAACTGAACAAAGGAGGAAGGAGGTGTCCATAGCAGCAAGAGGCACTGAGGTTAGATGACATGAAGAACGCTCTAAGGGATCAAAGGTGGAAAAAATACCAAAGAGCGAGGAGAGGGAAAAGAAATGAGAAAAACAGCCTTGTTCCTTTTTATCTGTGGCTTGGGCCAACCCTCTTTCTCCTGTCCTCTCGGATTGTCTCATTCTCTCGTTTCCTCCAGCTTGTTGCTCTGGTTCTAGGGCTGAGTCACCAGAGGGGAGAGGGGGCTGGGTGGGCAGCATAAGAAGTAGGGGAGGATGGAGAGGGCTGCAGTTTCAGCTACCACAGGAGCAGCCTCTGGGGAGATGGCTAATTCGGGCAGCGAGATTGGCACAGAGCTGGGATCCAGGCATCTGAGCGCTGTCCCCACCCCCACCCAGGACCGAGCTGGAGTGCTGGAGCGGCCTCAGACCTGCTTCCTGGCCTGGGGTGGAAGGGAAATTCAGGTGGCTAGAGAGCTGGGCAGCAAAGCACAGAGTGGGGGGGCCTGGGCCTCAATGCTGGCCCCTCTGGCTCCTCCAAGGTAACAGAGATCTTTCCCTTGCACCCACCCCAGCACCTCCCTGAGCTGAGGGGTCTGGGAAGCTGAATCTTATGAGCTGCTTGTCTGAGCAGTGCTCTAGCCCAGTGCCCTCCAGCGTGCCACCTTCTCTGGGATGAGCCAACTTGGTACCCTGGATGCTCCTGGGCCCCGCTCCCCAACTGTCTCCATTCCGCTACTTCCTACTTGACTGTTTATTGCTTTATCCATTCCGCTACTTCCTACTTGACTGTTATTTGCCCTGGATGCAAGATGGAACAGGGGTGAGGAAGTGCTTTTCTGGAACTTGAAGCTCAGGAGGCTCCCCAGAGACCCAGGAGGGGCTGTTTGGCTGGAGCCAAAGGAGAGGTTGAAGGAGCAGCTGTTTGAAAACCCTGAGAGGTTTTTACCCATCCACCTTTCTCAGGGGTAGGGGGACCCCTCTCCTCCTCCTCCCCAGCCCAGCCTGACTCCAGGAGAAGAGTCCAGTCTCCTCTCTTCCTTGCTTCAAGAGGTGGGCATCCCATCCAGCTGACTCTGCTGGGAGGGTGGACTCAGAGGTGGTCTGAGAGGAGTCTGCTTTGGGACTCGTAGCAGATGCTCATTTGCATATTGATATACATTGTATTTACATATAAGTAAGTTCTCTCCCCTCTGGATTCTCCCGCACCTGACTGTGGCTGGAGGAATCTGGACCTGACCCTCTGCATACCCACCCTCCTTCCCCCATCCACTCAAAGTCCCCTGGCTGTAGACCCATTGGATCCCGGGCTGGGTGCCAGAAGGCCTTAAAGGGCCTCTAAGCGGGCCAAGCAGGAGCTAAAAATATTCCAGGGGGGTGGGGGGCTCCCTGTGGAATCTCTGGTGGGGGAGGGGAGGGGCCTGGGATGTGGGGCTGGGATTCAGGCACTAGCACTGCCCCCCTTCCCATCAGTGAGCAAGACGCTGGGGGAGTGAGGGCGAGAGGTAGAGATGGTGAGGGGATTTTTTCAATCCAATTGCCATTCACACCCAGCTCTGCCTGCTTGGTACCACAGAGGCTAAGAGGAGGGATCTCCCAGCCCACTTCTGAGATGAGGGAGCTTCGAGGGCATGGCCACCCTGCTCCTTGGCCACCTCCTGCCCGGGAGCCTGGGCAGTGTGGGCAGCAACACTTCTACTGCATTTCACACCCTGGAATGCAACCTGGGCTCCCCAGGGCCCAACTTTAAAATCATTTTAGCCAACCCCAGCCTCGATAGCTCCAGCCAAATGTGAGCCCCACCCTAGACTAGCCCTAGCTCCCACTGACCTGGGTCCACGTTCCTGGCTGCTTGGTACTCATGTCCCGGGAGCGCCATGTATCTCCTGTCTTCCTCTAAACTGCTGAGCTAGTTTACTTTCTGCCCTCTGCTCTAGGTTCCATAATCCAGGGAGGGGAGGGGAAGTGCAGAAATTTCTAGGCTCCTGGATGGAGGCCTGGGAGGTCCTAGGGCTGTTAATGGAGCCACAGAAATCAGAATATCAGTGCTTGCATTGCCATGGCTTCAGACCGGAAAGCCCTTCCACAGAATGAATCCATGTGCTCCCCCAGCCGCCCCAGAGGTTGGCAGGACAGCTACTGCCCCCATTTCACAGATGAGCACGCAAGGCTTAAAAAGGGAAAGGAAATTGATCTGAGGCAGAACAAACCCAAGAGCCAGGTCCATTGCCCCCCAGGCAGAGAGTACTTCCTTTCCCATGGGACTTTGGCCTCCTTCTCTCATCTTTCAGGAGCACCAGGGAGCCAGGGAGTGGATGTCCTTGGGTGGTCAGGCAGTGAACTCACTGGGCACCTTCCCCAGCCCAGACAGAGGGTGACTAACTGGGCCTGGCTGGCCCCCTGCCAGCCTTCCTGTTCCACTTAGAGAAGCTGCACCCCTGCCCCCAGGAGAACTTCCCTAGGGTGAGGTCTGAGCTGTGACATGAAGTGCAGGCACAGGGCCCGCCCCCCTTTCCTGGCACCCCCAGGCAGCACATTCCTGACACCCACTGGGCGGAGGCACCTCAGGCCCCAGCATGCCCAGGCCCTGCCCTGCCATTCCCTGAAACCCTTGCTCACAGGTCCCAGGCAAAAGCTGCAAGCAGGGCTGTTGCTCGTTGCTCGGCACTTCTAGACTCTGGCAGGTGGCCCAGAGCCCAAGTTTCTGAGCTGGGAGTCTCAGGGCGACACATTGCTGGGACCAGATGAGGGGTACTGAGGAGGTGCCTGCCACCCAGGAGGCTGGATCCATCAAGGCTGGTCCCTTGCCTTCCTCTCTTCTAGTCACTTCTCTTGTACCATGGTATCAAGGGCCCTAGCCCACTTGGAGGAACTTGCCATTGGTGTCCCTAAAAAAGGCAGATCAGAGCAAGGCAACAGGCAAGGATGGTCACTTTGTCCATTCCCGGAGAACTCAGCCCTGGGGCCACATTCCCAAGCACCTGGAACCCAGCCCCACCCTTACCTGTGCCTGTGTAGGTGTTATATGGGGAGGGGGGGCAGGGGTGTGTGACACAGCTCCCAGGTCATCTAGGGACCCAGACCTCCTAGATAAAGTCCTCAGATGGCTTAGGGAGGAAAAACCAGACCTCTAACAACCCACCCTTCACTCACTCTCCCCTCCATCCCCCGAAGTTGAACCCTGCCAGGGTCCTCCAACCTTGCTTTTTTCTGGTCTACCTTCACTGTAGAGGCCAAAGCATTCCTTCCCAAACCTAGATCTGACCATGTCACGCCCTTGCTTAAAATCGCTCCGTTGCTGTGCTCCCCACCCTGCCTGCACGCCTCTCCCCGTGCTCCTGGGCTCCAGCTGTGCTCAGGATCTTGCAGATCCCTGAATCACCCTGCTTGCTCATGCTTCCTGGCCCTAGCCCGGGCCAAACCGTTGCCAGAGATGCCCTTCCTCCTTCACCTGGTGAACCCCAGTTGTCCTCAAACTCAGGCCAGGATCTTTTCTTCTGTGGGTCTGACTGCCATCCAGGCTGAATTGGGGGGAGCTAGTCCTGATTATGGGGCACTGACTGAGGTGTCTGTCTTCCTGTCTTCCTTGCACTGGGCACTCCTGGAGGCCGGGGGCTGGGATCCATTTGTCTCCCGTCCCCCAGTGCTTGGCATACAGCCTGGTACAGAGCAAGTACTCAGTAAATGCATGTTGAACAGCAAGTAGTTTGAAGCAGACTTTGGGGAGTCTGGGCCCCAGCATAACCTACCTTCTTGCCCCCTAGGCTCCTGGCTGGGGCCCCCCAGGACCTTGCCGTACCCGATGGCTATACCAACCGGACTGGAGCTGTGTACCTGTGCCCACTTACTGCCAATAAGGATGACTGTGAACGGATGAACATTGTGGAGAAAAGTGAGGGGCTGGGGCTGGGATCAGTGCCGGGTCTGGAGCCCCAGAGGGGAGGTGGTGTGGATAGAATGACTGGAGGAGATAGAAGGTTGTCTGGGCAGTTTCTTGTCACTTCTTGTCCAGCTGGGAAGAGCAAGCCCTAGGAGAGAGGGGGGCCATACGGGATTTGTAGAGCTCAGGCTAATAATGGGCTGGGGAAGGGGAGCATGGCAAGCTGACCTGCTGGAGTGGAGAGTCCAAGAGGGAGCAAGCCCTGCCATCTGGAGGCTCTGGGTACTGGGAGGATGGGGTACGCTGGCTCATGGTCCCTCCTACAGGTAATCCTGGCCATCACATTATTGAGGACATGTGGCTTGGGGTGACTGTGGCCAGCCAGGGACCTGCAGGCAGAGTCCTGGTAAGTGGGTAGTCACCATCAGCTCCCCTTGTCCCACTGTCCTTTCCTTCATTTCCTGGGCGCTGGGGAGGGAAGCAGAAGGCAGGAGAGGGGTCCTCAGTGTCTGAGCTGGGGCCTTGCAAATGTCCATTTCTGTGACTGTGATCTTCAGGGGCTTGAGTGTCCCTTGATCCTGCACTTATGGGAGGGGTGGGGACTGGCATGCTCTGAATCACCCACATCCTTCCCACACCCCCCCCTCCAGTGTGTTCGCCCTTCGTGGGAACCAGCTGAGGGAACTGCTATGAGGAAAGGGCAGAAAGGGCCTCAGGCAGTGCGGCCTGGCCACACTCCTTTCTGGGAGGCTGGTGGCGGAAGAGGCACAGCCCTGCTGACCCCCCGCTCATGTGGTTTTGGGGCCACTCCCTGCTGTCAACTGTCATCTCCTGCCCACATTCTTCAGGGCCAGTCTCAATGTATGCATCCCAGATAGACAATTATTTTTTCATTTTTTTAATTGCTGGAAAATTGAGATACAGCCAAATATACAGATTTTAAAGTTCCAGTGCTTTTTTGACAAATTATACACATATATAAACAACATCCATTAAAGAAAGGGCAGAATCTTCGCTCCAGAACGTGTGCCCCCTTTCAATCCATTGTCACCGCCATTGCCATCACTGCTGTGATTTCTGTCACCTTTGAACACTGCTTGAAGTTCCGGTTTGCATCCATTCACTGAAATACCTTGTTACGGATGATGTGGGTTTAGGGTTCCATTTAAGACAGTCCTTCAGCAGATGTCTCTTCACCCATCTGTTCATGCAGCACATTTTAGTGAGCACCTACTACGTGCTACGCAGTGTGCAGGCCCTGGGGAGTTAGCAGTGACTCGTGACAGGCACAGGTTCTGTGCTAGTGGACTCAGAGCTGAAAGGGACACAAAGGCAAGTCAACAAGAACCAGGCTTATTTCTGGAGTTACTTCACAAACACCCTGTTCTGATTGATTTACTAACGATTTCCCGAGCTCCTCTAGTATGTGGGAGAGGCAGCTTGCCCTCACACTTCTGCCCTCAGTCTGGGGAGCCAGCAGCTTTGGTTTGAATTTTCTCTGTCTTCAGATATTCAGGCAGAGATTTAGTTCTCTGTGCCTCAGTTTCCTTATTTAAAATGGGGGGAATAATTGTCCCCACTTCACAGGAGGAGTTACGAGGCTTAAAAGAGTTAATATGCAAAGAGCTTAGAATTGTGCCTGGCTTGCAGTAAGCACTCGGTCGGGTTATCTGCTGCTATTATTGCTGTTGTTATTATTTTAATAATGGTCCTTTCATCAAGAGGGCAGGGTCATCTGGGGCCAGCAGAGAAGCTGCCCGGCATCTAGCTCCTTGTAGACCGTAGAACCTGAACCCCATATACCCTCATCCTTTTGCCAAGATCTCTAAGTAACTCTATACCTTCTGACCCTATACCTTCTGACCCTCCAGAATGTGTCCCCCGCCCCCTTCAGAGCAGATCTCTGAGTTCTGGAGAGGAGCTGCGGGTCCAGGTATCACTGTGGGAAGGAAGGAATGCCAGGACCCCTTCCAACTCCTTCTCTGCACTCAGATGTGCCCAGGTGCAGGGAAACAGCTGAATAGACAGCTGGACCCCACTGCAGGCTCAGGCTGTGTGTGTTGGGGGGGTCCCCAGGTCTGTGCCCACCGCTATACCCAGGTGCTATGGTCAGGGTCAGAGGACCAGCGGCGCATGGTGGGCAAGTGCTACGTGCGGGGCAACGACCTGCAGCTGGACCACACGGATGACTGGCAGACCTACCACAACGAGATGTGCAACAGCAACACCGACTACCTGGAGACCGGCATGTGCCAGCTGGGCACCAGTGGGGGCTTCACCCAGAACACTGTGTACTTTGGCGCCCCTGGTGCCTACAATTGGAAAGGTGGGAACCTGGGGAAGGGAGGAGGGACGGAGAACACCCACCTCCCCATTAGCCATGGGGCAGCTGGCCCAGACCCTCCACACCAGCAGGCAGAAGAGACAGGACCCCTTTGCCAATATCAGGACCCCTTTGCCAATATTGGTGTTTTGTTTTTTTTTAAAAGATTTATTTATTTATGCATACAAGAACTGGGGCACAGGCTAGAGATGTGAGGGGTGAGAGCTTTCACCAGAGACAGAGTGGGGAACAGAAAAGACAGACTGACCAAAGTACACTGCTGAGGGGAGCAGCGAGCAAGACAGGAGAGGTCTGCTGCGCCATATGGGTTTCTCCCTGGCCAGCTGGGGATCCATCTCGTGCTGCAGAGGCTGCGGACTGCTTCATAGTGCAGTGCTTAACCCCTTGAGCTACCAGGGAGGTCCCAATATCGGTGTTTTAAAGCACTTACTATGGGGCCTCCCTGGTGGCTCAGGGGTTAAGATACAACCTATGAAGAAATCCGCAGCCACTGCAGCACAAGTTCGATTCCCAGCTGGCTAGGGAGAAACCCACATGGTGGGACAGATCTCTCCTGTCTCGCCCGCTGCTTCCCTCAGCAGTGTACTTCAGTCCGTCTGCCTGTTCTATTCCCCACTCTGTCTCTGGTACATCCTCTCACCCACCTCCGTGCATCTCTGGCCTGTACCCCAATTCTTGTATAAAAATGAATAAATCTTTAAAAAAAAATAAAGCACTTACTATGTGCCATAGTCTTTAGACATATCATCTTAACCTTAAAATACTCTCATGAGGCGAGTATTATTATACCCATTTTACAGAAAACAGAGCCTCAGGGAAGTGCAGTGCACGTCCAAGTTCAACAATAAATGATGAAGCCTAAATTGCAACGGAGGGCCACCTGACTCCAGTTTAACCTTTTAAAGATGTACCAAACAAAACACACACCTTGTAGAATTACTAATAGTACAGTAGGGTCAGTAAGATAAAGAGTAAAATGCCCTTCCTCCCCCACCTCCAACTCTCTCAGCACAAGGATCTTGTGGATCCTTCCAGATTTATTTTAAAATATAAGGATCTTTTAAAAAAACACACACACACAAAATATCAGAATATCAAGACCCATACTTGTACCTACAGTAGTTCCCCTGATCTCTGTAGTTTCAGTTACCTGCAGTTAACAGTTGTCTGAAAATTCTATGCATAATGAGACACTTTGAGAGAGAGAGCACATTCACCTAACTTTTATTACATTACCTTGTTATCAATGTTATTTTATTATTAGTTGTTGTTGTCCATCTCCTGTGCTTAATATATAAATTGAATGTTAGAGGTATGTATGTATAAGAAAAAGCAGTATACACAAGCTTCAGTATATGCAGGCTTCAGTCCTCTCTGAGGCTTCAGGCATCACTGGGAGCCTGGGGAAATGTCCCACTGTAGATGAGGGGGCCTACTGTTCCAACTGCAAGTACCACTCAGGTGTCTGACACCTCCGCTGACTGTCTCTTAGCCACACACATTGTACAATAGCCTCAATGACCCGTTCTCCCTTGCTGCACCCTCACTGTTGCAGAATCAATAGGCAGAGGGTGCCCTGAATCTCCTCTGGACTGCCCAGGTAGTTGTAGCTCTGGGATCCTCTTAGGCAGAGACCTCAGCTCTCCCCTCTGTCCTGCCTTCCACCCCCTAGCCTTTCAGAGCCTTGGCACACCTTCCAGTAGCAGCTCCAGGGGATCTGGGACAGGTGGGCAGCTGAGTTTGGGGGAAGGACCAGGAGATAGTATGTGGAGGCTGGCCTCAGTGTCTAGCGTGGGGAAACCCCACCTAGTCCCCTGGAGCCTGGATGATCACATTCCCACCATATGTCTACAGCTAACTGCCCATCCCACTTTTATTTCCTTTTTTTAAAAAAAAATTTATTTATGCATATAAGAGCTGGGATGCAGGCCAGAGAAGTGGGGAGTGAGTGGGTTCACCAGAGACAGAGTGGGGAACAGAACAGGCGGATCCACTGATATACACTGCGGAGGGGAGCAGCGGGTGAGACAGGAAAGGTCTGCTGGGCCAAGTGGGTCAGCTTCCTGGCCAGGGATTGAACTCGTGCTGCAGTGGCTGTGGACAGCTTCATAGTTGCATCTTAACCCCTTGCACCACCAGGGAGGCCTCCATCCGCCTTTACTTATCTGTAAGATGGGGTCACCATTCTACTTCACAGAATTGTTAAGATAAAGAGGAAGTGATTTGCAGATAGCAAAGTGTTCATGAATAAAAGTGGTGACTATTATACTTATCTGGGTGGTGGGCTGTGGCTGGACATGGCAGAGAAAAGGGAGGGTGACGTATCCCCCCCAAATCCTTGTGAAGGAAACAACTACATGATTCAGCGGAAGGACTGGGATTTATCCGAGTACAGCTACAAGGCCGCAGAGGACAAAGGAAACCTCTATATTGGTAAGTCCAGTTTTGGTGGCTCATTGGATAATGGAGGAGGAAGGGCTTGGGCTTAGCACACTGGTCTCTCACCTACATGCCTGGTCAAGTGTGAAGTCAGGGTGCAGGTGTTGCCAATGGCATTTAGTTCAACTTGCACACACTTACTGAGCACCACCTGTATGCACCAAAGATGCAAAGTCACTACCCTCATGGACCTCACAGTCCAGAGCGCAGGAAGGCCTGGGGAGCTGGGCAGACTTCTGGGAATAGGGGAACAGAAGGTAAGGGTCGAGTCTTGGGGTGGGTCCAGAGTAGAAGGGGACAAAGCTTACTAAGACCTGAACTGACCACCTTCCTCTCATCCCAGGGTACACAGTGCAGGTGGGCAGTGCCATCCTGCACCCCACGGACATCACTATTGTGACGGGTGCCCCACGGCACCGACACATGGGCGCTGTCTACTTGCTGAGCCAGGAGGCAGGTGGAGACCTGCGGAGGAGGCAGGTGCTGGAGGGCACGCAGGTGGGCGCCT
Source organism: Talpa europaea (assembly GCF_964194135.1). Taxonomy (NCBI): domain Eukaryota; kingdom Metazoa; phylum Chordata; class Mammalia; order Eulipotyphla; family Talpidae; genus Talpa; species Talpa europaea. Next base: position 115,757,792 of record NC_140074.1, on the reverse strand, counting down.
ATTTTGGCAGCGCCATTGCCCTGGCAGACCTGAACAATGATGGGTGAGAATCCAGGGACATCCTCTGGGGCTGGGGAGAATGGTGAGTGGGGCAGGCTTGCCCCAACCTGGATGGAGAGATGGAGGATTGCCATTGTATTTTTGTTTGGATGCTATTTGCAGGGATTTGAAAATCAGTTTTATCTATTGATTTACAATCAAATTTATGGGATTCTGGGTATTTGTCTGTCGTTTGCATGGCATCTACATCTCCTTGTCTGCCTCCTGTATAGCTCTAGTGGATGTGGGCTGTTTCAGTGTGATTTGTGTCTCCATAGCATCTCCATGACATGTATTTTATGTTTAATAGGTCAGGTTGGCATTTCCATGTCCTTCCTGCCAGAGCTGCTATTTGCACAGCTGTGTGCCCTGGCACAACTGTGCCCATTATATGGAGTTATGCCACCTATTGGGGCTGACCTCATACTTTCGTTTCTCCCTCCTCTCCTGTGCAGGTGGCAGGATCTCCTGGTGGGTGCCCCATACTACTTTGAGCGGAAAGAGGAGGTAGGGGGTGCTGTCTATGTCTACATGAACGAGGCAGGCACCTCCTTCCCTGCCCAGCCATCTCTCCTCCTGCATGGCTCCAGTCGCTCTGCCTTTGGCTTCTCTGTGGCCAGCATTGGTGACATCAACCAGGATGGATTTCAGGGTATGAGCTAGCACTTCTGCCCCAGCGCACACACTGACTGAGTGCCAGTGGCATACCAGGCTTGACAGCACCCAAGAGGAGATGGGATGGGGCCCAGGCCAGGGGAGCTCAGAGCAGCACTACAGACAGGACTTGCAGAAGGGGCCTCGGGAGGTGAGCTCAGTGCACCACTGGGCATGGAGGGTTGGGGAGAGCATGCGCAATGCGGGGGGACAGAAGGGCACCACATGAGTGCAGGGTACTGTACCCAAGTCTATTGAGTATGGGGTGTTCATGTCAGAGATGAGGCTGGAGCAGAATGAGGGCAGGGAGAACACTTTGAAAGGCCGAAGACCTGAGGCTTTATTTAGGTCATGGTAGAAGAGTGTCCAGAGAAGTTTGTGGGGTGGGATGTGATGTATCTTAAAAGATCATTCTGGATGGTGGTGTGGGATGGATTGGGGAGGGGGGAAGCAAGGCAAGGGTGTTAAGATCTAGAATGTAGTATATCAGGAGAGGGGTATTAAGAGCTAGGACCAGTGGGGGCCCCAAATAGAAGGAAATGCCACTAGTATTCTGTAGAACTTGGGGACTAATCAGACTAGCGGTATCATGGAAAAGGAAAAGCAAGGGGTTGAGCTTGGTTGCCATGGGAATACCTGTTTTTCTGGAAGTCATTTCTCTGATAACCTCATTTTCCAGGAATGTAGCTGTAAACCAAAAAAGAAGGCAGGGGAGCCTCCAAAGAGCCAAAATAGATACCAAAAGGTTCTATGCACAAAGCCAAGCACTTACTGATACAAGAGTCATCAATTTCTACTTAAGACTTCTTGACATACTTTTCTAATAAGCTCGGCTTTCTGGTTACTTAGACCTTTGTAGATCAAAAGCAGCAAAGTTGGAGTTCAGTAGAATTTAAGATGTTAATAAAACGTGGGGTTTATTTGTGGACATAGTCAAATAAAAAAAGTCTCGACATTTTAATAAGCCAAGGTCACTGTCATGTCATTGAAGTCCCAGGCCCCATTAGACAGCAATGCCTTTGGGTTTTCTGAGTCTTTTTCCTCGTCTATAAAGCAGGGACATTAGTAACGACCCCCAGCACTCTTGTGAGCATTAGATGAGGCAAGTGTTTGAAAACTACCCGAGAAAATCAGCAGTGGGTGACACCTGCATCAGTGACCCTGCTGGTAAAGGTCTCTGGAAGAGCCATGTCTCTGGAGGAGCCGTGTCTCTGAAGGTGGAGAGAGGGGCACCACGGGAAAACACCAGCCAGTGGTCAGGCACCGAGTGTGAGCCTGCCTGGGACATTAACAGGCTGTGTGACTCTGGATAAGTCACTTCCCTCTCCTGGACCTCCATGTAAAAGGAGGCAGGTGGGTGCCTGAGGGTCCCAGTTTCATCCTGGTCTGCAGAACTGTTCCCAGGTGCTCTGAGCACTGCCTGGCAGGGTGAGGTCACAGCTGTGCTGGGCTCGGTGGCCTGGTGCATAGGCCGAGGGAGTATTGGTACCACAGCACCTGAGGTGACCCCTCCTGCCTCTCTTCCCCAGACATTGCTGTGGGAGCCCCGTTTGAGGGCTTGGGCAAAGTGTACATCTACCACAGCAGCTCCAGGGGGCTCCTCAGAGAGGCCCAGCAGGTATGGATGGACAGGGACTGAGGAGCCCACCCCTCCTTTCCCTCACCCACCCTCTCCCTACTCCCCCAGGTCCCCACTCCCCAGAGCCTGTCTCCACTGCTTTCACCCGCCCCTAGGTAATCCATGGAGAGAAACTGGGGCTGCCTGGCTTGGCCACCTTTGGCTACTCCCTGAGTGGGAAGATGGATGTGGATGACAACCTCTACCCGGACCTGCTGGTGGGAAGCCTGTCAGACCGCATCGTGCTGCTGCGGTGAGTGGGCGGCATACCCGGGGCCTGCTCCTCCAGCCCGGTTTGTGTGGAGTTCTATGTCCATCTACCTTAGGCACCACACAAGCTTGAGTCCTGGCCCGGCCCACCCTGGGGCAGGCAGGAGGGGATGCGCTGATGTCTGTGTTTTCTACGCAGGGCTCGGCCTGTCATCAACATCCTGCACAGGACCTTGACGGCCAGGCCATCTGTGCTGGACCCTGCGCTCTGCACGGCCACCTCCTGGTGAGACTCCCAGCCGCTGCTCTGCCTCCCCATTCCTCCTTAAGTATGGGCAGCTCTGGAGGGACTCTGGCTCCCCAAAACCCTCTCCTGGCAACTCCTGCTAACCACCCCCCACTTTAGAGGGTTGATTCTTGGGGTAAGCCTCGCCCTTCCTCCCCAACCTCATTAAAAGGCAAGTTCCTCGCAGGAGGTAATGGACGGATTGGGAGAGTATAGGGCATGGAGGCTAGGAGGGCGCTGTGGACTGCCTGGTTCAGCTGTGGCCCTGAAGTGTGCAGCCCAGCTGTGGGGAGAGGTCTGGGGGAGGAGGGGGAGAGGGAGACCCTTAGGTGGACGGATGTGAAGCAGGACAGCTACCATGGGCAAGTTATTAATTTTTCTGAGTCTCAGATTCCTCCCCTGGAAAAGAGTCAATAACCAATTTGCAGGGTTGTTGTGATAATTAAATAAGATAATGCACAAAAAGCCCTTAGCACAGTGCCTGTTACACCGTAAGTGCACAAAAAATGTTAGTTACAAAGATGGTGATAATAATGGTAATGACCCCAAGGTCTTTGTGTGAACAAGGAGATTAGAAGGCAAATGGAGTCAGAGCAGGGAAGTGGGTGCTGGGATGGGGCAGTTGGCGGGGGGTGGGGGGGTGGGGGGGTGGGGGGGTGATGGAAGGAAATCTAGACTGAGCTGGGCCAACAATAGATGACTTCAGGCAACTCCTTCTGCTTCTCAGGGCCTCAGTTCCCCATTGGTGACCTTTAACTCTGTTTTCAAAGACTAATAAGAGAGGGAAGGAAAGGGACCATCTTTGTAGACATCCCCGGGCTTGTTTTCTGACTTCCCCCTGAAGGGTCCTGGCTTCTTGCCCAGTACCAGGGAGGGGAACTAGGCCTGGATATCTGGGTCCCACTGTAACCGGGCCCTCCTGTGTGTCCCCTGTCCCCCAATAGTGTGCAGGTGGAGCTATGCTTTGCTTACAACCAGAGTGCTGGGAACCCCAACTACAGACGAAACATCAGTGAGTGCTGGGACACAGGGCAAGGGGGTGCATGCTCCCCGGCTGCTTGCTGACCTACCTGTCCACCTGCAGCCCTGGCCTACACACTGGAGGCCGACCGGGACCGCCGCCCACCCCGGCTTCGCTTTGCGCGCAGCCAGTCCGCTGTCTTCCACGGCTTCTTCTCCATGCCCGAGACGCGCTGCCAGAGGCTGGAGCTGCTCCTGATGGTGAGCAGTGGGTGAGGGCAGGACATGGGCTCTGTGACTCCTGGAGGAGGTAACCAGAATCCCCCAGGTCAAGGGTGAGGGGCCGGGGTCACCCTAGAGATGGGTGAGGGAGGTGGGGGGGAAGGTCATGGGTCTGTGGGAGGTATAGTCCACAGTACTCAGCACGTGGTAAAGGAGAGAAACCCTTGCAGTGGGGACGGGGGCTACAGGGCTCATCACCCTAAGAAGAGTGAGGGTGCGGGACTGCTAGCACACCTGTGGGGGAAAAGGCTGTGTGAGTGGAGGGCAAACTCTGGGCTATCAGGATGGAAAGACATAGCTCAACCTGGGGATCCTAGAGATGGAAGTTCAACCCCCATCCAGAGGGGATGACGAACCCCATCTCTTCCCTTGTGGATGAAGGTGGTAGGGAGGGGGTCAATTTGATGGTCAGAAGGGAGAGGGTTCCGTCTTGGGAAGGTGGGACAGTTACGGGGTGGAGGGGGCCTTAGCTCCTCCTAGGGTGGTGTGAGATTTCAACTGGGCAATGCAGAGCTGGGCTCAGCGTGCTCCCTTCTCAGGACAACGTCCGCGATAAACTTCGCCCCATCGTCATCTTCATGAACTACTCTTTACCTTTGCGGATGCCCGAGCGCCCCCGGCTGGGACTGAAGTCCCTGGACGCCTACCCGGTCCTCAACCAGGCGCAGGTGCTGGAAAACCACACCGAGGTGGGTAGGGCCAGGGCCAGAGGGGCAGCGGAGGGGAGGCGGGGAGAGCTGTGGAATCAGAGGGCGCTGCGGGTGGTGGGCCCTCACGCCTGCGGTCACCCCAGATCCAGTTCCAGAAGGAGTGCGGGCCGGACAACCAGTGCGACAGCAACTTGGAGATGCGCGCGGCTTTCGCCTCGGAGCAGGGGCAGCTGCTGAGAAGGTGCGGCTGGGCCAACCTGACCGGCTGGGGCGGGGCTTCGCTGCGAGCGAGCGAGCGGGGCACCGAAGGGCAGCGCCTGCTGGTCAGGGAGCTGGAGAGCCCGAGGGGTTTGAGCCGCGCACCTTCTGGCAGGGGGCGGAGTCTCAGCGCGTCTGAGAGGCGGGGCTTTTCTCGGCCAGGTAGGATTCTTAGGCTGTGCATCGCTGGTCCCACAGGAACTTCTTTATCAGGTGACACCACCGGCAGGGCCGCCGGCTGTCCCAACAGGGGGCTTCCCTTAGGCATCAGTAGGCCCGAGGGCGGGGCCCAATAGATGGGGGCAGATCCTGGGCAGGGCTTTGGCTCAGTGCGGGGGCTTCCCCCCCTCTCAGGCTCCAGTACGGCAGAGATGTCAAGAAACTGCTCCTGAGCATCAATGTCACGAACATCCCCAGCCCGCAGAGGGCAGGGGAAGACGCCCACGAGGCTCTGCTCACCCTGGAGGTGCCTCCCGCCCTGCTGCTGTCCTCGGTGCGCCCTGTAAGTGCCCTCGGCCCGCCTCAGAGCCCAACCACGCTGCACCTCGTATTTACGTCCTTACATGCATGTCACTTAGCTGTGTTGTCATTTTCCATATGTGCCCCCCGACCCCACCTCCGGCTGGGCCGCCTCAGGTGCCACTGTATTTCTGCTGCTAGGGGAACCCGGTTCTTAATCCTCTAGGGCTTCTGACCTTGTGCCACATGGAGGGGTGGGACAAGCTGTATTCTGACTGCCCAGAATTGATTCATCTTCCTTCCTCAGTCTGGAGCCTGCCAGGCAAACGAGACCATCCTTTGTGAGCTGGGAAACCCCTTCAAAAGGAACCAGAGGGTGAGAAGCGGCCACACCCTCCCACTTGGGTCCCTGTCTTCTCCCATGAGCTCTTTATCCTCCTTCTGCCTGACTGCTTGGGGTTGGGATCGGGGGCTATGCTGACTTGACACAGTGGGGGACAGGGAGAAACATTGGGAAGTAGAAAGAGACCCAGAGACTTAGTAAAATAGGGCCCCTCGGGAGCTGTGCTCAGAGCTAAAGCAGGTAAAGGTGAGGAAACCAGTTTTACTGAGCATTTGTGCCATGCCCCAAGTGCAACACTTTGCTTCTTTTATGTGATATAATTCTCACAACTTTTGAGGGACTAGATGCTACTTTTACAGATTCTGGTGACTTGTTTAAGGTCATATAGCTCAAAAGTAGCAGTTGTTACTGACAGAAAAAGGGAAATAAAAATGAGGCTCAGAAGATGAAAATGCAGACATGGGTGGGGAGGTGACACCCTTCACACAGATGGGAGGAGTAGGAGTAGGAGGTCAAAGAACCACCTGTCTGCACCTGTCTCTCTCTGCCCCCGGTCTCATTCCTGCGGACACCAAACATCCCTTCCCGGCTCCCCTGGCAGATGGAGCTGCTCATCACCTTCGAGGTCATTGGGGTGACCCTGCACACAAGGGAACTCCAGACACAGCTGCAGCTCTCCACGTGAGTGACCTCATTAGACCGGTCTGTCAAAACCGAGGTGTGCTGGGGTCTCTTGCAGCCCCAGGCTCAGCGGACACATCTTTTCCCCTGCCCCCTACATTTCCTCCCCAGGTCAAGTCACCAGGACAACCTGCAGCCCCTGAACTTGACTCTGCTGGTGGATTACACACTCCAGGCGACACTCAGCATGTGAGTGCCCTAACCTTCCCTCCGCCTGCTGTGCCTGAGCTAGGGCCTTCCTGTCCCCACAGTGTCTTCACGAGCCTTTGACACACTTCTCTGGGCCTTGTATCTTCAGGCCTCCGCTTCCCTTGGGTCTTCCCTAAACAACAACAATCACTGTCCTTATTGTTATTATTAATAATTACTGCCCTTGCAAAGCAGATAGTAGTGGAAGAATCACCAACACTGGGGCTAAAGTGTTGGAGTGACATTACCATTTCTTTTTTTTTTTTTTTTAAAGATTTATTTATTTATTTATTTTATTTATACAAGCACTGGGTACAGTCAGAAGTGTGGGAGGGCGAGAGAATTCACCAGAGCCAGAGCGGGGAGCAGAGCAGGCAGAAGGACCGAAGCACACTGCTGAGGGGAGCAGGGGGCAGCAGGAGAGGTCTGCGCGCCATGTGGGTCCCTCCTCCAGTGGCCGGGGAGCAGCCGGGGATCGAACCAGCGCTGCAGAGGCTGCGGGCAGCTTCGCAACCCGGCGCTCAACCACTGCGCCACTGGGGAGGCCCAACATTACCATTTCTTCACAGCTCAGCGTGCTACGGATTTTGTGTACATTGTCTTATTATGTTGCTTTTCATAGCAGCTCCAAAATATAGTAACTATTATTAACTCTGCTTTACAGATGAGGAAATTAAGTCTCAGAGTGGCCTAAAAACTTGGTTGCCCACACGGCTATTAAATGGCAGAACTGGGATTTCTCTCCAGTCTGCTGGGTATAGAGGACTGTAGTTAATCAACGCATGGTACCCAGCCCTCTGCCAGGGCCCTCCCATCCCTAGTGACTCCAGCATCTTTCTTACCCCTAGGGTGACTCAGCGGCTACAAAGCTTCTTTGGGGGCACAGTGATGGGTGAGTCTGGCATGAAAACTGTGGAGGATGTGGGGAGCCCTCTCAAGTTTGAGTTCCAGGTAAGAGAACTGGTGGGACCCTGGACTGGGGACTCCTGGCATGGGTGAGGGGGTTTCTTTCTGGGTCTGGGGTCTGAGGATGTGAGGATTAAGGGTTGGTAAGATGGAGGTAGTTTTCCAGGAGACAATGACCATAGCACCCCTTGTGCCCACAGGTGGACCCACAGGTGGGCGAAGGACTGGCGGCTCTGGGGACCCTGGTGCTAGGGTTTAAGTGGCCCTATGAAGTCATCAATGGCAAGTGGCTGCTGTATCCTACGGAGATCACCATCCATGGCAATGGGTCCTGGGCCTGCCAGCCACCTGGAGACCTTATCAACCCTCTCAACCTCACTCTCTCTGTAAGGACACTCTCGGGAACTTTGATTCACATGTTGTGGGGCAGAAGGGCCAGTGTCTTCCCCTCCTTTCCCTCATGCCCATTTGGGAGCCTGCCTCTACCCCTGCCCTTTCTTTATCTCCCCATCTTTGCTCCCCCTTCTTCCCAGCAAATCTCCTCTTGCCTCTTCAGGTCCCTGGAGATAAGCCTCCATCTTTAAAGCGCAGGCGGCGACATCTGGACTCAGGGGGAGATCAGGGCACCCCACCTGTCACTCTGGCTGTTGCCAAAAAAGCCAAGTCTCAAACCACACTGGTGAGTGGCCAGGGCAAGATCAGAGAGTACTGTGCCCACCCATCACAGGGTGGGTGGGCAGCAGGGGTGCATGAAGCAAGGGAGATGGGTGCTTCTCCCTAGGAGACCCACATCTGATGAGGTGATATGGCTCCTGGACTCAGGACTCCCCAGAGGGAGTAACTCATCTCTTTCCCTCAGAGGACATCCCACTTCCTGGGCCTTGGGGAGCAGCCATATAATGCAGCAAAGGAAAACACACTGACTCTGCTCCCAGGGTCCCCAATCTTTTGGAAATGATGAACTCAATGCCTTGACATTGAGTCTGGGGAGTGGGGAGAGGCAGGGAGATATGAGTGTGGGGTGCTTCTGTAGGAAGGGAAAGGGTAACAAGCCTGGGAAGCAAGTTGAGGCCGCACTGGATGGAGTGGCAGGAGGTGGTGTGTCAAATAGAGAGAGGTGTGAGGGGTTGGGGCAGAGGTGTCAGGGACTGGGTCCCAATTACATGAGCGGGGATCATATTTCATGTTTCCTGTGTCCCTGCCTTCTGTCATCTCTATGTGCTTGGCCCAAAGAATGTGTCTTAAACATGTAAATGTCGGGGGGTGCGGTGTGCAAGAGTGAAGTGAGGAGGTTGGGCCTCGCCGGGGGTGGGACAAAGCAGGGGAGAAGCATGAAGCATCTGTGGAGACCGGACTATCTCATGTCCTGCATTCCCTGTCCACCTCAGTCCTGTGAGAATAACAAGACGCGCTGCGTGTGGCTGGAGTGCCCCATTCCCGATGCCACCGTCATCACCAGTGTGATAGTGAGGGCCCGGGTGTGGAACAGCACCTTCATTGAGGTCAGTGCCTGGGTCCCAGGGTCTCTGCTGGGCTGGCAGAGCAACAAAGAGAGGGTGAGGCTAGGGTCACCGCAAAGCCTCCTGCATGTGTGTCAGTGACGGTGTCAGGTTTTACACATGACAGGCTATGCACTGTCACACTCGTGTGAGAGGGCCATGTCAGTGTCCGTTTGTGTGTCCATGTATGGACACACACATGACATGTTTGTTTCCAGCCAGATGGACCTTCTCTCATGCATGCTGTTCTGTCTCGTGTCTGTTACTTTGCCCCCTCCACGCCCTTGCCAATGCCATACCTTCCCCAGGGAATGCCAGTTCCCATGTGTAGCCTCTGCTTACAAAGTCCTAGTCAGACTTTAAGGTCTTTCTCGGTGAGGTCTTTTTGGACTTTTCCAGCTGAAAATGACCTCTCCTCCAGGGACACCCACAGAACTTTCTCAGAAGCCACACATGCACTTACCACATGCTGTGCTAGGTCGTAGTTACACATGCTTCACGTGCTACACAGACCAGACTTCTTCTCTAAATGACTAGGATTATAGGATTAAAAGTATTTTTGGCTTTGTAGGCCATATGGTTTCTGTTGCAACTACTCAGTTCTGCTGGCGTAGCACAAAACTGCCACTGATGATATGTAAACGAGTAGGCCTGGTTGTGTGCCCAAAATAGTTTTACCAAAGCAGGTAACATGGGCCTCCCTGGTGGTGCAGGTGGTTGAGCGCAGCACTGTGAAGCTGTCCGCAGCCTCTGCCGTGCCGGCTCGATCCCTGCCAGCCGCGGAACAACCCACATGGCGTGGCAGACCTCTCCTGTCTCGCCCTCTGCTCCCCTCAATAGTGTATTTCAGTATTCTGCCTGTTCTGTTTCCCGCTCTGTCTCTGGTGAATCCTCTCACCCTCCCACACATCTGGCCTGTACTCCAGTTCTTGTATAAATAAAATCTTTTAAAAAAAAAAAAGCAGGTGACAGGCCAACTTTAGCCCTCAGACCTGACCTAGACTGTGACCTTCATTTTCTCTAGCAGCTCACACAACACCTGATGTACAAAGGAATGAACAAATGAATGAATGATGTGCACTTGTGGGGGTTGGGGGGAGAGGCCTGGTGGTCAGATCCTTTGATGTGCTGCTTAAGGATGTTGTGTGGCGGGAGGTGTCCTGGGGGTATGCTTAGAATCAGGACGGAAACTCAGAGGGGCTTCAGTTATTTCTTTGGATCCACTCATTCTTCCCTTCAGGATTATAGAGACTTTGACAGAGTTTCTGTAGCCGGCAACGCTACCCTGTTCCTCCGAACCAACATCCCCACCATCACCATGAAGAACAAGTCTATGTGGGTGAGTGAACATGTTCACGAACAGCAGTCCCTGGCCAGGGTGTGGGAGTAAAGGTATCTTTCCCCAGTGCTTCCACACACTTTAGCTAATGGTTCTCAATGCCGGCAGCACCTTGGAATCCCTTGTGGGACTTCTGTTGTCTGGACTGCACTCTTGAATAATGAGACCTGTGTCTGTGGAGAAATGGTATCAGATATCGGAGCTGGTGTGCTTTGAGAGCCCCCCGCCATCTAAATGTGCAACTGGGATGAGAATCTTCTTGATCAGCCCAGTATGTTGTAAAGATGTTCCATCTCCATGGAAACTTGAGAAAAGTTTCTCAAACTTGATTCTGATTTACATCTAGAAGAACATGACAAAAGAGTCGACATCTTGTTATAAAAAAGATGTCAGTGGAGATATGGAGGAGATATCTAGTATTGATGAATGGAGGGTTCATTAAATACATTACGGTACATTCCCTAAAATAACGTAGTTGGAGGAAGGACTAGAAAGATCAGTGGAACGGAATAGAAATTTAGTTTATGATACAGATGGGCTTTTTAATAAGAGAAAGGTAGTTGGTTGAGCAATGTTGGGAGAACACATTTGGGAATTAAAGACAAATCCCTATCTCATACCATAAATAAAAATATATTTGAGTTAGATTAAATGTTAACTATAGGAAATAAAACCTAATGTGCCAGGAGAAAATTCAGAAAGTAATTTCATAGTAATCTTTAGTTGTGGGGAAGTATTTTATTAAACCCAGCAGTCACAAAGGAAAAACTCAACCAATTAGCCAATAAGAAATTTTAAATCTGTATGTAGTAAAAGAGATGAGAAAGAAACTACAAGGACAAAGGAGATGCTTTTTTTAAAGTTTACAGCACATATCACAAAGTTTTGATAAATATTTTTTGAAAATGTAAACAAAAAGGAAGCAAAAGTTAGACATAGAGGGTGAACCATAAGTGCTCAACTCAATAGTAAAGAAATAAAAATAATAGCAACAAGATTTTTTCCTATCAAATTGGAAAGAAATAGTGATTTCTGATGCTAATGAGGTAGAAGGAAATGCTATCGCTTAGAGTATAAATTGGATTATTTTTGGAGATGAATTTATCAATACTTATTAAAATTTAAAATGTACATTTCCTTAGATCTAGTACATGATAATATTTCTTTAGGAGCTAATAGGACAAGTATGTGAAGATAAATATATGGGGATATTTTAAAGCATTGTTTATAATGGCATAAAATTGGAAACATGCTAAATGTCCTTCAGTAGGAGGTTGGCTCAATAAATTATGGTCCATTTCCTGCCATAACTATGCAGTCATCAGAAGAGATTAGGTTGATCTTTATTAATTGACATTGAAAGATGATGATGTTAAGTGAAAAAGGAAACAGGTCTCAGAAGAATGTGTTAGTACATATAGATCCCACTTATGTGGAAGAGAAAAAAGTGTTTATTTGTAACATACACATTAAAAAATATGGAAAGAGATTCACCAAAATACTGAAGATACGTATTTCTAGAGAGTAAAATTATTGGGAGTCTTTCATTTTCTTTACAACATTTGTATTTTTTTAAATAGTAATCTAAGTAATATTATAAAGTTTTATTTTTATTTATTTATGCATGCAAGAACTGGAGTATAGGCCAGAGGTGCAGGGGGAAGGAGGTTTAGTGTTTCACCAGAGACAGAATAGGGAGCAGAACCGGAGAATCTAGTGAAATACACTGCTGAGGGGAGCAGTGAGTGAGACAGGAGAGGTCTGCTGTGCCATGTGGGAAGGTCCCTGGCTGGGGAATGAACTCATGCTGCAGTGGCTGGTGAGATAGCTTGAGAGTACTGAGACTTTAACCCCTGTACCACCAGGGAGGCCCCAATAATCTCAGCAATTTTTAAAGAAATTACCAGGTATAGTGAGAAAAAAAGTCTACATATTTAAATATGTATCATAATTAATATAATTTATGTTATAAAATGTTATAAACTATGATATATATTAAGATATGTTTATGTAGATGTCAATATATAAATAAATAGATATCACCAATGTAGTGGAAGAAAAAGAATGATATTCTATGCTCTCCATTCTTTGCTTTTTGGTAAATATTTATGAAGTGCTTGCTGTGTACTAGGTTTTGCTCAGAGCGGTTTACTCATATTAAACACATTTAATCCTTCCCAGCAACCTATGAGGTAGGTATTATCATAATCCCCATTTTACAGAAAAACAACAGAGAGGTTCAGTAACTTTCCTAAGGTCACACAGCTAGTGAATAGTACAACTGGAGCTGGAACCAGGTAGTCTGGCTTTAGAACACATGCTTTTGACCTTTCTGCTGTACTGAGATAGGCATTAGGATTCCCTTATCAGAGAGCACAAAATGGAGATTCAGAGAGGTGGAATCACCTCTCCATGATCACAGGGTTATCAGGGATGGAGTTAGTACCCAAGCCCCGATGTGTGGGTCAGAAGGCCAGACTCTAGCTACCTTCCACAAAGGAGAGGGTCTGCTCCTTGGGAGCTAGGTCTACAACTAAGAGAAATCAGAGGGTAGGGGAATCTGCTGGCGTCAGCAGTGGGCAGGCAGGAGCTTTCCCTAGTCCCTGAGTGCCCCCTGCTGGCAGCAGGTCAAGCAGCAGGCTCTTGGGCCCCTCTGGAGCAGGAAAAGTGACCAGCTCCTGCTTTCTCCCTCCAGTTCTCCGTGGACATTGACTCTGAGCTGGTGGAGGAACTGCCAGCGGAGATGGAGCTGTGGCTGGTGCTTGTGGCCGTGAGTGCCGGGCTGCTCTTGTTGGGGCTAATCATCATCTTGCTGTGGAAGGTTAGGACCCCTACCCAGCACTCCCACTCTGGGACCTCCTGCCAGCAGATCCTCACCAATTCTCCCTCATCCCATTCCTGACTTCCATCGCACCCCACCCTCCCCCATGCCCTACCCACCTTTTCCCCAGCTTTCAGACTCCCCCTGTCCCATCATCACCTTACCTACAGTGGTACTCCCACTTGGGTTAAGGGGGACACTGAGCCAGAAAAGGGACACCAGGAGCTCTGACTTCTGGCCACACCACCAAGCTGGGCCCGGGAACCAGACATCCAGGCTCCCCAGCCCTAAACCCCAGTCTATGAGTGCTGCTGGCAAGCACCTCCAACGCACCCTGATGGCCCGTCCCCACCTCCTCCCCTCCGCAGTGCGGCTTCTTCAAGCGAGCCCGCACTCGCGCCCTGTATGAAGCCAAGAGGCAGAAGGCGGAGATGAAGAGCCAGCCGTCAGAGACAGAGAGGCTGACTGATGACTACTGAGGGGGGCAACCCCCGCCCCCGGCCCACCCGGGTAACATGGCCTCCTCCGAGCCCTCTTCCCTGAGCCCTCTAGGTGGCTGGGGCCTCTGACTGTCCTGTCTGCTCCTCTTCCTCTATGGGCCCTCTCTGCACTTCACTCTGTCCCCAGCCCCACCCCAAAGCACCGGACACTCTGTCTCCCCCGTCCTCACCCTGGGGAGCTCAGGGTGTCTGCTCTCACAAACTTCCCCACCGAGCCTCTCAAGGACTTGGGAACCCTTTTGCCTTCTGTTGATTGGGAAAGGGTGAAGGCCGAGGCTAGGCCACATCTCTGTAGACCACAAGGCTAATTCCAGAACAATTCCACAGCCCCATTCCTACCTCCAGGGAAGGGGAGGCTTAGCAGAGACCTTCCTCCTGGGAACCGGCACTTTTCCTCCTGGGAGCCCCCCTGGGGTGTCAGACAGCCCTCTCAACATTGTGGTCAGTGCAGGCCATCACCCTCCTGGCCACTCAGCCAGTAATCTGAGCGCTGCCCTTCTGTCTCCATCTGCCTTTCCCTCTCCTCTGCCTTCCTCAGCTCCTCCTTCCTCTGGGGCCTGTGGTGGGGAGCCTCCCCTCTCAGCTTAGCACAGGGAGATGGTGTGTATTAGGTCGGAGGTCCTGATTCTGAGGACCCCGGGGTGGGGGAGGGCCTGGGCAGATCAACACACTGGCTGGAAGCTGGATGCTGATGCCTTTCTTCTTCTCCCCCCAACTCCAGTGTGACTTCTTTAAACGGACTCACTATTACCGGATCATGCCCAAGTACCATGCAGTGCGGATCCGGGAGGAGGAACGCTACCCACCTCCAGGGAGCACGATGCCCACCAAGAAGCACTGGGTGACTAGCTGGCAGACTCGGGATCGATACTACTGACACCCCACCCCGGCCCCATCCCTACTCCCCTAGTGCCCCTTTCTTCTATTTATCATAAGTTATGCCCAACAGTCCACCGGGGCTGCTGCCTTTAGGCTGGCATCAACAGGCACGGGCGCACACACCTCTGAGCGCCTGCATGTGCCGTCAGGCCGCGGCTTCTCCGGGAGACCTGGACCGTGGGTATTGCTAAGCCGAGCACACTGCAGCCTGGTGCCCTGGATGTGTGGGCCCACTGCTCATGGACCGTGTCTGTGCACTGCTGATGGTGCATGCACCTCTGTCTGTGCCTGGACCCAACCAAAGGGCCTCCGCCAGAGCCAGGAGGAAAGGCCCCAACCGTGGTGACACACTGGATCTGTCTTGAGCCATAGTCACTGGATTGACTCCGCCCTCGAGATTAAAGCTACTGACAGGGAGCAGCCCACCAGGCCCCAGCTGGAGGGACTGGAATCCTGCCAGAGAGCAGGGGACCTGCCTCAGGTTGTCTAACATGGAGGTTGTTTTTACAACCCTGTGTGCTCAGACCCAAGAGCAGAATGAACTAGAAAGAAGGTCTCCGGGATGACTTTCTTTCATGGATCACTTTGAAGGCCCTTTGCCAGCCACAGTCTGCACTGGCAAGGAATGCAGCCTGAGGAGCAGAGGGACAAGCCATGAGGCAGCCTGGACATGCCGTGTAGGGCCTGCCATGGCAGCACAGCTGGATCCTCAGCAGAGGAGAGGACCTATCCAAGGCTAAGGAGATGCCAATATGAGACACAGGAGATACCACTTCTCACCCACCACTACCATCTGGGCTCCAGAGGCCTGGAGAGACCCCCACGATATTACCAAGGGAGCGACGCTTGAATGTAGAACCAGGAGGGTGCCCTGCCCCATCTGGCCAGACCCCACTCTACCCTCACTGATCATGGTTCGGGGGCCTAGAAGTGGAGTTCTTAGCTGTTGTTTGCTTTCAGAGTCAATTGGCTCTGCCTTCTGAGTCGTGAAGTTCATTCTAGAAGTTGATGCTGGTTCCAGAAAACCTTTCCTGACCCCTACCTGTTGGTAGGGCCCTTCCCAACCCTTACCCCTTTCCACGGTACTGTAGCAGGGGAGCTGCCTCCCCCTCCTTGTGCCTTCTTTGTATATAGGCTTCTCACAGCAACCAATAAAAAGCTCCCAGTTTGTACATGCTGCATCTGCCTCCATGTACCCCCGCTCCTTGCCACCCCCAGGTCAGCCTGGTGGATAATGCCTCCAACTGACTCCCAGATGACAAAGGAGGTTGGAGGGTAAAGATCTATAGGGAGACACCAGTTCCTGAACTTGGGGATGCCCTAGTCTGAGGGATGGTGATGCACATATAACCGATGCAGAACATACGATGAGGGGACACTGGGTAGAATCCAAAATGGCTTCTTGGAGGGCAGTGTGGCCCTGGGGCAGGAGGAAGGGTATGGGGGTCGAATGTGCAGGGTCTAGAAAAGCAGGAAGTTCCCTTGCTGTAGAAACAGGTAGCCCTGGATAATGGTGAAGGAGGCTGGTGAAAGGGCGGAGAATGGAGAGCTCCCTGAAGTGGCTGAGCTCAGAAAAGAGCCTGCTTTCCAGCCCATTTCTCCACCCCCCCAAACATTCTTCCCTCTTTCTCATACCCCCAGGCACCGTGAGGAGTAGAACAGAAGATAATCCGTGACCAAGACTGGGTCATAATATTCATCCCCAGCTTTGGGGCAGGAGTCCCCTGAATGCTGTCTTGTGGGCAGCTGCTCCTGGTGGGAGGTGCCCAGCACGGAGAACATAGCACCAGGTCAGCCGTTGGCTTCCTCCTCCTCCACAAGCCCAGGAGTGCAGCAAGAGGGCTGTGCCCGGGCTTCTTTAGCTAAATTGCGGCATAGTTTCTTCTGCTAGTTGTCCATGAGGCTGTGACCTTTGGCGAGACTTCACTGAAGGCTGAAAGTTACTGTTCAGAGGTGCCCAGGGGCAGAGTCTCAATTCAACTACTTTGAGAGACCACAGGCCCAGACGATTCTCCACCTCCTGATGTCTGTCTGGCCGTTGCAGCCTACCTCACCTACCTCCTACCTCACTGTGGGGTTGTCTGCCCTCTATTCCCTCCCCCAGAGCCCACCCCTTTCCCCTCCATTTTGCCCTCCTGGGCTGGGATTTGCCCCTTTCCAGGTTAGTTGGCAGGGAACGTCCAATTCCTCTAAGAAAATCCAGCCCCCACCCAGAGCTCCCAGAACCAGTAATCAGAGACTTGAGTTTGCTTTCCAGACACAGCCAAGAATTACACCCTGTGTGGGGTGTCAAAGTCCAGTTCATGGAGAGTGAAGCCCTGTCATTGGCAGCCACTTCTTGCTTCAGAAAAGGGTGGCATCTATATATGTACCCCCAACCCCATCTTCACAGCTTCAGTCCCTAGGCCCCCAGCCTCATGCACACGTGTCTGTGTGTGTGAGTGTGTGTGTGTGTGTGTGTGTGTGTGTGTGAGAGAGAGAGGGAGAGAGAGAGAGAGAGAGAGAGGCTGTGAGCTTCACATGCCCACACACACATTCCTGAGAATAAGTTATTTTCAGGACTGATGCTATGACACTTTTATGAAAGAAACATAAGACAGAAGGAGCAATAGCCATTTTTTATATAAAAGGAGCCCCCTACAACCCCACCTCGTCAGCTCCTTAGAGCTGCAGCACCTCCAAACTGTTCCAGGGGAAGGTCTTGGCTCTTATATTGCTAGAAGGACCCATCAAGGTGATTCTCCCCCTTCTGGGCACATGGCCAGATTGTACTTCCGGGGTCCAATGGTTAGATAAGGCCATGTGACTAATTCTGGCCTACAGGGTGTGAGCAGGAGGGAAGTGGATTGCGTCTGGGCTGAAACAATTCAGTGCTGGAGGAGACCCTCCCAGTTCTTTCCTGCCTGTGCTGCTGTGGAAATCCTACGCTGACACAAAGCTTCTGTCTGTCTGGGTGCCTGAGTGGCCCCCACCAACTCACACTGTACATATAGTGGGGAGCTGGGGGTTGGGGTTGTCATGTCCTAACCTGTTTATCACCTCAACATCTCCTAACCATCCCTGCCCCTCACCCAGACACACATACACAGCAATCTCTGCAGAAGGGATTTCCTTTCAAGTACAGAGCCCAAGTCACAGAGGTCCAGCTTTAAGGGGAGGATCATGGGAAATCCCTTTCCTTCTCCCACACCTATGCACAGCCTTTTCCTTGTTACCTTAATTTTGAGAATCATAGTAAGAGCTGCCATTTAATATGTACTGTGGGCCAGGCATAGGTCTAGGTGTTTTTACGTCTAGAATCCTACACACTTTACCAGGGAGTTTGAATACTGTACTTGTTAGGGGGAAAAGGATGTCCTAAAGCTAATTCCATACAGGCTTTGTGGACTCCACCCCCACCCCAGGCCAAAGCCAAAGACACTGGGAACTCCAAATGCCATCACCACCAAAGGGAAGGTGGCTGGGACCTGAGGGTGGGGTTAAGCAGCCAGGTCGGTGTAAAGCCAGACACGTGGGCTTTGGAGGGGTCCCCCATTTTGACTCTCGGCCAGCTCTTTTATTAACCTCTTGTGTGTGCCTGTAGTGGAGTATTTTTTTTTCTTTTTTTTAATGGAGGCATGTTTTTATTTATTTGTTTGTTTGTTTTGTTTGTTTATACAAGCACTGGGTACAGTCAGAAGCTCAGGAGGGTGAGAGAATTCACCAGAGCCAGAGCGGGGAGCAGAGCAGGCAGAAGGACCGAAGTACACTGCTGAGGGGAGCAGTGGGCGGCAGGAGAGGTCTGCGTGCCATGTGGGACCCTCCTCCGGTGGCCGGGGAGCAGCTGGGGATCAAACTGGTGCTGCAGAGGCCGCGGGCAGCTTCGCAACCCAGCGCTCAACCGCTGCGCCACCGGGGAGGCCCTGTAGTGGAGTATTAATAAGTCCCTTGTAAGCACGTGGGTGAGGACCCACAGCCAGAAACTGTTGTAGAGCAACCCCGATACAAAACGGGGTGCCTGACTGTGGGTCCTCACCCGCGCTCTTTAAAGGACTTATCAATGCTCTACTGCAGGCACACGCGAAAGGTTCATAAAAGGTTTATTTACAAGGGAAGGGGAACTGAGGAAATGTACAGCTCAGGGAGAAAAGTGGGAGACAAAGTTTTAAACGAGTCCTACCCCATCCGCCAATCAGGAATCCCAAAGTGGTGCTCTGAGAGCTGGCCGCAAGCCAGGAGCCGTGAAGCCAGGAGGCGAGCGATAGTGAGCCCCCCAAGGCCCACGTGTTTGGTTTTTATATCCAACCTGGCTGCCCAACTCCACCCTCAGGTCCCAGCCACCTTCCCTTTGGTGGTGACGGGATTTGTCTTTCCCAGAGTCTTGATGGCTTTAGTCTGGAGTCGGGGTGGGGTCCACAAAGCCTGTATGGGATTAACTCAGGACATCATTTCCCCCTAACAGAACCCGTTTAATATCAGGGCTGCCCTATAACATACTCACTAACATCATCAGTGACCTCCTAGCTGCTAGGCCCGTGGCTGTTTGGTGATCTTCCTGCTGTCTCTGTGGCAAGTCTCCTTGTCTATCCCATCTTCTCTGCTTACTATCTTCTCTCTTCTGTGTACCAGGCACTGAGCCGGTACTGGAGACCCTAGGACCCATGATGGAGCAGCCCCCCATTTCTGACCATGGAACATAGTCCCATTGCTGACAGGCAGACAAGGGCCAGAGAAGGGCAGACAAGGTGACCAGCTGGCTGGCCTTCGACACCATGTGTTCAATGTCTATGTGGGTTTGGCTGTTTCCTCCCAGACCTGAGTCCCTGGGGAAGGCAGGAGTGGAAGGAAAGAGGGAGGGGAGGTAGAAGGTGAGCAAGCAAACAAGGGGAGAGGGGGCGGGGCTGAAGGAGTGTGACCATCGTCCCAGCAAAGAGTAGGACAGCCAACATGGATGGGAATGGGGTGACTGCTAATCCTGATTCTGTGATTGGGGCCCAGCAGAATTAGCACAAAGCTGTGTACCAGAGTCACACTACCAGGGCTCAAATTCAGAGCAGTGAATAAAATTGTGGAGTTTAAAGTCTAGTCGGGGAGATGGAAGAGTCCGTAGACAGTTACCGCTCAGTGTGGTAAGAGCTAAGGTGGGTCTAAGAGCAAGGGGTCTAAAAAGCGCTGGGAGGGAGGCCATTACCCAAACTAGCAGGGTCAAAAAATGAGCTGGCTGAGACCTGAAGAATGGGTAGATGAAGGTGAGAATGATCCAGACAGAAGAGATGGCATTTGCAAAAGCCTGGAGACTGGAGGCTGGCTCAAGGCAATAGAAAAGTATGGCTGGGTATTGAGCAGTGGAGAGACATGGCTGGAGGGTTAAGCCAAAGCGGATCGTGCAAGAACTGGAAAGGCTCCAGAAGTGGAGAGGAAATGAAAGGCAGAGCAGGGAAAGTAAACAAATACGTTACTGAGACTGACCTGAGAGCCTCAGCTTCCTCATCCGTAAAATGGGTTTAATAGCACATTTGAGAATTAAATGAGACAATCCATGCAAATAGTGCTTGGCACACAGGTTATATATTCACTCAGCTATGAGTCCCTTCCATTGTCAAGCCTTGCACATGACTCTGTGTTGGCCATAATCACAGGCTGCCGTATATAACTATTTGCTTATGCATTTCTCTCCCAAACTGAGAAGTGACCGATGGAAAAGACCATGTCTTAATGCTGTCTGGGTTTCCAGTTCCCAGCACAAAGCTTGGGGCATATTCCGTACCTGGTGGGTGACAATCCAGGACTGAAAGAGAACCAAAGCCTCCAACATGCCAGTCGCAAAACTGGCCACATGGAGTTCAATCACAGGAGCACCTGCGCACCTGCCTAGAAGGCAGGGGCTGCTGGGGAAGAGGGGGCTCTTGCCCCACCACAACACCCCCAAGCTCTGACCCTGCCCCCAGCATAAATCACCTTCCAGGACCTTTCTCTAAGATGGTCCAACCTAAGGAAGGTTGCTTTCTCAGCTCAAAAGAACTAGAGAATGGTAAGAGGAGATGCTTTGAATGTCGTCCTAGTAGGGCTGGTAATGGGGATGACCCCCACCAGGCCCAGTTATTGAGGGTTTTGACCGAGTAGTTTCTAACCAGAAAAGCAAATGCCTTTTCTGAGCCATTTGGAGCTTTGGGGGTGAGTGGGTTGCAAGACCACAGGAGGAAATAGGATGGGCCTGTACCCCAAGTTCGCAAATATTCTCATCTCAGCCACCATCACCTAGACTAGGAACCCACTGGCGCCCCGGGGAGACCGGGACAGGCCACGCGGGCAGCTTCGGGAGGAAAACGATTCGCTGTAATTTATCCTACAGTTTCAAGGGAGAGCGCCAAGGCGGCTCGGGGAGGGGAAGGGAAAGGAAGGATCTCGGAGCAACAGCCGGCATCCGGGGCCGGAGGGGTTAAGCCGGGCTGGCTGCGGAGGAAGGGGCGGGACAGCGGGCCGGGAGGAGGCGGGCTCGCGGCGCGGACTCCGGAACCCGGCAGGCCGCGGGGCGCACACACCGGGTTAAGGGGGCGGGCCCCGGGGAGAAGCCACGTGCCGGGGCGGGCGCCTATTGGCTCCCCGGGAGTTGTTTGTGCGCGGCCATTGGCGGCGTCGGGGCGCCCCGACGAGCCGATTGGCCGGGGCCCGGAGGGCCGCCGGGGCCGGGGCCGGGAGGAGGCGGCCGAACCGCGTCGCTGGGCCGGCTGGGCCCTGCCGAGTGCGAGCGCCCCGGAGCCGAGCCGAGCCGAGCCGAGCCCGCCCGCGGCCGCCATGCGCTGGCTCCGCGCGCTGCTGAAGAACGCGTCCCTGGCAGGGGCGCCCAAGTACATCGAGCACTTCAGCAAGTTCTCCCCGTCCCCGCTGTCCATGAAGCAGTTTCTGGACTTCGGTGAGGGCTGGAGGGGGCTGGCTGGCAGCCGGGGCCGCGGGGAGCCGGGCGGGGCGGAGGAAGGGGCCTGGCCGGGGCGGATTCGGGCGGAGGGAAGGCGAGGCCCAGAGTGGCAGGGAAGGGTGCCTGGAGGGGCGCGGGCAGGAAAGGGTTAACGGGGAGAACGGGACTGGCGGGCCTGGAAAGGTTAAGCGTTCCCAGGTTGGAGACGTTCTGACCGGACTATTAATGGGAAGGGGTGGGGGGCACTGAGATGCAGGGGTCCGAGGGGCCTGCCTGGGCTTTGTGAGGGGCTCTTGGAGAGGAGGGGGCAGTGCGGTGCAGTAGGGCGCCAAGGGAGTAGTGTGGACCAGGCTCTACAGGCTTAAGGGTGGTTGCCCTGGAGCTTCTCAGAGGGGGACAGAGAAGAAATGTTGGGGGAGGGTGGTTGCTGGTGGGAGTAACAGGCAAGGTAGGGAGGCACCGCCATCCGAAAGGACGCTTGAACTGGGCTGGACACGGAGGTGTCAGTTTGGGGAAGGGCCCTCTGAGAAGATGCCAACAGGAGAGGGGCCCCCGGCCAGTACAGGAACTGGCCATCAGCCGTTCCAGCGGGCAAGGACACTTGAAGATCAAGTCTGTTTTTGCCTGGCCGCCTCTCCACAGCTGGACAGTGGCCCAGGACACCATGAGGTGGAGTCAGGAGCTTTGTACCCACCCCTGGCAGCCCCTGCGTTCCTGGGTCAGGATCCCCACCGCTGGCATTCTGGGGGTGGCTTCTGGAGCAGGAGCAAGGCTGTACCAGCACGGTGACGGAAACAGGCATTGTGTGGGCTCTCTGTGTCCACACGGTATTTCCATGGTGCCGACTGGGGGTGTCCAGGCCTCTCAAGAGTTGAGGAGCTGGTGCCTGGCTCACATTACAACTGCGTCACCAGTGGGAGGGGGCAGAGAGGCAGCAGGCATGACCAGGGCACCTATTCCCCAGGACTCATTGGCCTGGCCCCCTGCCCTGTTTGAGCCACCTCCTTACAGGAAAGCCTCCTGGGCCCACTCCTAACAGCTGTCCAGTCCAGGCAGGATCCCAGTTACAGAAATGTCACAGCCAGGAGGGACTCACTGTAGGACTTGGTCCACTTATAGTATAGTGGGGAAATTGAGGCCTTCAGAAGGATGGTGACAATACGGAATATGATAGTTGGAGCAGAACCTGGACTAGAACCCAGGTCTTCTGATTCTAGGCCATGGCCTCATTCTTCTTCGACCTCCTCTTCATCTTGAAGCCAGACCAAGGACCAAGGAATAGAGGGCTCATATTTCTGGGCTCTGGTCATAGGTAGGCATTAGTGCAGGGCAGCACTGCCGTGGGCATCAAGACCAGCAAGGTGCCAGTGGGCTGGGTCCTGGGTCCAGACAGCTGCAGTGGTCCAGGCATAGCTCCCCTCAGCCAGGGTCCACCTGGGTAGGGGTAGATTTCCCTCTACCTCCCCAAACCACCCCCCAAAGTGAGTGGTAAGAAGAAAAGATAGAATAAATGAGGTAACTTAGGCCAGAGACAGCTCCAAGTGGGCTTGGGAGTGACCCTGTCCCCGAGGTTGAAGGCAGGCAGACTTCAGCTGGGGCTCGGGAGAGCATGCAGCCTCGTAAGAATCAGGCAGGCTGTGGAGGTGGCAGCACCATTGGGGATTAGGAGAGTTGTCTTGCTCTTTGACCCAGGTCTTGTCTTCTCTGAACCCTCAGGAAATGAGGGACATGGTTAATCAGATTCCGGAGCTGACCTCTGGCTCAGTGGGTGCCAGTTCTGCAGGCTCAGGGTTTTCTCTACCCCCAGGGTCCAGCAATGCCTGTGAGAAGACCTCATTCACCTTCCTCAGACAGGAGCTGCCAGTGCGCCTGGCTAACATCATGAAAGAGATCAACCTGCTTCCGGATCGGGTGCTGGGCACACCCTCAGTGCAACTGGTACAAAGCTGGTGAGCCCTGGCTAGGTGCCCCTGGGCGTGGAGGTGGGGTCTTTTGCTCCCAGCAGCTTTGAGGGAGGGGAGGTACACAGGCTTCAAGTGCCAAGTTGTTGCCCAATGTCTAGTAGGAAGACTAGGCCAGAGCAGGGACTACGATCAAGTGCCTACACATACTTTCTATGTCTGTGCAACAGCCCTAAACTTACCAACCTGCTTTCTCTGGAAACCCAGGATCCACCTAGGAAATCACTGCTTTCACAGTCAAAGCCCCAAGTCAGGCTAATGTCAGCGTTCTCCACCAGCTCTGGACCTAGAATCCTAGCACCTGTTGGGTAATATTTACCTGGGGCAACTTTGTGGGAAACAGAGAGACAGAAAGAAGCAAGTCTTCAAACAAATTATATAACCCAGGTTACAAGTCAGACTGTTTGGGATGTTGGAAAACATTCAAATAGATAAAGGGTTAGCCCAGTACACCCCAGAGAGCCCTGGAGTGGCAAAGACTGTAATTGTATTGCACAGAACAGCAGTTGCAGGGGAAAATCTCAGGGAGGTTCACCTAAGAAGACTGTTCAGGGTTAAGCAACTGGATGGCATTAACCCATGGCCAGTCACGAGAAGAATAAACCAGAGTTTACTCTGTAACTGGGCATGTAAACAGCTGGTCTTCCTTGGTCTCCAGTGGTTTCTGTGCAGAAACCTTTCCCTTGATCTCACAGCTGCGGGACAGTGCCAGGGGCATGGCTGTGGTTTCCTCTGCACCCAGGAGCATGTGTCACACCTTTTTATCCAGCACCATGCTGGGTATAGGAAACCGCAGCAGCAGCTGCTGGAGGCGGCTGGGGTGGAGGGTGGTAATCTTGTGGGGAAAATAAAAGAGGGTAACCTGAGGGCTAGATAGGTAGTGACAAGAGCAGTGAACTGCTGGAGTGGCTTTTATTTAAATTAATCAAACTATTGTTCAACATGGCGGGGTTTCCCCTCATTGCAGAAGTATAACGTGGACTTTGACATTCGGAAAAGGTAGATCGACAAGAATGGTCACCACCGCCCTCCGCCCCATAACCAAACACTGTTATGGCTTTGCAGGGTTTCACTGCTGCCCCTGCGGCATGTTTTCCTCCCTGTAGATAGACACATACATGACTTTTTCTAACTAAGTGAGGTGTGACGAGGAAAGCAGCTTGTACGCCGGGCTGGTATGTAGTAGACACACAATGAAGGTTAGCTCAATCAGAAAGTGGTGTAGAAGTCAAAATGGACACACACCAGAGGCGAAATGTCCCTGGACCCTGCAGGGTTCCTCGGTGAGCCTGGACCTCAGACAGAAGGGAAGGGCATTCCAGGCCAAAGGAGCCGCTATGTGAAGGTGTGGAGGAGGAAAGGGCCTGGCTCGGGCATCCAGAATTTCCTCTGTGGGTATAGTCCATCCTGGGCTGCCTGTGGAGGTGGGATGGGCGGGCAGAGGGCCAAGGCTGATTTTCACGCAGCCCAACCAGGTCACCCTCGCTGGGCCCTGAACCACAGCTATCCAGGACCTCTGAGCCAAGCAGCATTTCCCGCCATGGGGAGTTATGGAAGTTTCAGGGAGGAGACAGAAGGTGCCATCTGTTCTCTCCTCACCTCCTCCAGTCTGTCCGGCTGCTAGACCTGGCTGCCTCTCCAGTTGGCCCCTGATTCCAGGACAGGGCTTCTCAGCCCCTCCCTGAACACTGTGTTCTTGGGAGAGCTGGGGAGTACAAGGGGGGTGGAGCAAGCAACTGCTGAGCTGCCCATAACATTCTGTGCCCCCGACAGAGGACCTTCCTGAGAATCAGCTACCCCACGTGGGAGCTTGGCATGACTGATTCTTCCCTCAAAGCCTGGGAGTGGTGACAAGCAACAGCAGGAGGGAGTGGAGTTAGACAAGAGTGAACACTGCCCGGTGGATGATTCAGCGTAGAGGGGTGCAGGCCAAGGGATTGCTGGAGCGTCCCGACACACTGAGGAGACAGCCTCCTAAGATTGTTCCAGAGAATGGGCATCAGCTGCAGCAAGAGAGACTGAGGTCTGAGGGCAGGAAGATCTTCCTGACAGGGACGAGAGTGCACAATGCAGAACTCCTTCTCTAGGAGAAGCCCCTTGCCAGCTCGGGTGCTGCAGGCAGTAGAGGGTAGTGGCTGGGTCTGCATGGGACAAGGAGGTGACCTAGAAGGAGCCTGGCAAAGGGTCACTAACCTCAGAGTCTAAAGAGTAAGGAGCAAAACCTCCCTTTTTGAAAACAGGAAAGTCCTGTCCAAATGCTATTAGTAGCAACAGTGGTAATAATTAATAAGTGGTGAGAGGTAATAGAGTTTGTACTCAGCTGGTGAGAGATTCTGGGCAGGAATTACTGTGGGCAAGTTGAAGATTCTTGATTCTAAGTAAATCTGATAGATTAGTTCAGACTTGGACACCCTGGTCTAGCAGGACTCTGTTTGGGAAGGGACTGGAAGGCAGTGGAAAGCCCAGGGCCTGGTGTCAGCGTGCCTGTCTTGGAGGCTTTGCCACTTTCTAGATGCATCGTCCTTGGCAAAGCACACTGCCTTGCTGAGCCTCAGCTGCCTCATCTGTCAAATGGGGACCCATTCTTCTTTCTAAGATGTGTTTGCAGAGCTCTGCAAACACAAGCTTCGGAGCTCAGCGTGGTGGGAGGGAGGAGCTTACAGAAATTTGTGTGCCGGCTCCTGTCTAGAGCATAGACGGGGTAACTCGAACTCCTCTCAGGAGAGAAAGAGCTGAGGAAGAGTGTGCAGCAGGAGGGGAAGTGCTTCCAGAACATGGAGGGTTAAGAGAGAGTCTCAGAGTCGAATCAAGTCAAGAGTCGAATCAAGAGTCACTCCTCTCACTGAGTCCTGGGGTGGGAGTGGGGGTACAGTTTGGGCGGTTTGGCCAGCACCTTCTCATGAACTTCCCTTGCCTGTCAGCCTTGGGCCGGGGGAAGGAGCCCACCACCCCCCCACAGGAACCAGTCCTGGTGCTTGAGAAGAATCACTACAGCATGGCTGTGGGCTCCCGAGGCCTGCTCGGTGCCCGGCCCGGGACTGGGGCTTAGGCAAGCCCTCCCCCTGAGTCCTTGCACCTCTCCTTGCATACTCCCAAGAGCTGCGACCTGCATCTCCTTTCCCCGCACTGCAGTCCCAAGTGCTGACTGCCTAAAACCCATTCTGTGGACAGGGGCCTCTTTGGGCCACAGCCAGCAATAGGACCTAAGTGGGCCTGGCTCAGGGCCGGTGCCTGCCACCTTCCAGGGGGCACTTCCAGATGCAGGACACGTGTCCCCTCCCATCCTCGCACGGTCATTGCCTTGTGCATACTCCTGTCACCAGCAGCTGTGGGCACTAATGTGACAGTGCTCACACCCGCACACATGCAGGGGCACAGGCTTACTCTGCCCTGCTCCCACACAAGCTTGTGTGTGCTGCCTCCCCCCACCTCATGCCCATGCACACACGTGCACACTCCCACCCACACTCCTTGCACCTCTCCCAGATGCCACCCCTTTCCCCACACAAATCCAGGGCTCTGGACTGGCTAGACAGCCCTGGAAAGCAGGGTTGAGGGCCTCCACATTCCGTGGGTGAGGACAGGCAGACTGTTTGCTGCTGAGGCCGAGGTGCTCCCTGTGGCATCACCATGGGCCCCACCACCTACTCTGCCTGACAGAGCAAGTAAACCCGACAGTGATGAGTGACAACATCTGTCATCGCACCACTGCGTTCACACCTCCTGTGTCTAAGCCCAGGTCTTTTTCTGGCCCTCAGAGAAGAGGGCTGCCCAGGAGCCAATGCTGCTCCCTTCAGCATCTCTCCCTTTAGGCCCACAGATCTGCTGTGCTGGGTCCATGGGGGGCTTCAGGCCAGGGCAGGGGCCTCCAGGGAAAATCCTCATCCCCTCCTTTCCCTTCCCACAGCATGCCCAGGACTCCTCCTCTGCAGGAGTGATGGGGAGGCAGCAGGAATTGTTGCCCTGCCTCACAGTTCAGGAGACTGAGCTTGAGCCCCCAGCCCTCAGTCCCTCCTGGTACCTTGTGCTCTACTTCATTAGTCATGTGACCCCACAGGGTTCCTTTTGGCAGCCACAGAGAGGCTGCACCAACAGCTAGAGCCCAGGCCCTACCCTGGCTGCTCGGACCCTGATCCTCCTCCCAAACCCCCATCCGCTCCCACCCCCCATTCCACTTCCCCCACTCCCACCAAACAACGGCCAAGTGAGTCAGGGCCTTCTGCTCCAGCCCTTCCCTCCTTGTCTGCCTCCCCCCAGCTCTTGGGATAGGACTTCCCGCTCTCCAGCTGCTCCCCCTTTCCTCTTCCTGCCCCAGCATTGCCCACTTACCGGTCCTCTCCCCTAGCCCCTCCTCTGGAGCTCTGTCCCGGGTGTGGCCAGGGAGCTTGGGGGTGGAGGCATGGGACCTTGCAGAGAGAATCCCAGTTCTGCACATTAACACCTCATCTGTAGAATGGGCCCAGCGTAGCGCCTCCTCAGGGGTCACTGTACAGGTCGGAGGGGGAGCACAGGCGGGCACAGAGCAGGGCCTTGACACCAGGCTGCTGGCTGCCACTGCATCTACGTCAGTAGCACTGCTGTTAGGACCAGTGTAGATTGCTGAGTGGATGTTGTATGGTATAGACTTGGAGTCAGTCAGACCTGGGTTTGAATCCCAGCACTACCACTTGACTGTGTGGCCTGGAATATATCACCTGCCCTTTCTGAGCTGGCTTCCTAGTCCCCCAAAAGGGAGCAATACTGCACGCTGAAGGCTGCTGGCGGGGTGGGAGCCTGTGTGGACTCTGAGCTGGGGTGGGCTCTGATGCGCATTATGCTCCAGGGAGGATGAGGATTGTCTGCTGGGCGCCAGTGGATTGCTCCTGCCCCTGGTGCTCCCCTCCCATCCTCAACAGTGCCACCTCCTGTCACACGCTTTGCCAGCCCTGGTTGGGAGGGCAGACCAGGAGCGCCAGGACTGAGACAGGTCCATCCTGCCATTGGTGCTGACCACAGCACGACAGACTAAAGCACAGTGTGATTTGGAGCCTGTGCCCAGCACAAGCAGGCAGAGGGGGTCCGTGCTGCTCAGAGACTCAAGATGCCCTGAACTGCTGACAGTGCTTAAAGCACCACTCATGAGGAGGCGACGTTTCGGGAGTGCGCGCTGTGTGCTCCGTGCTGTGCAGTGATCACATTTAATCCTCACTGAGAAGCAGTGACAGCAGAAGGCACCAGTGGGCACCTTCTGCCTCAGCGGACCTGACCCTCTTGCAGAAGTGCCTGGCCTTCCTGGCTCAGGGCACCCCACGCTCCCTTTGCTTGCCCAGCTCTTTTCAAGGTCCTGGGGAAACTGACCTTCTGACCAGATGTGGACGGAGGGGATAATGGGGGCCCTTTGGAGTAGAAAGAGCTCTCCAGGCTCTCCATGGGCTCCAGCCCCACCCAGGGACAAAGCTGGGCATGTGCCTACCCCAACCCCATGCGCTCACCCCCACCCCACACTCCCCATCCACCATCCAGGCCCTGAGGCAGAGTGACAGCTCCTAGTGCCCAGCCCTGGCCCACTTGGCCTGGTGTCCTCTTTGCTGGCCCTTGGTCAAGTTCCCCTCTCCAGTCTGGGCCTCAGCCTCCTAATCGGTGAGAACATGTGGTTGGGATGACCTCCCAGCCTCTTCTGAGGCACTGCTCTGGGATTCCAAAGCAAGAATGCCATAAAGGGGACCAATAAATTAGAGGTTTTCTGGCATAACTTGCTGTGTTGTCAGGGAGATGCACTTATGGATGAAACAGAAAACTGGCGAGGCTGATTGTTACCCAGCGCAGCTCTGCGGGTGACCCCAGGAGAGACAGAACTAGGGTGAAACCTGTGAGTTGGGCGGGGGCTCCTGGCTCGAGCTGAGCAAGGTTTTCCTACACACATACAGGTATGTTCAGAGTCTCCTGGACATCATGCAGTTTCTGGACAAGGACCCCGAGGACCATCGTACCCTGAGCCAGTGAGGAAGGGCCCTGCTTGGGAGTGGGAGGCAGATGCAGGCCAGGGGCACCTTGGTCATAGCCCTGGGGCAGGACACTAGCAGGTTGGAAGGAATGACTCCTGCCCTGCGGGGTATCCAGTCTGGGGGGAAGACCCGTCCTCTGTGTGCCCTGAGTCTGATGTGGGGATGCAGGACCCACTCCTGGGGGTGGTCACACAGGCAGTGGGGGAGTCAGGGCAGGCTTGGGGAGGAGTGTGGAGGACGCTGGTGTCTGTCAGTAGGAAGGGTGGAGGTGAGGGAAGACACAAGAATGAAGATCAGAAGCAGGGGGGGGTGGGAGGAGGGTGACCTGGGGCTGGGACTGGGTGGGGGCCTATGTGTACCCTCCCCCGCAGGTTCACCGACGCACTGGTCATCATCCGGAACCGCCACAACGACGTGGTGCCCACCATGGCACAGGGCGTGCTGGAGTACAAGGACACCTACGGCGACGACCCCGTCTCCAACCAGAACATTCAGTACTTCCTGGACCGCTTCTACCTCAGCCGCATCTCCATCCGCATGCTCATCAACCAGCACAGTGAGCGCGCGGCGGAGGGGCACTGCCGTGGCCACCTCGCCATTAGGGCTGAGATGTTTACAGAGGCCAAATCACTTCATCTCTTTAAAAAGTGTTAAATGCAGTGACCATCAGAGGTCATAGGCATCAAAAGTCATCACATAAGGAAACAGTGTGTTGTTTAGGTCCTCATTTCAGGAGTATCCCATCCTTTACAAGACGGCAAATTTTTTTTAAGTGGTATAGGGAAAGGGAAGAATAACTACAATGTGGGATGAGATCCTGGAGAACAATGGTTCAGGCCTGCCAAGGCTGAGCCAGGAATGGGGGGTCAGAGCCAGGAATGGGGGGGTCAGAGCAGGGGAGAGAGGGCAGGAGGTTGAGGGGGTGTGGGTAGGGGGTGTGCAGCATTCAGGTGAGAGGCATTAGAAAGAGAGAGAGCTGGAGAGTGCTGGGGGAGAGGGAATGTTGGGGTGGGCTCTGGGGCCCTGCCAGCAGCACCCTTCCTTCCCCCAGCCTTGATCTTTGATGGCAGCACCAACCCAGCCCACCCAAAACACATCGGCAGCATTGACCCCAACTGCAACGTCTCCGATGTGGTGAAAGGTAGGCCGCACCCCCGGCTCCCTTGGCTGCAGAGGAACCTGATGAGCCCTCCTAGCTTCGCTGGTCAGGGGAGTGACTCATTCCCCACGGTGGGCACCACCTACCCATGGGTTTAATGTTGGTGTTGCCCAATGTCAGTGCCAAGGGCTGCCTTCTGGAGGGGACACCCCATTCCCTGAGTGGCCTCTCTCTCTTAGATGCCTATGACATGGCCAAGCTCCTGTGCGACAAGTATTACATGGCCTCCCCTGACCTGGAGATCCAGGAGGTCAATGGTAAGGCTGTGTGTGTATGTGTGTGTCTGTCTGTCTGTCTAAGGGTGAGGACATGGGAGAGGAAGGTTAGATGTGGCATCAGGAAATGGATTGTCTTCTGAGCAGAAGAGAAGTAGCTATTCATATATTATTTTATTTTTTATTTTTATTTTTAATTTTTTTAATAGAGGCATGTTTTATTTATTTAGTTATTTGTTTATTTGTTTTGTTTATACAAGCACTGGGTACAGTCAGAAGCTCGGGAGGGTGAGAGAATTCACCAGAGCCAGAGCGGGGAGCAGAGCAGGCAGAGGGACCAAAGTACACTGCTGAGGGGAGCAGCAGGCGGCAGGAGAGGTCTGCGCGCCATGTGGGACCCTCCTCCGGTGTCAGGGGAGCAGCGGGGGATCAAACCTGCGCCACAGAGGCCACGGGCAGCTTCGCAACCCAGCACTCAACCGCTGCGCCACCGGGGAGGCCCCATATATTATTTTAATTGTCCTTACTATTAATCCATTTGCTAAATATCAATAGTTATTATGCAGTTGAAAAGACAAAGTCCCTGTTCTCATGGAGCTTACATTCTTGGTACTGTGGGGGATGTGGCCTTTAACTAGTGAACAAATAAACAAGACCACTTCAGATTGTGATGACTAACAGACAGGAAATAAATTGGAGAGACATGACAGCAAGCAGTGGCTTAGCTAGGACAACAGCTTGTCTGCCTTCCCAGAATCCAAATAACAGTAGTTTCATTAAAAGAGACGTTTCTGTCTCTCTAGCCCCCAGGGTGGAATGGTCAGGCCAGCTCCCCACTCTCCTGCCTCGTGTCCAGGGAGAGCCCAGTGTATTGTTGAACAGTCGGGTCCATAGCCCTTGCTGCTGCAGCAGCAGGGAGGCTAGGAGTTCAGGCTCTGCATGGGCAGCCACGTGCCCACTTAAAATACTGGGGAAGAAGGTGTCTGTTACTATAAAAGGAGGAAGGATGACTGCAGGGTCCTCCTTTAAATAAGGTGTTCAAGGCCCAGATGGAGCAGTGTGCTGGGCGGGGGGACTGAAGGGCTGATGAGGGGCAGAGACGGTCTGCGGTGTGCAGACCCTGGCCATGGACAGGATTTCGAGTGCAGCTTGAAGGGTCTGAAGGGCTTGAAGCACGGTGCTGACAAGTCTGAGTTACATTCCAAAGATACTTGGGCGGTGGAGGAGGCTGGAGAGGACATGGGAAGACCTGTTAGGAGGTTATGACAGGAAGCCAGGCAGGGGGAGGGGAGGGCAGTGTTGATGAATGGAAGGGGTGGGTTTAATTGATAACTATTTGGGAGGTAGAGGTGTCAAGCCTTGTAGAAGAGCCAGGGCCTTAGGGGTGGGGAGCAGCAGGGACCTGGGAGTTACCTCTTCCCTCTCCCTCTTGCACCTGCCCATGTGCTGAAAGCTTGCAGTGTATCTTGCCTCTGTACTTCGAAGTCACCCTACCCACACCCTAGTCTTCCCTAGGACCCAGTTCAAGTCCAGCTCCTCGGAAAAGCCTTCCCAGGCCCCCCAGACAAGACAGTTAGGCGCTGCCCACCCCAGGTATAGCTCTGTGCGGCCCTGTTGGTGTCACTCGGGGGCAGAGTCCAAAGGGCAAGTGACTGCCTCAGTTGCCCCCACAGTGAAGCCCAGGGTGCAGCAGCCAGTGTGGAGGACTGTTGTGGGTCATTGTGTGCTTCTCTCTCTGGGCTTGGTCTTCTGAGTGGGTGG
The DNA here is from genome assembly GCF_964194135.1 of Talpa europaea. NCBI lineage: Eukaryota > Metazoa > Chordata > Mammalia > Eulipotyphla > Talpidae > Talpa > Talpa europaea. The sequence goes on along the minus strand of NC_140074.1, from coordinate 115,725,244 downwards.
GGCTGAGTGTCGCTGCTCTCTCTCGCCCAGCACAGGGCTGGAGATCCCTTCATTCATTGACCGGTTGCACATTTATTGAACTGCTACATGCAGAGCTCTCTGCTGGGCACCAGAAACAGACCCGCAGTCCCTACCACCAAGAAACTTGCCAGCTAGAGTAGTTCTTGGGGAACAGGGTGCTGCTGTCAAAATTATCCAGGAAGCACCCTTTTCCCTCCACCCTGGGTGAAAAAGCTCTCCGAGGATTTGTGTGCTAGTCACTGGCTGGATATAGCATAGGTGGATTTTATTGGAATGGGTGATTGATGGGTAGATGGGTGAACCAATGGTGGAGGCGTGGATGGGTCTGTACTCTGAAGGAGCGATGAGGAGGATAGAGGTTTAACAGATGCCTGGACTGCAGGATGTGTGGTGGAATGGACACTGGGTGGGTGGGTAGAGGAGTTAATGGCTGCTGGATGGGTAGATAGGTTTAATGAATGGATGGATGGACAGACACACAGCTAAAGATGGGTACCGTGTGGATAGGTGTGTGGGTGAATGGACACTGGGTGAATGGTGGGTGAATGAACGAATGCTGAATGGGTGGTTGACTGCGGGGTGAAGGGATGCTGAATTGTGACCACTTGACAATTTCCTGATCTCTGGTCTTAATGTCCTGGCAGCATCCGACTCCAAACAGCCAATCCACATGGTCTACGTGCCCTCCCACCTCTATCACATGCTTTTTGAACTCTTCAAGGTGAGGAGGCCGGGGGACGCCCCTTTCCGGATGGAGGGTGCTCAGCACTAGGTGTTTCTCATTGTTTCTCCTTTTCTCCCCCTTCCACTCCCCAGAATGCCATGCGGGCGACAGTGGAAAGCCACGAGTCCAGCCTGGTCCTCCCACCTATCAAGGTCATGGTGGCCTTGGGGGAGGAAGATCTGTCCATCAAAGTATGTGACCTTTGACTTCAGGGACCACAGAACTGTGGGGTGGGGACTTTGCTCCTGCTGGGAGTTGCACTTGGAGAAGACCTCAGGATGGGGAGACCACGAGGTCAGGGCTACGGGGTGGGGGTGTGTGGAAACTGAGGTCTGGCGAGGCCCTGGCACATCCTGTCTCCCCAGATGAGTGACCGAGGTGGGGGTGTTCCCTTGAGGAAGATTGAGCGACTCTTCAGCTACATGTACTCCACAGCACCCACGCCCCAGCCGGGCACTGGGGGAACCCCATTGGTGAGATGACTTCACTCAGCACCTCCTACCCGCTGTCTGCCTTTTCCTCTCTTCTCATCGAGCCGTTGCCCTTCCCCGCCTCTGGCTTCCTGTCTCCCATGGCCTCTCCATGCTTGTGGGGCTGTGTGTGACGTCTGTCACCTTTCCCTTGTCCGGGCCTCCCTTCTCCCATCTCTCCCCAGCCTGCACCCCTCTCCCTGTTGTGGGTGACTGTCATATTTCCCCAGTTCTCCCTCTGCCCTTACCTCCCCCCAAGTTACTACCTTTTTTGTGGCATGTTCAACTCACCAGCACCTCCCTGTCCATTTCCAGCGGAGGAGAGGGCTGAGATGGGGAAATTGAGGCTCACAGAAGCCCTTTGACCCGCCCAACCCCCACCTACCTGTCCTCTCCTTGTGCCTCCTCACCTTCTCCCCTCACCCCTCATGCCCATCTTCTTTCTCTCCTCTTTCTCACCCCTTCTGGGGATTCCCCTTTACAACCCTCCAACCCCAGTACTCCTCACCCAGCACCTCTGCCCCCTGCAGCTCCAGGAGATCAGCACAGCTGCCTCACCCTGCTTTCTTCCTGCCCCTTGCAGGCCGGCTTTGGCTATGGGCTCCCCATTTCCCGCCTGTATGCCAAGTACTTCCAGGGGGACCTGCAACTCTTCTCCATGGAGGGCTTTGGGACCGACGCCGTCATCTATCTTAAGGTAAGGCCCCTGCCCTGGGTCCTGTTGCTGACGGGTCGGGCAGGATTGGCCTGCTTTTAGGCTTCAGTTCCAGCCCTCTGATCCTTTCCTGAGAATCAGAGCAAAGCTGCAGTTCCCCAACCCTAGATACCCCCAGCTTGGCAGGCCATTTCAGGGAGTCCATGGTCCATGATTAAGACCCCTGTTCTGGGAACCCTTGACTTGTCAGACCCTGCAGGGAGGGGAACCACAGAGATTTTTGTCATTCAGCTTGGAGGTACAGAGGCCCAGAATTGGTGACCTTGTTGAAGGTCACACAGCCCAGCCTCCTCCCTCTCCCTCCCTGACTTTGGGGTGGGCAAACTTCTTGAACGGGCAGGAACAAGACACAGAAGGACAGACCCTTCCATGGGTCTCTCTGGGCTGAGTCACCTGATTCGCTGACTCAGATAAGGGGTGGCCTATGTGGGCCTGGTCAGTGGCCCCCACAGCCCACAGTGTGGCTAGACTCAGGGAGGCGGGAGAATTGACCCTGCTGCCCCTCAGGCCCTGTCCACAGACTCAGTGGAGCGCCTGCCTGTCTACAACAAGTCTGCCTGGCGCCACTACCAGACCATCCAGGAGGCAGGCGACTGGTGCGTGCCCAGCACGGAGCCCAAGAACACGTCCACATACCGCGTCAGCTAGGGGTGTGCTGCTCCCATGGGTGTGGACTGCTGTCTCCGGGACTGGTCACCACGGGGACCCTCCCCAGGGCAGGGGAGGCTCCCCCTGATGACCAGCTTCTGTCTAGGGAATCACTGCGGTGACTGGTCTGTCATGGCCCCTAAGTGCCAATCTCTGTCTCCACTGAGACTCCTAGGTGGTCTCCCTGGTGGCCAATCTCTGTGGGCGATGCCTGAGGATTGGGGGTGTCTCCACCCTGATGGGATATCCCAGAGATGTTTCCATGGCAGTCCTCCTCCTGAGGCCAGGGCTGCCACTTTTCCAGGGATCCCAGGTCCCCCTCACTGCCCTTCACAGCCCAGGTTTTCCAAATGGACACCCCTGCTTGCCTTATTCCCCTGTCCCGCATGGGCACCTGGCCCTGGACCGTGGTCAGTGTTAGGAAGGGCTGCGTATCCTCAGGCCTGGGGTGATGAGTGCGGAAGAGGTCGCACCCTGGGCCACCACGAGGACCTGGTCTGGTCCCACCACCTCTTCCTCCACTCTGAGCACTGAGGTCAAGGTGGAGAAGGGGGTGTTCTCACCCAGGGATTCCCCCATCATGGAGGAACCTGGGGACACCAGAGGCTACTGCGCTGCTCGAAGCCCCACCTGAGGCCCCAGCAGTGTCTCTGCCGCCTCCCCTGCCCCGCATGTCCTCACGTGCCCACCTCACCCACATAGCCCTGCCTGAGTGCCAGCCCCGACTCCCACTGTGGCCCAACATGCACCCGCCGGGGGACTGTCTTCTAGGATGCCCTGTGTACATAGCTAGTTTTATAGCCCGGAACAACTCCTTGCCCCTAGCACACAGGGGACTAAAGTCGTGTGCTCCCCCAGTGGCTGTGACGTGCCGCCCATATCCACAGTAAAGACATGGAATGAGACTGTGGTCTGGCTGCTTTCTTGGGGGACGCAGGGGGGCCGTGTGTGCACAGGCACAAGGGCTGCAGTCACTGTGATAGACATACAGTGCCCTCGGGCCACCCAGCCCATTCAGGACATGAACCCTTGTGTACCCCTAGGGCAACAGCAGGCACAGCCAGCACAGTGCCCCAGACAGAGTACCCCAGCATACTCCAGGCACAGCCCTGCCCAGCCCTCCAACTGGAGCACAGAAAGGTCATTGGCACATCATAAGTGTTTATTGAAATAAGTTGAGTATCACCTCCCCCCGTCACATGCAGGTGGGCACCCGGGTAGTTCTGGACGGCCTCAAAGACCGGGTGCCTCCCAACCTCCCTCCAGCCCCTCCATCAGGCCCAGATGGTGCCAGTGCCCCATATCTCAGTTTCCTTCAGAAGCCCTTCTCCCAACAGACAGCAGAGTGGAAGAAAAGGCTGAGTTCCAGGGCCATGTCCCAGGGCAGAAATGAGGGGGTCCATTTGCACTGGGCCACCCACCACTGCAGCAGTGAGAAGACCCTGACCCTGCTGGTGACTCAGGCCAGTGTCCCAGAGGCCAGGCTGGCTGCTGACTGCACCACACCTAACGTGCCCTCTACAAGGACAGATGCCACCCCCACCCAGGGGTTGGCCCCCCTCCTTGTGGCCCAATGAACCAGAGCCCACACCACCAGTTCTGGAACCTACGAAGGCCCCAACAGGGACCAGGGCAGTTGGGAGAGAGCCAGTGAACCCTTCTAACCTAGTAGCTTGCAAGGAACCTCCAAGATCTTGCTTCTGCCTGGCTGGGGTAAGGATTTTCCAATTCAGAACACCTAGACCAAGGAGGGGGGTGGCCTCTTCCCACCAGCTCCCATGTTTGCTCTTTCCCCAGAGGGAACAGCAGAAGTGGGGGCCCCTTTGGAAAGTGGGCCAAGGCCAGGCCAAATGGGCCCTAATAGGGGCAGCCCAGCACGGATGTCACTCACCAAGGGGACCCAGAGGCGGGAGAGGGGAAAGAAGGCGGAGGTTTTCATCCCCCCATCTCCTGAAGTCCTTGCAAAGCTTGCATGGGGACACCATGCTGCTTTCTGCTCTCCTGCTGAGGAGTGTGGACTGGACGCTACCCTGAGTGTGACTTCTTGCACTGCCTGTTCTCTGAGGAGCAGAACAGAGCCCCCCAACACACAGCCCCTGGAAAGCTAGAGAACAACTCTGTCCCCGACCCCTGCCAAGGTGTTCAACCTACCTCTCAGCCCCGGGCCCTGGCCCCATGTCGGGGCCTCTCCAAGGCAGGCTGGCAGGCCTAGCTCTCCGCTGGCCCCTGCACCACTTTGGCCTGAGGGCAGGGGCTCAGACTGATCCGGGCACCTCTGGGCTACCAGACTTACTTCAGAAGTGACCTCTGCCCTCTGCCCCCCAGGAACTCTGTGCCAAACAAGTCCTTGAAATTGGATTTATTACTGGCCCCTCTCCCTGGGTTTCCCTTCCTGGGGGATCTGGGCCCAGACAGCGTGACAGGGTGAGAGAGGGTATGTGTACCCCCTGAGAATGTGGGCACGGCCTGCCTCCTGGTGAGGCCTGTGCCCAGTGAGCTGGCCGCCCATGCCTGGGTGCCAGTGCCTGTCCCTGCCCCCCTAGCTCTTCTTGGTGTCCTGTTCCCTGCGCCGAAGCTTCTCACGCTGCCGTGCAGCCTTCTCCTGGGCCTTGCGCTCCTTCTCAGCAGCCGCTGCCAGCTCCTTCAACTTCCGCTTCACTCGCGCCCTGTCATGGGCGTTGCTGAGCCCCAGACTCTGGGGGAGGAATTCAAGGGTGAGGGAAAGATCCCCAGAAGCACCTGGGCCCTTGCCAGCCCAAGCCCCAGGTTCTCGGTGCCCTGAGGATACTTTCTGGGGCCCTGCAGCAACTCCCTGAGGCGTGGCCTCTACCAGGCAGACCTGCACACAGCGCAGAATCCACAGGGCAAGAGTGTGGAATGGAGTGGCTGGGAGAGGTGACGGTGAAGGTCCTGGGCCCTTTGCTCATCACCCTCCACCAGCCTTGGCTCCACTCCTCCAATGTGTCCAATTCCATGAGGCCCACAGATGGACAGTGACTTGCCTAAGGTCACAAAATAGCCAAGGCCCGTCCCCACTCTCCTCACCACTCTTCCCTAAGCAATTTGGCAGAGTGGGAATCAATCGCAAAGCCTCCTAGCAAAGAGCAGAGCCCCCTAATCTCGCCTCTCTACTACCTCCAGCCTCCATGACTGAGAGTCAGACAAATTGCTGGGAGAGGCCAGGACACTGATTCAGTAGAGCTGAGTCAGATGATAGTATCCTAGAGATCAAGGGGAACCTGAAAATTTGGTCTGGAGTCTAAAAGTCAAACCAGAGACTTGAACTTGAGGTTCAAGTCAGACTGGGATCCGTGCTAGAGTAAGAAAGTAGGCCAAGAACCTTGCTTACAGGCCAGAGGTCAGGAGAGTGGCCTTGGAGGGAGTAAAAAGGTCAAGATGAAGGGTTCCCATACTTTGGTGGTTGCTGGGTCGCAGCTTTTCTACTCTGACCCACCTTCAGTTTGCTTCCATCCAGCTGCAGTAGCTGCGGCCCGTCCACCTGCCGCGCAGCAAACTCAGCAGCATACTGCTCCAGGTTGAGGCTGTGCAGCCACTGGCCCACCTGCTGACTGGTCCAGTGGTGGACGGCAGGGAGAGGTTCATCAAGGAACTGGGGTAGAGACCAAGGTGTGTGAGCAGAAGGGCCTGGCCTGGGGCCTGTATCAGGCGGAGTCAAAGGTCAGGGCTTGCTCACCTCATCCGAAGACTGGGACAGCGTGTGGTAGGGGTAGGAACACTTGGCCTCCTGCCGGGGACCACTTGGGATCTTGGGGCTGCTGCTAGGGGGTGTGGAGTCATCACTCAGGGTGGATTCCTAGTTAGGAGGAGTGCATGCTGTTGAGGAGAGAGCTCACCCTCCAGCCCAGTGGAGTCCCCCCCATCCCACCACCCCATCCGGATGAAGCTGGAGTTCAGGCCTGGCCACCAGGAGCTGCTAGGTGCCCCCTGCGCAAGAACCAGGCACACAGGACAGGAGGACCTGTGTGCGGCATCAGGATCTGAGGTCTCTGGAAGGGCCCGGGACCAGAGCTGAGCCAGGGATAATCGTTAGCAGAAATGAAGGACATCTCGGACAAGGATCCCCCGGAAGCCAGGTCAGTGTCCCTGTTTTCTGCCTGCCCACCAAGGCCCCTAACCCCAGCTGCACATAAGGAACAGAACCACAGAGCCAGCACTGGGCTGGGCTCATAGAGCCTGATTACCAAATCCAGCGAGGACACCAACCTAGCTAGCTATTCATCACGCTATCCCCCAAGCCTAACCCCAGCACGCAGTAGGCCGGCTCTAAGGATGCACAGCTAGCAGTGCCCCAGCAGGACAGCCAGCGGGAATGGAGGCACCTCAGGCTAGGTCTCCACTAGTGATGTCTGTTGAATGAATGAAGCAATGAATGAGTCAACAAAGAGCTACTGAGCACATGAGGGAGTGGGAGAGTGAAGGCATGAACTCAGAGGGCAGAAGCCTTCATGAAGCACTGGGTGGCTGTGTGGGCTGAGGCTTGCAGCCACTGGCCCACCTGCTGACTGGTCCAGGTTCATCCAGGAACTGGGGCAGATAGATGGGCCCGAGGACACCTAAATCAGCCCGAGTCAGGGTGACCATCGTGTCACCTGATGTGCAGACCAGTTTGGGGACAAGAAATCCTGGACTCACCTGAGAAGCTGACTTCTTAGGGCTGAAGCCCTCGTGTTTAGGGGAGCAGGCAGGGGAAGTGGTGCTACCAGAGGATGCCGAGCCCTTGCCACTGTCTGTGAACCAGGAAAAGGGCAGGAATGGGGAGCCTCCTGCCCTGCTGGACCCCTCCACCGACTCCCTGTGGAGAGAGCACCCTGTGTGAGTGTGGGCACCAAGAGCAAGGTCGGGTGAGCTGTGGGCAGAGGCTGAGGCCAAGGACCTGAGGGCGTTGCGGCTGAAGCTGTGGCTGAGGCCCACGTACCTGCTGCCCATGGACAGGCGGTTGCTGCCCTTCTCCTTCCTGGTCTTGCTAGTGGAGGCTCGGCGTAAGGTGACCCTGTGGGGAGGACAAAGGGGCTTGGGGCAGTGTTGCCTACTGTGCTTCCCCTACCCCAGACAGCTCCATGCCTTTGTTCTGGTCCCTCCTCCACTGACCCCAGGTCCAGGAACTTCCGGCGAGTCTTCTTATCCAGGCCGATGGTGGGGCTGGCAGGCTCCGGCGGGCTGGCATCCCGGCTGTCATCTTGTGGGGGAGAGAGGGAAAGAAACAGCCTGTGTGGTGGCTCACCTGCCTCTCAGTGGCCAGTGTGAAGCAGAAATTCTCTCGATTAGACTCAGGCACCCCCACTCCTGTGCCCTTCACCTGGTGAAACTGAGCACAAGTCACTTAACCTCTGAGCTCCTTCATCTCAAATATGGGGATGTAACACCCGCCTATTTCACAGAACCCAACCTGCGCTCATGACAACCTCCCACAGACCCTAAACCACCATAAGAAGGTGGGACCACTACTATTTACTGTCAATTTTTTCTTGGCCAACTTCTAGCCAGTCTGCTAATCTTGGTTCACACGCCACTCCCTTAGAGAAGCCTCTCAGGATGCTCTCAGCCCAGGCCTTTCACTCTGAGAGTCATGATCTCCCGCCCCCAGGCACCCCAGGCACGTTGCCTGGCCCTTCTTACAGCTTGTAACTACAGATTTAGGTGACATTTTGAGCACTTCCCCTTGAACTGTAAAGAATTACTTGACTGTTTCTCCCTGTAACTAGAAGCCCATGAAGACAAGGGTTGCATGTCTGCTCACTTGCGTGTCCTCATGCCCAAAACTGTCTGGCACACAGTAGGTGCTCAGTGAAGAAATGAATGCGCCGTGGTGTTTCCTCTCCTCCCTCTCCAGCCATCCTGCCCCACCAGGTCCCACCCCGGCGCTTCAGTGCCCCGGGGGCCGGGAGGCGCCGCTGCGGTCCCGGCGCGCGCCAGCAGGGGGCGCCCCGCCGACCGCCGCTCACCTTCGCTGTGCGGCTCTGCGCGCGGGTAGCGGCGCACGAAGCTGGGCGAGCTGTCGGAGGAGGGCGCGGAGCGTGGTGGAGACGAGGCCGCGGCCAAGCCCTCGTGCGAAGCGGCGTTGTGCAGAGGCCGGTAGCGCGTGAGAGGCGAGGGCGGCGGCTCGTCCTCGTCCAAGCTGCGCCGCAACCCCGGAGGTTCCAGGCAGAAAGAGCCCCCGGCAGGGGACCCGGGGCCGGAGTGCAGAGGCGAGCGCAGCCGGTGCAGGGGGCTCCCGCAGCCCTCGGTCACCTGGGAAGGGGGGCAGCCACTCACTGCCAGCCCGCCTCCCCACTTTTCAGAGCGGAAGGGAGCAGCTGGGAAAGTTTCACCCTGCGAACTGACGTCCTTGGGGGGCCTGGGGGAGGCCCCTGGGTCGTGCAGGGGAGTGGTGGCTGGGCAGGGGGAGGTGGGGGAGCAGGGCTTTCAGCCGCACAGGCTGGGGTTAAACCCACCCCCTTCACTTAGTGACTGTGTGACATTGTTTAGGAGCCTCCCAGAGCCCGCTTTCCAGTGGGGATGTAATACCTTCCTTAAAAGGATGAAATGAGGCAGAAGTGAATGCAGCTAGTGCATGTCAGCATCACTACCTCAAAAGTCAGGGGTGTGGTTTCCCTGCACGGGTGGTTTGGAGGGTCCCTCCAGGACAAGCAGGGAGGGTGGGGTATGTGTGTTTGGGTGAGTTGCCCCAACCTTGCCTCCGGGCCCATCAGAGCCTTCACCGTCCTCTGCGGAGCTGGCACTGTCCCGAAGCCTCGACCGGGAGGGCCGGTGTCTCCGCCCCTTGGCCAGTAGTTGGGCCCGGGCCTTGTGTAGACTGCTGTCCAGTCTGACGGTCTCTGGCACAGCCAAGTCTAGGTCTGCAAACCAGGTGAAGGGGGGCAGAGAGCAAACACACGAGGCCCTCAGGAGGACACTCAACACATGCTTGTGTGACACTCAACGCATGCTTGTGCGAGCTGGGCACTGAGAGTACAGGCAAGGCGGGGTCTCTCACCTTCTTTGGGGAGCCAGACATACCAGCCTGTAAACACAGCCTGACAGGACCTAGAGTAGCCGCAGAGGAGGACAGGCTGCCCTGTTTGCATGGCTACCCAGGAAGAGGAAATCTCAAAGCTGGGCCTTGGCTTGAGTGGGTGGGAGTTTGCAAGAGAAGAGGTTGGCAAAACTGGTCTATGCAATGCTGGGAAGTAGGATAGGAGCTGGCACCTCCAGAATGCAATTGGAGGGTAGTTTAGTGGAAGGAAGGGCTGGGGCTTGAGACTGGAGAAATCATGGCAATAGTGGTGACCACTGAGAAAGCACCTACTACGGGCCAGAAAATGTACATGCACTTTCCACCTTGTCTACTTGGAACAGCCCAGAGGACTAGGAATAACTAGCCTGCATTTATAGCTGAGCAAAGTGAGGCTCAGAGAGGGTTAGTCTCTTGCCTGAAGCTACCAGGCAGCACTGGCCTGGGGTTTGAGCCTGACTAGTAGGGTCCAGAGACTAGAGCTGCTGGGACACTGGCTTGCTATGCCAGGCTTCAGTCACGCTCGGAGGCAGCGCTGCTGAGCATTTAGAGCGTGTGCAGTTGAAGTGGGCCGGATGGACCCTCATAAGCCAGTGGCAGTCCCTTGGGTCCTGTCTCTCTCCTCCTGGGGTCTGCAGCCAGGCTCAGCATGGAAGAAGGGAGGGTGACTCAACAGACCACACGAAACCCTGTTGCCCCTAGTCCCACTTTCCAGTTGCTCCACCTGAGAACGAAGTCCTTACTCTGCAGCATCCCCGAGTTTGGCACTGGGATCTCCAGGAAGAAAAGATTCTTTGCACTCCTCAGGGTGGGTTCCTCTTCCGCACTCCACCCATCATGATCTCAGGGACCCCATCCATCTCGCCTAGTCCTCTTTCTCTTGTGTGCAGCCTCTCCCTCGCCTCCAGCCATTCTTCTTGCTCTCCTGGCTCAGCTCCCACCTGTGTCTCCTTCCAGCCCTGACCTCTCCCCTGAATTCCAAGCCTTGGATACCTCACACCTGCCGGGGAATTTGCCACATCAAAGGTATCTGGGCACCTCAAACTCAACTCATCAAAACCAACTCACCACCTTGCCTCAAACCTGACTCTCCTCTGTTCCCAGCTCAGCAAAAGGACCAATTATCCACCCAGACACCCCTTCAGGTAGCCCCAAGCTTCCCTCCCCCCTCAGCACCAGCCCCAGTCGGCAACTCAGGTGTCCAAGTGCCTACATGACACCTCCACTTGGGCGTCCAACAGGATCTTCAACATAGCTGTCCACTGGCCCCTGACCTCAGCAGTTCCCAGCTGCTCCTCTGAGTCACCAGCACTGGGGAATGGCCGCCCCGGTCCTCCCGGACCCTCAAGCCAAACCCCTGGACTCGCCCCTGACTCCTCCCTCCCACCCTACAAACCAAAGGATCCATCCACAATTCCTATTAGCTCTACTTTGGAAGCTTATCTAGACATACTGAAATATTTATGGGTGAAATGATACTATGTTTTGGATTAGATTCAAAATAATCCAGGGGCATAGGAGTAGAATGTGAGAGAGGAAATGAGTGGCCACACGTTGCTGATGGTGGAGGTCGAGGGATGAGCCCATGATACATTGTGCTCTGATCTCTGCTTTTGCTGATTCACGAGAGAGTTCCCACAATATGTTCATGTGTCTGGGTATATACACATTCACACGCGCGCGCACACACACACACACGCATACATAGAGAGAGAAAGCAGTCTAGTAAAGAAGAGAGGAGAGGAAGGGGGGAGGGGAGAGGAGAAGGGGAAATCACTTCTCTCTTCAATTACTACAAAAGCCTCCCAGCTGGTCTTTCTTCCTCCTGCCTTTCCCATTTACAGTCTATTTTCAACACAGCAGCAGAGTAATCCTGATGAAACATGTCAGCTCGTGTCACTGCTCTGCCCAGAGTCCTCCAGTGCTTCCATGTCAGGGAGTAAGAGCCGCAGTTCTCCCAGGGGCCTCCTGGAATGTCCTCGCTCCCCTAACCTCTGAGCTCCTCCTTCTGTCCCTCTGGCTCCCTCCACTCCTGCCACCCTGGCCTCCAGGTACTTCCTCACAGAAGCTTCACCTACCTCAGGGCCTTTGCACTTCCTCTGCCCCTTTCCAGCAGGGTTCTTGCCACAGATTTCTGCATGGTTTTCTCCCTCATCTCTTTCAGCTCTTAAATGCCTACCGTCACTGAGACCATCCCTGCCCACCCGATTATAACATTCCCCGCCAAAAAACCCCAACCCATAATTTTGTCCTATATCTTTTACCGTTCTCTGGCACACTGCATATTTTACTGAATTACTTTATTGTCTCCGCCCACTAGATGTCAGCTTCCTGAGAGCAGATGCTTCTCTATTTTGTTCGCTGCTCTGACTCAGAATAAAACAGGGCCTGGCACATAGTGGGTGCTTAGTAAATATTGTTTTAATGGAAGATCACAGTTCTGTTCATTTGCCTCCTCATACTCCTGAAACCTGGCTTCTCCTCCTGCTTGGAACTGAAGTGCCTCAGCTCAGGTCTTCACCAGCTGCCACCCCCCCACACCCGCCACCCCTAAACACTGCCTCCCCATCTATACATCCTTAGCTCCCTGCCTTCAATTTGCCTCCCTCCCCATTTTCCACAAACTATAGGAAACTCCTAAAGGGAAGTTTCCCACACTCACCTTGTCCCCACACTCTCCAGCTTTTGAAACCCAGAGGGGAGGGGGCCATCCCAAAGCCAATGACATAGAAGTCCATGTCACTCAGCCCTTCATTCTGCAGGGCCTCAGCCCACCTTTCTGGGTTCCCCACATCCCTCCCCTCCACAGCATGCTCTTGTGTGGCACCGTGGTTGACAGCATAGGCCAATGGCTGGGCCTCTTTTTACCACTTGTGGGCTGGGTGACCCTGGACAAGGTACTTACATTTAGATACCAGTTTCCCCATCTGTAAGAAGGGGTTATAATAGTAATATTTCTCTTATAGGGTTGTTGTGAGCATCTAATAAGATAGTTCATCTGAAGTGCTTTGCCATCATGCCTGTGCTAACAAGCACCAGCCAGTGGGGCAGAGGACAGCACTGAAATGCTTATACAGACACCTGCCACCTGCCTCTACCTCTGCCCCTCCCCCACCAGTCAGCTGCTCAGGCTGCTCACTCTGCTTCATCACTCACCACCCCTCTCTAGCTGTGAACTTGAACACATCATTCCCTGGACAGCACCTCATCAGGCCGCAGCCTCTGATCTGGTCAGGAAGGGATGTTCCACTCCAGAGGTAAGTCCTTCCTGCCCGCAGTGTAGACCCAGAGAGCCTGGTACGGGGCCCAGCAGAGAGCAGGTCCTCAGTTGGGGTTTGATGGATTGAGGCAAAGTCCCACTTCCAGGACCAGTGTGCAGCCAGACAGATAGACCCAGACGTACAGTTGCTGCTGAGGGTCAATGACAAGCACACCCCACACCCCGCCCCCCCGTTCATCCCTGCCCACCCGAGTCCTCTGCACTGGTCACCTTGCTACCTCAGACGTGTCATTCCTTATTTAGAGTTGAGTGCTTTTGTCAGCTGTCTCCTTGCTGGCCGCTGCCCTGGACTCAAGCTCCTTGAAGGCAGGGGCTGTGTCTGCCTGGTTCAGTGCTTCTCCCCAGAGCCTGGCGCATAGTAGGAGCTCTGTGATGTTTATCAAATGGATGAATGAGACGAGACGGGGAGTGACTGGGGCGCTGCTGCTCTAGGTGATAAGCCAGGCTGAGATCTGGGTGGCAGTAAAGAGCCAAGGGTGTCAGAAGGACAAGAAGCGTCTAAGGAGAAGGTGGTGCGGACCAGGGTGCGCAGTGTCTGAATATCATCCAGACGCAAGCAATGGGCAGACGTGGTGGCTTCTGGCCCCTTAGCTTCCCCTACTTTACTTCTAGTATTTCTAGGCTGTAAACTGGGAGAGGCAGCCCTATCCCCTACTCCCTGACACAATCTCCAGGCGTTGCTTGGAAGCAGCAAGGACTGGGGACTGAAGCACATGTAATAATAGCTGATACTTATTGAGCTTCTAAGTGCTTTACAATTACTCGCACATTTAAATCTCCTCACAGCCCTAAGGGCAGGGACTCCAGGGATCCCCAGAGCAGCCTTAATTTGCCTGAGGGCATCTGGCTGGTGAAGAGAGGGCCAGGCTAGGGTTCCAGGCAGTCTGGCTGGAGGCATGTCTAAGTGCCAGGCCTACCATTCCTCCTCTGAAGCAGAGAAGGGAGTCACTTGTGAGTCCCCCACCCTCAGGTGGGGAAACTGAGGCTCAGAGAGGAAAGGAGTGGCCAAGGGGGCAGAAGAAGTTGGGACAGCATCCTGGCTGCCTGGCTTCCAGGCATCCCCCAGTACTCCGCTGGTGCCCAACTGCCTTGGCCAGGGGGAAGGGTCCTTTGTGTCTGACTTAGGGAGGCCACCTCAGGACCATGGGCATCTTGATTTGAGGGTGTAGAAAGCAATGGGGCTCCTCACAGGAAGTGGGGGGTTTGATGAGAGACCAACCTCTCTCTCCGTGTCTGGTCTACCAAGTCTTCTCACCTGTGTGTGTGTGTGTGTGTGTGTGTGTGTATGTGTCTGTCTGTCCATCTGTCTATCTATCTTTTTCTATCACTATCTCCATCATCTCACCCTCCTGGTCTCCCCAGCAGGGAGTTAGCCAGACCCTGGGCTGTGGGAAGTCATGAATAGTTAATTGCCTTTCCGCACCAGGGAGCCAGCAAGGCTGGCCAGCCACATCAGCAGGTTGGGGAGAAGGAAAACAGGCAGGGTTGGGGGGGTGGGGAGGATGGAGGCTGAGAAGCCCAGGGAAAGGGGGGTTTATCTGAGACTTAGATTGGGGCCCTGGGGCAGTTCAAGGCTGGGAGAGTCTCAGAGGCAAACCTCTACTCCTCGGGCCTCCAGAGGCTGGGTGGGAAGCAGCATCCTCAGGAGCCAGGAGGCAGAGGTTCCTGGCAATGCCAGGGCACGTGGTGGTGGCAGGGGAGAATGAAGTGGGGAGGGGAGGGGAGGAGAGAAGGAAGGTAGAGAGGAGGAGGAGAAGCTGGGGCCTCTGGAGATTGCACACACAAATGGGAGCGTCCTGCAGTTGCACACACTCTCCAGGCTTCAGCTGCTGCTCTGCTCTGACTCCACCTCTCCCTCCACCATCCTCCTTGTTCTTTTGCTGGCTGACTCCTCCACCCAGTCCAGCTGGGGAACAGCCTTTCCACCCTGGGGCATGCTGGGAATGCCCTGCTGGGGTGGTCTTTCTCTAAGCACACAACAGAGAGCCTGCAGGGGGTAAATGATGGGGTAGGCTGGGGGAGGAGTGCATGCACCGCCATGTGTGCAGAGGGGGCCAGCTGGGGGTACTGACGCTGAATGTGCATTATCCACTTGATCTGCCAGCACACCCATGCAGGGTGGGTTCCCTTATTTATGGGGCTGGAGGCGACACGTGGCACCCGTGCTGTGGAATACAGGCGTACAGCAGTGACTGAGCTCAGGGAGGTTTAGGGGGTCTGGAGTCTGCCTGCCACGTGATCTTTATAGCAAGTCCGAGAACTCTGTCTGCTTCTGCCTCATGGGCACACTTCTTGCCATGCAGATGGGGTGCTAGCCACCTGCATGAGACAAGCACTTGATAATGGGGTCCCTTATTATCACTGCCATGTCCTTTAGAGAAGGGTGACAAAATCAGGCTATAAAGCGCCACCCATCCACACCCACCCACACACTGAAGTCCCTAAGGGAACTATCACTTTCTCGTCATCCCCAAATGCAGGAGACTGTGTCTACTGGTTAGAGATAGAGTTGCAGAGGCCTTACCAAAAACCTCATCTGTGGGTTCTCGGAGCTTTGAAGAAGCCATGACTCAAGAGAGCTGGACAGGATGAGGAGGGAGAGAGGGAGGAAGAGAGAGAGAGACCTTGGTTAATAGGTTCAGGCTGAGGGAGGCAAGAGAGCTGTCCATAGCTACTTGTTCCTGGCCCTGGAGCCCTCACCTTCCCTTAGAACTCACTCCAGCCCCCAGGAAGAGAAGTCATCTTGCCATCATTGGCATTTTCTAAAAACCTTTGATCATAAACTGTCCAGCATCAAATCTGGGAGAAATATCGGAGATTATTTCATCCAATCTTCCTCATTTTACAAATAAAGAAACAGGGAAGAGGATGACATATCATGTAAGTAGCAAGACCAGGTTCTGCCAGCCAGCCATCTAGGTGCCTACCCACCTACCTCCTATCTACGTATCCATCCATACATCTGCTTGCCCATCCATACACCTGCTTGCCCATCCATCCATTCACCCCTCCCTCCTCCAGCCCTGCCTCCCCCTACTCTGCATCACCGGTGGGCTCACCACCCGCCTTCCTGAACATGTGCTGCTCAGGAAGCTGGCACCATCAGCAGGGGACCATTCTAGACAAATTCACAGTTCTCTGAGTTCTAGACAGACTCACAAATGCAGGAAGGTATGAGTAGTTCTCACAGAAGAACAGTGGACAACCAAATCTCCATGACACGTGTATGTTCCGGGATGGCTGTGGGGCTTGGGGCTTTGTTTTGGTGGTAAGTAAAAAAAGGAGGGCAGGTAGGGAAGTAGGATATATGTGGCTGAAACAGTGTGGGCAGATTTCACAGCAGATGTAGGATTGCAACAACCCCAGACCAGGGCTTGGGTGTTCAAGGGTCGGAGAATACGGATGAAAGGAGAGGGAGAAAGCTCAGGGGCTGGGCACACTTGCAAGACTGACACAGGATAGCCGAGGCCTCCTAACTCAGGTCCCCTTGAAAAAGGCCGGCACGGGGCTAAACCTTTGACAGGTGCAGGAAAGCTAGGCCACTGTGCCTGGGCACCTCTTCTAACTCTCCTTTTCTTACATAGATATTATCTCAATATGTGCTTTTCAGGCATGGGATTCTCAGTATTCCCATTTTAAAGATGGAAAAACTGAGATATAGGAGTAAGAGGCAGAGCACAACCTTGACCCTGGTCTCCCGCCCTTTGGCCTTATTCTGGGTAATGCTATGGGTAGAGGGACAGGGGCAACTGGTCCTTACTGGCTCGGACTGGGAGAGGCTCAAAACCATCTCTGCCTCAGCCCCCAAGAAGACTTGGGGCTGAAAGCAGGAAATGAAGTGTGAGAAGGAGCCAGGGACATGGGGCCTCTAAGAACCCTCCTGCCATTCTTGAACTCTGGGTGCTAGTCGTGAAGAAGCTCTAGAATCTCTTTTCCTGTCCTGAAGGGCCAAATGGGAGGAGAAGCTGCCTCTAAGAATGAACCCGAGCCCCTCATCCATCATAAATCCTCATCTGACCAGGACCCAGCTCCTCTAGAAAGTTGTCCCAGGTAGCCCTCTCTCCTCCCATTTGTCTGTACAATTTCTAAATCCACCTTTCTCCTACCACTAGAAAATGAGGACTTTTTTTACTTCACTGATTTCCCTAAATGGATCGGATCTCCCCCACATCAGATGGGAGCTCCCAGAGGAGAGGGGCCAGTATGCCCCACTGACTAGGGACTCTGAAGATAGGAACTGCCTCCCAGCTCAGAGTGGAGGTTACCCCAGGGCGGGGTGGTACCTCCTCTCTTAGATTACCTGGGACTGGAGACCCCAAGGTCCCAGCCTAGGCTGGCGACTCTCTAGTGGAGTCTTTTTTCAGGTGGCCAGCTTCCAGCTCACATCTGTGCCCAGCCCCTACTGCATCAGCACAGATTGCTTGCTTTCTCTCTTTTCTACACTAACTCCCTCCCTGGTGTCTGAGGCCCCTGCCTACCCTGAGCCATGGGGGAACTCAGGAAAGCAGAACATCCAAGAGGTGCCAGGCCCCTTGCCCCTAACACCCTCTTTCTAAAACTGAGCCTTGGAAAATAAGACATTCATAGTCTTACACACACAGTCACTCCCGTTCAGCCAGGTAACTGGAAATTAACGTGCTAGCCACCCTCCCCCAGTCCTAATTCCGGCAGTGATCTTTGACCCTTCTCTGGGAGAAAGAGGGGCAAGTGAGCTCGAATATTTTGGGGGACTCCGGGGAAGAAGAGACACAGGGTGTACAGGCTCTGGAGAGAGTGAGGGCACAAGGAGCAGACAGCAGACAGGTTGGTGAATAGTCCACAGAGCTAGAGAAAGGCAGAAAGAGCAAGAGACCGAGTGGGTCCAGGGACGCAGCAGTGGAGACAGGCTCCAGCAGCCGGGAGTGCCACCCAAGGGAGGAGTTCAGAGAGAGGAGAAGAATCCTCTCCTGGGAGAGCTTAGGGCCCAGCAGGGGAGGCCAGGAAAGAGACCAAGAGCCAAGTGCAACTGGGAAAGGCCTGGAGGACCTGAGCGGAGGCTGGGATGAGGGGTGTAATTGTGGATCTAGAGAAAGGGGTGCCTCCTCCCCAGAAGGCCCAGGCAAGGGGCATCAGGCAAGAGGGGACTCCCCCTCCGAGCTCCCCTGAAGAGGGTGTGGGAATGAAGGACTGAGAGCCCACAGCACTCCCGGGGTCTCCATCCCCCACCCCAGCAGGGCGACTAGTTTCTCTCCCATCCGTCATTCCAGCACCGCGCCAGGCAAGAAGGAGTTAAGCCGTCTCCCCTCCCCCTCCCCAGTTTTTTTTTTTTTTTTTTTTTAATTTCTCCCGGCAGCCGGGGCGGGAGGGAGAGGATTAGGGACACAAATCCTATCTCCGCCCCCTCCCCTCACAGCCCAGCACCCAGCTCCGTGCGGCACCCCTCGGGGCAGGGCAAGAAAGGCCCCGGTCGCTTCGCCCCATCCAGCCCACTCCCGGGTCCCGCCACCGGCCGGAGCGCCCGCCAGCTCTGCGTCCTCGCCCACCGCGGGGTCCTTGGGGTCCCGGCCCCTCACCTCCAGCATCAGTCATCTTCAGCGTCCAGCGCCTCGGGAACCCCTCAGGCCCATGGTGCTCGGGGCGGGGGGACCAGGCGCGAGAGGGCGGAGGACCGTCACCCCGGATGCGGGGGGCTCCGGGCCGGCTCGGTCCGCTCCATCCCGGGAGTGGGGGTGGGGTCGGCGAGGAGGGTCCTGGAGCGCGTGGAGGGGGCGTGAGGGGGAGCAGAGGGTTTGCAGGAAGCAGGAGGAGCGGGCGGGGCTGGGCCAGGAGACCTGACGGAGGATGCTCCGTGTGTGAGTGAGTGAGTGTGCGTGTGTGTGTGCGTGCGTGTGTGTGTGAGTGAGAGAGAGAGATTGTCAGAGAGCGCCCCACCTCCCCGCCCCCGCCCGCCAGGCCCGGCCGGACCCCGCCCCCCCGCCAACCCCCAGCCTGGCTGGCGGATGCGCCGAGCGTCGTCCGCTGGGCGCCCCCAGGAAGGGCCGGTGCGGGGGGCGCGTGGCGGGGAGGCCGGGCGCCCGGGAGACAAAGAGCGGGTGGGCGGGCGGGGACGGGAGCGCGGGGGAGCGAGGAGGCCGCCCCCCGCGCCGCTACCGGACCCGGGCTTCGGAGTTAACGCTACTTCCCCCCGCGGGGGTCGGGGCGGGAGGAGCGGCCCGAGAGGCAGCCCCGCCTCGGAGCCCCCGGGGCTCCCGCCACCCCCGCGAGGTCCGCGCGCGCCCCTGAGTCATTCATTGAGCCGCGGTCCGCCCGGCGGTCTGGTGTGCCCAGGCGGGGGTTCGCGGGGACCAGAGCTGACCCCAGCCGGGACGTCGGGGCTCCAAGTGCTGGCGGAGGCCAGACAGTAGGAAGGCCCTCGCAGCCCTGGTGCTGGGGTTCCTGGTTCACAGAGGACGTCTCAGCACAGGGAGAGGCGGCTGGCCCCGCATTGGGGCCAGTTGATGGAGTGGAGGAGATCCAGGAGGTTTCCTGGAGGAGGTGGTGTGCTGACCACTCCTGTAAACCGGGAAGAGGTGCTAGAGGGAAGAGGTGCTAGAGGGACTTTGGGGTGAGTGGGCAAGAGAGGAATGGGGTGCCTTCACATTGTTCTAAAAGGTGGGCCAAGTAATCCACACACTTTGAGGTGAGTGTGTGTGTGTGTGTGTGTGTGTGTCCCCTCGGGGTGTGGGTGGAGGGAGTGCTTGCATTTCAGCCTAAGTGCTATAGGGGAGGGTGTAAGAGGAGGGGAGAATAAGATTTGTGGTCTCGGAAGATCCCCTAGGTTCCTCTTGTGGCCAGTTGGCTGGAGAGGGCAGCTTGAAGGCAGGAAGACCCCTCATGGCTGTTGACAGATGATGGCTGTGGGCATGAAGGTTACAGATCAAGTTGTGAATGGCTCAGAAAGTAGAATTGAAGAGATTGACAGGACTTGGGGACAGCTGGACGCTGAGGAAGAAGGAGGGGTCTGGGATGACTGCAGGTCTTGGCTTGACGTCTGGAGCCCCGGAGGTGGAGCCGGCAGGGATGGGGCTGGATGAGATCAGACTTGGACCTGGTCAGCTGGAGGGGGTTGCAGGCCAGCCAGGGAAGATAATGTAATAATCAACAACTAACCACCATACTTCTGTGACTTAGGAGGTGCCAGGCACTGTACTAAGCATTTTTTTAGATTATTTCATATCACCCTCACAATAAAGGCAGGAGTTAGTTGTTGCTATTTCCCCTATTTTAAGACAAGAAAATGGAGACTTAGAAGAATGAGAATAGTTTGTTCAGGAGCAAGGGGTAACGATGGCCAAAGGAGCTCAGAGCTGAGGGGGGAGTTGTGCAGTGTAGACTTTGAGCTCCCTGATTGGAGTCTCTGCAGTCACAGGTCTCCAAGGGAACAGGGGAGGTGGCACATTGAAGCCAGGATGGTGGCCAGACCGTAAATGAAAACAGAACTAATAACCTTTGGGGGCTGAAGGTATCTAAGATCTGTGTGAGTTTTCAGGTCTCTGGGTGACAGTTTAGGCTTTGTCTGGGTTTTTTAAAACGAAGATGTGACTTGTGAAGTTCTGGTAAGATTTGGGTAGGGGGCTGGAGTTGGGGGGATTGATTATATAACCCCTGTAGATCCCAAAGGAATGGGTATGAAATGTCAGTGCTGGGGGGCAGGTTCTGTGGGTGTCTGTCAGGCCAAAGGACTTGGAGAACACCCTGTTCCCAGTGATGCCTAAGCTTCTGAGAGTTGAGAAGCCCCCTTATCTGATTTTACTGCCTTATGGCAAATGTTGGGGTTGTAGCACACACACTCAAACTCCTAAGAACTGAGCAGGTGACAGGGCAGAGCTGAGGTG
Organism: Talpa europaea; assembly: GCF_964194135.1. Taxonomy (NCBI): domain Eukaryota; kingdom Metazoa; phylum Chordata; class Mammalia; order Eulipotyphla; family Talpidae; genus Talpa; species Talpa europaea. Next base: position 115,704,521 of record NC_140074.1, on the reverse strand, counting down.
ACAAGCCTCACAGAAGTCTGCCCATCCCCCTAGACACTGCCCCAAACACGGACATGTGTCCTGGGTGAGTCGCATACTAAGCCTGAGAAACTGTCACCATACCTCACACAACACCCAAAGTCACACAACACACTGAGACATGAGCAATTACTTGGCCCACCTTTTAGAACAATGTGAAGGCACCCCATCGAATCCACAGGACAGATGGGCAGCTGGGCCCTGTCCTGAATACTTAACCCCTGTCAGACCAGCAGAATCCCTCACCATGACCCTCCATGTCTGCCTTCCCTCCTTGCAAGGCCCAGCCATTGTACTTCTTGGCTAGGCTTCCTGTGACCTCTAATTCTGGAGCCATGACCTGTGACCTTGTGGTTTGGTGGTCTCTGATCCTGGGGTTCAGCCACCTGGATCTGTCTTCAGCATTTCCAGGGACCTCAGGGTATTACAGGGATGATCCACTTGGAGAAACTGTCTTGAGAGATATGGTCGCCATCCCCAAGCTTCCAGATGACCCTCAGGCTTAAACAGGTCCTATGTGGCGCTGAAGTGGAGAACTAGGGTTTTTGGTTGGAAGCTATGAGAAGCCAGAATTTGACTTGAGACTTATATGACAGAATCATCCACAAGTTAGTTGCTCCCTCAGAAACTAAGGGATTTAGTTTCTACTCATCATGAGAGGCTACTCATCTTGGGTGACCTTGAAGGACCTAATATTGGGAGTTGTTTTTTAAGCCAAAGGGGAATGTCTCCCCATGGGGGCCAGGTCATGGAATCCAAGTGCTTTGTGCTTAGGTTCTCAAACATGTACACAGAAAAAGGAAAGGCTGGTGCTGGGGACAGCCACAACCTGGGGCCTCACACCCATCCCTGGCACTTCACCAAAGCCGGTCCCTGAATCCTAGCATCTGAACTCAGAAGACCCACTCTATCAGAGCAGGTGAGTTAGCAAGCAGACCTGCTGGGCCAGAGCTTAGGGCTAGGACCACCTAAGGCCTCTCAGGCTGCCCCAGAGGTATTCTCTAGAACCCTGAAGACAAAACTGCTCTGACATTTCACCTCCCAGTCCCAGGTAACCTTTGAGTCTTCAACTACCTCACACAAGATCCCTCAGAGTACGGACTCGGGGTACCCTGATCTGACGACTTCTCAGGGGAGGGAAGGTATGGGTTCACCTTACCGCAGCTACCCCAGTCCATGGATCCCATCAGAGGTCTTGTAAAAAGAGATATTCAGTGGGCGTAAGTAACACTCTGGAAACCTCAGTCCTTCCCAGGAGGACTGGATAAAAAAACGTAAGTGCTGATGGGGACAGTGGTGGTGGAGAGCAATTTTGCTGAAACGAGGAGTGGACAAGATCCTCAGTGTCGGAGGCAGCGCTGGCGTCCCTGCCCCTCCCCCCGAATCAAGAAACCAGGCAGCGAGGCTCTGGGGGCTGCTTTTATGGGGACGACCTGACAGAGGGCATGGTCCGTACAAAACCGGGAACAATACATACATATATATATTATATACAGAGACGCGGTCCTGCGGGGGCGGGGCGGGGGCAGCCATTGGTCCGAGAAACCGAAAGTGCCCCGTCCGGACCCGCCCCCAAGCCCCGCCCCCGCCTGCCCGGGCGGCGGAGGTGAAGTGCGCGGGCCGGGCGAGCCGAGGCAGCCTGCTCTTCCTAGGGTGGGGCACGACGGGGGGCAGGAGTGGGGCGGGGAGGGCAGGAAATACTGATCAATGGCACGGTCTATTTACAGGGGACGAAGAGAAGCCTAAACGGACGGGACAGGGGTTGTCTGTTTTTAAAAAATGAACAAAAACCCCAGGCTGGGGCAGGGGCATGAGGCAGGGGGGCAAAATAAGATGGATTCTGAAAGTGGAGAGACCTGGGGGGTTTGGGGGTCTCACTTCCCTTGGTCCAAGCCCCAATTTGGGGTTCAAGTGGGGAAACGGAGTCGATTTCACTTAGAAAGCAGGCTGCCAGCAAGGCGGCCCTGGTCTCCAAAAAGGTTAGTAGTAAAATTCTGCCCTCCAGTCAAAACAATGGAAAACAGTAGGGGTGGAGTGGGGTGAGGCTGAATCTCTGCGATGTTAGTACAAGGCTTCCAGGTGTGGCCCTGGGCAGGCAGGGCAGGGCAGGGCCTGGCTTTCCAGTAAGAAATGTGCCCCTGGCTGAAGACCAGGGTCTCTGCCGCCAGGCACCCTAAGCTGACCTCCTTTCACCCCTGGCATTCCCAGGCTTGACCAGGAGACCTGGACCCTAGAGAGGCCCTAGAACAGTTTCAGGAAGAGGTTATGGCTATTTGGCACCTGGGGACGGGGAGGCACAGGGAGAGCTTGAGGGCTGCTGCCCCAAGAAAGGGGGAGGTGGGGACCAAGTGTTCTGGATTCTCCCCCTTTCCTGCTCTTGCTCCCCCTTTCCCCAAGGACACATGAGAAATCAGTGCAGGGTCAGGCCCTGCCTCTAGGCTCTGGGGTGGACTCCATCCCTCCTGGGACGGGGACAGGTGAGGGAGGAGGTGTGGAGGCAGCCCCTCCCAGCAGGAGGGTGAGAACGCAACAGACAGCACAATGATGGGGGCAGGGGAAGGGCCAAGAAGGTAGAATCTCAAGTCAAGAGGCCCAGGGGCCACCCAGAAGCCCCATGGGCAGGGAGCAGCCTCCAAGTGGTGAGATGCTGGGAGAGCCCCCAGCCCCATTCCAGTCCAGAGACAAAGGCTGGAGGTTGTAAAGTCTGGCAGTTTGGTCTGCAGGTCCTTTTGTCCATCCACCACCCAGGCCAGCCCTCGGCATCCCTTGGCCTGCCTCTGCTTCAGCCCCTAGGGCGAGGAGGCCATCCTTCCAGCCACCTCTGTCTGCCTGGGCCACCTAAAGGGGGCTTGTGTATGGGCCCACTGGTCCCTGAAGCTGGAGGAGGTGGGGTGGAGGGGTGGGGGAGTCGGGGCACCTGTCCCCAGGCTGGTAGAGAGTGGGGTGGGGTATTGAGGACAGGGGAGGGAGGACAATGGGAGGGTATTCGTTATTGTCTGTCCAGGAATGATTCCTGTTAAGTAGAATTGGAGTTCCTCAGTGTTTGCAGGTTTCCTTCCAGCTCTGAGATCTAGAACACAAAGGGGAAAGGAGATCAGGCCTGGGCACACTGGCAGCATCCTGCCCCTGCTGCCCCCCTAGGTCAGTAGCATGATCCCCACCCCACTTCAGGGTCCACAGAGGGGGTGCTCCATGGAGGCAGACTGCTGCTCTCCAGAGGGCCCTGCCTCTAGGGCAACCCCAGGCCTACCTTGTCCAGGAGCTTATCCATCTCCTCCTTCCTAGCCAGCTCTGACTCCTCCAGAACCCGACGCTGGGCTGTCTCCTTTTTCAGGAACTCAATCTCCCTGGGGATTGGGGTGGGGGAACAGACGTTGGTAAGATTGTGTGGTCTGGCTTCCATCCAGGGTGTCTCAGGGTCTTCAACCCTGTCCTCAGCTGTTCTCTGTCAGGGGTCCCAGATCTTTTCAGAGCTTCTGGGGCCTAGTCTTTCCCTGTCCAGCTACCCTCCAACTTCCGTACTCCTTTCTTCCTTACTTAGCTGGGGGTGGGGAGCAACTACCACCAGACCTCTCCGTCCTCCCCGGCCCAGCCCCCTCTGTACCCGGCCGCAGCGTACTTCTGCTGGTAGTCTTTGATGAGTCGCTTGGCTTTGCTGTACTTGCGCTCCAGTGCCTGGTACTGGGCCTGTGTCTCCCGAAGGTGCTCATCCACAGCCTGGCACAAGCTCTGGGCCTCGCCCCAGTAGCCCTCCAGTTTCTCCATGCGCTCCTTGTTCTCTTCCACACTCTGCTCCAGCTGGGCCTTCTCCACCCGCCAACGCCCCTTCTCCTGCTCTAGGCCTTGCAGCTGAGAGGAACAAGTAGCATGGGTTGGAGGGGCCAGAGGAGACAAAGCACACCCCAGCCTGGCACCAGGGCCAGAGTCTGCGTGATTCGTGTAGATAGGGAACCCACTGCCCCCCACCCTCTTTGCTGAGCCTGAGAACTGATTGTTGAGAGGAAAGTTTCCTTGCCAAGCTCACAAGGGTTTGTAGTGAGATGACAGATGTAAAGCAGGCCAGGGAGGCTCACCCCTGCCCTGTCTCCTAACTGCAGCTCTGGCACCAATGACTACCCTGCTCCTGCAGCTTCTTGAACAATCCTGGCTCCACTCACAGCCCCCAGCCCAATAGCCAGGAGTGTACACACTCAATTGGGAGTGTGTATGGGGGCACTGTGTCTGCAGGGCCTCTCTGCTCCCTGTCTCTCCCCAGCATACTGGAAGCTGGAACTCCCAGCTCATACAGATTTTTAACATGAAGATTGTGTGTCTACATGCCTGGAGCATGTGGCACCCTGTCTGCTTGGGTATCTTAATCTGTGTCATGTGTGTCACTATCAGGCAGTGTCAGCACGAGCACCTCTGTGAGAACAGAAGTTCCTATGACACTCGTCCTGAGCAACAGCCATGCCTGTGTGTGTCCCCTCTGGCCAAGGCCCCTGGATGCAACCTTGTGCAGCAGGGATCTAGCATCTCCATGTTATGTCTGCGGAGAGGGTGTCCCCAGGTGCCGGGGGTCCTAGCTGGCTTGTGTCTGTCTCTATCTCTCTGAGTGGTTTGCATTTGTGGCTGGGCTTGTATGTAGGGGACAAGCATGGACTGTATGAACGGAAGACACTTCAGTATAACAGCTAATAGCTTGGCTTTTTATGAGCAGTTGTGTCAGGTGTTAAGGATTTTACATGCATTATCTTCTTTAATACATGCAACAATACTATGGCGCTGGCACTACTATTACCCTGTTTTATAGATGAGAAGACTGAGCAGTGAGTGGTGGAGCAGAGGTCCAGTGCCCCAGTGCTTAACATGACAATCCTCTGCCTCAGATTAATTTGTCTGTGCTTGAGGGTAGTGGACAGTTGTTGCTGTATACAGGTGTGAAGGTGGGGGATGGCACCCCCCGATTTTGCCCCCCCCCACCGTTGTCCCCCCACAGCCTCACCTTTCTTTTCAGCTGCTGTATCTCTGCCTCGGTCACAGCATGCTTGATCTGGAGCTGTGGGGCAGAGGGCTGTGCTCAGCTCTGCAGGGCTGCAGGACAGGATGCTGGCCTGGTCTGACCCTTCACCGCCCCCATAACCCCTCCTCCTCCCACCTCCTTGAACTTATGCACCAGCTTCTCAGGCTCCATGTCCACAGGGGACAATGCATCCTCATTCTCCGCCAGCTCGAACACCTCAATGGCCATCTCACCACCTGGGAATGTGGGGCTCAGCTCCTCATCCTCGTCAGTGGCATATTCTCCGGTCTGCAAAGGGACAGGAGGCTGAGTACCCAGCCACACCAGCCTCCCTCGCCCTGATGACCAGGGCTTAGGTGGGCAGCAGTCTGCCCAGCTCACACAGGGGCAGCACCCAGGGGCATGATTCATGTTGTCTTCGTTAGACAGCCCCACCAGAGGTATGGTTTATCTCCCCCTGGGAGCCCCTTGAAGGGAGAGGTAGTTCCTCCATAAGTCTGGGACCCCCAAAGAAACAGCCTGTACTTTCACCATCACACTACAGGTCCTGAGTTCTAGGGCTGTCTCCTCCCTGGGATCAAGCCCCATGAGGTTAGTGGCTGCGTCCTGCCCTCCGAACGGGGACTCTTTGAGGGACTTGTGTTTTACTTGTAGGACAGAAAGGGTCTCTGAAGACAGTGTATGACTTCTCCACTAGACTAGAGGTTCTTTGAGGGAAGGATCTACATGGCCTCCCTCAGACCGGGGTCCCCAGAAATAGGGAATTGCACTCTGGACTTCACAGGGCCTGGGAAAGACACAGGGTGCATGTAATGCTTCATTTGGCCACCAGGGGCCAGCAAAACTAGCAGCCAGTCCAGGGGTCCCTACCTCCTCGTCATCCTCCCCATACTGGGCGTATCTCTGCTCCATCATTTCCCGCTGCCATCGCTCCTGCTCCAGGGTCTGCTGAATTAGCTGGGCCACCTCGCTCTGCTCGCCTGGCCGCTCCCGGCCAATCATAAACCTGCAAGGACACCAGCATCATCCCCGGCTTTTGTCCTCAGCTGAGTAATGCCACCATCCTCCCTGCTGGTCCTCCCCTTTCCAAACCCACACCTTCCCAGGGGAGGTGAAATGAGAGGGCTGAGTCCAGAGGCTGCAGAATGTTAATAATGAATGGAGGAGCCGGGGACTTATTGGGTTTCCTTCCCAGGAGTGGCAGAAGGTCCACTAGCCCTCCTGGCCAGTTCTGAGGAGGAACTTCAGGCTGGGAGCAGGGGACATGCGTTCAGGAGCTGCCAGTAGAGTGCTCTCCCCTACCACTAGGGAGAAAATGAGGCAGGGGAATGGTGGAACTGGCCTGTGCCAGCAGGGCTGGGCTCTGGAGGTGTGTCTTATGTGCACTCCAAAGCCCTGAGCCTCAGGAAGGGGCGGGATGATGGGCACTGGAGATTAGGATAGAGAGGAAATAGTGGAACTTCCAGGCACCAGCCCCTCCTCTCAGTGGCCACCCACATCCTGTTTCATTCTCTCCACCACCCTTTCCTGGGGGCAGTGCCCCTCTTGGGGGAAGCAGGTAGTGGTCCCTGAATCTTATGCCAGAGATAGACTCCCTTAATATACAAGCCAGGGAGGAGAATCCCCCCAAGATTATAGGCTGGTTAAGAGGGAGGGATCAAGTACCCAGTTGTAGGACCCTAATTTGATGGTGCTCTCCCTAAACATGTTGGATCTTCAATGAATGAGGTGGGACACGCAGAAGGAAGGGGAATAAGTTGAGGTTTCAGTTTGGAGGTGCAGTGAACAGTGAGCCTTGAAGCCTAAGTGCTGTGATGAGCAGTGATTGGGGGCGAAGGCGGGCAGGGGTCACAGGGCTGGGGATCCAGGCCTAGCAATTCCTTCAGCAATTCCTCACTAAGTTGGGCTTCCCAGAACCCTAGCTGGGTATGAGCAGGTAAGTCAGGAGATGGATGAGGCCCAAGCCTTCTGCCTGCGCCCACTCCCCACCCACGGCCCTCTGGGACCTCACCGCACGCGGCCCTTGGTGTTCCGGAGCACAGAGGCTGCGAAGCTCTGGGTCACTCCCACCAGACTCGTTCCATCCACCTCCACCAGAAGGTCGTTCACCTGGATTCTAGGGGAGGCAACACTGGTTAGGGGGTCATGAGGAGCTGGGATAAGTTGGACCCTCCCATCAGAAATCGAGGCTCAGTCCCTCTAGGGACCTGGTGCTTTGTCTAATGACATAAAATACATGAGGCCAGGGGCCCAGATATCAGCCAGGCCCATTTGCACGATTGCGACCTGGCCAATAAAACACACAGGCTTCCAGGCCCAGGAGGGTGAGAGCACACTTGGGTGACGGTCACATTCTTGTCCCCTCCTCCATCACACCTGACAGCAGTGTGACATCCACAGAGCACATCACCACACACACACACACACACACACTAGTGTGGGCCCGCAGCACATGTGACACCAGCCCTCTGCACAGACCTGACCCTGCAGACTTCCTCCAGAATGCTCCACAGGGTCACCTTGCCCCATGGAGATGCATGGCACCGACCTAGCCCCCTGTGGCATGGGAAGCCCTTGTTTGCCTCGCAATAGAGAATGGGGGTGGTCTATGAAGGAGTTGGGGACCCCTGGCCACCTTCTTCCTCCTATGCCACCTCCTGCAGAGCTCCATGTGGAAATGGAGGAAGTGGCTATTTTTTTTACAAAGGCCCATGTATACAATAACAAACAGCTCACTCCACACACCCCACAGCAGGCGCGAGCTGGGACACACTCACACAAACAAACTGCCAACAGATCACCATGGGACTGGCTCTGGAATTAGGAGGCTAAGTGAGAGGGTGGGGATTGCCACCTTCCTTTTCTCTGCTTCCCCCAGGCCGTTGGGGCTTCCCAGGAGCAAGGCCTCATCACTGACCCTCAAGGGCCTGGCGTTAGCCCTACTACAGGGTCAGGGACTGGGTATTTGCTGAATGAAAAAAGAATGCTTGACAGTACTCCACCCTCTATACAACCCCCACTCCCTGCTCTCCCTGCCACAGCCCAGAACACTCCAAACCACATGCCACACCCCCCCACACTTCCCATGGCCCCTAGAATGCAAGCTCCCTGAGGGTACAGGCCCTATTTGTTTTGTTTACTGCCGTATCCCCAGGTCCTGGGCCAGCACCTGGTGCAGAAGTAATCCCCAAACACCTGAACCCCGCACAGGGACGGATCTATCTCACCCCACAGACACTGGCTGCTGGGGAAGGGTGGGCATACCTGCCGTCCCGATGGGCTGCACCCCCTTCAGTCACCGTCTTGACAAAGATGCCCAGCTTCTCCAGGCCCATGTCCGCTCCAGCCCCCATGCCGATGATGCTGATGCCCAGACCCTCGGAGTCTGCGGAGCAGAGAGTCGTGAGATGCCAAGGGGTGGGGCTGGGGAGATCTGAAGAGGCCCCAGCCCGGTTTGCAGGGCACAGAGTAAAAGATCCCCCGTATTCACCCTCACTCTGCACGCACACTCATGCACAGAGATCCTCTAATTGGACCTCAACTGTGTCCTGTCCACCCCGTTGGCCAAGCCAACCAGGATTCTCCTGGGTCACTCCCTGCCTAGGAGGGAGACTATGAGTGTGTGGCTCGACAGGGTGGGGTGGCCATAGCCAGTTTGGTGTTCTTCTCTAAGCAACTTCATCCATAATCACAGCCTCCATGACCAAAACCCCCTGCCTTTCTCTGCTAAGGCCCTCTCCACAGCTTCCCCACCTGCCTCAGGGGCCTGACATCCAAACTCAGGATCTTCCCCCTCCACTCGCTGGGGATGAGGGAATGGCACCACCATCTACTGGCTGCCAGGTCTGGTGACAATGGATTCCTCTCCCCTCCCCACAGCCTCTGCCTGAGCCAAATACCCCACATCCTGCCCATTCTGCCTCCCAAGGACCTCTCAAGTCCACCCACTTCCTGCACGGCCATCATCCTGTCTACACCACTGCAGTCTCTCGCCATCTACTTGTGACTCTCCCCTCATCACAGCCTGAAGCTGTGGCCTTTCTAGAATCACTTTCTAGAGCCTCGTAATGGCTCCCGGTGCATCTTAGGATGGTCCTTCACAAGGTCTACAGGCCTTGTCTGCACATCTGCTCCCTCTGCTCAAATCCAGCCAAGCCTCTCCTTTCTTCCCTATATTTTACCCTGAATTCCTCCTCTTCCGAGCTCAATTCAAGCTTACTTCCTTGGGGAATCCCCCCAAGTCTGGTGACATCTCCCATTAAATGCTGCTATGGAGGCCGCCCCCCCCCCCCACTGCACTGCACCTATTACAGACACAAGGACTTAGATGTGCTGCTCCCTCAATGTCCATCTCGCTGCAGAGAGGGAGACTGTTTTTGCCCATCATCGTGTGGCCAACACACAGCCAGGACCAGCCCACAGTGCCCCAGGGAGCTGAAGCAGAACTATCATGGGTGGGAGTGATGCAAAGGATGGAGTCGGGGCCCGGTCAGAGGGAGAAGCTGAACGTTCCTGTGGACGACTCTCCCTGAGGGAAGTCCGTCCCCTGGCCCCAGCCTCTTACCCTTCTCCAGCTCCACAGGGAACAGCTCCAACCTCTCCACACGTTTCTCCAGCTCGTACTCAGCGGAGGCGGCCATGGGGTCCACATCCTCATTGCGGCGATCGTAGTCCTCATTGGAGTAGGTGCTGAACACCTGGGGGGGCCGGCTGGTCAGAGGGGCCCTCTGAGGGCCAGGGCAGACCCAGCACGGGGAGCTGTGGGCCGCTGCCCACTGCCGTGTCCTCCTGCCACGGGCCTTCCCCAGGTGGGCGGTGATGAGGCCTCCCCAACCCCACGTGACTGACCCCAGTTTGAAGCAAAGGCCATTCTAGTCCCAAAGCTCCTGGGGCAAGACAGAAAGGGACTCAGTCTTGCTCAATCTACACTGTTATTCTTTTGTAGCCCAAGTGATAGGAGCATAATCCCCTGTGGAAGGAAAAGAAGGGTCCTGGAGAAATCATCAGACTAGCAACCCTGGTCTCTAGGCCAGAGACCAACAGAGGGGACCAGCAGAGAGACAGTGAGAGGGAGCACCTAGAGAGCCAGCCAGGGGCAAGGGTGGGCTCAGACTGATGCAGACAGACAGCAGGAGAGAGGGAGGGACAGGCTGGGGGAAGAGGGGAAGAGGAGGAGGGGAGGAAGAACGGAGAAGATGCTGGAGGATGCCAGATGGGGAGAGAGGGGGGAGTGGGGTGTGAGACAAGAGGGGGGGAGAGAGGGATGGAAAGAGGCAGAAGGGCACCCAGAACCTGTTTGACCTGAACTTGACATTGGGGGGGAGCGAGGGAGGGGGGCAGGACCACCTCTACCCCCAGGGAGAAAGGGCAGGCCCTCCCTCAACAACCACTGCCCCACCTGCAGGACCAAGCCTGTCTGCCTCCAGAACCACAGCTCAGAGGTACACCCCTTATTCCCATGCATGAAGAGGCCCAGCTTGAGGCTGTTGCCCAGGACTCTGGTGACAGCAAGATCAGGGAAGTGGCAGCGGCTCCAACACTATCCCTAGTGAACCCAGCTTCTAGAGGCCCAAAGGTAGCCCTGCCTTGTCCCCACGTTCTGTTCTCAGCAATAAAGAGAATCCCCCTGCCCAACCCTATTCTAAAGAACAGAGCAGGTAGGGCAGGGGTTCTGTAAAAGGGCCTAATTCTGGGCCCAAGCAAGGGTGGCCTCGGTGGGAGGTTAATGAGCACCATTTGGGGTACCATGACGTGTTCATGCTTCATTGCCTGCAGCGACAGGCTGGCACCACTTGGAGCCAAGCGGGGGCGAGGAAGGGTGGGAGCAGCTCTATCAGATGGCTGGGCCTGTGGCCTGAGGAGCCAGAATGGGCCCATCTCCTCAGAGGCCCCTGGCAGGGCCGTCTTCTCCAGGAGCAGGCTCCATGGGCACCCAGAGGGCAGTGGGCAGCAGCAACACTCAAGTCCCAGGCTTTGTTTGGGCTAGCTCAGTGTCATCCCCAGTCCCCTCCCCCCACAGAGGCTCACTCCCTTGGTGGGGGGTTCACAGAATTAGAAGCACAGCTGGGAGGGGCCTGTGTGGCCACTTAACTCACTGCCCTCAATTTTACAGCATCAGAGAAACTAAAACTCAGGCTCTTATAGCAGCCGTGGGCAATAGCTGGCAATGGCCTAAGTCCCCTGGAGGGCCGGGCCACCCAGTCTGCTTGGTGCAAGACATCAGCTCTGTGACCCAAGGTCACCTGCCAGTGGTGGCGTGGGATGAGACCGCATCCATCTGGGTGCTCGCGGCAGGCCCTGGCCTGGGACGGGAACTGCTATGGGTTCAGCAAACGGTTTGGCCCACTTTTGTTCTGGGTTCCTTGACCCTCACCCTCTGCTCCAGCAGTAGGGTTCCCCCTTGTGTGTGCATGCACACACAGACACCCACAGATGCACATGACCTCCAAACCACCCTCAGTGCCTCCAGGGCTTTGCCCTCCCCTCTCTTCTCAGCCTTACAAATCCTGCTGCTGCAGGAAACCCAGGCCTCCAGCTGAGAGGCCCCAGACCGCGCCCCCCCCCCACATTCCCACCATCATGTGCCTAGCCCATAAGAGAGAGTCCAGCACCCAATGCCCCAGCCCCAGGTGACCATCTGGAATTGGGTTGTATTCCTAGTGGAAACTCCATAAAGGCAACAACTGGGTCATCTGCAGGGCACAAGCCCCTGGCCTTGTGTCCATGCAGGGATGGGGGCAGGGAGAGGGAAAACTGGGCCCCGGGAAGCCCAGCGTGAGAGGCGGAAATCCCCACAAGGTCAAAAGTCAGACTTGAGAAGGCAGCACCACACACCACCGGTGAGCAGGTCACCAGGGAGTTGGGGAGCACTGCTCCAAATCAGGTGCTATTTTTTACCCAAAAATCAGGGTAAGGTGTCAAATATAGACAGTCAGAGGCCAAGGACTAAAAGACCAAACTCCACCTCTGAAGGGATCGGGCTGCATGGAGAACTGGTGGCGGTGGTGCCTAAGTGTGTGTGTTTGGGGGTGGGGTCCTGACTCCCCATCCCCTTCCAGAGTGTCCCAAGAAAATTCTGAAACCTCACTTCCTTCTAGGGTCCCACAGCCTTCAGAGGGGGCGAGCGGACAGGAAAGGACTCCGAAGGTCACAGCCAGCGAGGGGCTGTCATGGGAGGGGAGTAGCACATTTCAGGCCCCTTGCTGGGGCGGGAGGTGGAAGAAGGACAGACGTGAAGATACTGGGGGTGGGTGAGAGGAAACTTGGGCAGCTTCAGTGCCCCGCAGTAGTCATGGAAACTGCTGGCAAACAGCTGAGGGGTAAGGGAAGGGGTAAGGGCTGGGAAGGGGTAAGGGCTGGGCAGGGTCCAGGCCAAGGAAGTCCAAGAGCCTGGACACTCCATGGTCAGCCTGGGCCCTCTAAGCTACATGTGCCAGGCAAGAATGGAAGGTGCTGGTGGTGGGGGCTGGTGGTGCGGACTGTGGTTCTTAACTCTCAGGGGATGTCCCTCTCACCTCCTCTTCCAACTGTAACACTGCTCTGAGACTCTCAGGGCACTGGCACAACCCACAAATCTATCACCAAGAGTCATGTGGGGGTGGGTCACACCAAGACCCCCCTCAAAAGGGGGAAGCTCCCATCCCCCAGGGTGCCGTCAGGGCACCCAGCAAATGTGGCCAGTGCACTTGTGGCCTGCCAAGACCCTGGGAGTCTGCCCTGTTGAGTAGCCAAGAGCATAGCCAGGCAGGTCCCTGCCAGGCACCCTGGGGGGTATCCCAGCCCCACCTCCTCCTCCAAGCCCTGATGTAGACCTAGTCTGTCACCCCCAAGTGTGTGTCCTTGTGGAACCCAACACCTCTAGCCAGTGGGAGCCCGCCTACCACAGACCCCAGGGTCCCCAGCACCAGGACTTTCCCCCACCCCCAGTCACATGGCCCGAGGCCAGCTCACTCTTCTCCTTCCCTCTTTCACTTCTGCAAATTTGGGGTGGGGGCTCCAGACTGGGTAAGGAAGGGTTGCCGTCTCCCACACCTTGATTTTGGGAAGTTCCAGCTCCTCCCTCCCTCCCCCTCTCTAGCTCCCACCCAGGAGAGCAGGGAGTGTGTCAGAGCACCCCTGACCCCCTCCCTCCTAGAGTGGAGTAGGGAGAATGTGGGGAGGCTGTCCTGAGGACACCCTCCCCCCCCCCCCCCCATCTTCCTACCACCCAAGCCCCAGCCTCTGGGAGCCTCTGGAGGAAGGAATGTCTGGGAGAGGAAAGGAAAGCAGGTGCCCCAGCACCCCTGTGGGAGAGGAGCCGCCAGGGTTCCCGGGGGCGGGGCAGCGGCGGCAGAGGAACCTGAGGACAGGTCAGGGCAGGCCACGCTGGGCCTGAAAAACGTCCCCCTCTGACAAACAGCTGGAACTCCCCCACGCCCCCCCAGGGTGGTAACTTCTGGGAAGGGGGCTGGGTGGCAGGGGCTGACTCAGCCTGCCAGAGCCGGCAGGCAGGGCGGGGGCGACAGCATGCGCGCGGCAGGGGCGGCTGGGGGCGGCGGGGGGCGGCGGGGCGCACTCACTTGGATGGGCGCTGTGCTGAAATGGATCTTCCGGCTCGGGGCCGGGTCCTCTTCCTCGGAGAGCCCTGGGATCTCCACGCACCCCGACTCGGGCTCGTAGGGGGGCTCCCCATCCTCTTCGTCCTCGTCGTCCTCCTCCAGGGCGCTGCCCCCGGAGTCCTCCCCAAGCCCACTGTAGGCGCTCACGTCCACCAAGTCCGCCTCCGAGAAGTCCTCCTTCCTGGACTCATCCGCCTCCTCGGGGGCCAGGTCCGGGGCCCGGCCATTCCCCACCCCTCTCTCGGGCGCTGCCTCCTCCTCAGGGGCCACCTGGGCCTTGGGCTCCTCGGGCGCAGGGCTGGCTGGGGTTGCCAGGGCGCTGCCATTCTCCAGGGCCGCGTGGACCGTCACCTCCGCCTGGATCACCTCCCCGGGCGCGGCCTCGGCCTCCGACTCCCCGCTCTCCTCCACCTCCACCGGCTTAATCTTGCGCACCTCCCGGGGCTTGGGGGGCGGCCGGGCGGGGGCCACTCGGTGCTGCGGGGGCTGCTGCCCTCCGGGGCCACGCTCCTTCTCCGCTGGGGCGTCCCCCGACGGGGCGGGCGGCGGCGGCGGCGGCTGGAACACCCGGGACCGCTTACTGACCAGCTTCGAGTTGACCTGGGGCGCCCCGGCGGCCGCGGCCCTGGGCAGCCCGGGCCCGCGGTGGAGGCCGGTCCTCGAGTCGGCCTTCTCGAAGACGGCGCTGAGCTGGCTGACCGTCGGCGACACGGCGTCGGCGTCCAGCTTGTCCAGCGCCTCGGTGCTGCCATTGAAGCGCACCACGACGTCCAGCTTCCGGTCCTGCAGGCCGGCGCGCTCCTGCCTCAGCAGCCGCCGCGCCGCGGCCTCCTTGTCGCCGCCCGCGGCCGCCGGGACGCTCCGTTCGAAGAGCTTGCGCGTCTCCTGCAGCCGCGACGGCGCGTGCGGCGGCGGCGCGGGCTGCGCCGAGGGCGCGGGCTTGGAGTCGAAGCGGCTCACGCGCTCGGACACGCTGGTGCCCAGCTTGAGCAGGGCGCTGTGGTCCACGTTCTCGTTGAGGCTGCTGGCCCGCGGCAGCGACAGGCGCACGCCGCGCTCGGGCGCCCGCAGGGCCTCGGTGGGGCCCGCGCCGCCGCCCGCCTCGCCCGGCGGCCCCGCCGGGGTGCCCATCTGCAGGAACATACTTTTGATGCGGTGGACGTTGGAGCCATATTTCTTGTGGTGGGCCGCCTTGGGTGCCTCGTCCGGCCCGGGCGCGTCCGGCGGCTTCAGCGCCTGGATGCCCGCCTCGTAGGCGCTGCGGTGCGGGGAGGCGCTCCGGAGGGGACCCCCGGGCCCCCGCGGCTCCGTCTTCATCATGATGGGGGGAGCCGGGTTCGCATCCCCGGGCTTCCCGCTCCCCCCCTCCAACAGGCGGCTCGCCAAGTCGGGACCACCGCCCCCGCCCCCCCGAAAAAAGAAACCCCCGAAGGGCCCTTTTAGGCTCCCCCCCCCAAAAAATCAGCTGCCCAAAACAGATAACCCCGCTTTAAAAAAATTAAAAAAAAAAAAAGCCAACAAAAAAAGCCACGAGTGCCCTGTGTGGGTCGCCTCCCCCAATCAGGCTGCCGGAGACGGCCGCCCCCCGCCCCGAGCCCCGGCCGCCCGCGGCGGTCGCCCCCACCCAAATCGAAAAACGGCGTCCGGGGCCGGCGGCGCCGCGCGCCCAGCCCGAGAAGCAGCGCGGAGGCGCCGGCTCACATCGTCCGAGGCGGTGTCAGCGGGGCTGGCAGCGCGGGCGGCCCCCGCCCCGGCCCGGGGCCTCGGCTCTCAGCGGGCCCGGCATCCCGGCACCCGGGGCTCTCCGCGGACCCCGCCGCTGCGCGCCGCGCCTCCCTCCCTCCCTCCCTCCCCCCCGCGCCCCGAGCCTCGGTCTTTCTCTGGCTCTGCCCGAGCCGCGGCTGCCGGGGACCGAGCGGCTGCCCTTCTCGCCGCCGCCGCTGGGGGACTGGCACCTCTGGGTCCTAAAGGGATCGGATTTCCGGGGCCAGAGCCTGTGATCCCTCCCCTTCCCTCCGTCTGAAGGTGTCCCTGCCCCTGCCGGGCCCTCGCCGGCAGCCTTCCGCCGACCCCGGCCCTGCCCGGCGCGCTGCGGCCCTTCTGTCCCCACCTCTGACTGTGGCTGATCACAGCCCGCAGAACCGCACCCCGACTGTGTACTGGGGGAAGCCATCCAGCCACAGTGGTCTCAGTGCGGGTTGTGGGTGGGGGGGTCCCTCTGCACCCTAAATGTGAAGGGAGATCAGTGGGAAGGAGCAAAGGGTTATTTCCTTCAAGATCCATAGGGTTCCCTGGTGTGGTTTAAGGCCATCATCAACATCATGGGGAGCTTTAAAAAAAAAAAAAAATCAGATGTCTGGGCCTTCCCCCAAACTTTATGAAGCAGAGCGGCACACACTGTGCCCCGGAAACGGCTTTGAAAAATTTTCCCATAAAGTAATTTTGGACCCACCTGAAGTGAAACCTTGGCCCAGTGTTGCTGGTCTTACAGAGGAGGCGGCGGAGGAATGGAGAAAGGGGCCAGCTGTCCCCTCCCAGGTGGCAGTCTGTAGCTGCCCCTTGCAGATCTGAAGAGGGTGACCTGCCCCATGCTTGTTCTGCACCCAGGCTGGAAGGCGGGTGGAATCCCAGGCTTTGGTCCCCTGCCAGGGCCCTCTTGCCTCTCAAACAAGAAGCCATTTTGGGGGAGGAATTCTGGAGACCTGGGGACAAACTTTCACCCAAGAAGGCTCTAGCTTGGGTCTCTGACCAAAAGGACCCTGGCCACCAAATGCCAATGGGGGAAGAGGGCTTAGGGGTGGCAATGACCTATATGCCCCCTGTCCTGGCGACCAGGACAGTTGTTTTGATGGTCCCACTGCCCCCACACAGAAAAGGGGTCTGGAGTTGCCCTCTCTGTCTCGCCCTCCCCAGCTGCCAGGGCCTGGGGGATAGACATCCAGTCTCTAGCCCAAAACAGGTCCAGATGCACCGCCTCAGTCCACAGAGCCCAGAAAACGATGAACATTGTGGACCCTAGGACCCAGGGAACAACTCAGGCACAAAGCCTCCCCCCCCCCCCAACTCCCAGCTGCTTCCTGCATCTCAGGCCTTCCTGCGGCCTCAGCCTCCCCCCTTCCATCCTCTTCCTCTTCTTGCCTATCTCCCACTCTCTCCTGCTCCCACTGGCCTGGAAGGGCTGTCTAAGGGAGTCCTCCTACCCCTCCTCTGAAGAGGTGTGTGTGGGTTTTGTGGGATATTAACCCATGAGCACGTGCAGAAGCGCATGGGGGATGGGGTGTGGGTAGCCAGCCTCTTGGGAACCCTGAATATTGGGACAGGGAGGGGCCAGGAACCACAGGGCTGGATCCTGAGGCTGATGATCCAGAGGCCAAGGGAAAGGGAAGATTTGGGTTGTGAGCAGGAGCCGGAAATGAACCCAGACCTCAGGCTTTCCAATGCCACTGGCCTTTTCTTTTCCCAGCTGAGCAGGAAATTCCCCTGCCCCCCAATTTCACCCTTTGGGATGGGGCAAAGTGAAGAAGCCAACCTCAATCTCCTTTGCCTCCTAACCCCTCTTAGAAGATCTATTTGGGAGCTGGGAATTTGGGAATTGGGTTTCTAAGCTTAAACTGGGCCTGAACACCCCCCTCTCCTCATGGGTACCCTAATCCCACTGTGGAAGTTGGGTGAGACAGAATTCTCACCTAGTAGGGGGTTGGGGCAGAGTGTCCTCAGAAGCACTTGTGTGGATTGGAGGAGGACGCAGGCCCCTGGGTGTTCTGCCCAGAATCTCCCACACCCTTTGGTGAGTCATCTTAACTGGTCCCAGCCCAAGGGGTCTGTGCCCACGCTTCTGGCCAGGTGGGGAAGCCGGCTCCTAAGGGTGGGAGGAGAGCTGAGAACCAGCTGTCAGGCCCAGAGACCTGGGACTCCCATTTCCAGCAGCAGCTTGGAATGAACCAGAATCATTGTGATACCGGGGGCTCCCTTGTTTTCAGTCTGCCAACACTGAAATCCCTTTAAGCGTTTGGGATGAAAGATCACGGAGCCGGCCAGGACTTGGATGACTGAGGCTAGCGAGTGGGATTATTATTTCATGGGCGCCTGGTTAGCTCGCATCACCCCTGGCCAGAATTCCCAAAGAAGTTTTTACACAGCAGTAAGTGCTTTACCATCACTCCTCCCCTGGAACCAGGCACCAAGCGTCTGGCCTGTGAGATGGGTTATCTCCTCCCGCCTTCCCTCCCTGCCTGCCTGGAGCAGTAAATCCCACCTTTGAGGAGAGGAGGGCAGGGCAGTTACGTTTGGGAGGGTTTAACCAGTCAAACTGAAGGGTTCAAACCTACCTTTCATTCTTCAGATTGCAATCCTCATTTATCTGCTCTGGGTTAGCACCCCCAAGAACTTTTAACCGTTCTTTCTCTTTCCATTGTCCTTTGTGGAGGTGGCCTTCATAGCCCAATGCCTGGTTGTCTTTGAATGGAAGTCCCATCCTTACCTTTGTCCTAGACTAGAGAAGGTGAAGCTGTTCCCAGAGATGACCCAAGAGCCAGACTGCCAGCATTCAAATCTGTTGTCTCCCAGACGAGCTGTGCAAACTTGGACAGGTCACTTGAGCTCTCTGTTTTCTGAGAAGATAAACTGAGGCCTCTGAGGGGACTAACAGATAGAGGTGAAAGTGACTGGGGCACCCGATCTAGGGTATGTGGAGAAGGAGATGCCTTTCCTAGCCCTGGCTAATAAGGCGAGGCTTCTGTAGGGAGAGATAATCTGTCCTCCACCCTCCTCTTGATAAAGTCCCTCCCTGCTTTCCCACATACCCCCTAATCTGATGAGAGCCCTCTGGGACTGTTCCTTGAGGCTTGCTACTTTTAAACACCAGGTACAACTGCAAAGAGTGTGATGAAGTCAGGGAGAGACCTGATTTGTGATAAGCGCTCAGCGCCCGGGGCTCAGGCCTGGGCTGGGTGCCAAGGCTGGCTACTCTTCCCAGTCCTGGGCTTTGAGACTCAGCCTCTGAAAGTGGTGTTTCCGTGGCCACGGTCAGCTGAGCCGAGCTGGCCTGGATGCTGCCCTTCGGCCGCTTTTCGGTGAGCCAATCGTCCATGCTCCCCTCTCTCTCCTTCATCTGTCCTCTTCTGCCAGGGACTTGGGTGCCCTGGAGAAGGGCGTGTGTGTGTGTACACATTTACACAAGAACTCAAATCCAGGATGTCAGTGTTGGAGGGGCCTTAGTGGCCCTTGGCTGACCCCTTCCCAGGGAATGAGGAAGGCTGAGACATGGAGAGGGAAGTGAACTGCTCAGTTTGAGAGGAAGAGACAGGCGAGGGTTCAAGATCTGAATAGAGTCCTAGCTCCACTCATTTATTGGGTGACCGCGGGCTAGTCATTTCCCTTCCCTGAGCCAAATTTCTTCAAAGAGCTCAATTGGAATGTCTGAGTGTTTCTCCCAAGCACAGATGATTCTGGGTATTCCCCACTCAGTGCGCAGCAGAGCAGAACCCATGCTTTGGAGTCAGACCATCCTTGTTAGAATCCCTAACCTGCCACTTTGCAGCTAAAAGACTCAAACACATTCCTTCCTCTGGAAGATGGAGATAATATGCCAACCTCATAGTGTTGTGAGGATTAAATGAGTGCTAAATGAACGACTCCTGGCCCAGAGTAGGAGCTTGAGCAGACTGTGATGGATTGCATGTGTATCTGGACATGTATAGAATGGGGGACATTCACATGTGTGGGCAAGTATGGACCCAGTGGACCTTAGCGTTTGCCCCCCTGAGTGTCTTCATGGAACTTTGGGCCTCTTATTTCCTTCTAAGGACTATTATATGAAATTCTGAAATATAAGCACCCCCTGCCTGCAACTCTCCCCATCTTTGGGACCATCCCTGGAGCAAAGGTGATGTCCCTTTTCTATGTCCCAAAGGGTTTTCTTTTCTTTTTGGTTTTTTTTTTAAGATTTATTTATTTTAATACAAGAACTGGGGTACAGGCCAGAAGCATAGGAGGGGTGAGAGGATTCACCAGAGACAGAGCGGGGAGCAGAACAGGCAGACGGACCAAAGACACTGCTGAGGGGAGCAGCGGGTGAGACAGGAGAGGTCTGCTGCACCATGTGGGTAGCTCCCTAGCCAGCCAGGAATCGAACCTGCACTGCAGAGACTGCGGACAGCTTCACTGTGCTGCGCTCAACCCGCTGCGCCACCGGGGAGGCCCACCAAAGGGTTTTCATTCCTGCCTCTTAGTACATTAAGTCCCCCACTGGCCCTGCAGGGAGAGGGGTCCTTGGGGTCCTCCCGCGGCTGGGAGACTGTCTTGCTGCCTGGGTCTCTCTGCTGTCCCCCTTCTACTGCTCATTCACCCTCCATGCTTCCCTGTTACAGCACTTAGAAAATTCAGACACATCGTGGAAATTCAGGAGGGAGACCAAGAAGGGGAGAGACAGAGAGAATGAGAGTTGGGGGTTGGGGAAGGGGTGGGACAGAGGAACGATTTCTCCAAATCATCAGTTGCTTTAAAAGAAAGCCTATATTTAGCCAGGCTTTAAAGGCCTGTAAATATGTATTTTGCAACGCAGACAGCCATAGCCATGGGAGCTCCAGAGATATGCAGCGAGGTCAAAGAAGAAGAAAAAACATAACCGGAAAGATTGGGCAATATATTTTGTCATCAGCAGATTCAAAGAACTCTTTCTCTTGCCTGCTGTGGCTGCTAATAATACACATCCCTGTGTTTTGATGCTGGCTTCTATTTTTCTTCTGCTTTTGGGGCCTATGCTGTGGGTGCCCGAGCAGGAGACAGGCTCTCAGAGACTCCAGCCTTGGTTTCACCTGCCCTGGGCCAAGGGGAAGAGCATCGTGCCCCTGCCAGCTCCCCTACCGAGTGGCTTGGCCATGCGGCTGCTTCTCCTGGCACAGGCATAGCTTCCAAAATGCCAGCGCTCTGGTCTCCCACATTTAACCCCTTAAGGTGGCCTTGGGGGTAGGGGTGGGGTAACAGATGCTTCATATATATGTGGGTTTTAATTTTTACTTTGAAAAGTTTCTTTAAAAACAAAAATCCAGAGAAGCACATAACCAACAACATGTACAAATAGCTAACTTTTTTTTGCCTTGGCTTCTTTCATATGAAAGAAACAGAACATGAGAGTTTGAGTTGAAGCCCCTTTCTCTTCTCCCCAGTCCTGCCGCCCACCCAATCCACTGTCACAAATCTGGAATGCACCCCCCTCTATAGCACAAACATTTCACACATTATTTTTCGTTGTAAAATATACATAATATAACCTTTACTATTTTAACTTTTTGAACAGATCATTGGTCTTAAATATATTCACATCGGTATTCAACCCTCAGCATCAAACCTCTGCTCCCATTCAGTAGTGACCCCCCCAAGTCTCCGCCCCCACCTGCCCCTGGCAGCAAGCCCTCTACTTCCTGTCTCTGAAGTGGACCACCCCACCGTAGCTCAGATGACATGGACTCACACAGTATCTGTCCTTTAGTGACTGGCTTGTCTTAGTGTGGTGCCTTCAGGCTTCATTCACGTTGGAGCAGGTGTCAAATTTTCTTCCCTGTTAAGTCTAGATATAATTTCCTGTTTCCCCTGCGCATCGAAGTGTGCACATAAAGCGGCAGAGTCATGCCTTCTGTGTTACTAAATTCATATAAGGACACCATGCCGTGTGGATCATCTCATCTTTTTCTCACTTGGCATGTTTTTCACTCTGGAACCATGTTGATGCATATGGCTTTGGTTCATTCATTCTAACTTCTGTTTACTATTTCATGGTGTGAAGAAGTCACAATTTATTTATCAGTTCCTCTCCTGACAGGCATTTGGGTTGTGTCTGTGGTTTGTTATTCTAACCAGGGCTGCAGTGAATGCCCTTGCTCTTATCTGAAACTGTCTTGATGGTGTGCCCCCAGAAGCTGAAAGCTGGGTTGTCCCATAGGACTGGACCCCTTGGTGGTCTCTCCAGCAGCCTTTGCACAAGACCTCCCCTTCTACCAAAGCCTTACCAACATCTAATCTTGTTAGACTTTTTATTTTTGCCAGTCTTATGGGTGTGAAGTGGGATTCATTTGCATCTGCATCCCCTGCCTGTGAGGTCTTGCATCTTCTCATGCTCACTGGCCATCTGGGTTTCCTCCAGAACACTCACTTCTTTGCTATTCTGTTGCAGAATATTCTTTGCTGCCAGTTGCAGCTTTTGCTACAAGTGACAGTAGTTCCACTAGAAGGATTTAAACAAAAAGGGAAGTTTATTATTTTATACCAGAAGTCCAAAGTGTTGGCTAATTCAGAGGCTCAACTGTGATATTGGGGACAAGGTTTGTTCCACCTTTCTACGCAACCTTCCTCATTGTGTTGGCTGGACTCCTCTCGAGCTACAAGATGGCTGTCTCAGCTCCAGATGTCCCAGCAGGCAACCAAATCCAGACGCAGAAGAAAGTGGATGCTTTCTTAGTGTCTCTTTCCTGGAGTTCTCCCTTTTTGGTGAACAGAAATGCATACATATACATCTCCTAACCCAATCATTGACCAGAGGAACTGAATTACCAGTGGATATTTAGACCAATTAGCATTCATCTGATGGAGTTGGAGGAAGGCTCAGACTCTCCCAAAGCCCAGACCTCTGATACCTGGTCGGATCCGGGTTCTAGTAGCACTGCAGAAGGGAAAGAATGCCATTTGGGGGTCTCCCTGGTGGCGCAGGCGGTTGAACGCAGTGCTGTGAAGCTGTCCGCAGCCTCTGCAGTGCCGGTTCAATCCCCGCCGACCTTGGAGCAACCCACATGGTGAGCAGACCTCTCCTGTCTAGCCTGCTACTCCGCTCAGCAGTGTATTTCGTCAGTCTGCCTGTTCAGTTCCCCCGCTCTGTTTCTGGTGAATCCTCTCACCCTTCTGAGCATCTGGCCTGTACCCCGCCTCTTGTATAAATAAAATAAATCTAAAAAAAAAAAAAAAGAATTCTATTTGAGGTGGCATTAGAGGTCTTAAAAGGTCTGTGTTTCCATTTTTGATTTGGAGGTCTTTACAGCTCCTGGATAGGCATTGCCTTTTTATATTATATATTACCCTTTTATTTTATATATTACCTTTCATCTGTTTTATGTGCTGCCAACATCATCAGCCAGTCTTCACTTGTCCTTCATCTTCTGTGAGTCGTGTTTCTTGTCTAAGAAATGTTTTCCTATGTTGAGATCTTCTACATTTTCTTCTAATTATTTTAAGTTTTTTTTTTAAAGATTTATTTTATTTATTTATGCACTCAAGAGCTGGGGTATAGGCCAGAGGTGTGGGAGGTGAGAGGATTACCAGAACAGGTGGATCTACTGAAATGTATTGCTGAGGGGAACAGCGGGTGAGACAGGAGAGGTCTGCTGCACCAGGTGGGTCAACTCCCTGGCATGGGATCAAACTCAGGCAGTAGCTGTGATAGTGCTGAGACTTAACCCCAGGGCCACCAGGGAGGCCCCTATTTTAAAGTTTTGCTTTTTCTCTTTTAGCTCTTTAATCTATTTGGAATTAATACTTATGGATAGTACAGATATATTTTTATATGAAAAGCCAATTGTCACAACACTTTTTATTGAATATTCTGTTCTGTCTCACCAAATTGCAATGCCACTGCCCTCATAAATCACATTCCCACATTAGCTTGGATCTGTTTCTGGGCACTCTGTTCTATTGATCTTTTTGTCTAGCCTGCACCAATACCACATTATTTTAATTACTATCACTTTCAAATAAGTCTTGGTATCTGGAAAGGGCTTGTTCTTTTTCAGAATTGTCTCGTTGCTTCTTGGTCCTTTGCTCTTATACAAGAATTTTACCGGTCTGCTTACATCTCTGAAAAATCTTACTGGGATATTTATTGGACTTGCACCGAATCACCGAATATGAAGAAGACTGTCTACATCTTTCCATTTATTCCTATGTAGCCTATAGTTTTAATAGGTTTAGAGCCTATAGTTTTTCTTTATAAATATCTTTTGTAAGTTTTGTTCTGTGTTCTATACAATTTTAATTTTAGTTTGAATTTTTTTTTTTAAAGATGGTTTTTCTAGAAACTAAAAAGATAGTTTCCAATAAATTATTGCTGCATGGAAACACTGTTGAATTATTTTGTGTTTTATTTGTATGGGATGTTGTTTCTGCCCAGCAACCTTGCTGCTCTCTCTTAATAATCCAAATAACATGCCAGTAGAATTCGCTTTTCTATATAAATAATCATGTCATCCGCAAAAATTGTCAGAGATTTTGTTTCTTTTATTTTCCTAAACCGACTATCACTAAGTGGTGGCTACTAAATCTGACTGCTCGCAGCATTCAGGTTGTGCCCAGTGGGCTGGCCCTGGGCAGCTACTGCTTGCACTGTCAGTTATAAATAAATAAAAGACCCCTTACTTTCTACAGTCTTTGCCCCTTACAAAGCACTTTCGCTTCCATTATCTCATTGATCCTATTGCCCCACTTCAAGGAGAGTCTCAGTGGAGAGGGCTCTGGATGGAGCTGTGCAGACTGCGCTGTGGGACAGAGGCGCGCCCCACCCCCTGCTCTTTCTCCTGTAAGTAAAAAGTTTGGCCAGGAATGGTCTCTGGCTTTCACAGACTCATAATTGATGGTTTTAAGCGGTCACGAGGCAATAAGAACCCCCTTTAAAGCTTCAAGTTCAAAGATAAAAAGGGTGGGGGAAGGACTCTGGGTACTTAGGTACCCAGGCTCGTGCCCCTAAGTGCTGGGGGGGGGGGGGGAGAACGTGGACATGTCCTTGGAAGCCACAGGGCTGACGAAGATGATGGGCAAGGTGGAGAAGAGGGCACAGTGCCCAGCCCTCTGCTTCCCAGCGGATTCTCCTCGTTTGGAAGAACATCCCCGGGACCCGGAAGAGGAGGACGAGGCCGGGCTCCAGGCCCCGGGTTCCCTCCTCTGTCGCCCCCTCCAGCTGCAGCGCGCCCAGCACGCACTTGTGACGCGCATCCCTAGCCCCGGGCGGCGCGCTCAGCTGCTTCCGCCCCCCGCCCGCCCCGCAGCTCCGCCCCAATATCGCGCAGGCGCAGCTCTGGGCCGGAGCCAGCAAATGCGCCCTCTCGTGGCGGACTGACGGATCGCACCCTTTGTTATGGGGGTGGGGGCAGCCAAGGATGTAAGGTAGAAAGATGCGAGGGGAGGAGTCTGGAAGGCAGATACGACGCTCAGATCACTATGACGAAAATCCCTTTCCTTTGTCCCCCATGACAACACACAGATGCAGATGAAAATACGGCCCTCAAAGATCAAGAGACTTCGGGAGATAGGGTTATAGGGACTGAAATGGAATAAGATAGTTGGGAAGATGATGCATTCATTCAACCAATCATTCATTCATTCGGCAAACCTTCACTGAGATGGGGAGAGACTGGGACAAAGGACTAGAGGGATTAAACTGGGACAATGAATGCCGAGCAGAGATCAACCGAAAGCAGAAAACTGAGGAGACTGTCGGTGGCAAAGCAGCAGGAACACAGCCGGCCCGCTGAGGGCAGGGCTGGGGTTGCCCAAATAAGCAAGGGCTGCGAGCCCGGCTGGGCTTGCGGAGACTGACACTGCACGGTGCAGAGACCTGACCCTCCAGTTCTCCAGGAGCCTGCTTTAACTGGAGAGGAGCAAATTGGGAGGTCGAGATGCATCCGACAGCTTGAGCACCAGGAGGGACATTGGAGCAGTCAAATATGTTCAAAAGTTCATAATTATGCCTCTACTAAAAAAAAAAAAATCTTTTTGGTCCGTGTTTGGAGGATGCTAGGGAATCTACCCATTATTTCAAAATCGGTAAATGCAGAAACAGAGCCAAGGTTTTAGCCTGTGTTTTCTATACGAGCTGTGCCACTCAGTAACAACATGGTTAGAGAGGGGCAGTGTCTCTGTCCAGAATCATTCCAACTAATGGAGGAAGGAGTGATCAGATTTGAAAACCATCATTTAAAAAAAAAAAAGTTGATGGATGAGGCACCAAGCTCAGTGGCTCAATGGCCACTGTGCCTTGAGCTGGGAGAAGCAGCACCACCAAGTGGTCTTTTTAAAGAAAATCGCCCTACACCTGATACAGAACTCCAACTACAGTTCACAGGAAATAACAATGTACAGGAAATACGATTTACAGGAAGTACAGTGGCCAGAGGAACGTGTTAAGGAACAAAAGAACATCAGCGAAATACAGTCAGCAAAATACAGACTTTCGAAAACTACATAATGAACGACCTGTTCCCTCAAGGAAAGAAAAAAAAACAGGGAAGGAGAGATGGGGAAGGGTTTGAGAGCGTGGAGGGGGTGCCTATAGAGTTACAGAACTTTGAAAGAGACCGAGCAGTCAGTTGCAATGTGTGCACCTTATTTGGATGCCGAGTCAAGTAAATGCATCATAAAAGAGCCAAACAGACATGTATGAAAAATTGGATATCTGAACTCTATAGATCAGATATTTAGGAATTATTTTTAACTTGAAGGAATAGTAATGTGATGGGGTGTAACAACTATGGTTATGGTAAGTAAAAAAGGTCATTGTCTTTCAAAGATACTGAAATATTGACAGTTTAAATTAAATGGGGGGAGGGGGAGAGGGAACGGTACAGATGAAAGTGTTAGGGGGAAAGGATGTCCTAAAGCTAATCCCATACAGGCTTTGTGGACTCCACCCCCACCCCAGGCCAAAGCCAAAGACACTGGGAACTCCAAATCCCATCACCACCAAAGGGAAGGTGGCTGGGACCTGAGGGTGGGATTAAGCAGCCACGTTGGTATAAAGCCAGACACGTGGGCTTTGGAGGGGTCCCCCATTTTGGCTCTCCGCCAGCTCGCAGCATCCGGCCAGCTCAGAGAGGGACTTTGGGTTTCCAGGTCGTCGGATCGGGTAGGACGCATTAAAGACTTTATTTCCCTATTTTCTCCCTGAGTTGTACATTTTCCTTATTTCCTTTTCCCTTGTAAATAAACCTTTTATTAACCTTTTGTGTGTGCCTGTAGTGGAGTCTTAATAAGTCCCTTGTAAGCGCACGGGTGAGGACCCACAGCCAGGAACCCGTTCAATATCGGGGCTGCCCTATACCAAAAGGAGGTTGGTGGTAAATTGATAGTCCCTGAAGCCGGTGATCACTATGGTATCACTATGGTATCTGAGGGCTCATTAAATTATTCTGTATGTTTTTGTTTGATAAAAAATTCTTTCCCGGGCCTCCCTGGTGGCACAGATGGTTGAGCACAGCGCTGTGAATCTGTCCGCAGCCTCTGCAGTGCGTGTTGGATCCCGGCCGGCCAGGGAGATACCTACATGGCACAGCAGACCTCTCCCGTCTCACCCGCTGCTCCCTTCAGCAGTGTATTTCAGTAGATCTGCCTGTTCTGTTCCCTGCTCTGTCTCTGGTGAATCCTCTTACTCTCCCGCACATCTGGCCTGTACCTCGGTTCTTGTATGCGTGAATAAATAAATCTTTAAAGAAAAAATTTTTTTTTCCAAAATAAGAAGTGTAAAGACCCTATGACTCCCGTCTGTCCTTCCCTTCCTCCCCCTACCCTAGCCAAGCAGTCCAGGGAACAGAAAGTGTGGAGTGTTCCAGCAGCGGCTCACAATCCAGACAGCTGTGAGGTGGGAGGTCCCTGGAAGACCAGAGACTTTCAGGGGGCTTCCAGCTAGGCCCTGGCGAGGTCCCTGGCTCCGGCAGTTTCGGGAAGGGGAAAAGGATAGGTAGGTAAGCTGGCTTCTGGGGAACTGATGGCATTGGGTTTGGGTACTGCCTCCTCAAGACAGCTAAGGGTATGAGAGGGTGGCTCCAAAAATAGCAGGGGAGGCAGCAGGGGGAGGAAGGGGAGTCACATGGAACCATGGAGGGGCTGAGGCCTGGGCAGCTGGCCAGGCCCTGGCACCTCGGCCTGCTCCCCCAGAGTCCTCTGCCTCCAGAACCTTCCTTCCTCTGGCTTCCATCTCTGAGAAGGCATCAAGGTGACTCTGGGACAAACTGCCCTGCCTGAGTGGATGCTGACTCTGAAATTTGGTGGCTCTCCAGGGACAGGTAGGATGGTCAGGTGGGTAGAGAAAGACAGGGACAAGGACTGAATAACCTGGTCACTGTTTACCCCAATCTGCAAGCTGACACTTTTGGGCCCTGGCTGACTCATTACAGGTCTCAGACGTCCTTGCCTGGGGCATTGGGTTATAGGGGTGGGGAACACTGGGAACAAGACCCTTTATCTCAAGGGACAGGAAGCATGTCACAGGCACTCAGAATTTTGGAACCTTGGCACTCACAGCCCTCCGCCTCCTTCTCAGGGACCCCGGGGAGAGTCTGCTTCGTCTCTGTGGGTGGAAAGCCCCAATCTCTTCACCTCAATAAAGAGCCTAGGCAGGTGCAGGAAGGAGGCAGAAGCAAGGTCCCACCTATGATCCCATCCATGGCATCACTGATTGAGTCAGGGTGGGGCTAAGCTCATCCACAGTATGGTCTTGAGGAAGTTCTGCCTCCCCACGTGTCTCAGTTTTATCATCTGTGAAAGGCGACAGGGGTTATGCTTGCCTCGTGGGGCTGCTTGGAGTGGAATGCCTTCCCACATGTAAATCCGCATGAAGACTCTGGCCTGGTAGCCACCATGCCAACTCCACACAGCCAGGTTCTGCTCATGTCTGCACCCCAGGCACCTAGCAGGTGCTTCCTAATGTGTGCTGAATCCTCCAGAATAACACCAAGAGGCAAATACTGTGGTTTCTGGCTTGTAGACATGGAAACGGGGCCTAGATGGTGTGGTTGACTCTTTGAAGGCTGCCCCACAGTGCCAGACTGAAGTTACCTCGTTCATGTCCTGGCCCTGCAGGCCTGGGCCACGTCCTCCACTTTGCCGTGTATCGGATTGGTCCCGTCTGGACTCTCTCTTGTCCCAGATCTGGAGTATATGCTGGGGTGCTTTGTCTGGGGACCAGGTCTTCGTGAATAGTACCCTCGTGTGCTGTTAGGAAAGCCGTCACCCTAACCCCTTACACCTAGCAGTTGCCGGGTGCCCTGGCAGGCCGAGGGACACAAAGGCGAGATCCTTCTGCTTCCAGTGATGCTGGGAGGTGGGGCTGTCCTCAGGGGTGAAGGGGCTCCCAGCTTGGGCTAGGCAAAGAAGGGAGCACAGAAAGACTTCAGAGAGAGGAGCAGGGCTGTGCTGGCTCCGGAAAGGTAGGTGAGACTTGCTGGTGGATGAGGGTGGAAGAGGTAGCAGGGGTTGGCTTATGCAAAGGTGTTGTGAGAGCTTATCAGGTTGGGGCCAGCTGGGGGCTGGGCAAAAGCCTGGGTATTGGGGGGGGGGAGGGGATTTTAGACAGGATGGCCAGGTGAAAAAAGGATCTATGGGGGCGGGAGCTGGGGGGGGGGGTGCGGTTCCCCGGTGGCTCAGCAGTTGAGCGCTGGGTTGCAAAGCTGCCCGCAGCCTCTGCAGCACCAGTTTGATCCCCGGCTGCTCCCCGGCCACCAGAGGAGGGTCCCACATGGCGTGCAGACCTCTCCTGCCACCCGCTGCTCCCCTCAGCAGTGTACTTTGTCAGTCTGCCTGTTCTGCTCCCAGCTCTGGCTCTGGTGAATTCTCTCGCCCTCCCGCGCTTCTGACTGTACCCAGTGCTTGTATAAATAAATAAATAAATCTTAAAAAAAAAAAGTCCTGCCTTTAAAAAAAAAAAAAGGATTTACTGGGGAGCCGGGTTGTGGTACCTGGCTGGATTGTTGGTGGGAGGTCTGCACCCAAGGGGAACAATAACTATAGAAAGATGACCCACAATATAAGAAAATAAAAAAAAAGAAAAGAAGGGCCTGAAATCAGCAGCTGGGGCATTCAGGGCAGTGGAGCCCTTCGGGCTTGAAGGGGCACTGAGATGGTCAGGTTAGCGCTTAGAAACCTGCCCTCTCCAGCTGGAGGGCGAGGGGAGGGCCCTGTGGTGTGAGGAGGCAGTCCACCCTCTGTTCAGTGGCTGCTCCAGTGGCAACGGGGAGGGCCCCAGGGCTGAAACCAGGGCCCAGCTGCGCCAGGGCCACCCCCCTGTGCCTCCCTCCCTCCTCCCCCCCTGCTCCTGTCTCTGTCACTCACTGGCCAGGCCAGGCTGGGGCAGCCATGGCAGCAGCGCTATCCTGGATTCTTCTCCTTGTGGGCAAGTCGGGGCCTTCTTCAGGGGAGAGGCCAGGACAGGCTGAGATCTAGGCATGATAAGTGGAAGTAGGGAAGATTCTATTTCCCTGGTGGGGGTTGAGGCAAGGGCCAAAAAGACTTTGGGGTGTTAATGTCAAGGCTGGCACAGGATCCAGGAGCTGGGGTTGGGGGCTGGGCGCTGGACTCTGGGGGCTGAGAATGCTGAGGGTCCGGGTGTCCTGGGCCCCAGGTGAGCCTGACCGCATAGGCCTAGAGGGTCGTGGGCCCTTTAACAGGCTGACTGGGCGGGAGGTTTTCTAGGCCCTGGCTAAATTTGGCTCTAGGAGAGAAGGCAGGGCAGCTGGGGCCCAGGATTCCTTTTGCTCGGCTCTATTGGCCTCTAGTGTGGCGGGGGATCCCCTTGTATGTTAGGGAAGGAGGGAGTGGGGATCTCAGAATGGCTACCCCCCTGCTCCAAAGGTCTTTGGGTTCTTCGCAGCACCCATCACCCTGGCTTCCTCTAAGGAACCACCAAATTCTTAAAGTGTCTTTCTCAGGTGTCCGTTGGACACACACCAATCCTGGCCGACATCAGTCTCTGCCACTGTGACTCCCAACAGGAGCTAAAATAAGGAGAAATGAGGAGGGGGCTCCCTGAATCCAAACAAACCAGTCTCAGGGTTTTGAACTGTGTGGCATAGCTGGGGAGGGGAGAGTTGCTCTTCTCCTGGGCACTTGCAAAGGAATCCCTTCCACTCACATATTTCTCAGTCCCTTAGGAGCACCAGGGTTAGGGGCCGAGATGTGGGGCAGCTTCTCTCTGTCCCAGGACTGAGCCTAGTCCGTGTGTTTGGGGTTCCTGGCTTCCCCACAGGTCTTCTGGCAGGGCTGGGGGGCACAGCGGCCCAGCAGCAGCAGACCACCCTGCACCCGCTGGTGGGACGTGTCTTTGTGCACACCTTGGACCAGGAAACCTTCCCTCGCCTTCCTGAGCACGCAGGTGAGGGGGCCCCGTGACACTGGTGTGGACTGGGGGTGCCTTGCCAGGGTTGTTGAAACTTTGACTATGTCTCTTATCACCTGTCCTTATTCCACCAGCTGTCCCACACACCGTCCCCATCACCTACCATGCGCACCTCCAGGGACACCCAGACCTGCCCCGGTGGCTCCGCTACACCCAGCGCAGCCCCCTCCATCCTGGCTTCCTCTATGGCACCGCCACCCCCGAAGATAGAGGGCGCCAGGTCATTGAGGTACCATCAGGGACCCCGGTGGGCTGTGTTGCCTGCTGGGATCGGTGTTCCAACACGTTCATTTATGTAATTTACATCCAGGCCCCAGCCTCGGTTTCTTGTTTCTGGTTGGGCCACTCAGCCCCCTTCCCCACCCCCACCAGGTCACAGCCTATAATCGGGACAGCTTCGACACCACGCGGCAGAGGCTGGTACTGTTGATTGAAGACCCAGAAGGTACCTCCAGTCCCACCATAAACCCTTCCCACTATTCTTAGGGGGAATCTCCTCTAGAAGGAGGGGTATGTGAAAAGGAGAGACTTAGAGAACAGTGGGGGACAGGGCATCCTGGGAAGACTCTGGAGGTGTATTCTTGGTGGCTCTGCACAATCTGTGGGATCTTGGTGAGCCATTGAGGCTGTGGGTGCTAGGGAAGGACTCTGGGGTATTAGGGAGGAAGGAAGGGCCTGAGGGAACACAGGGAGGTGCTTAGCAGGGGGCAGAGGGCTTGAGAAGGGTCCATGTAAGCCTGAGGTGCCCACCTGCACCCCTAGGCCCCCTACTTCCCTACCAGGCTGAGTTCCTGGTGCGCAGCCATGATGTGGAGGAGGTGCTGCCCTCTGTACCTGCCAGCCGCTTCCTCACCACCCTGGGGGGACTCTGGAAGCCAGGGGAGCTCCAGCTGCTCAATATCACCTCTGCCTTGGACCGTGGGGGCCGTGTTCCCCTTCCCATTGAGGGGCGCAAGGAAGGGTAGGTGTGCAACCCAGGAGGTCTTCCTGAAGGAGGAGGAGGCAGCTTGCTTTTTGTCTGGGTGGTGGGCAGAGAACACTGGTCTCCCTAGTTTCTCGGTGGGGCTGTACCCATCAGCATCCACTCTTAGCTGCACCTCCCAGTCTCACATCTCTGTCTGCGTCCCTCTGGCCACCTTCATCACTCTCTTGCACCTTGTGGGCCCAAACCCTAGCTACCTTGAACTCTGCACTTCCTGGTGCCCCATGAGGACATAAAACATCCATCCATCCTGGACATTCTAGGAGGGATAGGCCCGAGACGACTGCTGTGCTCTGTGTACTCTCACTGTAACCCCAGATCTCAGGGGGACCCTGGGGCCCCCAAATCTCCAGTGCCTGATCATCCTCCCACTTGCTGACAGTGACTTCTTTCTGGGCCCAGGGTGTACATCAAGGTGGGCTCGGCCTCACCCTTCTCCACCTGCCTGAAGATGGTGGCATCTCCTGATAGCCATGCACGCTGTGCCCAGGGCCAGGCTCCACTTCTGTCCTGCTATGACACCTTGGCACCTCACTTCCGTATTGACTGGTGCAATGTGTCCCTGGTGAGGAGGGCCCCTGGTTCTCTTTTTGGGGTGGGGCATGCGCTCATCAGTCTTCTTCCCCCCACCTTCTCATCCCAGTCCTTTGTGCCTGTTTCACTTTCTCTGGTTATCTGCATTCTCTCTGTCTCTGTCTCTCACGCTCTCTCCCTGACACACACACACACACACACACACACACACACACACACACACACACACACACACACACACCCTTCCATCTTCTCCCACAAGAGGGCGACAGAGTCCACCACCCAGACAAGGCTTGTAGCTGCCCAAGTCCTGTAAGTGTAACCCGCCCACAGGCCAGTCCCAAACCCCTTCCCGGCTAAGGGCCTGTGTGTGACAATTCTGCCTCGTTCTAAGGCACCACTTAACAAATTCGCCGCAGGTAAGAAACAGATGGCTCTAAGGAACATACTTACCTAAGGTTACCTCTCACTCCCATGTTATAAACAGACGCTCCTGCGCTTGGGGGTGTGGAGGGTCCTAGACCTGCAGTTCGCAGCATGGGAACCTGCCCTGCTCTCTGGGTTCTGCGTGTCCAGGCAGCTGCTTCTGGGTCAGCTCTGGGTTCTCTGAGCAGGTGGATAAGTCAGTGCCAGAGCCTGCAGACGAGGCGCGCGCCCCAGGGGACGGCATCCTGGAGCACGACCCATTCTTCTGCCCTCCCACTGAGGCCACCGCCCGAGACTTCCTGCCCGACGCGCTGGTCACTCTCTTGGTGCCCCTGCTGGTGGCCCTGCTGCTTACAGTGCTCCTGGCCTACATCATGTGCTGCCGGCGGGAGGGCAGGTGAGTGCGGGGCCAGAGGGGGCATCCATGCACCTCATGGCCCTTGGGTTCTGTGGCCACCCAGCCCCCTCAGAGGGTGGCCCCTTTTGGGCTGAGGGGAGCTCTGGTCCTTTCTGGTCAGCTGCTGGAAAGTGTTGTGACTAACAGCCAATCCCTTCACTGTCATCCCCACAGGCTGAAGAGAGACCTGGCCACCTCTGAGTGAGTAAGGGGAAGAAGGGGCTGGGTGGGACCCCCCATGGTCAAGCTGGACCCTCTCAGCACCACGGACTGCATAGACAAACCAAATTATCTTGACCTCTGAGCTCCCTGCCACTGGATGCTGGACCTGACCTCTCCTGGTTGGCCACTTCCTTTTCAGGGGTGCATGGAGAGTCTACTGTGGGGTAGAAAGAAGGGAGGGACCTGGCCAGGCTTGGGGATCTCCTGCCATCCTGGGGGAAAGGGTTTGAGAGGCGATTAGCTCTTTCTCTCTCTCACCTATGGGCCAAACCCTTGGGTTCTGGCAAGCAGGGTTGCGCCAGTTTCCTTGGTCCTTTCTGGCCTCAGTTTCTCCTCTAGCAAGGTGATGTGCTTGGACTAGCTAATGCTTGTAGCCACTTTCAGTTCCTCGAGCCCTTCCAGAGCCATCTCTTATTTTGCCCAAGTTTCTCCCATCCACAGCCTGATCCCGCCTCAGTGCCCCCAATCTCTTCTCCTACCTTTCTCTTGAACCCCAAAGATTCCAGGAAGCAGGTGTGAAATAAGGGAGGCTCCTTTTATTCCCATGGCACCAAGCCCTTGGAGGGCCCAGTGCCCCCGGCCAGCTCTCCGGCCCTGCCTCCTTAATTGCGGAGGCTCTTGGCCGCCCTCCGGACTCCCTTGAAGAGCCGCTTTTGCCCCTGTCTGGAGCCCAGAAGCAACTTGCGCTGCTCCGGCCGGCGCTGCCCAGGCCGGCGCAGCCCCTGAAGGCGCTGTCCCCTCTGGAGCTGCCTCGACTGCTGACGCTGACGCAGCTGCTGTCTCTTGGCCTTGAGCTTTAACTTGGAGGTGTGGTTCTTGCCCATGCAGAAGGAGCCCAGGGCTCCCTTGCCGGTCACCTGCTTGAGCATGCCCTTCTCCACCAGCCTCTTGAGCACCAGCTTGAAGCGCCAGGCATTGTGGGTCATGTTGTAACCGGCGGTGGCCACAGCCTTCTTCAGGGTGGCCAGGGACACATGGTGGCGTGTCCCTGCATCCTCCACGGCCCTCAGGATCACCTTGGATATGCTGGGCTTCCGGTGGATCTTGGGGTTCTCAGTTTCACTCTTGCTAGGGACCCCCGACACACTGGCCTGTGGGCCTGCGCCCACTGCAGTGTTTGAGGCCGTGGGCACAGGAGGGGGTGGCAGCAGGGTGTCTTTCTGCATCTCTCCCTGGGGTGGCTGAAGGGAACTGGGTGTGAGGACCTCCAGGATGGCAGCTGGAAGTCTCCACAGGCTTGCCCCTCGGCGGGTGAGGTGTGTCCCGGGTCCTGGTTCCCTCAGAGGCTTCCTCGTTAGGCTGCAGGGCCCCGGCCACCACTTCCCCTGGGTGGCCAGAAGGAGGACCAAGGATGATCACCCACAGCTGGCCTAGCACACTTGTGCCCGGGACATGGGGGGTGGCTGAGTTATCTCTGTGGTGACCTCAGGGGGA
The DNA here is from genome assembly GCF_964194135.1 of Talpa europaea. Taxonomy (NCBI): domain Eukaryota; kingdom Metazoa; phylum Chordata; class Mammalia; order Eulipotyphla; family Talpidae; genus Talpa; species Talpa europaea. The sequence goes on along the minus strand of NC_140074.1, from coordinate 115,669,766 downwards.
CATTGTGAGGCCACCAGAATCCTGTGAGGGTCACAGTGGCCCTATTGTTCCCTCCTGGGAGGGTGTGGCATCTGACATGGCAAGCACCCCAGGAAGAAGGGTGGGCTACTAGGGACCTGCGTGTGTGTTCACACATGTGCACACGTTTCTGTGCACTGGCGCCCGTCAATTTCGGGGTGCTCTGAACCCCCAGCTTTAAACCCCCCGTTTTGATGCCACCATCTCAACACATTGGGTTGAGGAATACATTTTTTTTTTTTTATAGAGGCATGTTTTATTTATTTATTTGTTTGTTTGTTTTGTTTATACATGCACTGGGTACAGTCAGAAGCGCGGGAGGGTGAGAGAATTCACCAGAGCCAGAGCGGGGAGCAGAGCAGGCAGAAGGACTGAAGCACACTGCTGAGGGGAGCAGCGGGCGGCAGGAGAGGTCTGCGCGCCATGCGGGACCCTCCTCCCGTGGCCAGGGAGCAGCCGGGGATCGAACCGGCGCCCCAGAGGCCGCGGGCAGCTTCGCAACCCAGCGCTCAACCGCTGCGCCACCAGGGAGGCCCGAGGAATACATTTTTTAGAATCAAAATTATACCAACCTTTATGAATTTTTATGGGGAATACATTTTCCAGAGTGAACAAAGGCGTATGAAATTTTTTCATCTACCTAAATTGATTCAATCTCTTAATCAACTACACAAAGCAAATGAAAAGGCCTTTATACTCCAACTTTTTTATTTGGTAGACTTTTTCCCACTGGGATCAGTGATTTTCTAACATAAATTTTATGGGGAGGATTTTATCCCTTAATTTTTACAGGGAGAGGGCTGTACTGGACATGATCAATTACACCTTCTATCATTGTAAATATTCTCTTGTCACCTGTGGTTTCCACCACAGCCAGCTTCCCTGGGTCAGTTTCGAGGCTCAGTTTGGTGTCAGTAAAATTGGTTTCTTCCATCGGTTTTGAATCAATAACCGATTTTACTATGTGAGATATTCACCCTTGTTGGTTTGGATTTTGTGCTGATTTATATTTACGAAATCCAATTTTTTTTTAAAGTCTTTTTTTTTTTTTAATAGAGGCATGTTTTATTTATTTATTTGTTTGTTTTTTTGTTTACACATGCACTGGGTATAGTCAGAAGTGCGGGAGGGTGAGAGAATTCACCAGAGCCAGAGCGGGGAGCAGAGCAGGCAGAAGGACTGAAGTACACTGCTGAGGGGAGCAGCGGGCGGCAGGAGGGGTCTGCGCGCCATGTGGGACCCTCCTCTGGTGGCCGGGGAGCAGCCGGGGATCGAACCGGCGCCCCAGAGGTCGCGGGCAGCTTCGCAACCCAGCGCTCAACCGCTGCGCCACCGGGGAGGCCCCGAAATCCAATTTTTTTGACTTGATCAATGTCTACCATTTTTCAAATTGTCCATAGATGGTGATTCGGCTGCCTGTTTTCCACTATGTCAAATTTTACTGGCCAGAAAGTGCTCCGGCCTGAGGAGCCTCTCCTGTGGCCTACGAGCCAGAGGCAGGACTTTGGGGGGCTGTGTGATGGTGGTGGAGTGAGTGTGGGTGTGGGTGAGGCCTCAGGCCACGCGGGGAAGCATGCACGCCTTTGTGCCTGTGTGCAGCAGGATGGCTGCCCATTGCTCACTGGTCTATCAATTGCTAATGCGGGAGGACCCTAGGAGAAGGCACGGTGGGTCTGGTTTCTGCTCAGGCTCTGGAAAAACATTCCCAGAGCATTTTTCCACCTGTGTGTGTTGCCAGTGTAATGAGACCCAGATGTGGGGCTGGGGGCCAGGCGGAGACCCATTAAAGCCCTTCCGCTACAGGGGGGCCATACCTGCCTGCCTGCCTCCAGCCCTCAGCTTCCGCGCACTTCTTGTGCCCTCTCCCCTCTGCCTCCCCTGGCCTGGGAATGGAAAATTGTGCTTGGACAACTCTGCCTGCCAAATTCCAGACTTAAGAGCTCATCTTGACCCTCCCCTAGCCTTGGAGGTTGACTCCACCTCCTCCCACCCTCCCGCTTGGCAGGACTTGGTCCTGCCCCCTGCAGGAGACATCAGCAAGCTCATTGCTCATTGGGAAGCCAGAAAGACCTGGGGGCGTGGGGGGATGGGGCGCGGCGGGGTGGGGGGGGGTGTCTAACCTCTCAGGCTTCAGCTGGAGTCTGGTCCATTGACTGAGACTTGGGTGTGGGTGGAATCACTTCCCCTCCCTACCTAGGCTCCCAGACCCTCTGAGAAACGCGGTTCTCATGTATGACAAGCCCCTGCTGTCTGTCTGACCCGGCAATCAGGTAGTCTAGGAAACTGTCTCCAGGCTGGCCCATGAATGTGGGTTTGTGTAAAGGGGCTTGAAAACGTCCCTCTACTGGAGGCCAAGTTTATTAGGGGACCTACAGTAGTAAAACCAACAATGACACCAATAGTGCCCACTTGCTGCATGCTGGTGGGAAGCCAGGCCGAGTGTTTTAACTCATTCTGCTTTCCTGCTGAGGAAAAGGCAGCACAGAGAAGTTAAGTAACTTGCACAAGGTCACACAGCCACTAAGCAGTGGAACTTATGTTCAAACCTGAAGTAAGATCTCATGCTTACTCTGATTTCTCAAAATGAGTTAGTTTACCGTGACAGCAGAAAGCAAGCCCATGAGAATGTCAAATGAGAACAGGCTGAATCTTCTGAGGGAAAACTGGAGCTAGAGGTCTGGAAGGACTTCTGGATGGGTGTGGTGGACAGTTCTTTTCATTGCAGTTGGGATTTCCAGCCCATGGAGGGTGGAGCCCAGTGCCAGCTTTGGGGAGACTGGTTCTGAAATGAAGACAGAGAGAAAAGACTCTGTGTCTGGAGGTTGTCAGTGCTAGGGGCAGGCTGGGCTGAGGATGGGGGCCAAGGTACAGAGGAGGGGAGCCCAGGTCTGATGAGTGGAAAGAGGAGACAGTCAAGGCCTGGCAGGACATGGGGAGGGGAGTCCTGGAAGGGGGACAGCTTGGGCAAAGGCTAGGAGGTGGGAAAATGTGGAGGGACTGGGCCTGCCAGAGCAGAGGGGTGGGAGGGAGAGGATTGCACGTTCAGTGGAGAAACTATTAGGGGAGAGAGCTGAGAGCTCTAGGGGCCTAGAAGGTCATCAGCACATAAAAGCAGAAGATAAAGCCCAGCAAAACCTGGTCTCTGGGAATACCCTGGACAGGCATCTGCTCACGTCTTGGTGTCTCTCTTAGGAGTTCCTCCCATGTGCCACCTGCTTTTCTAAACACCCAGCTGCATTTTCTCTCTTAATCCCCACAACTATCCTGGGAGGGCTCTAGGAAATAGGTTTTGTTATTTATTATTTATAGTTATAGAAACCAGGCACAGAATGATTAGGCACCTTGTGAAGGACACAGAACCTTGAATTCAGCCTATCTGCACCCAGAGGCCATGTCTCATCACTGGTCACTGAGTTGACACCATAGAACTTCCTGTTTGTCACCGCCCACCCCCCATGCATGTGACTGCCCCCCCACACACACATAGCAGGGGGGAAGCCTGCAGTGTGGTTTAGAGGCAGGGCCAGACTGGGCCCTGGGCAGAGGCTGACTCCCAGGCCTGGCCTTTGGCCGGCTTTGTGGCCCAGCATCCAGATGGTCCACCACTGCACCATCCGAGGGAACACGGAGGAGCTGCGGCAGATGGCAGCCAGCCGAGAAGTCCCCCGGCCACTCTCCACCCTGCCCATGTTCAACGTGCGCACAGGCGAGCGGCTGCCTCCCCACGTGGACATCGCCCAGGTGCCCCTCATCCTGGACCAGCACTGAAGGCCTCCCAGGTGGGTCCAGGTGGGCAGTGCCAGCCTCAGTTCTGGGTGTAAAGTGACCTCTGTCTCAAGTCTGGGGCAGGTGATGGGGGATGAGGGAGGTCAAGGAAAGGAACATAGAGCCCTCCTCTGGGGCAGCAGTAGGCTGTGCCTACCCCCTTAAGCCAAACACTGGGTTAGAGGTTAGGGTGGGACAGGCAGGAGAACTAGGGCCTGGTTCTCACAGTGGGCCTCACTCTCTCTTCCTTCTGCTGTTCCAGTTCCAGCCCTGGCCTCATCGTCCCTTCCCTCTCCACTCGCAAGCAGCCGTGAGCAAGGCCACATCGCCCCCCCCCGCCCCCCCCCCCCCCCCCCGCCCCTGCTTGATCTGGCTCCTGACCCGAGGGAAGAGGTAGAGAGGTGGGATGGTGTGGTGAGCGTGTCTGGGGTCAGGACTCCCAGAAGAAATACCCGCAATTCATCTACTAGTAGCAGGTCTTTCTCTCTATAGCCTTCCCCGCTGCAGCCCTCCTTGCCTTGGTTTCCCTTTCTGCCTTCTGAGAGCCCCCAGAGGCAGCCGGGACTGCAGCCTGGCCTTTGCGCTCAGCATTCACTGGGCTCTCAGATGCTCTGGAAGAGTAGTGGTGCACAGCATGGGTCTTAAGAGAGTCTCCAGAGCCCCAGATTGCCCCAGGCCCCCCTCCCCTGTCCTCACTTCCCAGAATCCCCACCTTCAAAATATGTTCTGACTCCATCCACTCTCACAGCCTCTGCTCTGAGCTTCCCGGTCCCCACCAGGATCTCGGTGCTGGACCCCTGTTCCTGTCTCTCTGTGGTCTCTCTGCCCCTCCAGTCCTGGCTTCCGGGGGTGGGAGAATTGTAGGCCAGCTCCTTGCTTCCCTGTGCTTCCCAGCTTTGCTTGGGATCTTGGCAGCGCCTTCCCCCGGCTCAGGCCCAGGAGCACACGGGAGCCTGGCTGCCGGCCTGGGAGGAAGCGGCCCAGACAAGTAGCCCGAGCATGGCGTGACTGCTGAGGACATGGAGCAGGGCCTGGCACACACGTGCACCCCTACCCGCCCCCGCACCTGGGGAGGCCACAGGCCTCCTATTCACTGAGGGGAGGGGGCCCCCCTGCAGTGATGGCCCCCTCAGCACAGCAAATAGCCAGTGTCCCCGCAACATTCCCTGAGATAAGCTCACACCCCTCCGCCTTGGCTCCTCCAGCCCACAGCCCTGCCCACTTCACCCCTGACATGGCTGACTCCAGACCTTTCCTCACCACTTCACAGTGGGGGTCTCTGTCAGATGCAGGGCCCAGGGCATTGCCTGAACTGACCTCAGCCCCCTCCCCTTACTTTTGCCCACTTCCCCCTTCCTTTTGAAACACATACCCCATTTCATAGACATCTCCTCTGGTGTGTTTGTGGGGGTTGGGGTCAGAGCGACCGGGCCTCAGATTGGGGCTCTAGGGCAGCAAGGCCACCTGCGGCCACTGAGCACTGAAGTGTGGCCAGTCCCAATAGGGCTGACCTGACGTGACATGATAGCATTTGGAGATATACTGGTTAATTAAAAATGTCACTAGAATTAGCTTCACCTTTTTTCATTCTTGTAACACAGCTGCTGGAAAACAGAAACTCACACGGGGGCCTCCCTAGGGATTTTGACCAGCAGTGCTGGCTCCGTGGCTCCTCCCTGAGCGCCGCTCCAGCTCCATCCAAACCCAGAACAGGCCCCACTTCCATTGGCCCCCTTCCCGCGGTGCCCGCAGGACCTCCTGGCCCATCCAGCCTCTGTGGGCACAGCCGCGTTCTCCAGAGGCCTGGAGGGGTTGTCCCATGACAGGGAAGTCACCCAGAACTGGAGCACGTGGCCTCCTTGTTCTGATAGGTGCTTTGTTCCCGCTGCACCCCGTCTTCCTCTCCCCCCACTGTCTCACGCAGAGAAAACCCCACACTCTCCAGCACCGGTGGGCACCGAACTCATCTCCCTCGGGCCTTGCCACGCACATCCTCTGCAGAGCATCGAAATCTCCACGCCTGTAAGGGCCGTCACCACCACAGACAAGGGCTTTTCCCTCTGATATCTTTCCTCCTGGATGCAGGAGGCTCTCAGCCCTCCGGGCCTCACACCAGGAAGGGGACACAGAGACACAGCCCCTTCCCAACGCTAGGGCGCCATGGCCCTGGGGCTTTAGGACCATGGTCTCCAGATTTCCCCACAGCTTCCCTGCTCCTCCTGCCCCTACTCACCCTCATTCACAGGAACAGACCCTCCCATGCCCGCTGCCTCCCCATCGTGCCCACAAACATGTATCCCAAATGCTGCAACGTGGCATCTCCCAGCTGCCCTGTGTATGGAAGTTGTCCCCTCTGCCTGCACCCCCACCCCCACACGTGTGCAGGGCCCCTGTCTTCAGGCGTGGGTGAACACACATTCCTCTCACTGGGACAGCTCGCTCACTCACACAGCCCCCCTATGTGTGGCCACCAGGCAGCCCCTCCTGTGGACCCCAGCTCTGCAGCAGCCCCCTGCCCGCCGCCCTGCAGCCGACGTGGCCTTCCCACAGGCTCCAGGCTGCAGCTAGAAGTTCCTCTCTGCTCCCCACTGCTCCCCTCTGCTCTGCTCTCCCCAATCTCACCCTGCTCAGTCTGGGAAGGCCTTGGAGGCATCTGGAAACTTGATAGTTAAGGAGCTGTGGGGAAAAAGGAGGAAAAATCCTCTATATTTTGGTCATGGAAAATCCTGTCAGATGGACTTATCCCACAACAGCAACCCAAGATTCTGAGAGCAACATAAATAAAAGATCCAAAAAGCCTCCTTCCTTGCTAGAGTTTTCTGTCTGGAATGGCTGAAAAATCACTCACAAGAGCGTGGTCAAATGGCTCTGAGAGGACAAAGGTGAGTCCAGAGGAGCAGCGCCAGGCGGCAGGCAGGTCCAGACCACCAAGCTGGGCAGCGGGTGTGGGGATGCAGGCCCGGCAGGCGTTTTTAGGGCAGCTGTGATGTCAGCGGAAGGGAGGGCTTGAGTGGGGACTGCGGTACAATGGCCCCTTTGTCCCCCTCCCCTGCTTTGTGGCACATGCTGAAGCCACGCTCCCGGCCCACCACGTGACTCAGGCCAGGAGCTGCACCTGGGGCACAGCCACTCCAGGCCACCCCCACCGCCCGGTGCGCGTGTCCGTCCCCTCAGGTGTCTCCCATGTGCACCCACGCACCCACATGTGGATGTGGCCCATGCAGTGAGAAGGACGGTCACACCTCTGCCTGCAGCTTGGCCCAGTACCGCAGCCACTAGCCACCTGTGGCTAGTAAAATTCATTGCAATTAGATGCAATTAAAACTGGTGCTGCTCCCCTGCATGGTGGGGCCTCTTGTAGAAAGTGGGGAAGGAAGAGAGGCCACTTTCGTGTGGCAGAAACGTGGGCCTCCAGCCTTCTGAGCCTGCAGCCCCATACCTGGACTGACACTTGTCATTCCTGTTCACGAGCTGCACACTTGCACCCAGGAGGCTGCCTCTCCCTTGCACTCTCTTCAGCCTCCCCTGTACCCAGCCCTGCATTGCAGCCTCAGGCCTTAGCGGCTCTGCTGGCCGGGGAGAATGGCAGGGTGGAGACAGCAAAAATGGCAGCAGTGGCGGGGATTAAGGGCTAGGATGAATTTTGTAGCCTGGGAGAGCTTTGGAAATGACACCACGATTGGGCAGAAGAATGAGAGACCCCATGAGACATTTGGCCTGGTGGGGGCACGCCAGCCGCAGGAAGAGGCACAAAGGCTTGCAGGTGTGGGGGAGTGTGGGCCTCTGCAGGAAATGCGGTCACCCTGTGGGAACGGCAGGTGTGGCCTGGGGAGGCGCACTGAGAGCGGGCAGGTGGAAGTGGCCCACCAGGTCCAGCTTTGGTTGCAGGCTCAAGATGCTTCTGGATTGCCCCTGGGGGGCAAAGAGGGGTTGGGCTCAGACACCCACAGCCAAGCACACCCTGCAGCCAACCCCTGGGAGCTATCTAGGTTGGCATCACCAATCAATCAGCGGCTCTCCTCGTCCCCCGTCACCTAACTTCGGGTGATCTGCCTATGAATAAATCTTCCATCACTCTCTCTAGATTAATTCCCTTTCCACACTGTCCTGAGTGTTAGGATTGCTAGTGAAGTATTAAAGACCCTAATTAATAACCAGAATTGCCTAAGAACAGCCCCTGCGGTAGTGCTGCAGGTGACCTGGCAGACTCATCCATCTCTCCGCAGGCCCCGGGGCAGCCACAGGCCTTTCCTGCCTTGGAGGTTTCGGCCCGAGGTGGGTGGGGAGAGAGCTGCCAACTTCTCCCCATCTCCTGGTCTCTGAGACCGGGTCCACTCCAGGCTCTGGCTCTTTAAATCCTGTGTCCCCACTGACCATATACTACTGCTCCCCTTCCCTGACGTGAGGGGACTGACCAGTCACATGCCCTCTGGGGGCTTCAGGTGGGAGAGCAGGAGTCAGAGAGTGAGAGGAAATGGAAGGGAGAAGAAGGAGGAAGAGGATACAGATTTTTTTTTAAGGATAAGGAATGGCAGAAAGCAGGGGCTGGGCAAAATGCCCTCTGCAGTTCACCCCACACCCAGGGAGTCTCGAGTACTGGGTACTTAGAAGGCCCAAGTGACCCCAGTGGCTTCTCAGCAGGGTCAGGGCACCCCAGTCTTCCTGACAGACATCAGCTGTAAGAACCTTAACTGCCCAGGGCCCCTGAAGGAACTCCCTCCTCTGGAGGCCCCAGAGATTGAGCAGAGGCCTCTTCCTGGTCTCCTCTCAGGCCCCTAAGGAAGGCCCAGTGGCCCCTCCTCCTGTGCAGTGGAGCTCAGAGCGGGCATGGAGGGTGCAGAGGCCAGACCACCTGCAAATCTGCCCAGGAAGAGGCCGGTGCCTCACTAGTCCCACCTCCCCCACCGGGTGGGCCTCCCAGAGTCCCCAACCCCCTGTTGTGCCCCCTGGGTGCCCACAGCGGTAGAGAGAGCAGTGAGAGTTGATGGTGGTGATTTGAGAGTGGGCTTGAGGTTGGGCAGCCTGGGACCTGAAGGGAAGTGTGTGCGTGGGGGTGTATGTGTGGGTGTATGGGGGGGTGTGTGTTGCTGGAAGTCTGGGTTCTCTACCGCACCACAGGGCTCAGGAAACCAGCAAGGAGGACTGCAAGAGGGAGAAAAATCAAAGAGGAAAGAGAAGGGATGGAGGCACGAGAAAGTCAGAGGAAGGAGGGACCATGGGGCGCTAGTGGAAAGCAGGTGGTGTGCAGGAAGGAGACCCCACCCCCCACCCCAAAACTCCCTCCCCCAGCTCTCCCTCCCTCGACTCCAGGAAGGAAATTAGGAGGCCACTGCAGATAAATTTGGGTCATTTCCACATGCTTTATTCCAGCAATCAAAATAATTAAAAACATCTCAAATTATTATACACATACAAAATAGGTACAGAGTCTCTTGCTTCCTCCCACCCTGAGGGGGAAAACTGCTTTGTGCTTTGGGAAGTTGTACTGGGAAACCTGGTGAGAGAGCGGACACAGGACAGACTGAGACAGAGGAGGTGAGGAGGGAGCAGCTGAGGAGGGGGGTTCTGAGGAGGGAGAGTGGGGGGGAGAGGGGCATGAGAAGGCCGAGGGCGTGAGGTGGTGGAGGGGCGGAGGGTAGAAAGTGGGGGTGCTGTCTGGAGCTGCGGACTCTCTCCCCCCCATGTTAAATAGCACCTTTAGAAAATTCACATGAGTCCCCATCCACAAGAAAAAAAACAAAGAATAAAAAGACTTTGAACAAAAAGGAACATTTGTTGGCCTTGGGGGGGGGCATCTCGACTTCCATAGCACCAGTAATTCCCTCCCCACCCCGCCCCATCACAGAGATGTAGCACCTTTGATATAAAATGGGGAGCCCCTGCCCCCCTGCCCCAGCCCCGCCCCCACACAGTTGCCCCGGTGACATAAAGACAAGAACGAGGTAGTCTTTCAGCAACACAATTACATACGCAACAGAGCATCTCTCCCGCCCAGCCCAGTCCTGCGGGAGGGACGCGTGTCCCGAGTCCGGTGTCTCTGGCGTGGCCCCTCCTGACTCTCCTCCAAACCTGGCTGGCTGGCGAGGGGCCCGTGGCGTGGCCCCTGGTGTACCCCCCTCAAAAACGAAGAGGGGCATGTTGCAGGGGCCACGGGGATGCCCGATGGCAAGGCTTCTTTGGCAGTCTGAGAACCCCAGGTCCCCCCAGGACTTGGGGGTGCTGGGTGAGGGGAGTGGGCTGGGAGTATGGGGGCCTCTTGGGTGTGTTAGCATTGCCTTTGGTTGCTGGGCAGACAATGCATTGTTTCCTGTGTCTTTTGGGGAGACTTAGATTTGGGGAGCAATGGAGGCGAGGCCCCAAGGAGGGGTGGAGAAAAGAGCAGAGAGGGCAGCATTGGGGTATCATTAGCCCAATGGGCAGAAAGGGACTTACCCCCACATGGGTCTTCAAGCAAGTGGACCAAGTTTCCTTTTTTAAAAAGTTATTTATTTATTCTTTTTTTTTTTTTTTTTTTGGTAAGGTTGAATGCATTTTTGGTTTTTGGTCATGTTCGGTTGGTCAAAGATAAAAACTAAGGTGGAGAGATGAATGCAAAGGAAAAAAAAATTTTCCAAAGTCCATGTGAAATTGTCTCCCATTTTTTGGCTTTTTGGGGGGTTCACTTTGGGTCGTTTGTCTGTTTCCAGGGTCAGGAGAAGGTGGGTTGGGTGGGAGGGAGCCAGAGAGGGGTGGAGGGAGTTTACAGGAAGCAGACTGGGCCAACGTCGAAGCCGAATTCCTGGTCTGGGGCGCCAACGTCCAAGGGGGCCACATCGATGATGGGCAAACGAGAGGTCTTGGTGGTTTTGTATTCGATCACTGTCTTGCCCCAGGCTCCAGTGTGACTCTGGAGTGAAGGGGAGACAATGGGAGAGGAGCATGATCAAGTGGGAGTGATGGCGTGAGGGGGCGGAAGCCTGCTGGGGGGAAAGCCACAGCCCAGAGTGGGGGCCCCAACACTCACCGTGCAGCCGTCGAAGGTGACGCTGTAGGTGAAGCGGCTGTTGCCCTCGGCCCGGATCTCGATCTCGTTGGAGCCCTGGAGGAGCAGGGCCTTCTTGAGGTTGCCGGTCTGCTGGTCCATATAGGCCACGCTGTTCTTGCAGTGGTAGGTGATGTTCTGGGAGGCCTCGGTGGACATCAGGCGCAGGAAGGTCAGCTGGATGGCCACGTCGGCAGGGTCGGAGCCCTGGCTGCCATACTCGAACTGGAGGGGACAGGGAAGCCAGGAGTGAGGACCCATTGGAGCCTCCAGTCTTGGTCCCCTTCCCAGGAGTCCGCTGAGAGCACCCTTGTCAATCCCAATGTCACAGGGCCATTAGCTACCCCAGGTACCCCATGGCAGCCAGACCCCTGCCTCCCAGCCCAGCTCTGTCCTTCCCACCTAGCAGAAGTCTGGTCTACGCTACACGGCCTCTACTCTACTCTACTCCAGCCCTGGGCCAGCCTGTCTCTTGAGAGCAGCTGCAGAGACCAGCTCCCGAACCTGGAATCCATCGGTCATGCTCTCGCCGAACCAGACGTGTCTCTTGTCCTTGGGGTTCTTGCTGGTGTACCAGTTCTTCTGAGGCACGCTGGGCTGAGTGGGGTACACGCAGGTCTCTCCCGTTTCCATGTTGCAGAAAACCTTGATGGCATCCAGGTTGCAGCCTTGGTTGGGGTCAATCCAGTATTCTCCTGCAGTGGGGTGGGGCAACATGGCGTCAAGGAGGGGGGGTTGGTGCCTGTGGGTGTGGGACGCTACCTGAGAGCAGGAGGAGGAAGTGGGGCTCACCGCTCTTCCAGTCTGAGTGGCACATCTTGAGGTCACGGCAGGTGCGGGCGGGGTTCTTGCGGCTGCCTTCGGGGCTCCGGATGTTCTCGATCTGCTGGCTCAGGCTCTTGAGGGTGGTGTCCACCTCGAGGTCACGGTCACGGACCACGTTGGCATCGTCAGCCCGGTAGTAGCGACCACCATCGTGAGATTTCTCTTGAGGTGGCTGGGGCAGGAAGCTGAAGTCGAAACCACCACTGGGAGGACCAGGGGGACCAGGGGGTCCGGGAGGGCCTGGGGGACCCTGTGCAGAGAGGGAGGAAAGTGAGGATTATGGGGTCCAAGTGCTCTTGGGGCCTGGAGGGCCATGGGCAGACAGGATTGAGGGCTACGTACAACGGGGCCAGCGTCACCAGTGCGACCACGGGGACCAGGGGGGCCGATGGGGCCAGGGAGACCGTTGAGACCATCTTTGCCAGCAGCACCAGCAGACCCGGGAGGCCCCTGCAGGGAGAAAGCTGGTCAGAGGAAGCCCAGTAGGAAACAGCTCTGGTGGAGCAGCCCATCCCCCTCTCCACCCCGCTCTGTCTGGGTAAGACTGTCCAGGGCTCTCCTCTCTCATCCCCTGTCCCTGGACCCTTCTCCAGAGAGGCGAGGGACACCTGTGTCCCTGGCAAAGGGCCCTGAAGTGAGCCTGGGCCTGAGGCCCAGGAAGAGGAGAGACAGAAGGTCGACTTACTCGGGGACCAGCAGGACCAGAAGCTCCAGAGGGCCCTTGTTCACCAGGAGAGCCCTGAGGACAGAAGAGAAGACAATTCAGGCCCACTGTGGGGTGAACGTGGCAGCAACCTGCTCCCCTCATTCTTGTGGAAATCTAGCCCCAGGTGTCCATAGGCTGAGATCCTTTCCACAATTCCTCTTTGCACACCCCTCACCTCTTAGAAGCTCTTTAGAAATGCCCATAAATATTCATAAATGCCCATAAATCCCCAGTTTCCCCCAGGGAGTAGCGAGAAAGACTATCCAGGGGAGGAAACTGAGGCAAACTGTCCCCCCATCATTAAAAGGGCATGGGGAGAGGATGAGAAAAGGCTCAGTGGCAGCAGGGGTTGGGGAGGGGCTGAGCATACTTACAGGGGGGCCAGGGGGACCCTGGAGACCAGAGAAGCCACGGTGACCCTTCATGCCTCTGTCACCCTGTTCACCTGTCTCACCCTTGTCACCACGGGGGCCTTGGGGACCCTAGAAGAGAAGAGGACACAGTTGTCAGATGGAAGGTCATTAGCACTGAGCGGGGTGCAGCCCCCATCTGGACATGTGTGTGGAGGACACGGGCCAGAGCAGGGCACTTACAGCAGGGCCACGGGCACCAGCGGGGCCGGCGGGACCAGCAGGACCAGCAGGACCCTGGGGAAGACCAGAGAGAGCATTAGACCCTGTTAGGGAGGCCTTGGCTGAGGTTTGGCACACCTGCGCTGCAGGATGAAACCACCAGATCCCCCACATCCTTTCCCACCAAGTCCATCTCTCCTGAGCCCTGGATGGACCCTCCACCCCGACCCCGGTCCAGGCTTTATCCGAGCTAGGGCCACATGACAACCCCCTTTCTTGGGGGTATCTGGGTACTATCATCAAGAGGAGCCTCGAGGTTGAGCTACGGCTGTTTCCTAGGGACGCCAAGGGCTCTGGACAGCTTGCAGGACTCCTCTGGGTGAGACCGATGTCCACCTGCAGGCCCTTTGTTGGGCCTGGGACGCCCCCGGCCTGGGTAGAAGATGCAAGCCGAGCCTAGCTACTTACAGTCTCACCACGGTCACCAGCCTTGCCAGCAGGGCCGACGGGGCCAGGGGCACCAGGAGCACCAGGGGCACCAGGGGGTCCAGCAGGGCCAGTCTCACCACGGTCACCCTAGGTGGGGGGAAGGGTGGAATGGGTCAGCTCCAGCTGAAGGGGCAGATGGGAGAGCAGCAGGCAGGACTGGACTGGGGTGCAGCTGTCTTACCTTGGGGCCAGGAGCACCATCTCTTCCAGGGGAGCCTTCAGCACCAGGAGATCCCTGCAGAGAGAGGGTTAGAGGGGAGTCAGTGGCTGGGGGTGGGGGCATGGGGAGGAGAGAGGCTCAGGCAAAGGCCAAAACGGACATGCTGGGGACACTGGCATGGGGCTGGTGATTGCTTTGCTCACCTCACGTCCAGACTCGCCAGGGGGTCCAGCCAATCCAGGGGGGCCCATGGGACCAGGGGGGCCACGTTCACCACTTGCTCCAGAAGGACCTTGTTTTCCAGGTTCACCCTGAGGAAGAAGAAAGCGTCAGGCCTGGGAAGGTGGGGGAGGGCCCTAGGCCCCCAGGGCATGTACCATGGGGTCCCTTCTCAAGGACCCCACAGTGAAGAGGCACTCACAGAGGGGCCAGGAAGACCAGGGAAGCCTCTTTCTCCTCGCTGACCAGGCAGGCCAACCACACCACGCTGTCCAGCAATGCCCTGAGGCCCAGGAGTACCGGGAGAGCCCTGTGGAAGGCAGATGGGGGTGAGATGCCTTACAGTCGTTGGGGACCACATCCCCGCCCTGAACCCCTCTGGAGTTTGCTCTTACAGCAGGGCCGTCAGCACCAGGGGATCCTTTTTCACCAGAGGGGCCAGGGGGACCAGGAGGACCAACTTCGCCAGGACGTCCAGCAGGGCCAGTCTCACCACGGGGGCCTTTGCCACCTTCTTTGCCAACGGGGCCAGGAGGGCCAGGAGGTCCAGCATTTCCCTGGACAGGAAGAGGAAGGGCTGTTAGGTTCTAGTGGATTCAGGAAAGCACTGAGGCCTCAACTGGACCCACCACGCTCCTGACAGCTTGCACCCCCATCTCCCTGAGCAGTGGGGTCTCCCCCATAGATACTTACAGAGGGGCCGGGGGGACCGACTCGGCCAGCAGCACCAGGGAAACCAGTAGCACCCTGGCAGGAGACAAAGAAGCAGTCAGAAAGAGAACAGCCACTCAGCTGGCCCAGCTATTCCCACCTCCAAACGCAGATGGGTGCAGAGACGAGGTGGGACTCACAGGGGGACCAGCACTGCCGCGAGCACCTTTGGGTCCAGGAGCACCAACATTACCCTGAAGAAGAGCAGAGAGGTGTCAGGCTGGGCCAGGCCTGGGGCCAGGTCCTCCAGCAGCGGGGCACAGAGGGGAAGGTGCTCACCATGGGGCCAGGGGGGCCAGCAGGACCAGCAGGGCCAGGGGCACCAGCATCGCCTTTAGCACCAGCATCACCGGGTTCGCCTTTAGCACCAGGTTGGCCATCTGCACCCTGGGGGAGGAGGGAGCACGGTGAGCAGACGGAGTCAGGAGGGAGTCCCAGGGAGTTGGGGATGGAGAAGTGACTCCCAAGGAAGAAGTTTGGCCTTAGCCTTGAGGCCAAGGCTAAAGCCTCAGTTCTCAGTCAGTCACCCAAGGTCTGGGATCCTCCTTGGTAATGGGAAATGAAGGGGGTCTTGGTACTTACAGGGGGGCCAGCGAAGCCAGCAGGGCCGGGGGGACCAGGCTCACCACGGTCTCCCTACAAGAAAAGGAGGCAAACTGGAGAGATGCTCTGAGTGGGGGAGGGAGGGGGAGGCTGGAGTGAGGGGAGGGCCTGCACATTCCCCAGTTTCCCAGGACAGTGGGGGTTGGGGGTTGGAAGTGAAGGCAGAGGAGGGAGGACAGAAGGAGACGGGGGTAGGGCATGAAGGGACAGGAGGACTGAGTCTGGGGCCTCAGCCCTGTCTTCTGTACTTACGGGGGCACCACGAGCTCCAGTGGGACCAGCAGGGCCGCTAGGACCACTTTCACCCTGAGAGGGAAGCACAAGAAGCTCAGGGTCAAGGGCATGTCCTGAATTCTCCTGACAAATGACCCCAGGAGAGCCTCCCCTCCCTCATGGCCCCCCACCTATTCCAGGGGCCAGCCAGGGATGGGCGGCAGGATCTGCTCCCCCAGGGCCATGCCTCGATTTGGCTGTGTTAGGTAAGAAGGTGGGAAGAGAGCCATTTACCTTGTCACCAGGGGCACCTGCGGGGCCAGGAGGACCGATGGGGCCAGTCAGACCACGGACGCCGTCTTTGCCAGGAGAACCATCAGCACCTTTGGGACCAGCATCACCCTAAAGACATGGGAGAGCCTGAGACTTCCAGTGTGGGGACAGGGGGTGACAGCTGGGAGTGGACCACTGTGTCTGGGGCCCTCCCCAGCTCCGCCCGGTGCTGAGCTGAGGATTCAAGATCTTTCTGGGGAAAGGGTGTCTGCCAGGGGATCTGAGGGAACCTCCTTAAGAGGTCCAGACTGTATAGAGGGATGAATAAGCGCCGCCCCCCCCCACCAAGAGCAGGCTCACCTCTTGTTGCCATGGGAACTCATGGGGGAAGAAGGGCCTGCATGCAGGTAGGTAGTGGATGCATCAGCAGAAGCCAGAGGGGAAGAAGGGAGGATTAAGCAGATGGGGGAGAGGTTCCAGGGTGAGGGTAAAGGGACTGATGGATGGAAAGCAGAGAGAGAGAGAGAGAGAGAGAACACACGCGCCCGAGCATACTGCACAGGTTCAGGGGAGGAGGTCAAACTCACTCTGTCACCCTTAGGACCTGGAAGTCCAGCTGCACCTCGTTCACCAGGCATTCCCTGAAGACCAGGGGCACCCTGGCTCCCGGGGGCTCCAGGGGCACCAGCATCACCCTATAGGCAACCAGGAGAACCAGAGTGAGGCTGCAGGTCCCAGGAGTGGCTCACGGTTCTGAGTCCCCTCTTAGTACCCCCAGGCTTGGTTCTGAGGCCAAAGGCAGGTGCCAGCTGAGCAGAAAACTCACAGCCCAGAACCTCGGCTGTGCCTGGGCCCTGCCCCTCCCCACACATAGGTGATTCTGGTCACAGCCAGGAGTCCCCTGCCCCAGGAAGGGCACAGCCTGGTCCAAGCCGCCCTCACCTTAGCACCATCGTTGCCAGGAGCACCATTAGACCCGCGGGGGCCAGCAGGACCGGGGGGCCCTTGCACACCACGCTCGCCGGGGAAACCTCGCTCGCCCTGGAAGGGAAGGACAGGGCATGTGACGCTGCTCCAGAGACAGGCTAGGTGCAGGCAGGCCACGGGGACAGCGGAAGGTTCGACTTACTCTTGCTCCAGAGGGACCAGGGGCACCAAGATCGCCAGGAGCACCCTGCAGGGAGGGAGAGACGGTGAGCAAAACGCAGCAGGACCCTCTGGACTACAGTCCTCCTCATGGGGACCGCCCACAGGCTCTGGGATTAGAACTGGGATTAGCTCTTAACTCCTCCCCTGTGATGTGTCAAACACCACTCCTGCCCCAACTTTGGGCTGGGAGTAAGTCAGAGTATCTCAGCAGCTTGAAAAAGAAGCCATTCAGGCTAGCAGGCCTATAGTTTCTTCCAGATCCTGTGTCCACCTATGTCACTCCCCTCCCAATGGGAAGTTCTTCCTGGTGTCTAGCCTTCATCCCTCTAGCTGCTGGTCATTGATTAGCTAGGCAAGGTGGTCTCTCTCCGTGTCACCTGCATTCCCCACCTCTCTGGTCAGCTGCTACTTCTTACCTGTTCACCAGGTTTGCCTGCTTCACCAGGAGGGCCAGCGGGGCCAGGGAGACCCTGTGGGTGGGAAATGGGGTAGGGAAGGAGGATTTAGAATCTGGAGGTGATCACAGGGTTTGCCCCACAACCCTCCCTCAACACCCAGAGGCCTCACCTGGAATCCGGGAGAGCCAGCGGGGCCTTGTTCGCCCCTCTCACCAGCGGGGCCCTGGCATGAAAGAGAGCTGTGGTCAGGGGGTGGCCAGGAGAGGAAGGTTGGGAGGGGCACCTCCCCATCTCCCCTGGCATCTCCCCCAGGCCCCCCTGTCAGGACCACTTACAGCAGGGCCAGGGGGTCCCTGAGCTCCAGCTTCTCCGTCTTTGCCAGCAGCGCCCTGTTGGGGAGAGAACAAAGCACTCAGGGTGGCGAGAAAGAGGCAGGTGAGGG
The DNA here is from genome assembly GCF_964194135.1 of Talpa europaea. Taxonomy (NCBI): domain Eukaryota; kingdom Metazoa; phylum Chordata; class Mammalia; order Eulipotyphla; family Talpidae; genus Talpa; species Talpa europaea. Next base: position 115,652,202 of record NC_140074.1, on the reverse strand, counting down.
GCCAGGGGCCAGGGGCCAGGGACAGAGCAGGCCCTGCTGGGGCTCCTGCTGCAGGCCCTGCCCACTCCCTCAGGGCGGGGAGTGCGTCATAGGCGTCCTGGGCAAGGGCAGGAAGGGGACAGGGGCCAAGAGAAGAGGGATACTTACAACAGCACCAGGGGGTCCAGGGACACCTCGCTCTCCAGCTTTGCCAGGCTCTCCCTGGGGGAGAAAGAGTTTGGGTTGGAAGACAGAGCCTCCCGGGTCCCCCCTGTTGACTTTGAGCAGACTTTTTCTTAAGGGGCTTTCTTAGCCCAGCTCCTGCCAGCCCTGGCCCTGGGGAAATGCCCTAGCCCCTCCGGGAGCCCTCGCTCCCCCTCCCCAGACCTTCTCTGTCTACCTCAGCCCCCCTCCCAGCCAGATGCCTGCAATGACCTGAGCTGCAGAAGGCTTCCCTCTCCTCTAGTGTCTCCTTTTGAACCTCAAAAAACCCACCAAGCGTTGGGGGTGATTATCGCATTAAAAGCCTATCCTATCCACACACGTGTGTGTGGGTGGCACCAACGATACTTATTTCTAGGATAGAGCAACGGCAGTAAAGCCAGTCTCTCATTTTATGGACAGGGAGACTGAGGCCCAGAAAGGGCCATTAAGTGGCCTGAGGTCACGCAGCCAGTGAGAGGCAGGCAGGACGTGGAACCCCAGATTCTGGCATGCCCATTCCTGGCTTCATGTGGGCCCTCACTTAATACTCACAGCAGCACCTTTAGGACCAGGGAATCCCATCACACCAGCCTGACCACGGGCACCAGGGGGGCCTGGAGGTCCGGGGCGACCGTCTTGACCAGCGGGACCCTAAGGGTGGCAGGCACAAAAGTGGAGGTGAGGACAGAGGCTGGAAGGTGGGGGGAGTATGAGGGGGCCGGGCAGTGATACTTACAGGGGGGCCAGTTTTGCCATCAGGACCGGGGCTGCCAGGGCTTCCAGTCAGACCCTAAGGGGAAGCAGAGAGGGGTGAGTGGGGTGGGGGAGCAGGGTGTGGAAGAGAAGGAGGCGTGGCGCCCTGGGGTAAAGGGGCTCCCTGGAGGGCCGGTCCTGCTCCAGAGAGCCTTCGCCAGAACCTACACAGGCTGGGCCAGGTCAAGCTGCAGAGGGCTGAAGTCTCACCTTGGCGCCGGGCAGGCCAGCTTCACCGGGGCGACCGGCTTCACCAGGAGAACCTTTGGGGCCAGCGGGGCCAGGAGAACCACGTTCACCAGCGGGACCCTAGTTGCGGGGAATCACAGGAAAGTTAGGATCCCAAGTCTGGGTCTCTTACTCTGGCCAGCATCGTGCTCCAGGTTGGGCTGGGGGCAGGAAGGTCAGGGTGAGGCCCATGTGAAGAGTCAATCTGCAGTCGCAGCAGCTCTAGCGACTGGGGGCGGGGCGGGGGGTGGGGCTGACTGCACATGGAAGAGCATGGGCACTCAGAGGGCAGTGGCACCAACCCCAGCCATGAAGAGGGGTTACCTTGGGGCCAGCAGCACCATCTGCACCAGGGAAACCACGGCTACCAGGTCCCCCCTGTAGGAGAAGAGGAGGCCAGTGAGCTCAGACACAGGCACCAGGCTGGCGCTGGGGGCAGAGCAGGGGGCACTTACACGCTCGCCAGGGGGTCCGGGCAGGCCAGTGGGTCCGGGTTCACCTCGGGCTCCTCGCTTTCCTTCTTCCCCAGCAGGGCCAGGGGGGCCTTGAACGCCAGTGGGGCCCTGGAGTGGGCAGAGAGGAAGGGGCCGCCTGTAGGGGTGCTGCCTGGGGCCAGCTCCAGAACCACCTTGAGTCCGGCTCGTCCCTCCCGGATCTCCTGCAAGAGGCTCCTGGGCAGACAGACTGAGCTGCGGGGGTACTTACGGGCTCTCCCTTGGCGCCAGTGTCTCCTTTGTTGCCAGGAGCGCCAGGTTCACCCTGTGTGGGGGAAAGAGAGGGTGAGCGTAGAGGTGAGGGTGCTCAGCCGCCTGGGTCTGCATGCTCCCCAGACCAGGCTCTCCCTGGGGCCAGCGCCTGGGGTGGGGCGTAAGTGGGAGAGCAGTACTTACACTGTTACCCTTGGGGCCAGGGGGGCCGCTGGGACCCTGGGGTCCAGAGGGGCCTCGGGCACCAGGGAAGCCGGGAGCGCCAGCAATACCAGGAGCACCCTGTGGGAGGCAGAAAAGGTTAACCCCAGGGGAGGTGCAGGGCGAGGCGGGGGCAGGCAGGGGCAGCGCGGGCACCTGCAGGATACTTACATTGGCACCCTTAGCACCAGGCTGTCCATCAGCACCAGGGTTTCCCTGCGGCACAGAGAGAAGAGGGTGAGTGACGGGCAAGGACTCTGAGTTGGGGAGCAGCACAGGAGCACGGAGGGGTGAGACTTACAGCAGGGCCAGCAGCGCCAGCAGGGCCGGGTGGGCCGGGCTCACCACGCACACCCTGGGGACCTTCAGAGCCTCGGGCTCCTTGGGGACCAGCTTCACCCTGGATGAGAAGAAAGGATGCATCAGAGGCCATGCTAGGAGTCCAGGATGGAGTGTGTGTGTGTGTGCGTGTGTGTGTGTGTGTGCGTGCTCAAAGGGCAGGGAGTTGTGGCCAAGAATCGGGGCTCCAAGATCAGAGGAGACTGAGGTCGTGGGTGATGAGGGAATGGGTTTCTCTCTTGCCATTCTGGTTTGGAGAACAGGGAGACCCACACTTTGGCCTGTGGGAGCTGTGCTCAGAGGAGGGTGGGGGTCTCACCTTAGCACCAACAGCACCGGGGAATCCAGGAGGACCAGCGGGACCAGTGGGACCCTGTGAATGCAGTGAAGACATTAGCAAGAAAGAAGGTGGAAGCTGCAGAAGCTGTCCTGGGGTTCAGGCCAACGTGGCCTACCCCCTGTGTTAGGGACTCTCCCCACCCCCACCGCAGGCACCAGGTCTAGGGGCCACACTCACAGGGGGTCCAGCAGCACCAGTAGCACCATCATTTCCACGAGCACCCTGCAAGAGAGAGGGGATACAGCCTATGTCCACTGAGCACACGCCAGTCCAGACAGGTCTTGAGGAACACCCTCCAGAATCCAGGGATTCCCCCAAGGGACCAGGATACTCACAGCAGGGCCAGAGGGTCCAGGGCGACCTCTCTCACCAGGCAGACCACGGGGGCCCTGAAAAGAAGACCCGAAGAAGTCAAATGTGCGACAAGACAGAGACCCTTCCCCCAAGCTCCCGCCTCGATGGCCACCCTGCTGCCCGCCTCCCCATGGAACTGGCCACACTCACCATCTGACCAGGAGCTCCATTTTCACCAGGGCTACCAGGCTCACCCTAGAGGGCAGAGACTAGAGTCAGGAACTTATTCCCAGTGGGATGAAGTGGGGGGGAGGACCACAACCTCACACGGCCTCTTACCCTGGGACCAGCAGGGCCAGCATCTCCCTTGGCACCATCCAGACCACTGAAACCCTAGGAAGGAGGGACTCGGTGAGGCCCCGTGGAGCAGATGGGCTGTCTGATACCTACCAGACCTGCCAAGTAGCCTCAGGAGGTCACTACAGATGCCCCCTGCCTCTGAGCTTGGCTAACCCCCCACTGGGCCAGGATCTCACCCAATCCCTTCATTGGGGTTTCTCTCCCCTGGAGAGAAGTTGTTTGGGAGGTCTACACTCTAGCCCTCCGACTTCAGAGCTGCCTCCCCTTCCAAGCATCCCATACTCCTTTGGGGAAGGGGCTGGAATACAGGGCTTTGAGAGTGTAGTGACTTGAAGGGGACTCACTCTGTGCCCTTTCATTCCAGGGAGGCCAGCTGTTCCAGGCAATCCCCGAGCACCCTGGAGAGAAAAGAAAGGGAGGGTCAAGGCCACGAGAACATAGGACTAGGCTGGACACAGCCCCCAGGAGCAGCGAAGCCCTGGGCCGGGCCTCACACTCCTGCTCACCTGAGGTCCAGGAGGTCCACGCTCACCGGGGCGACCAGGCTTTCCAGCTTCACCCTGAGAGGGAGAGAAGAGGCTGTCGTGACTCTGGCCCCAAGAGCCTGGAAAGCGGAAGTCAGGTTCAGGGCCCATCATCTTATTTCTGAATTTAGAGTTCAGCTTAGCTCTACCGTGAAACCCTTGCTGGCGAGTTCTGATTCCTTCCAGAGGAAGGAATCTGTTTATTCTGTCACCAGCACTTTAAATTTACTATATGGAGCACGTCAGAGGTGCTCAGAGAGGTTAAGCCAGAGGAAGCCATTCACCCCGAGGGATGGGGTGGAGACTGCTGTACAGTGGCCGGGGTGAAGGAGGGACAGTTACCCCTGTTGGGAAGGTGGAGAAACATCCCAGACGGGAAAAGTCACTGCACAAGAGCAAGCTCATGCATCAGAGGGGGCCTCCTTTTCTGGGTATCACCCCCAAAGATAGGGGGATACTGGGGTGGAGATTACAGATGCCTTGCCCATGGAGGCAAGTGGGGGTTGAATGGTATCTCATCACCAGGACTACTCACGTCATCTCCGTTCTTGCCAGGGGGACCAGGGGGACCACGGGGACCCATGGGACCCTAGAGAAAGAGGAAAAGAGATGGTTAGAATCCTCAAGGGAAGGAATAAAGGAGGGGGAGGCTGGGATTGAAGGCAGGAGGCGAGGAAGAGCCCAGGCACGGCCTTCAGTAGGAGAACCCGCGCATCTGGAGAGGGAGCATGTCTGTGTAGAGTGCACAGTTGGAGGCACTTACTGAGGCTCCAGGCTCGCCAGGCTCACCAGGGGGACCTTGGAAACCTTGGGGACCCTGGAGGACAAGGAGAAAGGGGTGGGGTTATAAGACAGTTCCCAGTCAACCTTTCCCCAACCCCCTAAGAGATCTCTGAGCACCTTCCCTACCCTCATCCCAAGCCTCCCTCCAAAAGATCAAAGCCCAAGTGGTGTATGAAGACTCCTGAATACTCACGGGGGCACCAGGGGGGCCAGGGAGACCACGAGGACCAGAAGGACCCTACAGAAGGAAAAGAAAGGGAGGTCACAGTGATCCTCTGTAGGGAAGAGCAGCGTGGGTATCCTCTTGCTATCTCCCATTGGTTTCCACTGGGGCCTCCCACTTGTCCTCCAACTTCTTTGGACTCGGAGATCCCAAAGGTGCTCTTGACTTCTCAAGTCATCGAAGCCACCCTCACAAATGCCTTCATGGGCCCAGCTTGTCTCCAGCCCAATGGCTCCTCTTGTGTCATCTCTACCTCCCCCTGGTGGCTCACCATGGGGCCAGGCACGGAAATTCCTCCAGCTGATTTCTCATCATAACCATAGGACATCTGGGGAGCAAAGTTCTAGAAAAAACAAGAGTGAGTGCATGAGAAAGTGCGATCAGGACAGGGGGTTGAAAGGCAGAAGACATCACCGATAACGGGACAAACTGACATCCTGTGCCTCCCTCCGGAGGGGATGCAACTAAAGACAACATCACTCAGGAGACAGACCTGCCAAAATGCACCCCTTGGATGCGATGCGTTCAACTCAGAGCAGACTCATTGAAGGACAAAATAACCAGCATTTCCAAAAAATGTCAGTGTTGAAAAAGAGAAGGAAAATCTGGGGAATGTTCCAGATAAAGGAAACTAAGGACATGACAGTCCAACACATTTCATGATCCTGGATTGGATCTGAATCAGGGGGATTAAAAACTGGAGTCTGGGCTGCAAATAAGATAACAGTGCTGCAGCAACGCCCCACTTCCGAGTGGGGCCCCCGTGCCTGGGTCCTGTCAGGGAATGCCCTAGTCCGGAGGAAAACCGCACTGAGGAATCTTCCAGCAAAGGGACACAAGAGCTGCCACTGAACCTGCAATGGCTCAGGGAGAGCCGTTATCGCAGGGACACTAGGCAGAGGCTGATGGAGCGACCGTGAAGGGTTCTATGAGCCTCCCTTGCACGCTTCTTGCAACTTTTCACTAGTAAATTATGTCAAACTCTAACACATGCCATCTGCCAAAACTAACAAACAAAAACACGGAGGTGGGGGGGGCACGCCGCGCCCCGGGAGTGTGACGGCTCTCCACTTACTCCTCCGAGGCCAGGGGGTCCGGGGGGGCCTGGGGGTCCGGGGGGTCCGGGAAGTCCAGGCTGTCCGGGGATGCCATCTCGGCCAGGGGTGCCGGGTGGTCCCTGGGTGTGGGGGGAGAGGGCGGGGCCCGTGAGCGCAGGCCGGGGCCGCGCTCCCCTCCTCGCCCCCCCCCGCCCCCCAGCCCGTGAGCGGGGCTTACCTTGGGGCCCCGGGGGCCGGTGTCTCCTTTGGGTCCCTGTGGGGTGGGGGAGAAACAAATCAAGCCGGGTTAGAGAAGGGAGGCGCGCGAGGAGAGGCGGGCGGGGTGGGGAAAGGAGGCAGAGGTTACCTCGACTCCGGTGGCTTCTAGGAACAGAGATGACTCTGGGGGAGAAGAGAGCGGGTTAGACGCCGGGGCGCCGGGTGTCCCGGCCGCAGAGCCGCCCCCGCCCAGCCCGGGCCGTACCGTCGCCGTCGGGGCAGACGGGGCAGCACTCGCCCGGCGGGACCTGGGCGCCGGGGCAGTCCTGGGTGTTCTCGCACATGACGTCATCGCAGAGCACGCTGCCGTTGTCGCACACGCAGATCTGGCAGGGTTCGGGCTTCCATACCTCCCGGTCCAGGTACCTGTTGCCGTTCTGTATGCATGTGACGGGCGGGACTGGGGGGGGGGTGGGAGGGGGCGGTCAGCGGTGCCCGAGCGCCCCCCGCCTCGGGGCGCCAAGGACCCCAAGCCCGTGCGTCCTGCCCCTCGGTCTCAGAGGCGCGTTCAGATTTTCCAATTCCCGCCTCTTCCTTTTTTTTTTTTTTTTTTCCCCTTTTCCTTTCCCCAAATCCCTAAATCTCATCTGCTCCTCATCAGCGCCAGTGACAGCGCCGCGGCGCCCGGCCAGGGCGGCTATAACTCTTTCCAGTTCCCAGGAATTTAAACAAAGCTTTAGGATGGAGTTGCTTCCAATTCTAACCTCAGCCCATGGGCGCGGAAGCCAAGTGAAATAAAAGGCCGTTGGGTGGGGGAGCGGGGCGCGAGGGGCGGGGAGGAGAGAAAGGAGGGGCCCGCAGGAGGAGGGGCTGGAGGAGAGCTGGGGAGCCCGGCCCCCTCTCGGCTCCAATCTCGGGGCAGGTGGGATGGCGTGGGCGGGACTAAGAGGACGGGGCGGGGCCGACGGGCCCGGGGGTCCCTCCCCGAGGCTTGAAAAGTAACCCAAAGACAGGACGCGCTCAGACAGCTCAAAAACCCGCTTTCGGGGACGACCCCCTTCCCCAAAGCCAGCCAGGGCCCCCGGGTCACTCCTTAGCCAAAAGAACCCAAAAGTCCGCAGAGTCGTGCTGGTTCCCCACGCCCACCGCGCCCGCGTCCGCCCGACGGTCATTAGGCGGCGGGCAGTGCTAAGCAGCGGGGAGCCGGCGAGGCCAATTTCTCCAGACTAGCCCCTTCTTTTGGCGACGGGGGCTACCCCATCCCCGGTTTTATTTCCAAGGTCCGGAGGGGGGGTCTGCCCCCAGCCAGAGCCCGCGTCTAGCTTCTCGGGCCGCGCGGGGCAGGGGTGCGGCGCCGGGCGCGGGCAGCAGAGGGCGCAAGGACCCCGCCCTGCCCGGGGCTCGCCAAAGTTTCTCAGGCTCATCCCGCCCACTCTCCGCGCCCCCTCCCCCCTCAGACCAGCACCCCCGCGGCCCCAGAACAGTCTAGCCTGCAGAGAGGGCAAACAATCCTTCCTTATGAATCATCCCGCAGCCCTCCTGATCTCTTTTACATCTTGGACTCCAAATTCCCCGCTCGGAGCCCCCATCCCATCCTTGACGTACTTCCTCCCGACCCGGCTCCAGACGCCCACCTCCCCCGCGGTGCCGCGCAGGGACCGCTCGCGACTCCGGCCGCGGCGCCCTCGCGTCACGCCCCACCCTCCCCACCCACTCCTGGGGGTCGCTCATCTCCCGCACCCCCCAATTTGCGCTTCCTTCTCTCCCAGGGCGCCGAGCAAGAGCCCTGCCATCTCCCTCCCAGCCCTGGGGGTCTGCGGCACCCCGAGTCTCAGCGTAAGTCGCGGACGCCGGGGCCCGAACGCAGGGCGCGATACCAAACAGTCCTGGGCTCCCCAAAAGTTTGGCACTTACTGTCTTCTTCTTGGCCCTGCTCTTGGCCGTGCGTCAGGAGGGCGGTGGCCGCTAAGAGGAGCAGGAGCCGGAGGTCCACAAAGCTGAACATGTCTAGACCCTAGACATGTAGACTCTTTGCGGCTGGGGGGGGTTAGCGTCCGCTCATGCGTGGCCTCTCACTCCGCGTGCCTCCTGCTCTGACCCGGAGGAGAAACTCCCGTCTGCTCCGACGGCTGGACCGGGCCCCTTTTATACTATCCCAATGGAGAGCGGGGAGGAACCCTGCCCCTTGGCGAGGGGGAGCCGGCCACCCGGCCCCCAGCCAATCAGAGCTGCCTGGCCCGGCCCCCAATTTGGGAGTTGGAACAGCCAGGGGGAGGAGGAGGGAAGGAAGGGAAGGGAGTCCACCGCATAGCTCCCCCTTGCTAGCTCTGCCTCCCCAGCCCCCCAGCCCAGCCCGGGCCAGAGATGCTGCCGCTGGGTCCTCAACGTAGCCTGGGCTAAAAGAGTGGGTACGGGCACCCCTTGGGCTTTCTTACTGGGAGCCCCAATCGGGAGCAACTGGATTTGGGGTGCTGGGTGGAGACCTTCAAAGATAGAAAAAGGGGGGTGATTGGGAGAGGGTCCTTCTGACCGCTCCTCATTCACCCTCCTGGCATTCTTGGCGGGAGCTGCAGGATGGGCATGAAGAGGCCAGCTAGGGACCCTCGACCACAGGAGAAACGGGGGATTGGAAAGATGGTTGAGATGGTTGAGAGGTGTCTTCTGGTGTGGCTGAGATATGGGGTTTAGGGATATTTGGGGAACAGGTTAGCGTTTCATTTGCAGACATAGGACTCAGACACTTGGGATGATACTGGCAAGAGAGATTTTATTTTGAGGATGTCAGTGCTTCTGCCACACCCGAGACTCCAGCACAGCTCCGATGCTCTCCCCTGTCCCCAGGCATGATCGGCAGAGAGGAGAAGGGAGGCAGAGGCATTACGTGAGAAATTTGACCATGTGGTTCCTTGAGAAGAAAGTTCTGGTTGAGGGATGGGATGACAGGGTGGTGGAGGGGGGTGGGTTGCCAGGACTCTTCCACCCAAGCGGCAGTGTTTGCAGGGGGAGAGCTGTGGAGGGGTCTTGTGTTAGAGACCCAGCACGGTCAAGCCAGAGAGAGTGCAGGTGGAGGGCACTTGAGCAGAGAGGGCAGTCCTCCAGGAGCCCTATGCAATCCCCTTTCTAGTTATACCTGGACTGAGTTAGGTTAGGGGTGGCAGGGGAATCTGGGTGTCTGGGGGTTACTTGCCTTTGGGGAGTTGGGATGGAGTCGTAGAGGAGCATGGGGTGACCTTATTTTCACGGCTGTTTCCCACTGCCACAACTCTTTCCTAAAAACCCATTGCTCTCTGCCCCTGGAACTGAGAATCATCTGTATCCTGAAAAGGGATCAAGACCCCAGGAACAACAGGCTGTATCTGGAGGTGATTGATAACTCCGGAAGGCAGCGTCCATCCTTCCTCAAGTTCCAACCTCCCAACCGTGCGTTCTCCACCGCCATCCCGGCCTATCCAGTCCCCCATACTGCCAAAGTCAGGGGTCCCAAGAGAAGGTAGTGGGGGGTCCCTTTGCAGGGCCCTGTCCACACCAGTCCCTCCTGTACAGTCCCCCACCCCCATCACTCCAGAGCTGCAAACGTGGAAGCGGGGAGTCCCGCCTCCCCCAAACCATCCAAGATTCCATTGCCCCCCCCACCCTGCCCCTCTCCACACCCTCCCCCAGCTGGTTCTGTGCAACGAAGGCAAAGGAAAAAAAAGACGAGGGAATAGAAGGGGAAGGAGCCACGTCGTCTGCCGTGGGCAGCCAGGATGAGCATGCGGGTGGGGCCGCAGAGGAGCCTGCAGGGGCTATAATTAAAGAGAAAATATAGAGTTTCTAGAGGCAGGGCTGGAGACAGCAATGGAGGGACAGGCCTTCATCAATTATCCCCACTATGTGGCAGCAGCTTGTGGCCCAGGATCTGCCCCCGCCTAGTGCCTGCGATTGCAGGGCAGGGCGTGCTGAGATGGCAGTTCCCGCACCTTCTGCAGGGGGTGGGGGACAAAGGGTGCCCCTTCCTCACACGGAGAAGGTCCCTGTTCCTCAGAGCAGAGTGGGTGTCACGGGCTTGGGGGGAGGATTGGCATGATCTACCCCCCACTGACGGACCCCTGCTGGCAGCCCCTGCCTCGTGGCTGTCCAGGCTGCCACTGGCCACCTTAGAGAACAGATGCAGTCTCAGAGGTGGGGGTCGGCCCCTTGTTCCCTCAGGGGCTTGGGGTTCTGAGGGATGTTTGGGCACCCCTGGGACTGGGGTCGGCTGTGTGTGTGGTGTGTGTGATGGCCACTGCCCTGCCGCCTGGTTTCAGACCTCCCTCCCTGTGGCAGTGGCTTCCGAGCATCCTTTCCACGTGGCACGGAGCTGAGGCCCAGGGCCTCCTCTGCCACTTTTCCGACTTGAAACGCTTGGCGGACGCCCAGCCCAAAGATGTGTCTTTAATTTCTGCAGCATGACAGTGAGAGGAAGAATGTGCTTGGGGTCTCCTCCCAGGCTGGCTGGGCCTCCTTGGCCAGGACTGAGGGCTTGAGACTTGGGGGGGGAGGGGAGGAGAGGGAGCTGGGGCTGGAGAGGGGAGGAGACGCCACCTCATCTTTAGGAAACTCTGAAGCTTGGCTTCTTGTGGAATGTAAAACTGTGTCCGGCTCTTGGAGTGGGGGGAGCAAAAGCCAAAATCTCCTCCTTCCACCCCCAAGAAATGGTAAAGTCATCAGCACTTAGGGAAAAAAATTCCTCAAGAAGAAAAACAGAAAGGAAAGTGCTGAGCTCTGAGCTCTCTCCTCCAAATTTCCCCAAGTGCCCTCTTTCCATGAAGGGGGGCAGCCTATGTTCTCTAGCTCCCCCCTTCCTCTGGAGCCCCTTTAGCCCCCAATCTGGACCCTGTGGTGTGGGGCCAGGGAGAGGTATGCGTGTACCTGGTGGGCAGGTGGGGCAGGCCTCTCCCTCACGCAGTGCCCTGGCCCCCTGCTGAGGCTCCAGTGCCCTCCTCCCAGACCTGACTCTCCAGAGTGCTTCCCTGCCCCACCTGGTGGAGACAGGTAAGGGCTGAGGAGTGAGGAGGGCTGGCCTAAGGGTGAGGGTGCGTGTCCCCATCATGGATTCCGCGTGGTTCCTGTGAGATGCCCTAGGGGCACAGTCCAGGAATTGACCCAGGTGTGTAGGGGTGGTGGTTGGGGGTCGCTCTTTTTCCTTGGCTCAGCATTGCACCATCTGGGCCCTTTGGGTCTTAACTAGGTCCCTTAACTTTCAAGCACAGCTCAGCCCTTTCTGTGCCTCGGCCTTAACCCCAAGTCTCTTGGCCCCAGGCTCACCCCACCATCCTCTCCAGGTGTGCAGGGAAGATGGTGAGCTGTGTGTCTGTGTTGAATGTTTAGTGGCTGTGACACCTCAGGCCAGACACCCTTAGGTGCCTGGCAGTGAAGTTCAGAGAGGCAGATGTGGGACCTCGCAGGATGATGGGATGGATGGTCTTTGAGAAAGCATGGAGGGAGGAGAAGCTTTAAGGGTGGACAGCAGGGAGGAGGCTACACGGAACTCGTGGGAGAAGCAGAAGGGCAAGGAGGAGGCAGGGCAGGTATGTGGAGGGAAGACGGTGCTAGAAGGAGGGAGCAGTATATGCTGCAGAGAGAATTCCTAGGGTGAGGAGTAGAATGGTCACTGAATTTAGCACCGTGGTCACTCGATGCCCTAAGTGTGAGCTGACTTGGCGTGAGGGGCAAGGAGGCAGAGTGGAGAAAGCTGAGGAGTGAGTGGGAGGCCAGGGAATGGGTCAGAGGGCAGACAACTCAGGGGAGGCTTTTGCTTCCAAGGGAAGAGAGTAGAAACCTCACCTTCCCTCCTCTCCTGCCCATCTTTCCTTACACTACCCGCTCCAGGCTTTCTACTCCAGGCCTCCCTCCTCCTGTCTTCCATGGAACTCTGCTTACTCCTCCATTCTTCCTCTCTCTGGAGCTCTCTTCCTGGGCCCCATTTTAGGTGACCTACACCCTCAAATATCCACATCCATGTCCAACCTCCCCCTCATTCTTTCGTAGAGTGAACCCCCGGGTTCTGGAAGAGAAGGCTTTCTAATCCTAGCAGATCCCACCCCACCCCCTGGAACACCCCACCCAATGTCCAAAGGGGAAACTTGGCGGGGGGTGGGGGATTGCGAGGCATGCAGGCAGGAGCTGGGATGAGAGCTGGAGAGAAATGCTTTGGGGCACTGTCCGTAGGTGACACTGGACTATCCTGCTAGTGCTGCTCCCTGGGACTCCCCGTCCAGGCCAGACCTATGGGCTCCAGTCCTTGCTTCGGATCTGCAGCTCACAAGCCAGGCGCAGGCGTTTCCCTGGGGAAGGCTCCCCAGCCCCCCTCCCAGCACGGGGAGGCAGAGCAGATTCTCCTCAAAGGCTGGGCGAGGGAATTAAGTGACCTGTTATTTACCCCTTTGTGGTTTGGTTCACTTTTGTAGTGTTTGACCCCATTCCCCACTTCTTTCCTGTTCTCCTGCCTTTTTATCTCTCCTCCCAACCTTTTCCTCTTTGTGCATTTTTCTTGCTTTTCTTACTTCTTTCCCTTTCTTTCTCTACCTCTGGCTCGTTGTCCCACCCCCTCCACCCATTCATTCCTTCTCCCTCTTTTTCTTTCGCATGGCTTTTGGTATCTCTGGCACCTTGTCCAGGCCTGGGGCCCTCTGCCAGCGGGCTCCTGAAGCATTACTTGTGAGCAGCCTGGGGCGGGCCGAGGGCAAGGCTTGCCTCACGACCAGATGTCTGGTTGAAGTGTTTAGGAGACAGATGCCTAAACATGAGGCTGCCTTTGAAATCTGGATTAACAAACAGGGTGCAGGCAGCCTCTGTAGGCAGTAGCACCTGCCCAGACCCTGATCATCTCCTTTGCCCCCACCCCAGGCCCTTGCAGGTAAGCCTCCACCACAGGCATCTAGGGGCTGAGCTTCCACTTCTGTGTTAGCCACCCCTCGAGATTTCTCCTGACAAATCTAGGTTGCTGGGAACCGGTGATTCCACTTTGCTCAGTTTCACCAGTCCTAGACAGGTGACCCTTTGGGCAGAGTCTGGCCTGGACACAGAAAGGATTCAGAGTTATTCCTTCAACAATATTTATGTGCCAATTCCTGTGCTGGGCACTGGGTAGCACAGGGCCCGTGCCTGCCGTCACGGAGCTTGCGTCCCATGAAGGGAAAGACATGAATAACATCACACACGCAAATGTGCCACTGCAGTGGCAACGGCCAGAAGGCAAGCACAGAGCTCTGAGTGGCAGGCGTCTCAGGGCATAGGCCAACCTGGGAGGCCATGAGACTGCGCTGAATAGGTGGACAGAGGAGAAATAACTTATATAAGGAATTGGTAGCAGGACAGGGGTATGAGGTGGATGTGTGGGTACCACATAAGCAAAGGCACTGCAGCTAGAGAGGTTATGGCAAGCTCTAGATGCCCAGGACTCCAGAGAGGCCAGGATGGCTGGAGCACAGGATGTAAGGCCACGCAGTTCAGAGAACCCACATCAGATGCTTTAGTGTTTCCCCCAGCGCCTTGGGCCCCGGTAGAGGGTGTGAAGCAGGATAGTCACAGCTGGGTCTGCGTTGGTCACAGATCACTACAGTCACATGCTGGAGCAGGTACCGGTAACGGCTACTTTGTATGGTGGCTGCTGTGGGTGTCCAGGTGAGAGCTGATGAGAGCCTGGACCAGGAATGGAAACAAGAAGAGGATGGACTCAAAGCCTTCTGGGAAGCAAATTTACAAGTGCTGGGGTTGGCTCAGATGTGGGAGAGTGATGGTGAGGAGCCTGGATGGCACCTGGTCATCCGACCAGAGAGCCTGGATGGTGTGGCACCAGACATTGGGCACAGACATTGTTTGGGGAAGAAGATCCTGAGTCTGCTGCTTCCCAAACACTAATCAATTCCACTCAATGAATAGTTCCTCGTCATCTCTTGGGGATAGCTCTGCGCTGGGGACATGGGGGTGGCTCTAAGGACAACAGTTCCTGCCCTCAGAGAGTAGGAAGTTGGGAAGGGGAATGAAATAAACACAAAATGTCTCTCACCGTTGTGTGGTTTTGAGTAAGTTGCTTCATGTCTCTCATTTCCCCAGTCTGTGAAATGGAGTAGTAATATGTTATGTTCAATAATTGGGAACTTCCAGATGCAAGGGTAGGGGAGATTGCTAACAGGTCGCTTCACGGATGAGGTTTCTTTTGAGCTGGGGCTAGGAGGGCTGGTGATGTGGTTTGAATGCACGTTGGACTGGGAGGGAGGGCACCACCAAATCTGAGAAAACACACATACACACAGAGAGTGAGTATGTGGCAGAGAGAGTGAGGGAAGGAGGGCGGGAAGGAAGAAGAGAAGGTTTGGGGCAGAGGAGGGTATGTGGAAGATTAGGCTGGGAAGGTAGGCTGGGACCAACTTCTGGAGGCCTGGAATTCTAGAAGAGGAATTTATCATCTCTTTGGCTGTCATCGGAAGCCAGTGGCTGCTTTGGATAAGGCTTGATGTGATCTTTTTGCCAAGGACATGCCCAGAGAACCTTTGCCTCAGTAAGAGCAGAACTCTAGTTGAAAAGTTGGGGCCCTGTGGGGTGAGGAAGATGCAAAGAGAATGGGTGGGACTTGTGTAACTCAGGATCTAGGGGAGGGTACAAAGAGGTAGACCAGATGGCCCCTCCAAATCACGCGTTCAATCTTTACTAGATTTCAGAACTTTACAATTTCGAGGTGAGAGTATCATAGGAAAGGTGTGCAGGTGGAAGGGGGTGTTGAGCTCATTCTTCCCTCCCTTCCTTGCCCCATAAGAAAACCAAGGCTGGGAGAAGAGAAGTGACCTGCCTGAGGTCACCCAGCTGGGACTGAGGGGTGAGAGCAGTTCTGTGCTTCTTTGAGCGGTGGGGGTTGGGCAGCTGGAGAGGCCAGGGAAACAACTGGGAATGGGGGGGCTCACATAACATAGGGATCCCACCTATACCAGTCCAGGCCTGGGGGGACCCGTGAGAGTTGTTCCCCATCTCCCAGCTGAGCCATATGGCCTGGGGGAAGGGAGCCTGGTGGGCAGGGTGGAACTGCCACATGGAAGAGGCTTGATGTGAACCAGCTGGCCTGGGAGGCTGTGGGCTGCAGGGAGGGGAGGAGCAGGAGACGGGAAAGAGGCCATGGTGGGCGGGTGGATGGCGGGTTGGGGCTGGGAGTGGCCTGGCCTGGAGGCCCCTACCTTCCAGACTGCTGCAGCCCAGATGCCTTCACAGCCACCGCCAGGCCCATCCAACCCGCTGACCTCATTCCCAGCTTTCCTCCCTCGCCGGCCCCCCTCTCCCTGCCACGTAGACTGCAGGCTTGAGCTGCATCATCTGTGGGGGGTGGGAGGAAGAGCAGAAGGACACAGGCTGCCCGAGCCCAGTGCCCTGCCATGTTAGGCAGACCCAGGGGGTGCTGTGACCCCTAAGCCCCCAGACCACTCTGGGCCTCAGTTTCCCCTTCCCAAACATGAGATCCAGTGAAGGAAGGGGACTGGGCCATAGGAGGTACGTGACCGTGAAGCAAGCTGGAGTGTGCAAGAACCTAAGGGAGGTCTTGGGAGTCGCCCCCCGGCCCCCTCAGGGCAGGAGGGGGCTATTCTCAGGTCCAGGAAGTGTCTGTAAACCATTGTTTGCAGGAAAGGGAGTTCTGTGAAGGGGCCTGTGAAGGGAGTTCCATTACATCCACCTTCATGGCTCTGCTGCATTGAGGGTGTGACTGGGCTCATGGAAGTGCATGTGTGAGTTGGGGGGTTACATCCCCCCCAACCCTCAAACACCTCTTAGTGACCTTCCCTTCATTTGTCTGTGCTTCCCTGGGCTCTGCTTCTTGACCTTCTGCCTTCCCCTCACCTCCCTGCCCCCTAAGTTCTGGGTCTTCTCTGCTGGGGCAGCCTGAATGGGAAGCGGCCCCATCACCTCCCAATGCATGGGGGCTGGGGGGCTGTGAGTCATCAGGAATGTCTGCTTTGGTTGCAGCTTCCCTCCCCAAGCTGGGGGACCCTCTTTTCCCTCCTCCCCCAAGCTAAAGCAGAGGGTGCCCGCCCAAGTGCCTGTAGAGGAAGGGGAGGGAAGCCCTATGCAAGATTGCAGTGAGGACTTGCTCCCTGACACAGTGAGGTGGGGGCTTGGACGACCCCCCCCCCCACCTTGTCCATTTGTCCTCTACCCTGTGTCCCAGGTGGAGAAACCTACGCGTGGTGAGGAGGGGAAGGACAGAACTTTGGTGGGCTCAGACTCCTCCCCCTTCACTTTAGGGCTCAGCTTAGCCAAGCTGGGAACCTGCCCACGCCTCTTTCTGAGGGCCCTCCCCACATTCTAGGCTGGGTCTGGCAGGAAAGCTGGCACGAGGCCACAGCTACTGCCACAACTCCAAGGATGACACGTCCAGGCTGGGTGGGGAGCCCACGTCTGCAGGAATGGGAGGCCGGGTGCCTGGACCCTGCCCACTGCAGGCTTCTCCCACCCCCGCCCCCTCTCCTGCCTCCCGCGGCCTGGACACTCAGCCCGGGCTGGAGGAGAGATTGAGGAGACAGGAGTCAGGAGCGGGTCCCAAGCCTCTCCTCCCCAGTGTGCCTCCCGTCCCCAGCTCCCATCCCCCCACCCTGCAGTCCCAGATTCCTTGCTAGAGACCCGGAGTCTGGTACCCGACTTGTCTAGTGGCTTCGGGCATTTCACTTCCCAGCTCTGAGCCTCTGTTTCCTCCTCTGTAAAATAGGAGTCTGGCCAGAAAGTGATTCTGTCACTTAGGATTCTCTTCCCAGTCAGACTGACAGACACTCGGGCTCTAGGCCCCACCCTCACTCCCACCACTGACTCACACACTCCCGCATCCACTCACGCTGTGACACTCTCACACGACGTTTGCATGTGCCGTGGCGCTCTGCTCCCATGCAGCAGACTCCCCCGATTTCTGTTTCCCTCTTTCTGACAGCCCCCATTTCTTCGCTCACTCTATCACTTTCCTCCCCCCATCCCCCACAACTGCTCTACATTTTCCTGCTCCTGGTTTTTCCCCCCAAGGTCACTGGCAGGGCAAGGGCAAGGAGGAACAGTGGATGTGACCGTTGAGCCCCACATCTGAGCCTGCTCAAGACCTCTCCCACCACCCTGCCCCCTTGGTTCTTTGTGATGGGGGAGAAGGAAGAGAGCAGAGCAGGCTTGCTCTTCTCCACTCAGCTGCGGACCTGCAGAAGCCAGGCCTTCCACTTCCCTAACCTGAAATTCCTTAGCCTCCACCTTCAAAAGTCTCTCTCACCAGCCTCCTGAGACTGCCATTATGCTAGCGGCTTCCCCGGGCCGCATCGGCCCAGGGCCGGCTTCGAGGAACTTTCTCCTACCCGAGGGAGCTGGAGCTTGCTCCCAGCTCAGAAAGAACTAGTCCAGGGGATGAGCTATCTGTTGGCCACCACAGGGTGGGAACTGGGCAGCAGAGCTCACCCCTCAGACCCAGCCTGAGCGGGAATAACAACAAACATCTGTAGCAGAGCTTGCTACTCCTCACAAGCTCTCCGAGGCTCTTGCTCTTTCTGTCTCTGATTTCTAAGAGGAAAGAGAGGCACAGAGAAGTGAAGTCAGCTGCCAGCAGTCACACAGCTAGGAACCCACACAACTGAGAGTTGAAGCCAGGCTTTTACTGTCATTCAGCCAGTCAGCAACCACTACTGACTGCCTGGTGGTGCCCAGCTCTGTGCCACCCGGGCAGCCAGCGGAAAACCAAGCACAGGTTCTCCCTGCCTCTTCCACCTGCCGTGCCTGTGCGCCCTCACCTTCCTTCCCATAGCGTTTCTCCCTCAGCCAGCTAGGATTGTGGATCTTGGCTCTGGTTCTCTTTTGACACCTAGTGAGAAAAAATATTGAGCCGGTGCCAAAGACTGAAGGGAGGCATAGGGGCACGGAGATGCCAATGGGCTGGGTCGGCAGAGGGGCTCAAGGAGGCAGGGCTGGGTCAGCTGGGGTCCAGGGCTGGGGTGGGGGCATCTCTCTGCTCCTGCCTCCACTTTGGTCCACCCTCATGTCTACTCTGCATCTCCCCTTTGTTGGGAGCCTGCTGACCTAAAGGGAGCTGGAGTTTTTGGAGAATACCTGCTTACTCTGCATACGGAATTCCAAGACGTTAGTTCTGCAAACAGAACTTCTTCCCAGAATTGACTCCTGTTCTCTGAGGACCTGCTGGCTTCTGCGCATGCTCCTTACTAACCAGAAAAACTTGTTTTCAGCAGTAACTTATTAATCTGTATAAGAAAAAACATAATGCGTGCTATTTTCTTGTTCCTTTGTTCATATCTTCAATAAAAGCTTGGGGGTCTCCCCTTTGGTGCAGTGGTTGAGCGCTGGGTTGCAAAGCTGCCCATAACCTCTGCAGTGCCAGTTCGATCCCCGGCCGCCGGGCAAGGGTCCCACATGGCGCGCAGACCTCTCCTGCCGGCCCGCTGCTCCCCTCAGCAGTGAAGTTCATCAGTCTGCCTGCTCTGCTCTCCCCTCTGGCTCTGGTGAATTCTCTCACCCTCCTGCGCTTCTGTCTGTACCCAGTGCTTGTATAAATAAATAAATAAATCTTTAAAAAAAAATAAAAATAAAAAAATAAAAGCTTGGGCTGAGGGAGTGAAAGGCAGAGCTGCTCTCGATGGCACTGTCCCCAGCCTCCCCCCATTTAGACTCAGAGTCTTCATTAATGGCAGAAAACTTCATCGGCCGTCCTGTCTGCAGCACCCCGTCTTGGTTCTCCTGGCATCTCTGGCTGATTCTCTCCGTATCCATCTCTTGTGATGTAGCCATCTGACTCCGACTCCGTCTTTCTCTGACCCTTCCTTCACTGCTTACCGGGTGCTCTCAGCCCCTGTGGGGACATGGGGCAGAGGCCTGGTCACCCATCATCAGAATGAAAGTCTGTGTTGGGGTAGGGGCCACTCCCGGGGAACCCATTTGTTCTGTCCCAGGACCCTTCTTACTGGCCCTCACCCTCTACCCAGGCCACAGTCGTCTCCTCCTCAAGCCTTCTTCCCAGGTACCCCCACCCCTGAATATCAGTGCCTGAAAGTCAGTCTAGAATCACCCATCTGCCTATCTGGGATATGTCTGCCTCCCCCTTCAGACAGGGGACTCCAAGGGCAAGAATTATTTCTACACCATCAGACTGAAAGCTCCCTGGGGCAGGAACTGTGTCTCCTCCACAGTGTGGGGTTCTGTGAGGGTATAGCCTGGGCTTCCCGTTGGCCCAGGCAGGGCCTGTGTCTCCTCCTTCCTCTGGATGTTTCTTATCTGCAGCTGGCTTTGCCTCGGGAAGCACATAGCAGGGATCAAGGGACTGAAGCCACCCCACCCTTCAGATAGCCCCCTGAAGCCTGTGCAAAGTCTCTTTCAGTCCAGGGAATCCAGCTTCAATCTCCTCCTTCCCAGATGGGTCCTTACTTCCCTGGGTAAGGGCCCTGGGTAAGCTGCAGATAAGGAAGGGCAGAGATAGGAACACCCAAGAGTCCATAAAGAAATGTGGGCAGGGCATTGTCCAGTCACCCATACTGAGAAGCTGTCATGGACTAGAAGAGAACATGGAGATGTGCTGACCCAACACATCTCAGTCCTACCCCAGACCCTGCTGAGCTACCCCGGACCTACCCCAGACCCTGCTCAGCTACCCAGGACCTACCCCAGACCCTGATCAGCTACCCCGGACCTACCCCAGATCCTGCTCATCTTCCTCCCGGAAAATTTCCTAGACCCACCTGACTTTCTCCTCAGCGCTGGAAGTATTTACAACTCATCTGCCTGAGGCTTTTCTAATGCTGTTTTCTAAACTAATCTTTTAATTTTGGAAAGTTTTCAGACTTATAAAAAATTTCCAAAGAGTCCAGGAAGTTCCTCAAATTCCCTCTCGTCCAATTCCCCTCATGTTAACTTCCTGTATCACCTGGAGACATTTGCCAAAATGAAGACGCCGACATGGACACATTACCACGAGCTATAAACTCTCCAGACTTTATTCCGATCTCACACATTTTTCTAGCAGTGTCGCTTTTCTGTTCCAGGACCCCATCCAGGGTATCACTTTGCCTTTGGACATCGTGTCTCCTTGTTCTTTTCTGGTTTATGACAGTTTCTCAATATTTACTTGCTTTTTACAACTTTGGTAGTTTTGAGGAGTACTGGTCAGGGATCCTGCAGATATTTCCTGAATGTTATTTTACAGCAGAAAAACCCTTTCTTCAAACAAAAGCCTCTTCAGAGTGCTGGTAGGTGAACAGAGAAGAGGGGAGTTGCTCCTGTCACAGCAGTGACAGGAGGCATGACAGGAGACTCAGTATGAGTCTCTAGAAACCTGTCACAGAACCCAGTTTGAAAACCATTAATTTAGGGCTAGGTCTTCTCAGTGTGTGTTTTGTTTATAAAACACAGGACAGAGGTAAGTGTAGACTCATACTTCCAGTGACAGAACCATCACTACTTTTTGAGAAAGCTGCTCTGATGACTGGAAAGGTCTTTGAAATCGGCCTTTCCCCAGCCTCCATTGTAAGCACACTTGAGGGGTGCTGTCCAGGTACCCCCTGTAAGACTGAGATACCCATTTCACCAGCTGATAGTGTTATGGAGCAGCCCCGATATGAAACAGGTTACCTGGCTGTGGGTCCTTTATGGTGACCAATGCAAGGAAAATTACTTTGGGCTGGTCAACCATGGGTGTAGCTTGGAAACCACATTGGGCGCCAAATTGTTACGGAGCAGCCCCAATATAAAACAGGTTGCCTGGCTGTGGGTCCTCACCCGCGCGCTTATAAGGGACTTATTAATATTCCACTACAGGCACACACAAAAGGTTAATAAAAGGTTTATTTACAAGGGAAAGGGAATTGAGGAAATGTACAACTTGGGGAGAAAATAGGGAAATAAAGTCTTTAATGCGTCCTACCTGATCCGCCGACCTGGAAACCCAAAGGCACTCTCAGAGCTGGCCGGACACTGTGAGCTGGCGGAGAGCCAAAAAGGGAACCCCCAAAGCCCACGTGTCTGGTTTTATATCAAACCTGGCTGCTTAGCACCACCCTCAGTTTCCAGCAACCTTCCCTTTGGTGGTGATGGGATTTGTAGTTCCCAGTGTCTTTTGGCTTTGATCTGGAGCAGGGGTGGAGTCCACAAAGCCTGTATGGAATTAGCTTTAGGACATCCTTTTCCCCCTAACAATAGGAATGAGGGGGCTGCAGGCTCCCTATCCCTCTCCAAGCATCACTCTCAGTCAAAGGGAGTATCTTGGCCCAAGATCAAGCTTGGAGTCAGGAGCAGTCCTCCTGTACTGGTTGCTGTGAAAGTACAAATTCCTTACCCCTTGTCTCAAGGGAGTCAACTCCAAAGAGCTTCCTCAGCTCCCTAGCTCCTCTGGGATGGACAGAGGCCTGTGCTGTGAGTGCATTGCGGATGAGTGCATTGCGGTTACTCCTCGACTTCATTCACTCCCTAACAAATTCCTGCACACACATGTCCATTTCAGAGTCTATTTCCTGGGGACCTGTCCCAAGAGAGTTGATGCCAGGAGTGGTCCAAGGAAGTCAGCCCTACAATAAGAATATGGACCTGAATCACCCACTGATGACCAGCTTTGCATTAAGTAAAGTAGGAATGCTAGAAGTGTCATGGTAGGTGGTAGGAGAAGGGATGGGACCAAAAAGCTTGGGGAGGTGGGAAGTCTAGAGGGGCTATATTATATAAAAACCAAAATTCTCCAGATAACTCCTAGAGGATGACTATGGCCACAAGACCCAGTACTACCCCCATTGTATCAGCTGGGCCAGTAGGAATATCTTTAATAAAACAGATTAACATAGCCAGGTGCTTAGTAAGCAGCTACTGGTCTAGTAAATGAGGTTTTTTTCACCTCTATCAGGAAGGAGGAGCAAAACAAACAATTTGCATTCACTTGAGATGGATGCAGTATGCATTTAAGGTCTTTTCCAAAGACATATTAACTATTCTACTCCCTGTCATAATATAGGAACCTGGATGATCTTGAAATCTGTGGAATATCAGATTGACATATTCTTTTGATGATCTGTAATTCACGTGTATGTTGGGCAAGAGAGTTGAAAGTGGTAGCAGCTTTAGTAAGACGCATGTATCCTAGAGGGTGGGAAGTAGACAGTTTGCAAAGATCTAGGGGTTCATAACATTACTGGAGGTTTTAGGAGTTTAGTTGTCTAGAGCATGCCTTGATATCCCTCCAAAGAAATAGAGAGATTATTGCAATCATCCTGTACCTCCTACCACAAATAAAAAGACATCTGGTAGACCTCTTCTAGCTCCAGAGAAAACAGCCTGCACTTGGGAATTCGGCTCTGACCCATTTACAGGTGATGTGAAAGAACAGAAAATTTGAGTGATGCCTTGAGCAAGAAAGAGCTCTGCAAAAATTTCAGGATTGGCCATTTGCACCATAGGACCCACAGACCTTCTGGTATTAGAGGTGCTATGACACCCTTACAGGAAAATCACAAAGTAGACCCCTAGGGTTTTATAGAAAGACTTTGCCATATATGCATGTATATAGTATACACTCCTTGCATGCTACAGGGCCCTGGTAGAGGCAGGGGTCACCAAATGACCATGTGGCTGGACCTAACCATCATGAACTGGGTTCTAATAAGCCTAGATCTCTCTTGAATGTCTCCTATGTGTCTGTAAATATTACTCCCACTTAACATGTGACTCAGCCAAGAATGTTCTCTTCCAACTGGAGGTGGCCAGTGTCCAGAGTAAGGACACTCCTACTTGCCACTGCATGACTCAGACAGCAGACTTATTGGCTATAGAAGTGTTTCTGAAGAGTGATTCACAGACCTTTGGGGGCCCCTCAAATCCTGCAAGTAGTCCACAGGTGTTGGTGGTAACCAAGGAAAAAAGAATGGATTATTTTACACATAAACTTGAAATTCAAAATTGATTATGATTTTCACAGCGATCCCGTCATGGTCTTAATAACGGTCACATTTGTGGCCTTCCTGATGGCACAAGGGGTTAAGGGTCAGCAGTCAGCACTATGAAGCAATCTGCAGCTACTGCAGCACGAGTTTGATCCCTGGCCAGGGAGGTGACCCACATGGCACAGCACACCTCTTTTCTCTCTCCTGCTGCTCCCATCAGCAGTGTATTTCAGTCAATGCGCCTGTTCTGCTCCCCACTCTGTCTCTGGTGAATCCTCTCACTACCCACACCTCTGGCCTACACCTCAGCTCTTGTAGGCATAAATAAATAAAATCTTTTAAAAAGAACAATTTTTGAATTTGGTTAGTCTATCTTGGCGTCTGTCTTGGGTGACATAATTACCTGTCATTTATGGCATTTTGGTTATTATTTTTGTGACGTGTAATATTCTTAATTCAAATAAGAAGTCAATAGCTCAAAAGTGGCCCATTAAAGCTTAAGAAGTATGATGAAAATAGTAACCCAAATACTCAATTGAAAACAGTGTTAGAAAAGTAAATAGTGAACAAGCATTGTGTTCAAAAAAATGTAAATCTCTAAGAACTGGGACATGTATGATGATTTCACACAAGCAGCTGAAAAAGGAAAGTGTAAATAATGAGTCTGATAGTTAATATCCAACACTGGATTTCATTGGACTGACTATCCATCCCATCGGAATCCCCAGTGTGTTGTGTGTTAAGAAACTTTGTCAAACAGTGGCATAAAGCCATGGAGACTTTCACATCATTTTCAAACAAAGCACACTGACCTTCTGGTAAACCATTAGAATCTTTGTTTTTTTCCCAGAACAAGAGTAAAATAAGCTTTCCAGGACAAAATTGATGGTTTTTTACCCCTCAGTAAAGGCAGGGGAAAAAGCAAAACTACTCCTCTTAGTAAAACACAGACACAAGTAACACTGTCTGAGAAGACTGTAGAATAGCTGTGTTATTGATGACACAGATTTTTCTTGGAGAGAAATTTGCCAGCTCATGGCAAACTTTCTTTATTGAGTGACTGTGATGTGGGCTTCACATAGTATTGAATGTCTTGGCCTCTGAGTAAGCTGTTTAAAGTCTTAAAATTGGTCTCAGGTGGATTAATCAATGACCTGAAGAAATAGTTTTATCTCATCTCTCTTTTGAAAAATTGATGTGATTCCTTATGTGAAGTTGGTTAAAATCAGTGTGGTTCAGAGAAAAACATTCAATAACTTTTCACTTTATCACTAAAAATCTGAGCTCCAGGAAGAAAAGATTCTTTGCTTAAGTGATTATTTTGTGAATTATGATATGAATCAAAAAGATGGTTTGGCAATCACTGCAGAAGCACCAGGAAGAGTGCTTGCCCAAGGAGGAAAGATGTGCCTGAAAGTCAATTCCTATTTACTTCCTCATCTTTTCTTAGCATGTTGGGAGTGTCAACTATTGTCCCCCAATAGCCCTTCTCTCTCATAGAAAACATAGTATTCCTGGGGACTCCCTGGTGGTCTAGGGGTTAAATCTCAGTGTTATCACTGAGAAGGCCTGAATTCAATCCCAGACCAGGGAGTTAACCTACATATGGCCCAGCAGACCTCCCCTGTCTCGCCTGCTGCTCCCCTCAGCAGTGTATTTCAGGAAATCCTCCTGTTCTGCTCTCACCCTGTCTCTGGTGGATCCTCTCACCATCCTCACCCCCACACTTCTGGCCTATACCTTAGTTCTTCTATGCAAAAATATTTTTTTTTTAAAAAAAGAAATCATAGTATTCCCAATTCTTAGTTGCACACATGATCATTCCAAATAAAAACTATATTTCCCACCCCCCTCTCAGCTAAATGTGGTCATATGACAATGTTCTGGCCAGTGGGATGTGAACTGAAGTAGGTAAATGAACTGAAGTATGTAAATGAAGTACACCAGGTCTAATAGGAAGGGCATCAGCCCCATTTTCATCCAATGACTACTTGGAATCTCATGTCATGGTGAACCAGCTTGCAGCATGACAATGAAGACAAGGTCTAAAGGTAGCAGAACAAGAAGATAGAAGGAACCTGGGTCTCTGGACAAACTAATGGAGAACAATCCCTTTTCCAGCCCTTGACTACCTGTCTTTGGGCTATTTGATGAAAGAGAAATAAATTGCTCTCTTGTCTAAATCATGGTTATTTTGGATGTCTGCAATGAATGACCAAACCTAAATCCTACCTAATATAGAATTGCAGAAAATAGTGAAAATTTCCTTCACTGTGATCCAATGGTGACTATGATCCAGTCTCATTCACTGACCATACCTTTCAGCATCTTTTACAAAGATAAGCGCAGCAAGTTCAAGTCCACTTTTCCACCCTGAGATATTATAGCTCTGGAGGGAAAAGTTTCCTACAAGGAGTTTTAAAAAGGAGAACAAGATAAAACAGTTTTTTTCGTGTCATTGATAATGCCCCTCAAGAACACTTCTTAGATGTTAAGCAGCCAGCTCGGATGGCGATATGTTCAATGTCTGTATCGCCCTGATAGCACGAATCTGTCAGGATGCTTACTGTTGTTTATCAACTTAGCAGAACTTCTTGTAACCTTACCATGGTGTGACTGATCCTTTATGAGAGCTTGATTCTTCCTCAACACTGGTGATTTTTGTTTCTGAGCAGGAGAAAGGAATCGATGACATATTATTAAGGTTGTTTTAAAACCACATCCAAGTATTACATCAGAACTTAAAGAATTCTTTCCAGAGTCAGAGTCAACCAGAGTGAGGATTATGGCTCCTTCCTCTCTCTTCCCCCCCACTCTCTGAAATACTCAGCCTTCTAACTTTTGGAAGCTTTGTACCTGTTGATCTAGTGTCCAAAATATTGGAAAACAGTCTTCAGGGAGAAACAGGATTCTTCTTTGGTCTGAATCCATAAGCACCTGACAGAGCCACCAAACATTTGCTGCCATTTCTAATGACCTGTAATTGTGGTTTAGGATTTTCTAATTTAGTGCAAATAAGGAGTAAGAAAAGAAACTGACAGTATACGAAAACTTGATGGCTCCTTATGGGCAAGCAGGGCATAGAAATACTGGTGAAACTTCCAGATACTATCATGTCCCTCGCTGATATGAAACAATTATCCTTCACATTGCTTTTATAAAGTTGCATTTTTATTATTTTAAAGTATAATATTCTTTTTAAATCTGCTTACACTTAATGATTGGTGTGTGAACTCAGTGCCCATTTATTGATGCTAAGTGTGTGAAACATTCTTTGCTGCTGCCTACCATGGCTGCATTCCACAGCAGATAAAGAAATCCCTAAAGGGAATCCAGGGAGGCCCCTAAGATCCTGCAGCCTACGTGTCCAGGGCAAGGCTTGCTCCCCATGCGCCAGTTGGCTGATCCTCCATCGCAACATCTCAGAGCAGATCACGAGCTCCTGCTCATACAATGTCACATCTGCTCCCCTCCAAGTCCGGCGTGGGAGGCATTGGTGTTCTCTTTATACAGATGGGGCCCCAGGGAGCTTCTTCCCAAAGCCACCCAGCTTGTGGAGGTGGGGCTAGGACAAGAGGTCAAGACTTTAATGCCCCCCAAAAGGCTCTTTTCCCCCACACTTAAATGTCTGCAGAACAACTTAAACTACAGAATAGGGAGCCTTATGGTGCATTCCAGACTCACTGAGGACGCTGCCTCACCCTTCACAACAGACATGAAATATACAGACCATTTGTTCCACTTTACAGAGGAGAACACAGAGGCTCAGAGAGGTTAAGTGACTTGCCCTTTGTTGTGCACAGCTGGGAGTGGCTAACTGCCAGCCTGACAGTCAAGAGCTGGCTTTAAAAAAAAAAAAAAAAAAAAACCTTAAAATCTTTAAAGATTTAAAATCTTTTTTTAAATCTTTAAAAAAAAAAAGATTTAGAGGCACGGGAGGGTGGGAGAATTCACCAGAGCCAGAGCGGAGAGTAGAACAGGCAGAGTGACAAAGTACACTGCTGAGGGGAGCAGCAGGCGGCAGGAGAGGCCTGCACGGCATGTGGGACCCTAGCCCAGCAGCCAGGAATCAAACTGGTGCTGCAGAGACTGTGGGCAGCTTCGCAACCCAGCACTCAACCACTGCACCACCGGGGAGGCCCAAGAGCTGGCTTTTAATCCCACCACAAGTGGCTGTCCCACGCACTGGCTGGGAGTATGCCTGTCACATCCCTTATTTTATGGTGTCAGCTCCCAGAAATCTTGCCTCCTGCTGCCCCATTCCCACTCTCCTTAAGTGACTCTGACCCCTTGTCACCTGGCAAAAGCTCACTTGGCAAAGGCTCACTTGGGAACCACCAGTAGGAAGCCTACCCCTTTCAGGCCTCTCCCACAGGGCCTAAACATCTCTCCTGGAGCCCAAGTTGCCTCACTGCTCAGCCTTTCCCTCGTCACCCTCCAGGGGGCAGCTCTGGGAGGACTGGGGTTTTCTGTCAGGCTCACCCTGCCTCCTCCTACAGTGCTTGGCACATAGTGGATCCCCAGGAAAACTGGTAGGAGTGGGGAGCTTCTGAGGACTTGGGCTCTGCACTCACTTCCAACAGTTCAAATCCCAGGCCTTCCTTTTCGAGGTTGTGTGACTTCCAGCAACGTACTTCCCTACGCTGAGTCTCAGTTTCCTCTTTTCTAAAATGGGAATAGCAGGAGATCTGTTTCACAGGGCTGTTGTAAGAACGCAGGACACATAGGACAGCGTTTGACGCGGTGAGCTTGCGCTATGTATTTGGAGATGTGGGTTATTGTTAATCTCGTTTGTGCTGTTACTGTGTGCCATGCCTGCCTCTTCCACTGAACAGCAGGCCCCTGAGATGTGGGGTCTAACCTAACTCTCCCTCAACTCCTGGCTCCCCAGGGCCCTGCCCACAGTGCAGGTCAGGCTGTCTCCTTGGTCCGCCCCTGGAGCGGAGCACTCTTTGGTGGAGCTGGCCCAATCAGCATCCTGGGCCCTGAACGTGTCCCAGCCTTGCTCCTGTCCCAAGGGCTCCTGTGCCTCGAATGCCTGGCCCTCCTCGCCCCACCCAATCAAGGGTAGTCCCAAATCCAAGGGCAAAGGTCCTGTCCTCCACCACACCTCTCCTATCAGGGCAGATGGGCGCCTCGCAGCCCTTTCTCAGAAATTCCAAGACTCTGAGAGCACTAGAAAGACTTCTGGACTGGAGAGAGGAGCTCTGTCTCCCAGTCCTGCTTTGGCAATTCACAGCTGCGTGACTCTTGTCAGATCCTTACTTCCATGCCTGTAAGATGGGAATAATTCCAGCCCCCCTCTGTGATGTTTAACTGCACACAACAGAGACCAGCGGTGCTTTGGAAGCGGAGGCCGTGGGAAGAAACGCAAGGTGTGGCTACCGTGGAGATGGGAGCAGGGCTGGAGATCCGGCCCAGGCGTCTCTGATCAGGCCTGTGCCCAGGGTCCCCACTGTGCTGGGCAGCAAGCCCCTACATGGCGGGGCAGATTGAGGATCAGCCTAAACCCAAACATTGTCCAAAGCCACCCAAGGATTTCTGCTTGCTCAGTTTCTTTGCCACCTGCCCTTATCACTTTTCCTACAGCGCCTTCAAATGCCTCTGAGGGCCCCAAGACTGAAGCCTACTGCCCAGGGCGCTGCCAAGTCTGGCTGTGCGCCAGCTCTCTCCTTCACCCCCCTTGAACTCCAGCCCAGCTGAATCAGGAATTTCCTACCATTAGTCATGTCCTTTCAGTACTAAGTGGCAACTGCCTAACTCTAAGTGGCTTAAGCAGAAAATTAAACATATTTGGCTTATTTAAACCAAAAGTCCAAGCACAGCTAGATCCATGGGCTAAAATGGTAGCAAGAAGGCTCAGTTTCTTTCTTATTTTCATTGTTCTCTGAAATGTCTCTCTCCATGCCCTAAAAGTCTGGCTCCATGCGGTGGTCTCAGGCAGCTCAGGGTTTATTTTCTAAAAGCTAAGCAACCCCAGGAGAAAAACAGAACCTCTTTCACAATAGTTTCAGAAAAAAAAAACTCCCAATGTTGACCTATATTGGGCTAACTTGAGGCCTTCCCTAAAGCAATAACCATGGCCAGACGGATGAAATACGCTGGTTGATCTGGGCACAAGTCCACACTAGTGACACATGGACCAGGAGTGAGGGAGGGACAGTTCCCCAAAATAAAATCTGGATGCTGTTTCTGGAAGAAGGAGGAATGAACCCTGGGGAAAGCAAAACAATGGATGTCAAAATATTCCACCCCTTGACTGCCAGAGGAGGCACACACACACTTTCCCCATATGCTCAAGCCCTATAAGATATTTTGTTGCCATTTTTCTTTTAATATGGAAATAACTTCATGTTTGCAGAAAAATTCCAAGGATGGTGCAAATAACTGTTTTCCCCCTGAAGACTTGAGAGTACATTGCCAACATGTTGTGCCATCACTCCGAATACTTCAGTATAAATCCTCCAATGACATTCTCTCAAATAACCACAACACAACCATCCAAATTATAGATACACGTGTATACTTTATTCATGTTTTAGCATTTGTCCTAAAATATTCTTTGTAGCAAAAAGACCCAGTAACTGTACTGCATTTGGTTGCCACACCTCTTTTTCCATGTGGAACAGATTCTCTGTCTTTCCTTGATGTTTGTGACTTTGTATATTTGGAAGATTTTAGGCCAGGGACTGTGAGAGTGTCCTTTAATTTGGACTTGTCTGATATTTCTTCATGACTGGATTTAAGTAGTTCATTTTGGGTGGGAATAGCACGGAGATGGTGCTGTGTTCTGACTCTTAGCGGGTGGTGTGGGATTTTGACTTGTCTCACCTTCACCATGGGACCTATCTTGCTCTGGCCTACCTAATGACTATAGAGATGAATTGTTTAGGTAAGAAGAAACAGGAAGGGAAAAGGAGAGAAAAGGGGAATTTTTTAAATTGAGGTATAGCAGTTACTATAAAGTGAACAAATCCTAAGCCTTAGTGAACTTGTACAGAGGAGAATATTGCCAGCATCTCAGTAGTCGCCCTCATGCTTTGTCCAGTTATTACCTAGATCGATTAGAAGAAAATCAACTTTTATCACTGTGGAATAATTTTGCTTATTTTTTAACTTAATGTACAGGGAAATATATAGTACATTCTTATGTATGTGACTGACTTATTTGATTCATCTCTGTTAGAGCATGCAGAGATAGTTTGTCCTTTGTCATTGTTGTACGGTATTTCACTGAATGGATATACCACAGTTTATCCACCCATTCTATTACTGATGGTCACTTGGATTCTTCCTCACTTTTTACCATTGTGAGTAACCATGGCTACCAACAAATTTGCAGTTCCTCTTTGGTACATATATATGCACACTTTTCTGTTGGATATTTATTCAAGAGTAGAACTGCTCAGTTTTAGTAGTCATCACCAGATTATTTTTTTTTTAAAGCAATCATACATTTATACTGCTCCCAAGTCTTAGTTTTAGTTTGGTGAATGTCATTATGGAATTAATTTGCATTTTTCTGAACTATGTTGAATACTTTGCCATGTATTAATCAGCTATTTGGATATCCCTTTTTATGAAAACCATGTGAAAAACATTTTAAATTTGCCTAGTTAAAAAAAACCTGAATTGTCTATATTTTCCTCTTATTCTGCGGGATGATTTTAATATTTTCTGGATACAAGCCCTTTGCCAGATACATATATTAAAAATATCTTTCATGCTATGATTTTGTTTTTGTTTTTCTTTTTTTTTAAAGATTTATTTATTTATGCATACAAGAGCTGGGGTACAGGCCAGAGGTGTGGGGGGTGAGAGGATTCACCAGAGACAGAGTGGGGAACAGAACAGGCAGATTGATCTAAGTACACTGCTGAGGGGAGCAGCAGGTGAGTCAGGAAAGGTCTGCTGCGCAATGTGGGTAGCTCCCTGGCTGGCTGGGTATTGAACTCATGATGCAGAGGTTGCGGATTGTTTCATAGGTTGCGTCTTAACCCCTTGAACCACCAGGCAGGCTCCTGATTTGCTCTTTCATTCAATAATGTTTTTTGATAAATAGAATTTTTTAACTTTATCGAAACATGATTTAGTCAGCTTTTCTTCATGACTAGTTGTATGTGTTGTTTAAAGAATTCTTTGCCCAATCCTAAGATCATGGCTTCATTGTCTTTTGTTATTCTTTATTGTTTTCTTCTAGGAGCTTTTTTTTCTGTTACTATTCATGATCTTTTTTTTTTTTTTTTTTTTTTTTTTTGCATAGAAGAGCTAGGGTGCAGGCCAGAGGTACAGGGGGTGAGAGATTTCACCAGAGACAGACTGGGGAGCAGAACAGGCAAAGAGGCAAAGCTACTGAAATACACTGCTGAGGGGAGCAGTGGGCGAGACAGGAAAGGTCTGCTGTGCCATGTGGGTTAGCTCCCTGGTGGGGAGAATGGAACTCAGGCCACTGAGCTGATAGCACTGAGTCTTCACCCTTAGGCCACCAGAGAGGCCCACGATTCATGTTTTTTTAGATGTAAGTTTAAATTTTATCAAAGATATCTAAATACATGGTTTAAGAGACAAAGGAAATCTACAGGGAACATAGAAAAAAGCAGCATCCTCAACCCCTTCATACTTATTTCCTTCTCTCTAGAGTCATTGATTTTCAACTCAATCAACTAAGTTTTGGGAGAGCCTCCCCATTTCCAAGCTTTCATTTTCAATTTATTATTTTTTGTTGTTGCAATCCTTTTCTTTTGACTTCCCAGTGTGGAAGAGGAAGATTTAATTCCTTTCAACTCCTCACCTCTACTACACTCAGTCACATTTCCAGCCCCACCAGCCCCTCAATATGGCTACATGGTAATTTTGGTTAGGCCAATATTCAGTGTTTACCTTAATATGACTATAATTGTTATTTGTGTCTGCGATGGGTAGGGTGCTATGATCATGTTTTCTTTCTGTTCTCCTGGAGTTAATAATTATCTTATTTTTGTTGTTGCTGATGTTAATTTAATTTTCTGTGTAACAACCACTATTTCCACCCCAACTTTCCAAATCCTCCTTCAAGATGTTCTGTCAGTTTCCTCTCCTTGAAACCATTTCTTAAGAAGACTCTGATCTACCCAGATATCGACTAATTGCTTTCTAGTTCTGGTGAACAGCTCTCCTGCTGGAATCTCTTTTACCAACCTCCTTAGAGTTCCCTTTGCCTCTTCCTCACATCTGATACCCATTTACTGAAACCCAACTCTCCATCTTACTTGTTTTACCCTCTTGTTTCCTAGGAGCACATCTTTTGATAGGTTCTTGAGGAGTTATGAAAAGGGAGTGTCACTTCTGAAACACTGAGCATCTGAGAAGATCTTTTACTTATATAAATTTTTGCATAGGAGAACCGGGGTATAGGCCAGAGCCATTGGGGTAAGTGGGTAAGACAGAATGGGGAGCAGAACAGGCAAAGAGGCAAAGTTACTGAAATACACTGCTGAGGGGAGCAGCAGGAGAGAGAAAAGAGGTGTGCTGTGCCGTGTGGGTCAGCTCCCTGGCCAGGGATAGGACTCAGGCCCTAGGGGTAATAATAATGCTGAGACTTAACCTCTAGGCCACCAGAAAGGCCCTGAAAATATCTTTAATATACCCTCACACTTGACTGATAATTTTAGAGTTACAGGTGACAAATATTTTTCTTTCAGAATTTCAAAGGCATATTTCTATTTCCCTTCACATTTGGATTAATGATCCATGAAAACTAATTTTTCTGTCCAATATGGCATAGACACAGTCAAAGTTCATTTTTTCCTACATGGATATTCAGTTTTTCCAGTGTCATTTATTAAAAAAATCACTCTTTCCCCATATCCCCATACTGGGTCATGCAGGTGTGACATGTCTGTTTCTGGACTCTATTGTATTCCATAGTCTATTTGTCTGTAAGTTTGCCAATGCTGTTCTAATGACTGTAATTTTATAATAAGTCTTCCTAACAGGTAGTTTAAGTCCTTCTAACTTTTCACTTCTTTTAGATCTTTATTATTCTTGACTTTTTGTATTTTCATATAATCTTACAATCAACTTGTTATTTTCCACCAAAAAATACTCTAGGAATTTGGGCCTTCCTGGTGGTGCAAGGGGTTGAGTCTCAGCATATGAAGCTATCTGCAGCCACTGCAGACACTGCAGCACAAGTTTGATCCCAGCCAGGGAGCTGGCCCACATAGTGCAGCAGACTTTTCCTGTCTGCCTGCTGTTCCCCTCAGCAGTGGATTTCAGTAGATCCACTGTCTCTGGTGGAAGCCTCTCACCCCTCCCCCTCGAACCTCTGGCCTGCACCCCAGCTCTTGTATGCATAAAATAAATAAATAAACAAACAAATAAATAAATAAATACTCCAGGAATTTTCTACTGAGGTTTAAAAAATAAAAACTTTGAAATTTAACTTATATACCATGCAAATCATCCATTTTAATAATTTTATATTTCAGTAGATTTTAGCATAATCACAGACTTGTGCAAGTATCAGCACAATCAACTTCAGAAACTCTCACCACTCGTCAAGAAAAATACCATTAACAGTTAATGCCCATTAACAGTCATTCTCCATCCTCACCTTCCAACCCTGTTTTTTCATCTTTATTTGCCTATTCTGGACATTTCCTATGAATGGGATCAGACACTATAAGGTCTTCTTTTTTTTTTTTTAAATGACTATTTTTTTTTTTTTAAGATTTATTTATTTATTCATACAAGCACTGGGTACAGTCAGAAGTGCGGGAGGGTGAGAGAATTCACCAGAGCCAGAGCGGGGAGCAGAGCAGGCAGAAGGGCCGAAGTACACTGCTGAGGGGAGCAGCGGGCGGCAGGAGAGGTCTGCGCGCCATGTGGGACCCTCCTCTGGTGGCCGGGGAGCAGCCGGGGATCGAACCGGCACTGTAGAGGCTGCGGGCAGCTTCGCAACCCAGCGCTCAACCGCTGCGCTATCAGGGAGGCCCAAGACACTATAAGGTCTTTATGACTTGCTTCTTTCACTTAGCATGTCTGCAAGGTTCATCCTCATTGTAACTTTAATTCCTTCTGTGACTGAATAATATTCCATTGTGTATATATATATATATATATACACCACATTTTGTTTTTCTAGTCATTAGTTGATGATCATGTGACATGTCCATATTTTGGATATTATGAATAATGCCACCATGAACATTCATGTGCAATTTTTTGTATGGACATTTGTTTTCACTTTTCTTGGGTATACACCTGAGAGTGGCATTACAGGTTCCCATGGGAACATCATATTTATCCTTTGGAAGAACTGCCAAATTATTTTTCAAAAACGTTGTTCCATTTTCCATTTCCACCACAATATGTGAGATTTTATTGAGACCAAATTGAATAGTAAATCAGTTTGGGGGAGAACTGATCACTTTGTGGTATGGGCACTAGCAATGTCTGAACACAGTGTATTCTTTTTCCCTCTCAATAATATTCTGTCATTTTCTGTGATTTATGAATATATTTTGTCATATTTATTCCTAAGTCCTTTTAATTAAAAATTCTATTGTTGGGCCTCCCTGGTGGCGCAAGGGGTTAAGATGCAGACTATGAAACTATCCACAGCCACTGCAGAATGAGTCCAATCCCCGGTCAGGGAGGTGACCCACATGTCGCAGCAGACCTCTCCTGTCTTGCCAGCTGCTCCCCTCAGCAGTGTATTTCATTACCTCTGCTTGTTCTGGTCCCCATTCTGTCTCTGGTGAATCCTCTCACCCCCACACCTCTGGCTTGTACCCCAGTTCTTATATGCATAAATAAATCTTTAAAAAAATTCTATTGTTGATGAGATTTTTTTTCATTTCCTAATTGCTTATTGTCAGCTTGTAGAATATAATTGATTTATATATATTGATCTTGTTTCTAAATACTTACTAATACTTTCTAAATTTACTAATTTCTCTTTTTTTACATTTTTAAAAGGACAGTTTATTAGGAAAAGGAGAAAGAAAATGAGAGGCACCTGCATAATCACAGGCTGGCAGAAGAGCTGCCCTAAATTCATTAATTTTTATAGACCATCTGCAGAGTTACAAAATATTCCAACATACATAATCATGCCATTGATAAATAGCCAGTTTTTTTTTACTTTTCAAATCGTACATCTTTATTTATATTTCTTGCCTTATTGCACCATCCAGGTCTTCCCATGTGATGTTAAATAGTAGTGATGAAGGTAAACATCTTCAATTTATTACAGTCTTAAAAGGCATAGCTTTCAATATTTACCATTAAGTGATAATTGCTGTAGGTTTTTCTTTAAAGAGTTTTATTTTTTTATTTTAAAGATTTATTTTATTCATGCATATAAGAACTGGGGTACAGGCCAGAGGTGCAGTGGGGGGGATGTCTGTGTGAGAGAGGATTCACCAGAGACAGAGTGGGGAACAGAACAGGCAGACTGACTGAAATACACTGCTGAGGGGAGCAGCGGACGAGTCAGGAGAGGTCTGCTGCACGATGTGGGTCATCTCCCTGGCCAGGGATCAAACTCGCACTGCAGTGGCTGTGGATAGCTTCATAGGTTTTGTCTTAACCCCTTGTGCCACCAAGGATGCCCTGCAGTAGGTTTTTTTGGGGAAAAAATCAAAACAAAATAAAACTCTCACCATCTTTTATTATACCCCCCTCTGTCCTTACTCTCACCCTCACATCTGGGAACCTCAGTTCAATTGCCAAGATCCACTAGTTTATCTTTATGTTGTTTTGTTCATTCATCCAATTTTTAAAAAGATTTATTTATTTATACAAGAGCTGGGGTGCAGGCCAGAGATGCAGGAGGGTGAGCGAATTCACTAGAGACAGAGTGGGGAGCAGAACAGGCAGGCGGACCAAAAACACTGCTGAGGGGAGCAGCGGGAGAGCCAGGAGAGGTCTGCCGTGCCATGTGGGTATCTCCCTGGCCAGCCAGGAATCGAATGCATGCTGCAGAGGCTGTGGACAGCTCCACAATGCTATGCTCAACCCGCTGCACACGGAGGAGGCATGAAATTATCCAATTTTTGTCTTTATCATTCTGACTAATTTTGCTTTGCATAATCCACTCAATCTCCTTAATTATATCTGTCCCTACAGCCATGTGGTAATTTTTTTTGTTTGATATAATCAGACTAAGAGAATTCCCTTTTACTCCTAGTTTGCAAAGAATTTTATCAGTTCTATCAAATGATTTTTTCACATGTATTAAACATGACTTCATTCCTTTATACTTTTAAGACAGTGGATTACATAATTGGTTTTCAAATGTGAAGCTAACCTCATATTCCTGGAGTGAATTCAAATTTGTAATGATGCATTATCATCTTTATATAAGACTGTATTGAATTACTATTATTTTTGTTTAGAATCAAAACCAATGCTTTTTCAGAAATTATCATAATTATTCTTTCTTGTAACATCCACATTCAGTTTTAATATCAAGGTTATGCTGCCCTCATCCAAAAAGTTAGGAAGTGTTCTTTTTTCCCTTCTATTCTCTGTTAGAGTTTATTTAAAACTAGCATTATTTCTTTCTCTAAAGTTTGGAAGAATTCAGCAGTGAAGTCATCTGGACTTGGAATTTTCTTTTTGGGGAGATAGTTTAATTACTGACAAAATTTTCCAATAAACATGGGCTATTCTCTATATTGTCTTCTCTGTGATTTGGTAAGTTATGCTTTTCAAAGAATTTTCCCACTTCATCAATATTTTCAATTTTATTTGTATAGAATAATTATAACACCCTCAAAACATTTTAATTGTATGTAGGTTTAACAGTGATGATCTTTCTTTCCTGATGTTGGTAATCGGTGTCCTTACTTCTTTCCCATCTTTATTCCTTCTTTCTTTTCTCTCTTTCTCCCTTTCCTTCTTTTTTCTTTCATTCTTATCATTCTAATCTTTATTATTTATTTTATTTTATTGGGTTTATTTTGCTCTTCTTTACTGATTTCCAACCTTTCTTACTTTCTACGCTATGTGTAGATATTTATAAATTTCCCTCTAAGCATTGTTTAAGTTACTTCTCAAGGTTTTGAATGTATGTCATTAACATTAATTTAAAATATTTTCTTGGGCCTCCCCGGTGGCACAGCGGTTGAGCGCTGGGTTGCGAAGCTGCCCACAGCCTCTGCAGCACCAGTTCGATCCCCGGCTGTTCCCCGGCCACCGGAGGAGGGTCCCACATGGCGCGCAGACCTCTCCTGCCGCCTGCTGCTCCCCTCAGCAGTGTACTTCGGTCCTTCTGCCTGCTCTGCTCCCCGCTCTGGCTCTGGTTAATTCTCTCCCCCTCCCGCGCTTCTGACTGTACCCAGTGCTTGTACAAATAAATAAAATAAAAATAAATAAATAAATAAAAATAAAAAATAAATCTTTAAAAAAATAAAATAAAATAAAAATAAATAAATAAAACGTGGGGTGATTCCAGCCAGGCAAATTTATAGAAGCAGAAAGATGAGTGTTAGCCTAGGGCCAGAGAGGGAATGGGATAGGGAAGGGCTGCAGAGGAATAGGGGTTTGTTTACGGGATTAGAAAATGCTCTAAACTGATTAACATGCACAATTGAATATTATAAAAACCTCTGTATTGTACACATTAAATGAGTGAATTATATGGTATGTAAATGTTATCTCTATAACTTCTTAAATATAAAGGTTAGGTGACATCCTTAAGAATGGCAGAGTAGGCTGCCTGCTCTGCTCCCTGCTCTGGCTCTGGTGAATTCTCTCACCCTCCCGCGCTTCTGACTGTACCCAGTGCTTGTATAAACAAACAAATAAATAAATAAATCTTAAAAAAAATATTTTCTTACTTTGGTGTGATTTCTTCTTTGAACAAGGAGTTATTTAGACATATATTGTTTAGAGTTGAAATATTTGGAGTTTTTCAGTTTATCCTTTTGTTATTGATTTGGAGCCTAATTCCAAGGTTGCCAGAGGCCATACTCAGTATGATTTCCATCTTTTTTTAAAAAAAATATTTATTTATTTATATAAGCACTGGGTACAGTCAGAAGCGCAGGAGGGTGGGAGAATTCACCAGAGCCAGAGCGGGGAGCAGAGCAGGCAGAAGGACCGAAGCACACTGCTGAGGGGAGCAGCGTGCGGCAGGAGAGGTCTGCGCGCCATGTGGGACCCTCCTCTGGTGGCCGAGGAGCAGCCGGGGATCGAATTGGCGCCGCAGAGGCTGCGGGCAGCTTCGCAACCCAGTGCTCAACCACTGCGCCACCGGGGAGGCCCTGATTTCCATCTTTGACATTTCTCAAGACATGCTTTATGATCTAAGATAAAGTCAAGCATATATAAGAATGTATATTTTGAAGTTGTTGGGTACATTGGTGTGTGTGCATATATATCATTTAGATCATATTGGTTTAAATTCTCCATATGCTTACTAATTTATGCTTGCTTTTCTGTCTATTGTTGAGCAAGGTGTGTTGAAATCTCTAACAATAGTGAAGATTTGTCAGTTTCTCCTTTAAGTTCTGTAAGAGAAGTTTTTTTTGCCTTATATATTTTAAGTTTTTGCTTTTCATATGCTATGACTTGTTACATGATTACAGGCATAGAAAGTAACGATTTTTATATTAATATATTTTAGCCTTCTATAAATAAATAATGATTTACTAGTATTACTGGTAATACTTCTTGTCTTAAAGTCTACTTTGTTTATATGAACAAAATATTTAATGTTTATAAGGTATTGTAACTTTTGGATAAAATGGAGAATTTATGTAGCACAACTTTATATATCCCTTAATTTCAATATTTCTGTGTTCTTATACTTAAAGTATGTCTTTCATAGTAGTGAACAGCTAAAATTTTCTCTAAGTCTGTTCTGGCAATCTTTGTTTTTAATCCATTTACATTTAATTTAATAAGTTATATTTGGGTTGGAATCTATCATTATTATTTATTTTTAAATTATCCCACCATTTAAAAATTTTTTCCTTTCTTGCCATCTTTTTGATTAATCAGTATTTTTTTAAAGTTTTTTTTTTTTAATTTAAAGATTTATTTATTTATTTATACATGCACTGGGTATAGTCAGAAGCGCGGGAGAGTGAGAGAATTCACCAGAGACAGAGCGGGGAGCAGAACAGGCAGAAGGACCGAAGTACACTGCTGAGGGGAGCAGCGGGCGGCAGGAGAGGTCTGCGCACCATGTGGGACCCTCCTCCAGTGGCCGGGGAGCAGCCGGGGATCGAACCAGTGCTGCAGAGGCTGTGGGCAGCTTCACAACCCAGCGCTCAACCACTGCGCCACCGAGGAGGGCCCCGATATTTTTTATTTTTTCTTCCATTATCATATGTCCTTCTGGGATCATTTTCCTACTACCTGAAAAGCTTCCTTTAGGATTTTTATTAGGTCTGATAGTGATGAGTTCTTGCAGTATTGATTGGCCTCAAAATATTTTAATTCCCTTCATTTTTTAAATTAAATGTATATATACTTAAATTATAACACCTCAATTACAGAGCAATAATTCAGTATGTGACATATATCAGTACATGAGCTTAGGAACTTAGGAATCTCTCATTTAATTTTCTATTTTCAAGTACAGCATAACATTATAAACACATACACACACTGTCCTAACTATTTGTAAATAATGTTGTAATAAACATTGTAGAGCATATAATTTTTGACTTAATGGTTTCATAGTATTTGGATAGATGACTAAGAATGGGATAGCTGGGTCATATAATATTTTCATTTTCAGTTTTTTTTTCAGGGCAAATCCTGCTCACTTTCCCTAATGACTGCACCAATTTACATTCCCATCAACAGTGTAACAGGGTTCTTTCTCTGCATTGTCTACAGCATTTGTTGTTGGGGGTCTTTTTAATATGTGCCATTTTCAGGGAGACGAGTTGGTATCTCATTGTGGTTTTGACCTGCATCTCCCTTATTAAAAATGATGATGAATGATTTTCCCATGTATCTATTGGCTTTTTTGATATCCTCTTTGGTGATAACCTGTTCAGATCTGCTAGCCTGTCTCTTAATTTGGACTTGATTCATTTTTCCTCATGACTAGATTCAGGTCATGATTTTTTTTTTTAAGATTTTATTTATTTATTTATACAAGCACTGGGTACAGTCAGAAGCGCGGGAAGGTGAGAGAATTCACCAGAGCCAGAGCAGGGAGCAGAACAGGCAGATTGAAGGAAGTACACTGCTGAGGGGAGCAGCAGGCGCGGAAGAAGAGGTCTGTCGCGCCATGTGGGACCCTCGCCGGTGGCTGGGGATCGAACTGGCGCTGCAGAGGCTGCGGGCAGCCTTGCAGCCCAGCGCCCAACTGCTGCACCACCAGAGAGGCCCTCAGGTCATGAATTTTTTACAGAATATTACAGGGAAGGTGCTAGTCTCTTATTACACCCTGTCAGGTAGAGCATGATTTTAGTGTGTCCCATTACTTGTGGTGTTCATTTTGATTGCCTGATTAAAATGGTGTCTGGAGCCATCTCCACTGTAAATTTATTATTTCCCCTTTTAATTAATAAGTATTTTGTGGGGAAGTACTTTAAGAGTATGTAATTATCCCATTTTTCAACAAACTTTCCATGTATTCATTTATTTATATTTATGAGGAATCATGGATTCCAATTTTATTCCATAAATTATAATCTATTAATATTATTATTTTTTCTGATGCACATGTTGTCCAGGTCCAGCCTATGGGGGTCTGTTCTAGCTAGTTTCTGTATTTTTCTGATGTGGTCCATCATTCTTTGAATACTTAAAAAAAAAACAACAGCATTATTATGTATCATTCCCATGCTGTACAATCCATGCATTTAAAATGTACAGTGCAGGGCTTCCCTGGTGGTGCAGGGGTTAAAGTCTCAGCACTATCAAGCTATCACCAGCCACTGCAGCATGAGTTTGATCCCTGGCCAGGGAGCTACCCACATGGCACAGCAGACCTCTCCCAGCAGACCTCGCCTGTCTCACCCACTGCTCCCCTCAGCACTGTATTTCAGATCTACCTGTTCTGCTCCCCAATCTGATTCTGGTGAGTTCTCTCACCCCCCTGCACCTTTGATCTAGACCCAAGTTCTTTATGCATAAATAAACAAATCTTTAAAAAAAATAGTGTACAATGCAATGGTTTATAGTATATTCACAGATATGTGCCAACATTGTCACAGTCAATTTTAGAACATCTTCATTATCTCAAAAGTGAACCTTGTAACCTTTAGCTGTCACCCCTCTGTCCTTCCAACACCACTGCAGCCTCAGTAACTACTAGTCTACTTCCTTTCTCTGTACATTTCCCTGTTTGGGACTTTCATATGAGTGGAATCACAGGAAACACAATATCTGCTGTTTTGTGACTGGCTTTTTTCATTTAGCTAATGTTTTTGAGGCTCATCTAAGTTGTGGTATGCACAATTTATTCCTTTTTATGGCTGACTAATACTCCATTTTATGGAAATGCTACAGTTTATTTATCTGTTCACCAGTTGATGGCATTTGGGTTGTTTCTGCCTTTGGGATATTGTGATTTATGTTGCTATAATATTCAGGTACACATTTTTGTGTGGACATGTGTTTTTATTACTCTTGGATATACTTAGGAATGGAATGTCTGGGTCATACAGTAACTCTGTTTAATAATTTCTGAGCACTGCTTTCTGGCACATGATGATCCAGCCTTATCTTGTTCTTTCTCTGTCTCAGCCTTGTAATGAGCCATTTCTCCAAGGAGCCCTGTTTCCTTTCAGTGGACAGTGGTAACTAGAATAAAGACGGGGGTGCTACTTAATGCTCATTGTCATTAAGATGTCACTGTTGTTAGCCCTCCCAGTGGATGAAGCTGGGAAGTACATGCCTGTAAATACACACACGCATACGCATTGACACATGCACACAATATAAACAGACACACATTTACATCAAAATTTATTTCTCTTTATTTCAAAAATCATGGGCTCTCACCAATACTTCAAATTCCAGTCCATTTCCCTCTTTTTATATTTATTACACCTTTGCGAACAGTGACCAACCTCGTACATTTCCTCAACATATTTATTTACTGGACTGTTCCACTGTGGGTAGTCAATGTCCCACTGCCCTGCTCCCCGCCCCATACGGTCCACCCCATGAGCACCTCCTCATCTGCTTAGTGCCATGATGCCACATGGTCCCCTCCCCACACAGAAGTGCTCCTCACCCCTCCTGGGCTGTGAGGCCACCCCACTCTGGACCTCCCCGCTACTCCTTCCCCCCATGGATATAAACTGCACCTCAACAGGCTGTAACATCCACCCATGTTCCCTCTGGACTCCCTGCCCCCACCCTTTAGGGCCTTCTCACCCCTCCCTTGGACTCCCCTTCCTGGAACCTGGCCACGGTCCGGTCCGTGGTCCTGGTTGGACCCTCGCAGGGATCAATCCCCCTTGCTGAGCTGGACCCACTTGTCCTCCTCCCTCTCTGCTTGGGCTGTACTCCCCATTCCAGTCTGCCTCTGCCTGGGATGGCCTCCTCTCAACTTGAACCCCTAGACCATGTGCTGGGCCTCTGCATTTCTCTACCAACCCCACTCTCTACCATAGGATGCCTACCTGGGTTGGCCCCTCTAGAAGCTTCTGGACTGAATTGTTCTTGAAGGGAAGGGGAGAGAAGTGGGGGGAAAGGGAGGGGATGGGAGAAAAGGGAGAAGAGGAAGAGAGACTTCTGGCACTTTTTTTTTTAAAGATTTATTTATTTAGGGCCTCCCCTGGTGGTGCAGCGGTTGAGCGCTGGGCTGCGAAGCTGCCCACAGCCTCTGCAGCACCAGTTCGATCCCCGGCCCACCAGCGAGGGTCCCACATGGTGCGCAAACCTCTCCTGCCGCCCGCTGCTCCCCTCAGCAGTGTACTTCGGTCCTTCTGCCTGCTCTGCTCCCTGCTCTGGCTCTGGTGAATTCTCTCACCCTCCCGTGCTTCTGACTGTACCCAGTGCTTGTATAAATAAATAAACAAACAAACAAACAAATAAATAAATCTTTAAAAAAATAATATGAGGTTTCTCAAAATACTAAAAATAGTTTTTAAAAAAAGATTTATTTATTTATACAAGAACCAGGGTACAGGCCAGATGTGCAGGAGGGTAAGAGGATTCACCAGAGACAGAGCGGGGAACAGAACAGGCAAACTCACAAAATACACTGCTGGGGGGAGCAGTGGGCGAGACAGGAGAGGTCTGCTGAGCCATATGGGATTCTCGCCAGCCAGCGGGGATCGAACCCGCACTGCAGAGGCTGCGGACAGCTTCACAGCGCAACGCCCAACCGCCTGCGCCACCAGGGAGGTCCCATTCTGGCAATTTTTTTGAAAGGGAGACTAGGGTGACAGCTTGGCTAATGTTGCTTCTTCCACAGAGATCATTTCCTCCTGGCTGCCAGCCAGATAGATTACCTGGCAAGGAGGTCCCTAAGGGGGGGGTGTGGGCAGCATCAGGAGAAGAGGGGCAGGTGGGTTCTGGAGGGGGCCCTGAGTCTGGGGAGGGCAGTGAGGAGAGGAGAAACACACACACACACACACACACACACACACACACACACACACACACACACACACACACACGGCTTTGAAAACACCTGTGTGAGGCTAGAGATAAAGTCACTGCAGAGGGGGAAGGGCAGCCCCCTTGGGAGAGCAGTCAGGGGAGGGGTTACTGGGGAGGAGCTCAGCCAGGGGAGGTGCCCTGGTGGGGAGGGAGCTCGCTGAGAGGGAGGGTCTTACTAAATGGGAGAAGCCCTGGCTCTATGTCTAGACAGGACACCTGGGAGCTGGCACTGTCCTCCCTCTGACACTGGGCCCCGCCCAGAGCCTTGGGGTGGGGAAGTGAGGAGGGGGCCTCTGAGCACCTTCTTTTCCAGGACCCAGGTGGGGAGCAACAGAGCCGCGAGCCCCACACTTTATGCCTATGGTGGGCATGGGGAAGCTGGGGTCCCTCCAGAGCCCTCCCTAGCTGGGCCTTCCCTTTCCCCCCAGGGGCCCGGCTCTCTCTGCCCTTCCTCTCTCCACGGTGCAGACAAGGGCGCAGGAGCCCCAGGCTGGGTTTGTTCCTCATTGTGCTCTTGGCTCTTCTGGTGGAAAAACCGAAGCACACCCCTTGGTACAGCTGAGGGGAGAGGGTGAGCGTGGCTGGGAGGCTGTCCTGCCAGGGAGGCCAAGGGGCAGGCGGGGCTGGGCCTGGAGAGAGGCCCCTTCCCAGCCTTCTGCTTCTACGTGGCTGTGGCTTCTGGGCCCAGGGTGGACGTCCTGGGAGCCTGAGGTGGAGGGGCTGGGCTGGAAGGAGGCAAACAGGGGGTTTGGGTTAGCCTCAGGCCGCCGGCACCCTCTCTCCAGGTTGTCCCCAGAACAGTCTGCAGAGGGGGGCATCTA
The DNA here is from genome assembly GCF_964194135.1 of Talpa europaea. Classification (NCBI taxonomy): domain Eukaryota; kingdom Metazoa; phylum Chordata; class Mammalia; order Eulipotyphla; family Talpidae; genus Talpa; species Talpa europaea. Next base: position 115,607,724 of record NC_140074.1, on the reverse strand, counting down.
AAGTTCCTTGGGGTCTTAGCAGGAGCCGCGGGAAAGCCGCAGCAGGTGGTAGGAGTCAGGCAGGAGCCCCTCTCCCCACACAGGGCTATTTCCTAGGGGGAGGCAAGCCCCGTGCTCGGGTTCCGCAGCACCCCAGGACAGTGCCCTGTGTCTTCCATGTCACCTCCAGGAGGTAAGCTCTGCACTGGCCGCCCATCTGTCAGGTGGGGGCCTGGGCTCCAGGGACCAGCACCCACTCAGCGCTGCAGTCTCCAAGTGACAGGGCCAGGATTTGAACCCCGGGGTCTGGCTCTCTCCCCAACACCAGAATCACTCGATAGCCTCCCTCCAGGGTCTGGAGCCCACACAGCAGCTTCCGGGTGGGCTGCCCATCAGGGGGCAAGCCTTGCCAGAACCCAGGAGCGGCTGGGCTGCCCTGCCCGAGGGCTCGCCCTCTGTCCGCAGTTCCTCATTGAGCAGTGGGGTCTTCGGGAGATCTCCCCTCCACGCACCTCTTCTTGTGGACCTCACGCCACCCCCACTCCAACTTTCCAGCCACCCCCAGTCCCTCGCGCTGGCCCCCACTCAGCCTGATGGAAAGAGGAGCCCAGAGAGGAGCCCAACCACTTTCCTTCTGGAATCTGCTGCCTCGGCTTTCGGATGGAGAAACCATCTGGAGCGTATTATGGGCAATGGAGAAAGCGGAGCGCAGGAAAATGTGAGTTGGCCCTGGTGGCTCCCCTCCGCAGGAAGAGGGGGCGCAGTGCTCTTTCGGGGATGGGCTGTAACTGTCCCGGCCACCCCAGTCCCTGGCTAGGCAGAGAAGGGGCGTGCCCAAGAGACAGCGGCCTTGGGAAGGCAGGGCCCAGGCCCAGACACCTGCAGAGCCCAGTCTGAAATGCTCACCTTACCACCCCTCCCGTTTCACAGATGGGCCCGAGGCCCAGAGAGGGAAAGGGACTTCTCCAGGGTCACACAGCAAGTCATGAGGTACGAGAGCAGGGTGGGTGGGAATGCTTCCAGATATATGCTCTTGCCATCGGACGCTGGAGGTCCCCAAAGTCAGGATGGGGAGGGGCACAAGTTGAAGCCCAGGGGCAGGCTAAAAGGCTGAATGGCTTTTCTCTCCTTCAGCTTCAAATGATTCCCTCATGGGAGGCACGTGTTAAGGAGAACAGGAAGGGCCATCTGTCATTCTTTTGGGATCTTCATTCCTTGCCTCCCAATTCCACTCCTACCCCTGTCCCTGGTGCCTGATCCTTGGGGTGACTGGGGTCTGGGGTGGGGACCTTCGGGGCTCCTCCTCTCCTTGCAGGCCCCAGCTCTAGACGTGGCAGCAGGAGTGAGGTTTCTCCACTCCCTCCCAAGTGCTGTGCTGGCGGCTCCCGAAATAAAAACCCAACGCCGGCTTGGCAGAGAGAACTGTGGGGGAAGCAGCCGGCGGCGGCAGCGGCAACAGCAACAGCAGCAAGAGGCAGCAGCGCTGGGGCTTCATTCTTTCCATTGTAACTTCACCTCCTAACCTCTGGCATTTTAATTATTCTCCTACCCGCTAGCTAGTTCTCTCTGGGCCAGAGGGTGAGCTCAGCCTTTCCCCTTGTGTGGGAGGGGGTGGCCACTGCCTGGACCCCCAGCCCCAGGGTGCTCCCTGCAAGCTGGGTGAAGGCCCAGCTGGGGGCCCAGGCCTAGCTGCTCCCTGCCCTGCAGTCTCTGAGGGGCCTGGAGCAGGCCAGGCTCCAAGCCTCCAGCTGGGCACCTCAGGCTCCATGTGTGAATCATTGTCTTCACACCCACTGCTCCACTTAACAGAGGCCACTGTCTTAAGCTCAGGCACCACAGGCTCACTGCCCACATGTGGATGATGCAGCCAGGCCAGGAGTGAGCAGAGCAGGGCCTAGGACCTGGCTTGTGGCTTCTGGCCCCACATTGTTTCCAAACCCAGGAAGAGGCGAGGGCAGCTCAGGCCTATCATTTGCCTCCTTTGCCCAGAGTGGCCATTTTTTCCCAAGTGGTAAGTGATTTAAAGCACTATTTTGATATCCATACACACGCAAGGACATAGTATGGGGCAGGGAGTAAAATGCCTGGGAATTTTTTTTTCACATTTTATTTAAATTTTATTTTATTTTTTATTTTTTTCTATAATAAATTTTATTTTTATATTCCCCATACAATTGTGACCCCCTTATTTTGACCCCAATCCTCCCCTCCCCGCCCGCACCACCCATAGAGTGTTTCTGGTTCATAGTTGTTTGTTGATTTTGATATTTTCTTTCTTATAGTTATTCTTTTTCCTGGTCCCTTATTTAGGTTTTCTAGATTCCTGCTATGAGTGAGACCATCCAGTATTTTTCTTTTTCTTTCTGGCTTTTCGCTGAGCATGATCCCTTCCAGCTCCATCCATGTTGCTGCAAATTGCATGTGTTTATCTTTTTTGAATGCTGAGTAATATTCCATGGTATATATGTACCACATCTTCTTGATCCAGTCATCTATTTTTGGGCATTTGGGTTGTTTCCAAAGCTTAGCTATTGTAAACAGTGCTGCTATAAACATAGGGGTGCAGGTGTTCTTTGGAATTGATGTTTCTGTGTCCTTTGGGTAAATACCTAGGAGTGGAATTGCTGGATCATATGGGAGCTCTATGTTTAGTAGGTCCAGAAATCTCCACACAGCTCTCCACAGTGGTTGGACCAGTTTGCACTCCCACCAACAGTGCAGAAGAGTTCCTTTTTCTCCACACCCTCGCCAACACTTGTTGTTGCTAGTTTTTTTAATATGTGCCATTCTCACTGGTGTGAGATGGTATCTCATGGTAGTTTTGATTTGCAATTCCCTGATTACAAGTGATGTTGAACACTTTTTCATATGCCTGTTGGCCATTTGCATTTCCTCTTCAGAGAAGTTTCTTTTTAGCTCTTCTGCCCATTTTTTGACTGGATTATTTTCTTTGTTGTTGTTGAGTCTCATCAGCTCTTTGTAGATTTTTGTGATTAGTCCTTTATCATTAGTGTTGTGTGCAAAAATGTTCTCCCAGTGGGTGGGGTTTCTCTTTGTTTTTGTTATTGTTTCTTTTGCTGTGGAGAAGCTCTTTAATTTGATGTAGTCCCAGCTGTTTATCTTTGCCTTCACTATCACTGCTTTGGGTGATGCATCTGTAAAGATGTCTTTGATGTGCATATCACATAGTGTTTCGCCTATATTTCTTTCTATGTATTTTATGGTTTCAGGTCTTATGTCTAGTTCTTTAATCCATTTTGAGTTGGTTTTTGTTCATGGTGTGAGGTAGTAGTCAAGCTTCGTTGTTTTGCATGTAGCGACCCAGTTTTCCCAGCTCCATTTATTGAACAAACTTTCTTTGCTCCAATAAATGCCTGGGAAATTTTAAGGAAGAAAACAAGTTCTCAAAGACAATCTCCACTTGGGAATCTCCCTCTCTGGTCCACTGAGTCACCAGTCACTTCTGTTTGTGGTCAGTTTGTTCTGACCCCCAGTTGCTGCTGAGGAGGCTAATAGGTGGCGGCAGACAGCCTCTGTCATCCTGAGTGCAAGGGCTTCTCCCACCTGTGGGCCCAGGGCTGGCGCTCCCTGCCGACTCTGTGTTCCTGGGAGGTCAGCGTCCACAGGACAGGCAGAACCGGCGCTGAGAAGCCTCAACTCTCCCCAGGGCACCACCCCAACCTACCCCAACCAAGGCCTCCTGGAACCTCCGCAAACCCATTGCTTCATAGGCCCAGTCTGGGGGGGAGGGGTGGAGTCAAGGAGAAGGAGGCCTCTGTCTTCTTTCTTGCCCTCTAAGTCTCCCCCGAATGAAAATTCTATCAATACACGATTCCTGGGCATCACTTTGCCTGTACCAGGCATTGGTGTGGGTAGTTATGGCCTCTGCTCTAGCGGAGCCCCCGGAAGTAAAGTGTAAAGTGCTGTTCATGGGGGAGATGCCAGAGGCCATGGCAGCTGCTGGAAGGGACCCTGACCCAAGTTTGGTTAGGAGAGCATCAGGGAGGACTTCCAGGAGCAAGTGATGACTCGGAGGATCCCTGCAGAAGAGCACTTCAGGGAAGCACTGCAGATCAAGAAAACCTGCAAAGGAACTGACCCTGTAAAGACCCAGCACTAAGGGAGAGCCTGGTACACAGCCTGGGGGATAGAGATGCCATGCAGGAGCAGCCCTCACCTGGACAGGGGCAGGAGCACTGGGTGTTAGGCGGTGGAGAACATGATCGCTTGCATGTTCTAGGGAGATTTCTGCACAGATCGAGGAGGTGGGTGACCACTCAGGTGCCGCCAAGTCCAGGTGGGAGGCCATGGTGCCCGCCCAGAGAGGTGGCATCAGGGTGAAGGGTGGTGGCCTTATGGACAGAGACTTTGGAGGCAGAAGTCCCAGGACCTGGTGGCCGATGGGTAGAGGGTCAGGGCTGGCTCTGGGTTTCTGGCTGCAGTTTTCTGGGTGTTCTGCTATTGAACATGGTGACTTCGGGGCTCCTGAGGCACAACCACGTGGAAACATGGAGGTGCATCCACTGGAGAATGTGTAGAGTGAGAGACCAGGCCCAAACCCGAGAGAAGGTGGAGAAGGAAAGCCAGAGAGGTAGGAGGGACACCTGAGAGTAAGGGGCCACCCAAGCCCCCAAGGAAGGCAACGCAAAGGAAGGGCCAGCACCAGCAGCTCAGGCGGGCAACAGTCTGATGAGGGGCACATGGTCTAGGGCCCAAGAGACTTTTGCTGCTGGTCTGCTCCTGGTCCGCTCTCACCCCAGCCTCCCGTGCCCCTCAAAGCCCCTTCACTTTTGCCCATGAGCTCTTTTTTTTTTTTAAACTTTCCCTCTACTCTCTTTATCTATCTATCTATCTATCTATCTATCTATCTATCTATCTATCTATCTATTTATACAAGCACTGGGTACAGTCAGAAGGGCGGGAGGGTGAGAGAATTCACCAGAACCAGAGTGGGGAGCAGAGCAGGCAGAAGGACCAAGGTACACTGCTGAGGGGAGCAGCGGGCGGCAGGAGGGGTCTGCGTGCCATGTGGGACCCTTGCCCAGTGGCTGGGGATCGAACCGGCGCTGCAGAGGCTGCGGGCAGCTTCGCAACCCAGCGCTCAACCGCTGCGCCACCGGGGAGGCCCTGCCCATGAGCTCTTGTTCACCTCACTCTCTCTCACTGAGCAGAAGGCTCACCACCCCCTCTACCACCCCCCAACTTGGGTCCTGGGTGCCCTCTCTGGCTCCTGAGAGCACCCCACTGCTGCACCAGCCACCACAAAATCACCCAGAACTCCCAGAAACTGGGGCATAGAGGAGCACACTCCACTATCCAACCCCCTGGTGGCTCACAGTTTCCTCTAATTGAGCCCCCAGTGGGTGCCAGACTCCAGGATAGATCCAGGCAAGCCTGACCCCCAAACCTCAATGTCCTAAAGGAAAGAGAAGCAATGTCCCTGGCATGCCCAATTCAAGGAAGAGGAGGGGTCCAGAGAGCAAGCTATGGGCACTTAGATCAAGCAGAGGGACCCAGGCAGGCTTCACAGAGGAGGTGACTCTATGCAGGACCTTGAAGGACTAGCAGGATTTGGTCAAATGATGATGGCAGCAAAAGGAGGAGGAGAGAATGTGATGAGAAAGATGTCAAGGTGGAAAGAGGGTCTGATTCAGGCACAGCCAGCAGCTCAGGGCACTGAGCTTGGCCCTGGGGCTTTCAGACCTGGTGCTGTTTCCTCATTCATTCATTCCAGAAATATTTATTGAGCTCCTATTCTATGCTAAGCACATGCCAGGAGCACTGTAAGGAACATAATAAACCCCCCCTCCTCGAGAATTTTAAGCTCCAGGAAGTTGTAAACAAATCAAGATAAAGAATTAAGCTCATGGTAGGGGTCATGGAGAACCCCACCAGCCTAGGGGTCTGGGAGGGCACAACCTCAGTCTCCTCTGTCAGATTAGGGGCTCCCTGAGGGTAGAGCCTGGATCTCCTCCATTAGGCTGGGAGCACCCTGCACCTCCGGGGAACACAGAGAATGGGGCACCAGGGAGTGAGAGCTGTAATGGCTCAAAACCCCCGGGAATGGCTGCTTCTCCAGCCCAAGAGTCCTTTTGCTGGGCCTCCCTGGCAGTGCCCATATACATACCACTGCTCGCCTCCTCCCTCCCACCACAGTCACCAGCTGCTGCCAGTGCCTGGTGCATAAGGAGGCCTGGGACGGATGGCCCAGACTCCCAGGCCTTACAGGAGACTGTCGATCACTGCCTGTTGCCTGGTCAGGAAGGCCAGGAGGGCCTGTGAGGAGGAACCAGGGGCAGAGAGGGTAGCGGGGATCTTGGAAAGGACCCCCTTCCTGGCCAGGTCCAAGTGGGAGGGCTTCCCTCTCCTCCTCCCGTCCAACCCCCACCCCATTAAACCCTTAAATTAACCTCGGCCCCACCCAGCGGAGCTGGAGAGAGTGCCCCAAAATAAATCCTAAATTACATGCTGCCTGGGGGCAACCACAATTCTCCTTCCTCCCTCTCCAGCAAGCAGATCTGCCCAATGCTGGGGGGGCTCCCCCCAAGTCGGTTATTTATACAGCTCCCCTCTTTGCTGTCTGGTCCTATTGTGCTTGGGTGAGGCCCAAGCAGGCACCATGGCATCGGGGAGATGGAAGGGGTGCGGTAGGCTGTGAGACTTCAGGGCCTCTCCAGGCCCTGGGGGTGATGATATATAATCAGGACCAGGATGCCCTGGGGCGGGGCTAACAATTCCTCTACTTACTGGGCACCTGGTCACCTAGGAATGGGACCCAGAGAGAGACAGAGAGAGAAGGGAGAGAGGAGATTAAGAGGGAAAGAAATTAAGAGGGAAACTGAGGGGGAGAGAGAGAGAGATCCAGAAAAGAAAACTAGAGAAAAAGGGAGGTGGAGAGAGAAGGATTTTCCTTCACTTCCTGGTGGCCAAGGGGAGTGAGCAGGCCCACAGCCCCCTGCCCCCTGCAAGGACAAGAGGGGCTCTACGCTAAGGCCATGGGGCAGGGGACCCTCTTGGGTGGGGACCAAGCAAAGAAATGGGAGCTGGAGGTGGATGTTTTGAGACCATGGACTTAGGCCAGGCACTGCCCTGGACAAAGCCACCTTCCACTCTGGGAACCTGGCTCTAGACACGGCCTTGCTCCTCTCAAAGAATAAAGGAAGGGAGAGAAAGACGAGAGTGAGGAAGGTGGGAGACAGATACGCACAGAAACAGACGGACACACAGACAAAACAGACCCAATGCAGGGGGCACTTCGGGAGCCCCAGGCCTGGGGCAAGCCTGTCCCTACCTCATGGACCTGAGGCTCTGGACGCCTGGCCTCTGGCAGGAGGTGCTGCCCCAGGACAGGGACGCTCAGCATCAGCCTCCTCCGACCAGAACCTCCTCCACTCCCCAAGGTCCAGACAGCCCCAAGGAGGTGTCTTGGGGCCAAGATGCCCCCCACCTCATGAGTCCAGAGGGAGGGCAGAGAATTAGACTCAGCCCCAGGGGAGGGGAGGGGGCAGGCGCTGAGAAAAGGGGGAGAAGTGGAGGCTGCAAAAGCCTGAGGAGGCGCTGGACACCGGGACCTGGAGCCTGACAAGGGGGACAGGACAGTGCGAGCCAAGACAAGAAGATGGGGGCCAGCCTCCCTCCATTGAGGGGAGCAGCCTGGTGTGTGTGCGCATGTGTGTGTGTGTGTGTGTGTGTGTGTGAGAGAGAGAGAGAGAGAGAGGGGATTCCCCAGCACTGCCTGAGGGGCAGGGACCCCTCAGCACTGGGGAGGGACACGAGCCCCCACAGCCCCCACGGCCCCGCAGGTGGTGTCTCCCAGTGGCCCTGATTATCCGTCTGCTCACCAGGTCTCTGCGGCCCCCACCTGCCCAGAAAACACTGTTTATGGGCCTGGGCCATCAGACCTGTCATTTAGCAGGAGCAGGAGGCCCCGCCTCATGCAGAAAACCGTGCCCAGCTCCAGGCAGCCTCCAGCCCAGACACTTAGTGCCTGTTTACCCTGGCACGGGCGGCTGGCACAGGTGGGGCTCTCCCGGGAGCGGCCAGAAGGCGGCCAGCACACCCACCTGCGGGCAGAGGCGGCCAGGACGGTGGCTCGGGGAGCTGGGCAGGGCGGGGACATCTGGCCCAGCTGCCCACCTGTGCTCCGCTGCAGGGCGCGGGGACTAGCCCCCCAGAGCCCCCCACTCTCAGCCGCCCCGCGAGAGGCGGTCACACGGGACCGAGGGAGAAACTGCCATGGAGGGTGCTGGATGCCCCCTTAGGAACGGGGGTGGCTGGAGGAGGTGGAGGACCCCTGAGTCTTTGGAGCCCTGCTTTGGTGTGCCGGATGCCGCTGCTCCCCAGGTCGAGGGACTCGCTCTCAGCACCCACAGGCACCTGGACTTGGAGTCCTTGTCACCATCACGCCCCACTGTGAGACAGTTGCTGCTCAGATGTGCCCCCACCTCTTATCCCACCGACACAGAGACCCCCCCACAGCACATGACCTGCTAATACTGGCTCCCAAACGCAGTCTCTACAGGTAGGACACCCCAAGATACCCTCACTTCCCCACGTATAATCTGGACTCCAGCAGTGAGGTCACACACACACACACACACACACACACACACACACACGTCCTTGGCACCCGTACACCCCCCTCCCAGGAACACACCCCCACAGGAGCCCAAGGGGGTCGATGTTTCAGTCCTGAGCTTCTCCTGTCCCTCCCCCCACACCCCCGGCTGCTGCTCTCCCTCTCTGCACCCCCACCTCTGCTTCTCTCTAGTCTCTGGGGGAATCCAAGCCGCACCCTTGCCCTGGGACCTCGTTGTCTCCTCTCTGCGCACCCCGGGGAAACTCCAGGGCTTCAGGGCTGCACAGCTCCGGCAGCCGCCCCTCCACCAGGCCCGCGCCAGGGGCTGGGGGCCACAGAGGAAGGGGAACAGCAGCTGGCAGTAGTTCAGGCCTCACTTTCCCCTGCTCGCCCCCTCTTCCCATGGACCCACCACCCTTCCTCATTCCAGGCTGAGTCATTCCCACATCTGGAGCCTCTGCACATCTGGAAGAGCTGAATGAAGCCTGTGCAGGGAGCTCCACGTGGACACCCGCCCCCACCTCCATCTCACCCCGCTCCTGACTAGCCAGGGTTCGGCTCCTCAGCCCCCGCCAGGATCGGCCCCCTGTCACCTAGCAGCAGGTGGGCGTCCCAGGACACCCGTCACCCCTGGGGCTCTCCCGGGCAGTGGCTGCCACTCAGTGCCCACCTAGAGGGTGGCAGGACAGCACGGGCCGTGGGGGAGGCCGGGCCGGGCCGGGGAGGTAGGCGAGCCAGGCGGGAGGAGGCCGTGGTTTGGCCCGGCAGGCACAGAGAGTTTATGCTGGCGCCAGGCCCTGAAGCCAAACATCCTCCACTAACCTGCAGACACATCAAAGCCGCAAGGGAAGGGGCCCTTCCGCAGAGCAAACCTGCGTCCTGGCTCTGGGCACAGGACCACCCTGACCCACTCGGCAGCCCAGGCTCAGGCAGGCACAGCAGCTCTGCAGGGGCCACTCCCTGCCCCTCAGGCTACAGAGAGGGTGGACATTACCCCCACGAGGGTGGCACAGCTGGCACAGGACTAAGCTTTGACCCCTACTCAGGGCTCCATCCCACCCTTGCCCCTGCCACCCTCCAGCAGGAGGACTGATGGGGGGTTCAGGGCACTGACTCCATCCCAGGACCCCTTGTTCAGCACAGGAGCTCTCCAAGTGGGCGAGGGGTGGGGAGGGAGGGGCTTAGGGGGAAGAGAAGAAAGATTCAGGAACTAGAACCTGCAGTCCAGTGGGAAGATGAGATCTGGGCTGCCAGCCATGGGCGTCCTGCGGGACAGCAGGGGCTGGGGCAGGAAGAGGGCCTGTGAGGTGCTAACACGGAGGGAGGAGGTGCTAACAGGGCCCCTGGGGTGAGGGGGTACTGGAGCCAGCCCTCCAAAGCTCAGCCTGGAGACAAAGAAACCAGGGATTGGGGTGAGGGGGCTCTGCCACCTTAGCCCGGAGGCTGGGAGTTGCGCACACACAGGCATCCATGTATGACACACATGCAGACACCCATGGCACACCCCACACTTGTGTGCGTGCACAGCACCGCAGCCAAGTCTGTCCTGGGCCAGCGGCCAGATGATGTGGCTGCTTGGAGAAGCTGCGATTTGCCGAAGAATGTGCTCTCTGCCCGCCTGGCTTCCCCAGCACCGTGGCCCAGCCCTGCCCTCCGCGGGCTCCTTCCCTGCCTCATCCCGGGTCCCTAGGAGCTGGTCAGCCTGGAGAGGCCCCCGCTGTGAAATGCTTGCAACTCAAGTCTGCAGCCCAGCCCCCCAGAGGCCCTCCTGCCACTGTGCCCAGCCCACAGAGGGCTTCCACTGGCTGCCCTCAGCTTCTCTGGGTGGGAAGTGCCTCTGAAGTCTAACCTCAGTCCCTTAGCATTGGGATGTGAGCAGAGGAGCCCACAAGCAGCGGGCAGTGGAGCCCATTTGCAACAGAAGCAGAGCTGGAAAGTGAGGGCTTGGGGGATCCCAGACCCCACCCTTGTTTTTCCTCTCTGGCTGCAGTGTCCTGTCTCAGAGAGAACTCTGAGGATAGGGTGGGAGTGGGCTGCAGAGAGAGCAAGGAAGTCTTGGGGACAGGAGCTCCAGAGGGAGGGGACAGGTGGCAGGGGGACTGTCAAGACCCTTGACCTGGGCTTAGCTCAGCCCTCCCGAGTCAGTGACTCAGCTCCATCTGCTCCCACTGCCCCCCTCCCCTCTCCCACAACCTTCCCCCTGACTCTCCCCACCCCTCCTCTTGGAGGTGTCTCCCTCTCTACCTCTGGCTGCACTCCGGAAACCTACACTTTGGAAGGATAATGGCTCCCAAGTGCCGTTTTTTGTCTCTGCTAAGCCTTGGAGAAGGGGAGAATTAGTCGACCTGCTCATTAGGATAATAAGCTCCCTGCATGGTTAATTGGTAGGTTCACGCCTCCCTCCACTCTCCTAGGCCACAGGGTAGCAGCTTAGACCTGGGGTTAACTCCAGAAGTCATCTCCCCTACTCCTATGCCCATCAATCCAGAAGGAGTGAGGGGCTTGTGGGCTTCAACTTCCAAAGGAATGCTGGGAAGGCGACCCAGACCCTGGTGCTGTGGCCAAGAATTCCTTTTGGCAACCCAACCTGTATCTTCCTCCTCCTGGAAGGTGAACTGTAAGCCAAGCATTCCTTGTTGCATGCGTGTAGGAGTTCCTCCATCCCCAGGGAGCCATGTACTCACTTGGGGGGGGGGGGCGTGTGTGCATGCATTTGGGTGGCTGGAAGCAGAAGGAGTGTAGTCCCCAAACCACACAGCCAGTAAAGATGAAGAGCTCAGTTATTCTGGAACTGCCGACTGACAGCCCCCCACCAAGGAATTTGGAAATTCACTCCTAATGCCTGGAGAGAAATCTGGCCCCTGACCCTGGACGGCCCCTAACCAGCTTCTATTCAGTGACAAGAGAAGTAGTGTTTACTTGGAACAAAGCCCCATGGGGGAATGAAAGCTGAATCAGAACTAAGCGAGCCCCCGCAGCCTGCTGGAACATTAGGACATGTACACATATTGTCAAGGGACAATGGCCAAGGGCCATTGAGAAACCCAGAGAAAAGGCCTGGCTGGGGGTGAGAAGGAAGGGACGGCCACTTCTAACTGGAAGATCCAAGTCTTGGAAGGCTTTCTGGAGGAGGTGTTCATTGAGCTGAGCCTTTAGGAATGGGTGAGAACTGGACCCAGCCAAGGGGATGTGAGAGAGGATGCTAGACAGCATCTAGCTGGACAGCAGAGGGAGCTAGTGAGCAGGGCATGGGAGGTGGGGGTCAGGAATTGGAGCTGGACCCCGGCCCATCCAGAGGGCCCAGAGCAATCTTCAGAGGGAAGTAAGACCCTTCATTCTTTGGCACATCACTCTGCTCCCCCGTGAAGGGGAGAGGTATGCGGGAACGGGCGTTCCGGGGAGAGAGAACACTCAGAGAACACGGGGGAGGAAGAAAGTGGGGTGTGTGGCTGGACATTTGGACAACTCGTGGGCAGAACAGGGAGGGCACATGGAAGGGGGGGGTGTTAGGAAGGGCACAAAGTTCTCCCACAGATGGGACTTTATTTGGGTGGAATAAAGGGGACCTCTGGAAGGTGGAGCAGGAGTGACACACCCCCACGTGGGCAACAGAGAGGCCAGGCACGAGGCCTTGTAGAGATGGTTGTAATGGCCCTGGGAGCCGCGCTGTGAGAAGCACAGTCTCCTGCTCCCCGGAGCTCTCAGCCTGAAGGAGAGGCGGGCCCACCATGAAGCCCACGCAGGCAATGCGCAGCAAAGCAGGCAGAGCAGAGGGGAAGGGCAAGACCAGGAATGGAGGGAATTGCCCAGCACTGGGGCCCCATCAGGTCCTTGGTGACCTTCCAAGAGGAGTGGTCAACACCCATCACCCTCCTGAGAGGTTCCACCCTCCGGACCTGATCTTGGGTGGGGACCAGAGCTCTTAATGGACAGCAGAGGGAGCTAGTGAACAGGGTACAGGAGATGGGGGTCAGGAATTGGAGCCGGACCCGGGCTGATCAGAAGGCCCAGAGCAAATTCTTCAGAGGGAAGAAAGACCCTTCATTCTTTGGCACATCACTCTGCTCCCCCCGTGAAGGGGAGAGAATTCGCTTTGGGCCCCTTTCCTGTTGGGGAATGAAAAGCGTTAACATTCATTGACTGGCCACCAGGCCCTGAACAGCTAGTTCCTCTCACCACAGCATCTAGCGATGGGGGAGGGGCTGTTATCCAAACGCTACCCCCTTCATAGATGAGTTCAGAGAGGAACAGAGAAGTTTAGCTTCTTGACAAAGTCACACAGCACCCCCAAAGGGGCACACTTACTAACATGGCACAATACTCCCGCAGGCAGAATCAGGCTATTGAGGCTTTGGAAAGTAAGATGCCCAGCTCCCTAAGCCATTCTGGGGACCAGAGTCTCCCACAGTATGAGGGGTGGTTGATGCAGCTAACAGAGCACAGCCAGGCTCTGGCCCCTCACCCAGGCCTGGCCAGTTGGCTGGTTGAGCCAGAGGGCCAAGGTCTCCCATGACAGCAGCGCCTCTCCAGGCCTGACTGGGTGCCCCCTCTGAGGCTGTCTCTGGGTGTGAGTTCTCCAGACCTGTGTAGTTCTGCTCCTGAGTCAGTCCCGGCGTCCTGTGTGACTTGGCCTTCCCACCCCTCTGGCCTCCCTCTCTGAGTAGGGGCGGGTGGACGGCTGACCTCTCCAGCCCTTGCAGCTGGGCCTGGCAGGAGCAGAGACAATCAGCTCCTTCTTTAGTGAATGGCCCGGGAGGCAGCGAGTGAGGATGAGGACATTTTGACTCTGCTGCTCTTGGGAAACCCCAGATGGAATCTGGCATGGAATCTAGAAGGACGCATGGACTGCATGAGGTCTCTGGCCTCCTGGTGCCTCGTTCCTGCCTGCCTGAGCACGCCTGCGCATTCCCACCCATGGCAGGATTAGGTGCTGAATAGATGTTGTCTTGCAGGCACCTCCTGACTCTAGACAAAAACAGCCTCCCTGCACTGGAGTCTGGGACTCCACTGTACCCCCACCTCCACCAGACCTCACCTACCGAGAATACAGGGGCCCCCAAACCACAATGGACTGAGGGACTCTGGCCACAGGGCCCCTCACCCCATCCCTATCTGCAGAAGGGAAAACAGAAAGTTTGGTATCAAGAGAAAAACTGGGGAGCCAGAGGTAGGTTGCAGAGGCCCTGACTGACTCATGAGCCTTACTTCCCCACTGGGGAGATATGAGGGGGGTGTGTGTTTCTTCTCAAATGTCTGTTCCTGTGACATTTTAGGGATGTGAGTACAGGTATCAGATTTAACATAAAAATACAGGATACATAGTTATATTTGCATTTCAGATAAGTGCAAAACAAATTTTAATATAAGTATGTCCCATGTATATTGCATGGGATATATTCACATCTTTAAAAAAATTGTTATTTATCTGGAATGCAAATTTAACTGGGAAACCCTAGATGTGTATCAGGTGGATATGGAGAGCCAGAGGGGGGCCAGTGCCAGCCTCCTGCCCTTCCCCAGGAGAACTGGCACTGCCTGGATCCTTCATCTCTTCGGTGTTCCCAGTCTGTCCACCCCGCCAGCACAGCCCCGTCCTCTCACACCCTCATTTCACTCTCCAGGATACCCTCCTCCCCTCAACCACTCCTTTACGTCTCCCTTGGGGCAAACCTTTGTAGGGGCCCAGACCTGGGCAGCAAGTCTGGTGGGTGGAGATACCCCAGGCCTTGGGTGCTGGCACAGTGGAGCTGGGCAGGGTGGGGGGCCCAGGGAGCAATTTGACCAAGGAGTCAGAAGCATGGGTGCGGCTGGGAGAAGGCTCCAGAATTCTCTGGACCAGGTTCCCCTTGACAGGGGCAGGTTAGTCCAGAGCCAACTGCAGGGGGAGGAGGGAAAAGATGCCCCCCCCCACCCCCCACCACACCCCACCCCTCCACCACTGTTGTCACTTCAGGAGATTCTCTGAGGCCAGACACCAACTCCACTTGGGTCAGGACTGGAAGCTTTGGTCCTTAAGAGATAAGGAGAAACAAATGGAGAAGGGGATGGAGGGAGGGGGGCAGGGAGAGCGATCCACCAGGAGGGAGGAGCAGGAGACTCAGAGGTGGAGGCGGGGAGACCCAGAACCAAGCCAGAGACCAGGGACATGCAAACAGACACAGAAACAGACCCGACAGAGACAGACAGACAGACAGACAGAGAACCAGAGATGGGAAAAAAACCCAAACACTCAAAAGTTGAGAGAAACTGCTTGGAGACTGAGGGCCCATGAGGCAGAGATTGGCAGGAATTGAAAGAGACAAGGAGTGAAACACCAGCCGGAGGTAACCGGGAGATGACAAACAGGCATTAAAGCGGTAAAAAGAACAATAAACCCGAGAAGCGGCTTCCTGCCTGCTAGGTTGGGGGTATGCTCAGTGACAGAGGCAGCTCTGGCAGGAGGCTCCTAAAGTCCTGGGAGCTTCTCCTGCGAGCACCCCCCTCTCCCCAGCTCCCAGAGCAGCCGCCCCCACACGCCATCGCGCCCCCCCCAGGCCGGGCCGCCTCTGTCCACCTTCGCCACGGCCTCCGCGTCTCCCCGGCTTCGGCTTCGGCGGCTGCTTCCCGCCACCCCGCGCCCTGCACCCCGTCCGCCGCCCGCCCCAGCCCCCGCGCTCGGGGTCCCAGCCCCCGCGCCCGGGGCTTCGGGGCGCCGCGTTGAGCGCTGCCGCCCCCTGCCGGCCGGCCGCGAGGGCGCGTCCCGAGGGCTGGGGCGCGGCCGCCCCCTCGGAATCCGGCTGCTCCCGCGCCGCGACCCGCGCGGGGCTTTCCAGGAGCCCGGCCCGCCGCGCCCGCGCCCCGCGCGTCCCGACGCCGCCCCGCCGCGGACCCCGGAGCAGCCCCAGGGCCCCGGGTGCCCCCTGTCCCCTGTCGTCGTGTGGGGGCCCGACGCCCCCGCCCCGGGTCTCAGGGGAGCTCAGGGGACCGGGAGGGGCCGCGCCCCGCTCCCGACCCTCCT
This sequence comes from Talpa europaea, assembly GCF_964194135.1. NCBI lineage: Eukaryota > Metazoa > Chordata > Mammalia > Eulipotyphla > Talpidae > Talpa > Talpa europaea. Next base: position 115,592,170 of record NC_140074.1, on the reverse strand, counting down.
TCCCGGGCCTGGAGATCTCGGGGCTCTTGGAAACCAGCCGCGCGTCTCCTCCTGGAGCCAAATAAAAGCAGTGGGTGACGTCCCCAACAGCCCCCTCACACTCCCCTCCAGGGGTCGGCTTCCCTTCCCGCGCCTCTGCCCGCAGAGGTCGGAGGAGAAGGGACGCCCCGCCCCCCTGTTCCCCGCACGTCGGGGCGCAGCTCGCCCCCCCCTCGGGCCAGGAATGACTGGAGGTGGGGAGCTGCGGGCTGGGAGGCAGAGCAAGGCTGTCCAAACACCGGAATCCCCCCAACCCCCCCAGGTTATCAGTTCTACCTCCCAGTTACCAAACTTCAACCAAGTCCCCCCCCTCCCCACCCACCCACCCACCCACCCACCCACACACACACACACACACACACACACACCCCTTCCGCATTCAGGCCCAGGACCGTCCTATCTAGGGTGCCTAAGCTCCGCCTCCCTCCTGAGGCGGGGCCCTGCAGGTGTAGGGACCTGGAAGAGGCCCCCACCTCTCCCCTCCTTCCCCCACTACGCGGAAGCTCAGTGACCCCCATGTCAGGATGTCTGACTCCGGGGTGCCCGGCCTCCGGCCCACCTTGCTGCTCGGCCTGCTGGCCGGCCTCCAACAGGTGAGCTTTGGGTTCGCCCTTCAGGATCTGCTCTCCGCGGTCAGGAACCCGCTTCTGGAGCCGGGTCACTACCTGTCCTTGTCAGGATTCCCCCCACCACGCGCTGTTAGCAGCCTCCTTTCTCTTCTTGCTGCGGAGGGGGGACAGGATGGGTGGTCCTGAGTACCCAGGCTGCTTGCTGCAGGGACTGGGGTGGGCTCCGCCCAGCGCCCCACCATCTGACACCCAGCACCTCTCTGGAGTGGGGACTTTGACCCCACAGGAGCCTTGGCTCTTCCTTCTGCGCAGTCAGAAAGCTGGGAAAGCCAGCGGTGGGGGGCTGAGGTCTGCACACCTGGCCAGCCTGTCTCCCCAGCTCTGCTCCTCCAGGGCTGGGTGACCTTGGGGAAGTCCCAGGCCTCTGGGGCTGTGTTTTTCTGCTTGAGCCCTGGGGTAGAGCAGGCTCTCCTGCCCTCCTGGGACTGGAGATAGGAGTCCAGCCTGGGGTAGGATTTGACCCAGCTGCCTGACCCCAGGCCGCAGTGTCCTCTGAAGTCTTGATTCTGGCCAGAGGAACCCCTTGCTCCCACATAAACCCTAAAAGCCCTGGGGGAGGTGTGACCAGTCCAGGGATGGGAGCTTGTCCTGGAAGCACCTGATGCACCTTCTACACCTCATGCAGTTTGGGCTGAAGAATCCCGGGGAAGTCCCAGGCTGCTCCCCGGAACAGGGCAGGTTCCCACCACCAGACCTTCTCAGAAAGCTCTGCCCAGGAGGCGCTGGTCCTGCCAGGCCTGTCCGGGTCAGCTGGCGCCGGCACTCACTAGGCCGAACATCCTCTTCTTATTCCTCCAACAACTGCAGGGCCAGGTGCTGTTAATGTTCCCGAATGAGTGTAAATAAACCGGGTTCCCAAGACCAAGATCCCTGACACTGGATAGAAAGCAGGCTGTGGACAGCCTCCGAGAAGACCACCCCCTTAGAGTGGAGGGAGAGTATCTGGAGAAGCCCCCCCCCCCCACTGCCCCAAACTGGAACTCAGCACCCATTTATTAAACCTGCCAGGAGAGGGAGGCGCGTCTGGTATCTGAGGGTCAGGGCCTGACTTCTGCGTCCTCCCCAAACCCCTTGGTTTGTCCCCAGCTCTGCAGTCGCCCTCTTGGCTCCAGTCCTCCCCTCTGTGGGCTTCTGCAGGGGCTCCCCCCTGCTCCGGTCACTCCCTGGCTGGGAAGGACATTCCCATGGAGCCGAGCACAGCAGAGCGTTCTCTTGTTGGCTGCACGGGCGTCCCTGGCTGTATGCTGCTGTCATCCTTGTGGTTGTAAAGACAGAAAGTCACAGTGGCTTTGCCCAAGTGACTACCTATCCTTGAGCCCTGCTTGCTTGCACTGGAGGCTGGGAGGGGCGAGGTGTGTGTGATAGATAACCCCCCTTCATCACCCCCACCCCCCCAAACTGTACTCCCCGCACCAGGTGGAGTAGCCTGGGGGAGATGAAGCCAGGTGATGGGTGAATGGGCTTCATTCATTCCTCCAGGCCAGCGTCATGACTGGGTTTGACAGTGACTAGAAAGACAGAACTCCCTGCCCTCTGAAGGTTGCCTTTTTCGGGGAGACCGGCAGTTGAGGAGACAAAAGAAAGTGTTTCCAGTGTGAGATGTTGGAAGAGCTGTGCCCAGAAGCTCACCTCAGTGAGGGGAAGGCGAAAGCTTTGGAGCCTGGAGTGATCTAGCAGGCAGGAGTAGTTGCTGACTCCTGGACCCCTGACACCAAAGCCATGGAGAGAACACAGCGCAGAAGGGCGGCAGAAGACCTGAGCCTTTGGGACCAGGAATGTGGCTGCCGGTGCGGGAAGGGGCAGGCAAGGAGACAGCAGATAAGCTCGCACCTCGCGCCTCTACTAAGAAAGGGAATGAAATTATATAGGTTTGGGGGGCCAGGGTTGAGAGAAAGGAAAGCTGAGGCCAGATGTGGCAGCTGGGGCTCCAGTTGTTGCCCAGGGGCACATGGGGGGGCGAGGTGGAGAGCAGTCTTGGGGGAAAACACTGACCCCTGAGAACATGCAGCACCGTTGCTAGGAGACCCTGTTCCTGGGGGAGACCTCTAACCTCTGCCTCTTTCCTTCCACAGGCTGCAGCCCAATGTGGGATCGTCTTGTAAGTCTGGGGTGTGGGCTGTACCTGCCAGTCTGGGAGAGACACCCTGAAGCCTGCCCTACCTGCCTTCAGGGGATGGGGGGAGGGAGCACCTCATCAGTCATTCACACACACTCCCCTTCCAGCCCACTGGGCCCCCCCACCCCCCCCCCCGGGTCCCCCACCCAGAGGGGACTCTCCCCTCCTTCCACCAGCCAACCTGCAGGCTGCGGGGAGTCAGAGCCCAGCCGTCCTCAGTGCAGTCTCAGGCCATCTCCCCTCTGAGGGAACCCCGAGTGGGACAAACACCTGCTGGGCAACCAGTGAGTCCTGGAAGCTCTGGAACACTCTCTCCTCCCACTTCCCCCTGCAGGGGCACCAGCAAGGCCCCTCCCACTCCTGCTGGGCACGCCCACCCACCCCCCTCCCCATCTCCCTAGGGTGTTGGTGAGGCCTCTCTGCCTGTCCACAGTGGGGGCAGTGACTCGGCCCTCAGTAGAGGGGTCTCACATCGCGCCCATTTTACAGAGGGGGGTTGCGGCCACGTGAGGAGCATAACTAACCCAGGAGCGCAGGTCCAGGTCCTGGGTGCAAGTTTCTCCCACTGAGCCAAGGGGAGCAAGGGGCGGGCTTGAGCTCTGCCCTGAGTTATGGATGAGATTGCAGGACTTGATGCCAACACCCCCTCTCTATGCCCCCCAGTATGTGCCCTGAAGGATTCACATGCTGTGACGACCAATGCTGCCCAAAGATGGACATCTTCTCTGGCCCCCTGAGGTGAGTCTGGGCAGCCTCTCCAGCTCAGTCCCCTGGGGCAGCTGCACTTCCAGCCAAGGGGGTCGGATGTGGGCCAGGGCAGGAGGTGCTGTGGGCATGGCCTGGAGACTCAGCGGGTGTTGGTGCCTCCTCACTGCAGGGTCTTCGTCATCGCCTTCCTTGTCAGCATCCCCTTCTTATGCATCTGTGGCTTGATGAAGCGCTACTGTCGCAGCTGCAGAAAGCCAGAGCTGGACATCCCAATGGATCATGTGGGACCCCCAGAAAGGCCCTCCATGGCCCCCCCAGAGAGGGTGGGGGTATCCATTCCTGAGCCCCCACCCCCCTACAATGAGGTGGGTGTCTGCCCCATCCCTGTGCTGCTCCGTGGCCGACTGTGCCTCCCTGTTGCCCTGAGCTAAGGGACAGTGGGAGGTCTCCTCACACCAGCCTCTGGCCCCGAGGGAGGCAGCCTGGGTCACCTTCTCCCTGGCCAGCGTGTCACAGTCAGCTCTGGGTGGCCATGGCCAGCACCAGGCCCTAAGGAGTCTGTGTCCCCTCCTTTCCCTGCAGGTTATTCTGAAGCCTGTCCTGCTCCCCACAGAGCCACCCCCTCCCTACAGCTTCAGGCCCGAAGAACATGCTGGAGCCCACAGGGGCATCGACAACCCAGCCTTCTGAGCCACCTCCCGCCTGGAACCCACCGCCAGGTCCTCCTGGATCCAGCCAGAGACTCCTGGGCCCCTGGATTGCCTGCGTCTTCCTGCTACCCCCGTCCATTCCTGGATTGAACTTACTGCCTTCCCTGCCCCAGCGACTTCTCTTGTCCTGAGGGCTGGAGCAACAGTGTCAGCTACGAGGCTGCTGGGAGGAGAACTCCAGCAGTGGGAGGTGTCTGACCTTGGAACCCGGAGTGGACAGAGCCCGTCTCTGGACTGGACGCCAGCTCTGTGCCATTGTGGGGGCACTTCTGTGCTGGAGGGATCGCCACCGAGCACCTTCCACTTGAATGAGCCCCAAGAACCTTCCTCTTCTGCCTGTATAGGGGAGACCTCTGTCCCCCATGGGGTGTCACTGTCCTCGCAGGACCATGTACTCATTAAATTCCAGCCGGTTTTTGCTGAGAGTCAGCTTCTGGCTGCCTGGGGCGTGAGCAGGGAGGTGAACCCAGACACTGTGGGGGACTTAGGGAGGGCTCACTGTGCCCCAAGTCCCACCCCTGATGCATCTTCCAGGGTGTGCTGACTGCCTGTCCGGGAGGACAGGACACCCACTGCCACCTCCGGAAGATGCTGCCTGCAGATGCTTTGCCCTGGCGCTGAGGTCTCTGGGCGCTGCAGAGACTGGATAGGGCGGTGGGCTGGCTGTTGGCTCCCCACCCTGCTCCCTCTGCTTCCCCAGAGCAGAGTTCAGCTCCCTGCTCTGTCACCCTTGGGGTGGCAGGGGGCACAAGGGAGGAGAGTGGGGAGGCCAGTCCTCTGTGGGGCAGTTTGGAGACCTTGATCAGCGGCACCCTGGAATCTCCTGGAGGGAGCAGCAGAGTGCCAGATCCACCCTTCTCTTCCCACCCTCCATCCCCCCTATATGTTAACTCCTAAGAGGAAAGAGGCATTTTCCATCTCAACATGGAGAGTCCTGTGGGGGCTGTAGCAAAGGCGGGAGCTGGGAGGCTGGCAGGGGCATGCAGAGTAAGACAGACCCCCCCCAACTCCCTGCCACCTAGCTTCACACTGCTCCCCGCAGTGCCTTCTCTGCAGGTGGAGGGCACAGCAGCAGCGCTGGCCAAGGCTCCTGGCCTGGAGAACTGGAAGTGGAGCTGACCTGACTGCTGTCAGGGATGCCCCCTCCAGGGCTTGTTAATAATCCTCCTTGGGGCATTGGGGCCCAAATAGCAGGAACTGGGTCTGTCTGGCTGGGGAATCCTCAGCCCCAGAGGAAAAATAGCAATTGACAACATCGTGCCGGGGTTGGTTAGGGAAATGAGTCCAGACACAGAAAGTTCCATTTAAGTGTCAGGGATTGATGAGTGGGGAGCAGAAGGAAGATATGTGGGTGCTTTGTGTCCATGTGGGGAGCTCCAGTTAGACAAGCCCTCGAGCTAAGTTTGCCCTCACTGTGGTACCCCTGGGCCCCAACACCATGGAAGGCTGTTAAGCGGTGAGTTAGCAGACAGAGGAGGAAGCCACACTCAGCCTGGTTGCTGCCTCCTTTCGTCAAGGAGGACATGGGCCTTGAAATCCACCCAGGCAGTGGTAGGGTGGCCTGACGACAGTAGTCACCCCAGACCAAATGTTGCTGGGACCTGGTGCAGAAACTGCCCGTTTTTAACTTCCTCCCTGTCACTAAATGCTAAGGAGCACGGGGCAGCACTATTCCAGGTCTGCAGAAAGGAGAGCCACAAGCAGACGTCATTCCTGCCCTCGTGGGAAATAGACGCTCTTCAAACCACCCAACAAACAGGTTGGTGTGTCCACTGTGGGCTCAGTGCTGGGAAGAACAAGTAAGCATGGAATATTAGAGAACTGTCATGGGCAGGGACTGCTTTAGATCTCTCCTAACAGGTGACATTAAAGTAATTGCAGAGGAAAGAGAAGGAGCTGGACTTGAAAGTGCATAGAGAAGAGCACCCAGGGCAGAGGGGTGCCACATGGAAAGGCCCTGAGCAGGGAGACCTACAGGTGACCCCTCCTTGCTTTAAACCCCCGGGGGTTCCTAATAAAGGTACATTCATTTGTTGGGACTAGGATCCAAACAAATAACTACCACATGGATGACTTACAGCAACAGAATGTGCACTCTCAGTTCAGGCCAGAGTCTAAAGTCTCTGTGTGGGCGGGCCCGGTCCTTCTGGAGGCTCTCAGGCAGAGCCATCCCATGCTCCCTCCTGGCTTCTGGGGCTGCCTGCAATTCTCGGGGTCCTGGGTGAGCGCCTGCCACCCTTTTCTGCCACCGTCTTCACACGACTTTCTCCTCTGTGTCTATGTGTTCTCCCATGCTGTCTCTCCTGGACCCTCTTCATTGGATTTAGGGGTCCCTTAATCTGGGATGATCCCACCTCAAGATCCTCATGTTCATTAAATCTGCAAAGACACTTATTCCAAATGAGGCCACATTCTGAGGCTCCAGGCAGGCACATCTTTTGGAAGACAAAATTTCTCCCTCTACACAGGATATGGGCACCTCAGAGATCCTCAGCCACAGAGTATCTCAAAGTGTATTCCCTAAAAAAAAACTTCTAGAAGATGTTTTCAATAAGGGAGCGGTAATCTGTGCTCAAATAAATTTGGAAGCGCTGCTGTATACATACCTCCCACAGGAAGATCTGCAACCCAGTTTAACATAGTAAAGGGTTGAGAATTCCCAGGAAAGAAGCCCTCTTTCATTACTTAAAACAGCCTTCCCTTAATTTATATTGCCATAAAAGCCCATTTTCCTCATAATCCCTGGGAAATTTTAAGTTCTTAGCATTTTGTGGAAATTTGAGAGAAATGCTGACGTATTTCAACCCTATTACAGATGAGTCAACCAAAGTCCAGAAAAGGAAGTGACTCACCCAAGGTCACACAGCTGGCAGGGTCAGAAATTGGATTTAAAACCCAGTCTCCTCAATATATTAGAGATTGAGAGCAAATTAATGAGTATCAGGGGTAAGGGATGATGGTGGGAGGGGACTGTGTGTGGCTTTAAGGGAGTAGCAGGAGGTAGATCTTTGGGGTGATGGGAGGTTCTGAACCACAAATCTACCCAGGTGATAAAATAACAGCAATGCACACAGCACACGCACATTGTACCAAAGTCAGCTTCCTGATCTGATACTGTACATAAGGTGTAACCACTGGGGAGCCAGTCAGAGGGAAGTTGGGACCTTTCTGCACTAGCTTTGCAGTCTCAAGTGAATCTGTAATGATTTCAAAATAAAATATTTAAAAAATCAGTTTCCTACCTCCAATGTTCAAGAGCTTAAATGTTAAAGTTCATTATATCAAATTTAGTTTTGGTTTATGCACCCAGGGCCCACTACAAAGCACGGTTTATTGCTTTTTACAGCTTGCTGTTTATTTAATGTAGGTGTAGAGGGAGGTAATTTGTGAATGTTCTGCTGCAACGGTGAATGCAAAAGTGGAGGGGTTTCTCCCTCCTTCACACCTGACATGACTTTTCTGCAGTCAAGCGTGTGACTTCTACTCACACAGAGATGCAGAGCAATCAGAGGCTCTGGAACGTTTCTGAATCATCTACATATTGGGGAAGGATTTTATAAACACACACACACACACACATAGACAAAATGTAAATTTTATTTATAAAAACAAGCAAATTGGGCTCATGCACCATAGTTAGCTGACCTCTGAACTGAAACATATAACCCAAATAAAGGTCTTATTTTTCCACCTCTGATCCTCTACCCAGCTTGCTTGTACATTTGTTTTTTTTTCCCTTTTTTTAAATTGTGGTAAAATATACACAACATAAAAAATTAATGGCTTAACTATTTTCAAGTTACAGCTCAGTGGTATTAAATAAATTCATGATGCTATGCAATGTTACCACCCTCTATCTTATAACTCTTCTCTGATTTTTTAAATATTTTATTTTGAAATCATTACAGATTCACTTGAGACTGCAAAGCTAGTGCAGAAAGGTCCCAACTTCCCTCTGACTGGTTCCCCAGTGGTTACACCTTATGTACAGTATCAGATCATGAAGCTGACTTTGGTACAATGTCCATGTGCTGTGTGCTTATAAAACTGTACCCATTAAATAACAACTCTCTGTTCTCTGCTGATTCAGTTCTACCTATTTTCTAATATAGCTTATGATTTCTTCTTTAATCCACTGGTTGTTTAAGAATGGGCTGTGATTTTCCACAAAATTGTGAATTGTCAAGTTTACTTCTGTTATCGATTTCTAATTTCAGCTTGCAATTGGAGAAGATATTTTGTGTAATATCTATTTTTTAAAATCTATTGAGACTTCATTTGTGAGAGGAACATGCATGCTATTATTGGGTGAAGTGTTCTGCGTGTTGCTATTCAATCTAGTTGGTTTATTGTGTTAAGTGCTCTGTTTCTTTAGATACCTTCTGTCCGATTGCTCTATCCTCAACTAAAAGTGGGGTATGAAGTCTCCAACTATTTTTTCTTAATTTTTAAAAAAGATTTATTTATTTATTTATACAAGCACTGGGTACAGTCAGAAGTGCGGGAGGGTGAGAAAATTCACCAGAGCCAGAGCGGGGAACAGAACAGGCAGACTGATGAAATACACTGCTGAGGGGAGCAGCGGGCGCAGCAGGAGAGGTCTGTCGCGCCATGTGGGACAGCTTCGCAGCCCAGCGCTCAACCACTGCACCACCAGGGGAGGTCCTGAAGTCTCCAACTATTATAGAATTGTTTATTTCTCCTTTCCGTTCTGTCAGTTTTTGCTTCACATATTTTGATGTTCTGTTATTGGGTGAATAATGTTTTAAATTATTATATCTTCTTGTTATATTGAACCTTTATCAATATATGTCCTTTGCGTCTTGTAAGCTTTTTTGATTGAATATCTATTTTGTCTAATACTAGTATAACTACCTTTGCTCTCTTTTCATTACTATTTATATGAATATCTTTTTCCATCTTTTCACTTTGAGGCTATCTGTGTCCCTGAATCCAAAGCAAGTCTCTTGTTGACAGGGCGTAGTTGCATCAAGTGCTTTTATCCATTCTGCCAATTTCCGTTGTTTGGTTGGAGAGTTTAATTCATTCACATTTAAAGTAATGCCTGATGGGTAAGGACCTCTGTTCTGTGCTATTTGTTTTCTACATGACAGTGGCATGTTTGACCCTCATTTTCTGCATTATTGTCTTGTATTTAGTTGATTTTTGTTTTATAAAGGAAATTTAAATCCCTTTCTCATTTCCTTTTATGTAACTTCTATAGATATTTTCTTTGTGCTTATCATGAATATTACATTTAACATCCTAAAGTTATAACACTCTAATTTATATGAGTTTAACTTCAATAATGTACAAAAAAAAAATGCTCCCTTACAGCTTCAACCCCACCTCTTTGGGAAATGATGGCACAAAATTATATAACATAAGCCAATGATTTTTTTAAAATGCTAATACTTCCCTCATGTAGTCTTTAAATTATGTAGAAAACAAAATGTGCAACGACAAACCAAGGTTACAGTGATACCACCTTTTAGATTAATAATTGTTTCTTTTATTTATTTATTTATTTATTTAAGTACTTTTTTAAAAAATATTTATTTATTTATTTGTTTATACAAGCACTGGGTACAGTCAGAAGCGTGGGAGGGTGAGAGAATTCACCAGAGCCAGAGCAGGGAGCAGAGCAGGCAGAAGGGCTGAAGTACACTGCTGAGGGGAGCAGTGGGCGGCAGGAGAGGTCTGCGCGCCATGTGGGACCCTCCTCCGGTGGCCGGGGAGCAGCCGGGGATCGAACCTGCACTGCAGAGGCTGCGGGCAGCTTCGCAACCCAGCCCTCAATCGCTGCGCCACCGGGGAGGCCCAATAATTGTTTCTTTTAATATATTAGTCTTCTAAATCATGTAGAAAACAAAAAAGTAGTTTCAAACCATTGTCACAAAAATAGTAACTTTTATCATCTTTGTTTTTTATATGGCTTTGAATTATTGTCTAGTTTCCTTCCATGTCCCCTGAGCATTTTTTATAAGGCAGGTCTAATGGTATCTGGATGAATCCCCTCAGCTTATCTAGGCATGTTTTAATTTCTCTCTCTATCTCTTTCTGACTATAAACTCACTGCCTTTTGGTCTCCAAAGTTTCTGATGGGAAATCTGCTGAATCTTAATGAGGATCCCTGTATGTGATGACTTACTTTTTTCTTGCTACTTTAAAGATTCTCTCTTTCACTTTGTCTTTTGGAAGTCTGATTATAATGTATCTTGGTGCAGGAAAATTTTTGTTCATGTTAATAAGAGTTCACTGAGTTTCTTGAATTCTTACTTTCATATTTTTCATCAAATCTGGGGAGATTTCAATTAGTATTTCTTCAACTATTCCCTCTGTCCCTCTCCTCTCCTCCAGGGCCCCCCACAATGCATTCATTGGGTCACTTGTCCTTCATGATATCCCACCAGCCCTTAAGTGCCATTCATTTTTCTTCAATCTTTATTCTTTCTGTTCTTCAGAACTGACAATTTCCATGGCTCTATTTCAAACCCAGGGATTCTTTCTTCTGCCTGCTCAAATCTACCTTTGAGTCCTCTGGGGAATATTTCATTTCAATTATTATACACATCAGCTGCAGAATTTCTTTTTGCTTCTTATGTCTCTTCATTGATATTTCCACCATTTCATACATCATTTTCTCAACTTTCTCCAAATCTTACTTTAGTTCTTTGAATCTCTTTGAAATAATTTCTTTAAAGTCTTTGTCCAGTAGGTCTGCCTTCAGGTCACTTTCATGGACAGTTTCAGGTGATTTTCTCTCCTTTAAATGGACCATAACTGGGCCTCCCCTGTGGCTCAGTGGGTTGAGCGCTGCACTGTGAAGCTGTCCACAGCCTCTGCAGTGTGGATTCAATTCCCAGCCAGCCAGGGAGCTACCCACATGGCGCAGCAGACCCCGCCTGCCTCGCCCGCTGCTCCCCTCACAGTGTTTTCAGTCCATCTGCCTGTTCTTCTCCCCGTTCTGTCTCTGAATTCTCTCATCCTCACGTGCCTCTGACTGTACCCCAGTTCTTGTATAAATAAATAAATCTTTTTTAAAAAGGCAATCTTTAAAAATAATAAATAAATGGATCATAACTTACAGTTTCTTTGCATGACTTGTGATTCCTTGTTGAAAACCAGACATTCGAATCTAATAATGTGGTAACTCTGGAAATCAGATTCTTCCCTAGAATTTGCTGTTTTTTTGCTTTTTTTTTAAAAAGATTTATTTATTTATGCATACAAGAACTGGGGTACAGGCCAGAGGTGCATGGGGGGGGTGAGAGGATACACCAGAGACAGAGCAGGGAGCAGAACAGGCAGACAGACTATAATACACTGCTGAGGGGAGCAGAGGGCGAGACAGGAGAGGTCTGCTGTACCGTGTGGGTAGCTCCCTGGCTGGGGATCAAACTCGTGCTGCAGAGGCTGTGGATTGCTCCATAGGTTGCATTTTAACCCCTTGCGCCACCAGGGAGGCCCTGTTTTTTGCTTTTTGTAATTGCTTTTGCAATTTTGATGTTGTTGTTTTAGGTTGTTTCTGTGCAAAGAATAAGACTGAGCTATAAACTTCAGTTCTTCTCAGGTCTTTTATGAGCCGGTGCCTTTCCCTGGGCATGTGTGATCACTTTCTAATTTTCCCATATATGCAATTGTTCTTGAATGTCCTATAGTCTTTAATGTTTGGCTCCCAAAAGCAGAAAAGAGAAAAATGAAGAGGGAAAGCAAAAGGCTAATGGTGTTTTAAATCCCCTGAAAGTTACATGTGGGGGTAGGAGAAAGAAGGTGGGCAACACATCTCTGAGATCAGAAGCAACAATCATCAGCCATCAGAGCACAGACCCCTGATATTTTGAGGAGTCATTTTTGTTCACTCTACTTCCTGTAAACTGTGTGCAAGCTGCCCAGGAACACGTGCACAGCTGTCTGCCACATTACTGGGGGGAGTGGGGGGAGCTGGGCAGGGGATGAGCATTACTACTGGGCTGAAATTGACCAAAATTAAATACAGTTTACCTTCTAAGTCTTCTCCTTGAAGTTTCACACCTTCAAGATACTCCAGAGTTCCCAAAGAGTGATATCAGACAGACTCTGTGCAATTGCTGCCTTGGTAAGGAGACAGGTCCTGGAGCTTCTCACTGCACTACATTTCCAGATTGATCTCCACAGGATTATATTGTGGTTGTGTCTATTTAAGAAATTTCAACTGTGTTAGCTGAGATTTGACCAATAATTTATTCAAAGCCTGCTTTAATTTCCTGCCAACATTTTCTCAGAACAAAGGATGTTAAGAACTTTAATCAGAGGCTCAAGAAGATAATTTTGTTCTTGGACACAGCAACAGCAGAACTTTCATCAATAATTAAATTCCAAACTCATTACAGCACACATTTTCCCCATATGTCCAGCCTCCTGAATGTTCTTGAAACTGTCTCCACCTCCCCTTCCCCGCCCCACCCCTATTCACATAAAAACCATGAAACTTGGGAGCAACCATTTTTTACAAAGTGGCTTTGGCTGTCTGGCCACAACTGAGCATTGGTGAGCATTGATCCAGGCTGAGCCAATCAGAGTCCTTCTATGAGAATATTGGATCTGGTGAGTCTGCCTAATTTCTGTACGGCTCAGGTAAAAAAGCTGCTGATGGATAACCAGGAACAAACTAGGATCCATGTTAGCCACTGTATGAAGAAGACTGGCTGAATGAGATAGAAGTCAACATTTAGAGCAAAATAGAGAAAAGAAATAGAAAGTCCTGATGATCATCAAATGTCTGGCTCCATTTATTCCTGAGGTCCAGCTGTCTTCACATAGCCTGGCCACCAAAAGCTAAATATCTTATATTTTTGCTCAAGCTATTGTAAGTTGATTTATTGTCACTTTCAACCCAAAGAGCCCAGCGTAGCCTGCTAGACCAACTCCCTCACTTTACAGATGAAGAAAGATTCTGAGAAAGACTATGGCTTCATTAAGGCTACCAGTTAGGAAATGGCCAAGATAGAATTAAATCTCAGGGCCTCCCCGGTGGTGCAGCAGTTGAGCGCTGGGTTGCGAAGCTGCCCACAGCCTCTGCGGCGCCGGTTCAATCCCCGGCTGCTCCCCGGCCACTGGAGGAGGGTCCCACATGGCGCGCAGACCTCTCCTGCTGCCCGCTGCTCCCCTCAGCAGTGTACTTTGGTCCTTCTGCCTGCTCTGCTCCCCACTCTGGCTCTGGTGGATTCTTTCACCCTCCCGTGCTTCTGACTGTACCCAGTGCTTGTATGAATGTATGTATAAATCAATCAATCAATAAATAAATCTTTTAAAAAAAATAAATAAATAAATCTCAAATGTCCTCATTGCTGAGCCCCTGTTTCTGCACAGCAGCTGCTAATGCAGCCACGCGATGTTTTCAAAGCCTTTGGAGATTTCCAAGGTCCTCAGTTGGAGGGAAATGCATCTATACCTCCTCCTATCTCCAAAACAAAGGGGAAAGGATAAAAATAGAAGACCATCGAAACCTAACTGGAGACCTGGGACCTGGGAGGTTGGCACAGGAAATTGAAAATGGAAAGAACAAAGATTTTATTAGAGGTGCAAACCAAAAGGACTCCACACTATTTGTAGCTGAACTCTCACACAAGGAAGGCAGGATCAAAGGAGATCTTCACCTCTTTGCAAAACTCTCACACAGGATTCAGATTAAACTGAGCCAATAAAAATCCTCCTAACCAAAGCTAAAGGGAGATCAGAAGACTAAGCAAGTATCTGCTGCCTGTGAGTCCCCAAGATTTCTGAGGTCACCCTTCCTTTAACATCAAATAATATGGCTTGAGGGGGCGCTCCAGATGCCCTTTCTACTAACTAGTGCACAATTTCTCCCCCCCCTTAGTCCCACCGCAAACACTCTCCTCCTGTTCCCTCACCCCACCCCAGACACAGCCCTCCTTCTTGCTGCCCCCTCCCCAAGCACCACATACAAAATTGTCCTAAACCTGAGCATCTGTGCCAGGGAGGACTGTTTTCATAAAGCTGCCTGCAGTTCTGCTGTATGGTTGGAAGGTAGATTCTAAATAGGGAATCCATGGACCCACAATAGTTTCCTGGATAGAATTTGGGGTGTCCAAAAACTAAAATGGGAAAAACATGATCTCTTGATTTTTTCAGAAACTGCTAACTAAAAGTTGGCATCACATAGAAACCACAGACACTCTGTATCACCTTAGAGTCCCTGGAACTACCATGAAGTGCCATTTACACTCAGAAGTACTTTACCTTGGTAGTTATTAAACTTACTGCTAGATTCCATTATTAAGTATTTTTATAAAGAATCTCACGCATTATTTTATCATAAAATTTCCAAATATTTTGCTTATTTCATTTGGATATAATTTGTTCTCCTTGTTCCAATGTCTTTTATTTTATGCATTTAAAGTGCATTTCTGCATCATTCAGAGAAGGGGCCCTTTGACTTCATTAGATTGCCAGTGGGATCCAGGACAAAAATAAAATAAAAAATTAAATAACTTTGAACTCTGGGGAGAAGGTCCAGATGTAAGGATCTCTGGAAAAAAAAAATTCTTTTTTTAAGGAAAGCAAAAATTTTTGGAGGTGAGGGGGCGTAGTTGACTTTTGCAGAGACCCGTGTGGTAAAAAAGACCTGGGAGGGCCTCGTGGTGGCATCTCTGAGCTTGTGCAAGCCCCTTCTACACACTCAACACCTGATCTCACACCCCTCAGTGCACTCTGTAAGTGAGGGTGTGTGGGCTGGGCCAGAACAGAAAAGCATGTCATCCAAAGTAGGCGGAGGAATGTAGATTGAAGGTCCCAACTCTGCTACTTAACAAACTGAGGCACAGAGGTCACCATGCTGGCCTTGCTGATTCTGTTTCCACCCACATAAAATGGGGTTATAGCCCCCAGGACTGTGAAGTCAGAATGCAGACAGCCAAGCAAACAACCCTTTAGCCCCTGGTCCGAGCCTGGTGCTCAGGCTGTCTTAGTCCATGGTCACTGCCTCCCGCCTGGCCCTGAAGGCCTCAGGCTGCTTCTCCCTGACCTTACTTTCCTCAAAACTCAAAATCTAGGACCTGCAGCTTAGCTCAGCAACCAGGTAAGCTCTCTGCATGGTTTCTGTTCTATTTTTAATCCTGACTTCTTCCTTTTAGTATAATGCTCCAAATATCCTTAGGGAAAAAACCTGGAGCCTAAATCCTAAACAAATAATTGAATTTGACCTGGCACAGTTCGTCTTGTAACCATTAGAGAGAACATGGAAATCTGTGCTCATTCCCACTTGTCACCCTCAACTGGGGGAAGGCTTTCCTCTGGGACGCCCTGTCTTCTGCTGCCCTCGCCTGGGCAGAAGTGGGACTGCACGGACAAGGAGGGCAGACCCACATGTGGGGGTACAGCAGGGCTGAGCCCCAGCTCTGGAACTAGCAGACACTGCCTACCTGGAGAGGCTAGCAGTGCACCTCGCAGGAAGAGGCAGGTGCTGTGGCTTGAAATGCTGGTTTCAGGGTCACTTCAGGACCCAGAGAAGGCTAATGTCAAGGGAGGGGGCTCTAATAATGACAAAGCTAGTTTGTCTCTGTTAAATAAGTTTTTCCCAGCACTGAACTACACCGGAGGACAGTCAGGATCCCAATCTGAGATCCCTGCACTAGAGCCTGGTGACTCAGCATCTAGTCCTGGGACCAGCAGCCTCTGTCACCTGTGGGCTAGTAATGCAGGCTCTCCGCGCCCCGACACCTACTGACTCAGCCCGGGTGTGGAAACAGAGCCCCCAGGCCGCTGGTGTGCGTGTCAGAGAGTGAGAAGCTCCAGTTTTGTGACTGGAACACACGGCCTTCCAGTCTTCCTGGGAGCGCTTATCAACATGCTTTGTTTTCCCCAGATGGAAATCACAACATTGTTTTTTTTTTTTCCTGTTTAGAAAGGTTCTACATGCTCACGGAAAAGAAATTCACACAATATGGGGAAATTTAAAGAAGAGAACAAGACCCATGGGGACATAAATATCCTCCTAGACATTCTCTGCGTGCACACGGGCACACTTGCTCACACGGACTTGGACAAAAATCACACTGTATTCCCCACTCTCTGCTTTTTACTTATGGTCTTAAGGTATAATTTCTTTTCTAGAAAAGTAGCTGCTCCATGAATATCTGCTAAATGAAAACACTGAGTGAAACAATAGTCATGACTCATTGAAAACTCACCTATGGGGGCAGGAGAGGCTGGTACCAACCGACACCTTTTGCGTGATCTTGCAGATCTCACCTCAGCCTTGGATTTTTTCAGAGGCCGGGACTGGCCAGCCCTGGTTTCACCCTGCTCCCCCACACCCTGCCACGAGAGTCCCAGGCAAACCATCCACACAACAGCAGCGACCCCCGTCCCTCTCCACGGCCACCTTGGCTCCCTGGCTGGCTGGGCCATCCTTGGCTGTGAGAAAGGTCAGCCTCACTGGGCTCAGGAAAAACACCTGTAATCTGGGCAGGTCACGGAGGGTGGAGTGTTTAACCTAACAGGGTGGGGAATTCAATAAAGGCGCAGTTCAGGCCCACCTGGCCCTCTACCCAGCAAGGTGACAGGAGTGGGGAGTCTCTCCCTGCCCCTCCCAGCACGGGGACAAGTCAGAATACAGTGGTGACACTGACTCCCAGTGGTACAGGGGCCAGACCTCGTGCTGAGCAAGTGCTTTCCTCACAACAACCTTGGGTGGAAGGTGTGACTCATGGCCACTGCGCTAGGAGAGCCAAGGCTCAGGGTTCTGTGACCTCTGGGAGGGTCCAGGGTGCCTGGCTCTAGAGCCCATCAGGGGAACCCGGTGGCCTGTGGGGTCCCAGATGTGGTAGTAGGAAGGTTGGAGGGTGGACAGACCTGAGGCAGGACTGGGCCTCAGAGGTGGGTACCTGCAGCAGGATCCTGACATCGGGGCTTTGATTCCAATAAGGAAATGCTGCTGGGGGTGCGGGGATGCAGCTCTTGGATCTTTCTCATCAGACAAGGAACAACTCTGCCCCTCTGCAGGGCTGGGAGAGGGCTGGCCCTTTCTGTAGCAGCAGAACGGTATGGACCCCAAATGAATGGTGGGGAGCCTGCCAGCTGCACAAGGACAGAGCCGGGGAAACACGGAATCGGTGGCTGTAGAACAAAATGTTACAAGTGAGGAAGGCTGATGGGGTTTGGGCTGTGTGACAGCTGGCAGCTGGAGGCTGTCCCCCAGAGGACAAAGGACACAGCGCCAACCCAGTCTGTGAGAGGCACAGGCAAGCTGACCTAGCACGGAGAGAGGTCCCTCCCCTGGCGCAGGACCCTGCTGCCTACCTGGAGGAGGGGGCCCCGTGAATGTGAACTGGAGGCAAATCTGAAAGAAGGAGGGTGAAGCAATTCAGGTAGAGATCTGGGGAGGGTGGCAGGCAGCCCGGACTCCACTGGGGAACTGTTAGATCCCAGGAAGCATCTGTGCTTCTCTGTGTGTGTTTATAAACTTCCCCCCTTCCAAGCTGGAATCAAGACTTATTTGGCAAAGAACTTTGTCTTGGGAAAAGAGCCAGCCTAGCGATAGAAGCATTTAGGTGAGTTCGTTCCTCAGAGCTTTCAACATGACTTATTTGTCCAGCGCTCAGGTATTTTTCTAAGATAAGTAAGTAAATTGTTGACACAAAAAATGTGCACTTGAGCAAACTTTGGGAGATTGTTGGCACTTAAGTCCTGGGTTTGTGTCAGCTCAAGCTTGTGTCTATGTAACTGGTATTAGGGGTGATAAAATGGGGCTTACATCTTTTTTTTTTTTTCCAGAAAATACAGATGTAGCCATGCACTATGATTTTTAATTGGAAGAGATTAGACATATGATCTTGTATTAATGGATTTGTTTTAATTGACTTATATTTTAGAAGAGTAGTACATTTACACAGGCACTATATAGAAAGTACAGGGGTTGCCCCCTGCCCCCTTTACCCCTCAACCCACACCCAGTTTCCTTACTATTAATATCTTGCACAGGTTTGGTGTGTTATTGACAATTGAGTCAATATTGTTCCCACGTCATCATTTTTTTTAAAAGATTTATTTATTTATTTATTCATACAAACACTGGGTACAGTCAGAAGGGCGGGAGGGTGAGAGAATTCACCAGAGCCAGAGCGGGGAGCAGAGCAGGCAGAAGGACCGAGGTACACTGCTGAGGGGAGCAGCGGGCGGCAGGACAGGTCTGCGCGCCATGTGGGACCCTCCTCCGGTGGCCGGGGAGCAGCCGGGGATTGAACCGGCACCGCGGAGGCTGCAGGCAGCTTGGCAACCCAGCGCTCAACCGCTGCGCCACCGGGGAGGCCCCCCACATCATCATTATTAACTGAAGTCCAGGTTTACATCAGGGTTCACTCTTTGTGTTGTACATGCTATGGGTTTGGACACATGTATAACATTACATTACAGTGTCATACAGAATAGCGACACTGCCCTAAATGTCCTCGGTGTTCCACCCAACATTAACAGATTTCTAAAAGGGAGATTTTAGAATTAAGTGATTTCCCACCACTTTCTGCTGGAAAGTGGAGTTATATCACCCACTCTCACTCCATGTCCACCCTCTCTGCATTCTAAGCCCCTCACGCAGAACCTCAAGTGAGGTGGCCAGGAAATGCTTAGCATTTCCATTCAATGTGGCAATATGGGGTGCCCTGAGGAATTAAGCACATTCCATACAGTTGTCTCCTAACATTGCCATGGTAGTTCTTATCCCTACTCCCAGCTTAGGGGTCCTGAACAGATTCCATTCAGCTCTTCCACTCTGGAGTGTTGCTTTTGGTTGGAAGCAACAGAGACCTTTATTTTTCTTTTGAAGATTTATTTATTTATGCACACAAGAACTGGGGTACAGGCCAGAGGTCCAGGGGGTGAGAGGATTCACCAGAGACAGATTGAAGAGCAGAACAGGCAGACTGACTGAAATACACTGCTGAGGGGAGCAGCGGGCGACAGGAGAGGTCTGCTGCGCCATGTGGGTAGCTCCCTGGCTGGCCGGGATTGAACTCATACTGCAGAGGCTGCGGCAAGTCAAACTATCTTAAGCAGGGTCCCAGTTTAAACATCACACCAAGGACAGTACTCAGGACTGGTCTTGCCCTAGGGAAACTCTCAGTGGCACCTGGAACCTGGTGACCCTTTCCTGAAAAACACCTGAATCTTGCAGAAATGATGCCTTTTATCTTTTTTTGTCTTAATAGGAGGATTGAACATCTTCCCAGCAGGGTTAAAGTTCCACTCTCACGCCCCTCCTCCCTTTTATGCCTTTCCTAGTTAAAGGCCCAGACAGTTCCCTCAGCTAATCTCTGCTCAGAGGTCCCTGCACTCTCTTGCTGGGAGACTGGTCGGGCTGGCTCCAGTGTGTCAGAGCTGGTGGGCTTCCACCCCAGGGCCTCACACATGCCACAGAGAGACATGTCACTATTCCTGTTGAACTGAAGAAGAGCACTCCTAAGAAACAATTCTTCCAAAGCAGCTTTATTGCAGCTTCTCGGGGCCTCATCCAGCCTACACTATTTAGTTCTTCCTGTCTTGGCTGAAAACTCAGGCAGGCCCCAGCAATGCTGCTCATCCTTCCTCCCATCCCACATTAGTCACTGAAAAGTCTAAGTCTACAAAAGAGTGAAAGGTCAATCTTCCTTTCGAGGAGACATCTCTCCAAGCTGGGGCCAGTGACTGGAGAGAGGCAGGGCCCCTGACTTCTGTTCCCCTTGGGCCAGGACCAGCTGTCCAGCTGCAGGGAGCATCATCCTTTCCTTGGGGATTTGCCCCAGCTGAGACACTGCCTGGCCAGGAGCACGGCCGGGCCCCACATCCAGCACTGACAGAGCTGGAAGGCTGTGGGGGTGCATGGGAGCTATCCCTTCTCACCTGGCTCCTGTGCCATCCTAGCTCCCTCCCCTTCCATGCTCAAGCACCCTTCCCAGATAATTGCCCCAGGAAATCCCCTGCAGGTCCAACTGGGCCCAGCATCTGCTTCCACCCTGCCAGGACCTCCTCTCCTCTTCTTCTGTTTCGAGGGCACACAGGCCACCAACACATTTGCTTTATTATGGTGGCAGCTGGAAGAGAGCGTGGCTGGAGTAAAACTGCATATTTCCCAATATGTACCCCAGAATCAGACTGACTCACCTCAGGCATAAGCAGCAGCGGACAGGGTGCTCCCCAGGCACAGGCAGAGCCTGACAATTTAGGGTGGGGTTTACAGGAACCAAGCAGACTTGGTCTCCCCAGGAGAATGGTAGGAGCTGAGAGGACCCACCCACAATCAAGTAAGTCCCATTTCCTGCCTTGGGGCGAGCCAGAGAAAGGGTAGAGACCGGGAGCAGCAAAGCTCCTTTCACACTAGAGAAGCCAGCCCCTGAGGAACTCTCTCACCTCCTTCCTGAAACAAATAAAAACCCCAACAAAGGTTAAGTCTAAGTGCAAAGTGGATTGTGTTATTATGTTAAGACAGGTCCTTCAACCATGCATGGCACTGCTGACTTTGGGGACCTGATAATTCTTTGTGGTGGGGAGCTGTCCTGGGCTCCGGAGGAAGCTGCTTTACACCTTCCCTCACACCTCACACCCCACCTCCAATCAGGACCATCAGAGATGTTTTCAGACTTTGCCAGGTCCCAGGGTGGGGGTATGGGGTGAAATTGCCCCAGGTCCTGCTGCGCTAACTGATCAGAAGAGGAGGAAGAAGCCCATCTGGGTGCTCCAGCCCAGGGCACAGGGATGCGCTGGGGCTGGAAGGGAGAGGGCCAGCGAGAAGAGTGAGGTGTCTGTCACAGCCAGGTTTGTGGAGGCCAGGTATTGGGGGCCAGGCAGGAATCCACCACGGTGGGGAGCTGAGAGGAACAAGTGTGAACCCAGGCACAGTCCGGGCAGCCGAGGGGATCAGTGCTGGAGTAGTGGACAGGGCATGGGCAACCTCTGGAGATACCAACACCAAGCCCTGTCAGCTCCCATCCTCGAGAGGGCTGTTTGCCTGTAGGGCAGGGGAGTGGTGGGGGTGGGGGCCTCGTGCCACTGCTGAGAGATGAGGACACTCCCCGGGCCTGTCAGATCAGGTCCCAAAACTGCCCCACCTCACCCTTCCCCTACCCTCACATCTCCTGATGGTGCCTCCAAGGGCCAAACCCAGCGGGAAAGAGGAGAAAATGGGCTGGTAGACACCTTCCATGGAGCACAGCTTCCTAGAGCACAGAACAAGGGGTGAAGGGAGAGCCCGGCTCACCATAGGGGGAGCTGTGCAGGCGGGGAAGGGGCTAGATGCAGACAGACATGTGAACAGATCTGACATGGTGTGGGGACGTAGGACCCACAGATGACATGGGTCCCCCCACGCCACTGAGAACACTGGAAATAGATGCCTGAAAAGAGAAACAGCTGTACTGTCCTCACAGGAACACCTGCCAACAAGTGATTCACTTACTGGAATATTTGCCTCTGGCAGGGGAGGAGGTGGTGAGCAGCAAAGAGGAATGTGGATAAAAGAGGATAAATAGATGACGACAAACAAGAGGCCCCTGGTGTGGACAAGCAGACAGAGTGCCTGTGACTAACAGACTTCTGCACCTGAAGTTTAGTAACAGGCAGAAATAAAAATAACAGAGGGAAGCCCACCAGCCAGCTGGCCCAGGAAGGGGGCCTGCGAGTGTGAGCAGAAGCTGTTCAAGGAGCACAGCCTCTGCTCCAGAGCGGCCCAGGCCCAGAGAGAGAGGGCGGCTCGGGGGCCTCTCAGAATCTTCTTTCTAGCAACATCTTATCTTTAGCAACTTTTTTTTTTTTTTTTTTTTTTGCTTTCAAGTTAGTCTGCTATTAGTGTAGCCAGTCTAGCTCTCTTGTTTGTTTCTTGATTAGTGTGTCTCTTTCTTTTTAAAATTTATTATTTTCTAAAAGATGTATTTATTTATGCATACAAGAACTGGGGTACAGGCCAGAGGTGTGTGGGTGAGAGGATTCACCAGAGACAGAGTGGGGAACAGAACAGGCAAATTGACCAAAGTACACTGCTGAGGGGAGCAGCGGGCGAGATAGGAGAGGTCTGCTGCGCCATGTGGGTTAGCTCTTGGCTTGGGATCGAACTCATGCCATGCTACGTGGGTGCTAGGGTGGCTGCAAATAGCTTCATAGTGCTGTGACTTAACCCTTGCGCCACCAGGGAGGCCCTCTTTTTAAATGTTTATTTAAAATTTTGCTTTATTTATTTTTTCCTACCACCAGCCCTTTACCAGCCTGCCGCCCCCGCCTTAACCATAGAAATCTCAAGTCGTTTATTAGCACCCACTAGTTTCTATAAGGATCTTGCTTTGTGGAATTGTCCAGTATGTAAATGGCCAGTATTTGTTTCTGTTATTCTGACCTGCTTTACTCCACACAGTCCCCTCGAACTCCTCCCGTCTTGCTGTAAATGGCAATATCTCATCTTTCCTATGGCTGAATCATATTCCATCGTGTGGATTACCTTCTTCATAATTTTATGAAAATGGCAAACAGGTCAAGACATTGTATAAGATCCTCATATCCCAAGAGGATTCCAGAATTTTAAGGCCATTAAGCTTGGCACCTTCCATTCTGGAATGAATTCAAGCCCAAAGGCCCAAATTGAGCCTCGACTTTGCATCCAGCCGGGTGCGTGAATCACCCAACAGATGGCGGGTGCACATTTAGAAACCAGCCCAGGGAGGCCTTGGCGCCAGAGGGCCTTCTGGGAGGAGCGGTGCCCAGCCAAGCCCAACGTCCGCTTCCGAGTGGGGCTAAGAGACCAGGAAGGTGTGTGTTCTGCTCTTTCTGGAGGCAGGTGGGTCCAAACTCCATGGAATCTTTCTCTTGGGTGGAAGAATACAAGACACAGAGAGCATGGAGGGCAAGAAAGGGGGCCAGAAAGAAGTGCTTCCAAAGAAACTCTCCTGTAGAGAGGACATGAGGTGAAGTTACACAGTGTTGCTCAGTATGGCAGGCAGTTTCAGGATTGTCTTAGCCCTGGTGCTGGAGCCTTCTCTCCACTCCTTGCTCCCGGCGTCTGCATTCACGCCTTATTTTCACTGGGGAGGTCTGCGGAAAAACACGCCTTCAGGGAAACATGAAAGTTTGTCATAGACTCATTCTTATCTCCTCTAGGCAAGAAGCTTGTGTACAAGGTGACTTATGCCTGGTGATCTGGACCAACAAGGAAAATTCCTTAACTCTTACTAAGCCTGTGCTCTCACGGGGAGCAGCGGTGACGTGGCAAAATTCAAGGAATGGGGGGACCGGGTATTTGTCATCCTAGGAAAGCAGGGCCCGGGATGCAGCCCAGATTCTCTTCCTCACTCAGGTCTCTCACAGCCTTGTCAAACACCCTCTTTCTGTCTTTCTTCTTCTCACCTTCAACCTTCTCAAGGAGAGCAGATTTCATGGCCTTATTCTGTCACTTTCCAAAATGGAGACTCTCCGTTGGGTGGTTTTGGCTCAGTCATTGGCAGCTTGTCCAGGACTAACTGGTTCTTTCGAGGTGAGTGGCTATTTTCTCATGCAACTGGCTGGCACTGGGGCTTTGTGTCTGCCCAGTAGACACGGATAACGTAGCTTCATTTACTTTAGGTACCACATTATCCTGGCCAATGCTGGGACATCGCACCACTGCTGCTGCCCAGGCTTCTCTGGAGATTCCATTACTACGAGATGAAACCTGAGCCCCTTGCTCCATGGGTCATTTCCACCAAGACTGTCACATGCCGTGGCCTCCTCCCTCCTGCTCAGGCTTCAGAGGGGAAGGCCACAGGTGCATCTCCCTCCTGGTCCCCATTTGGAAGCAATTTAGTGGCCAGGTCCTTCTCCAGACTGAACCAGATGCTTCACCTAATGTTTCATAGTAGGAAATACACAGACTTTATTCCTTCCCACCCCAATACTATCCTATAAGGGCCCATGAGAGGGGAAAAGTAGAATGAGGCAAAGACGATGGAAGCAGTGGTAATTTTGCCCAGAATACATTGGCAACTAGGGGTCTTCCAACTAGTCTCCCTGGCGGATACAAGCATGGAAACAAAGGGCAGCCCCTTCCAGAGGGGCGTGGGGCTTTGTGAGGCTTTCCTGCCATGCCACACTGTCCCCCTCCTGAGTGCAAAGGAGAACACTTCCAGAGCCATGTTGAACAGTTATGGTGAAAGTGTCCCCTTTAAATAAGGTGTTGTTAGCGTCTTCAAATGGATACAACAGCTGGGGTATAGGCCAGAGGTGCAGGGGGTTGAGAGGATTCACCAGAGATAGAGTGGGGAGCAGGACACGTAGATCTATTGAAATACACTGCTGAGGGGAGCAGCGGGTGCGTCAGGAGAGGTCTGCTGTGCCATGTGGGTCAGCTCCCTGGCAAGGGATGGAACTCATGCTTCATTGACTGCAGATTGCTTCATAGTGCTGACGCTTAACCCCTTGCACCACCAGGAAGGCCCCATTTCTGGTTACTTTAATCCCCACTGCCCTCTATGCTGGACTTCTTGCAACCCAAAGAAACAGCTATAATAGAAGCAGTGGGGAAAAAAATCATTTTTGCTTTTATTTTAAATATCCATGTGCTTTGCTAAAAGTGTTTTTAAAAAGAATTTTAAGTTATTTTAAGACTTGTTTGTTTTGAAAGTTTAATTCTTTATTGATATTCAATTAAAGATAGGTTTTCAGTGGTTTATCATATTTTCTCCCACATAAAACTTTGGAATTACTTGTTGGTAAAGGTGACTTGTTTGAAGAGCTAGTTCAAGGGTTTTTCAGGAAGTGGATGGGGCCACCTTCTGGCCACAGACACCATGGCCACCTGAAGAAGCTGGGTGCTTATCACTCTGACAAACACGTGCCCCCAATCCCCCAAGGAAACTTGATGCATCAACTGATGATCTTGTCTCTATAGTTTCATTTTGGCTTCAAGTACTTGTCTGAGCAAACCCGGTTTTTCATGGATGGCTGAAAACACTTTGTGAAGGTACAGTTCACAAGAGTTGATAACAGAAAGCACTGTGTCAAAATCCATGACATGAATATAATTAAAATCACCTTGGGTTTCCCGTTGGTTGCTGAAGCAGACATTTAAACAACAGGCTTATCTTCAATAGAACATTTAGAATGCCCTGTCATAGAAAATTATCTTTAAATGATAGCTCAGAAAAGAAATATAAAGATCTCTCGTGTCATTTATTATTAATGTGATTTACGTTCAGTCTCTCAGTGGAATGCTGAAAATGTGCCAATAAATTAGTTTAAGAAATGATGCAAAATTAAATATTAATGAAGCACTCAAACAAGCACCAATTATACTGCAGTATAAGCTTGTAAATATTTCCATAAGTAATTCCCATTCCATATTCAGGTAGCACTGCAGTCCAGAAAAGAGAGTTATCATTAATTTAAACAGAAACCTTTTTTCACTAGTAAATTTTCCAATTCACAGTTTTGATCTTAGCTTCTAGTTTTTAAAAAGGCAATAAACTGCTAGTATTTGTGCTTGGATTCATAGTTCATGGGCCATCTGGATGTTGCAACTGATAGAAAGTCCAACTCATGTGGCTTAAAGAGAAAGGAGAATTTGTTTGCAGGCTTAACTGTACAAAGGAAATGTGGCTTCAGGCATGGCTTCATCTAGCAGCTCAACGGATGTCACCAAGAACCTGGTATCTTTCTGCCTCTTCTCTGCCTTCTGTTGGCTCCTCCTCTTCTCAGGGCCTTGGGTATGGAGAATGTTACCTCTCTCTCCCTTTCAGGACCAGAGCTCATCTCCTATGTTGTCAGGACTGGCTGTCGACAGCTCACCACTGAGTCCTCCAGGTATTGTCCCATATAAATGAAAGCTCAGGCTTTATTTACTCCATTCAAACACTGTCTTCTGCCTCTCCTGAGCTTTGGTGGCCTCCCAGTAATTGGTCAACGCAGGGTACTTGCTTAAATTTGAGGTCTGCAGTAAGAATGTACTTGGACTTGGGGGTACTGGTTTGGTTGATTGGACAGAGATGGGAAAGAGAAACATTCATTTGAAGGTAAGTGTTGTGCCCACGTCGACCAGTGCAGCCCCCAAGGACAGAGACAACAGATGCAAGGGCACAAAGGAGTTTATTACGGGCTCGAGACCGGGCCCTCGACACGCACAGATGCAATGGCAGAGGTCGAGAGCCCCGAACAGAGGAAGCTGGGATATCTTATAGGGTCGTGAGTGGCGGGAACTTTGAAAGAAGCTGGCAATTATTCATTGGCTACTACAAAGGCATTTTGGCGCGCGCGGTTACAGTTTCAAACTGATTGGACGGTTAGAGATGCTGTCCCATTTATGGACAGGACTGCCCTCATTGGCGGCTGGGGTGGTCTGCTTTTTCGTCACCAAGTGGAGTGAGGGTTGTGACTGCTGAAACTATCTCCGGAATGCGGCTGGACAAGGACTAACATATGAAGGTGGAGGATATACAAAATGGTGAAACCTCAGCTAAGCTTGGTTCCACAGTAAGAAAAAAGGCAGTCTGTGGGTGGGCCCGGTGTAAGAAAATGTTACATCCCGGGTTAGTGTAATCAATAGGAGCCACCCAGGGGCTGGAGTGAAGTCACCCCAGACTCCCAGGCCAGAGAGAAGGGACAAACGAGGAGGAAGAGGCAGAAACAGCAGAGTTCCGCTAGGTGACAGCTGCATTCTGGGAACAGATGGCCAAGGGAAGTTTCCCCTGGATTCTCACTTCTAAAATGGAGTGGAGAGATCATTTTGTCCAGTCTCTCACCAAAAGTAGGTAATCCACCAGCCTTGCTGGGAACGCTTTCAGACAGGAAGCTCCAAGGTCCCTGTCTCGCTCCAGGGCATTTGCCACCTCAGCTGAGTTTCCTCAGGTGGCAGGCTGGGGCTGGCCCTCCCCAGCTGTGGGCTCCATACCAGGCTAGAATAGAGAAGAAAGTATTTTGTAAGAGAAGGGATGGTGGGCCTCCCCGGTGGCGCAGCGGTTGAGCGCTGGGTTGCGAAGCTGCCCGCGGCCTCTGCGGCGCCGGTTCTATCCCCGGCTGCTCCCCAACCACCGGTGGAGGGTCCCACATGGCGCGCAGACCTCTCCTGCCGCGCAGACCTCTCCTGCCGCGCAGACCTCTCCTGCCGCGCAGACCTCTCCTGCTGCCCGCTGCTCCCCTCAGCAGTGTACTTCGGTCCTTCTGCCTGCTCTGCTCCCCGCTCTGGCTCTGGTGAATTCTCTCACCCTCCCGTGCTTCTGACTGTACCCAGTGCATGTATAAACAAAACAAACAAACAAATAAATAAAACATGCCTCTAAAAAAAAAATAAAAGAGAAGGGATGGGAGTTTTGTTAGCAAAATAGTCCAGTGAAGTTATGCTGCAGGAAAGACGCGTTTTAGTAAGAGAAAGAACCATTGTGAATGTTTCCCTCAGAGGGAACTAAATCCCTCTCCCTCACACAGACCACCTCCGCTTCCATGGAGAGAAGGAACATCAGAAAGGATCTTTTGACTAAGAGCCTCAGATGGGAAGCAGATGGATAAAATGACCAGAAATTCACTGGGGGGCAGCGTGGGGGAGGGGGGACGTTGGGGCAGGTGTGGGGAGAGGGAAGCAGGAGAGACCAGAGGGAGCTCCTGTCACCTGTGGGTGGGGCTCAGTGGGCTCCGAAGCTCTTCCACACCCTCCATGAGGCTCTGACAAGAGGCTTGAATGTCCAAGGAGAAGGTGTTGTCTCACCGCCTCTCAAATGGTAAGGGTCCCACTTACTTTGGCTAAAACTGTTAGTGGGCAGACTGAGGGGCACCCTGAGCCCCCCTGACTTGCACCCTCTAAATGGTTCTGACATCCACTGCATAAAGACAAACATGCCCTTAGTGCATAAGACCTTCAATAGAAAAGAACTTTAATACAATTAATGTGCAATAGAAAGGAAGTACAAATATAGTTAAAATAGTTTCCCCATGAAATACCCAGTTAACCATCCCCTCATGGGTAAATTTCAGCCAAACAGGGTTGGCCCAAGGCCGGAGTCCCTGGGTGTATCACTTCAGAAAAAGAGTTAGTGGAGCCCCTGTCAACACCCAGCTAAGCTAAGCTAAGCTAGGACAGAGGCTGGGCATTATTAGCATTCTTGGCCTCACTGGCCTGGGCCTACCAAATGGCCCAGATACTCAGAATAGATGAATCCAACCTGCCTTCCCCAGTCTCCTGGGATCCATCCAGAATGTTGGGTGTCCCTCCTGCGACATGTGCCCAGTCGCTGCACCCAGCTCCTTCCCCCTTCGGCTGCTCCACTTCTCTGTCCACCACACTCTCTCTATGGCCTCTTGTCCCCTGACTCCCTCAGACTCACCCTCCTTATCCCAGGCACCGGCCTAGACCCTTCCAAGAGTTCAGCACAATAAGGAAAACTAGGTCCTACCTGCTTAAAACACACACCAGACATGGAAATCTATTCTGAGAAGCTCCTAAGTCTGGAGAGGCACACTTCTTGCACACACGCACCCCATTAACTTTGGGAACAGCCCACTTACTCCAGTTCTGGGCATGGGATGGTCAGCGGCTCAAAGGTCCTCCCTAGGAGCTTGCTGGTCATCTGGATTACTCCACTTCTCCTGGTGTTTTGCAAGGAATAAGAATCAGCCATGGGTAGGTGAATCAATCTCCCCCACTTTTTTGCTTTTCAAAGGACAGTTTTTTCTGGCCTAGCTGCCATCAAGGTTTTAAAAGGCCTCCAGGCCTCCAGAACACCCCATTACAGCAATGCTCGGGCCTTCCTGTCTGGGAAGTGCTTTTCACCTGCATTATCTCCACACTCACAAACACCCAGGGAGCTTGATTAGCTGGGAATGGCTTTTTTAGGCTCTCTGCTATGATTTTTAAAATGTTAAAAGCACTGAAGATGACTCAAGGTGTTTCCATAACAGAAACAATAATCAGAAATCAAAATCAAAGTGGAGGAAAAGTCTTTTAAAATCAGAATAGAGTGAGAATGGAACAAAGCCCAACATACACACACTGGGAGGTGGGTAAGTCCAGGGGAGGGTGGGGGCACACGAGGTGGCTTCTGCGTGGAAAGAGGGGAGCAGCCAGCAGTGGGAGAATGGAGGGGGACGTCAAGCTGCATTCGAGGATGAGGTAGTGCTCACCAGCCAACATCTGGCGAGACATTCAGAGGTGATCCAGGCCTGCGTGTCTCCTCCAACAGACACCATTATCAGTACCTTTAATCATCAGAAAATCTTATGACAGTTCTTGGGAGCAAAAGGATCCCAAATGCCTAAAATGTAGAATGTTAAGAATAAGGCAAAACTGAGTCTTCTTGTGTTCGTGTGTTCACATAGAAATAAGAACGGTGAGCCTCCCTGGTGGTGCAAGGGGTTAAGACACAAACTGCGAAGCTATCCACAGCCACTGCAGGACGAGTTCGATCCCCTATCCACCAGAGAGCTACCCACATGGCGCAGCAGACCTCTCCTGTCTCGCCCACTGCTCCCCTCTGCATTGTACTTCAGTCAGTCTGCCTGTTCTGTTCCCCGCTCTGTCTTTGGTGAATCCTCTCACCCCCCACACCTCTGGCCTGTACCCCAGCTCTTGTATGCATAAATAAATATTTTTTTAAAAAAAGAAATAAGAACAGTTGGTTGATTATATTGAGAAGACATGAGCACCATTTTCTCAATATTGCCAGTGTTCCTGTCAACTGCTTCAAATAAAAGAACCTGCTTTTTCACTCCCCCACAAGGATATTACAAATAAAATACAGTTTAGAAAGAAAAAAAAAAAGAAATAGGAATTGTGAATAAGTGAGTCAATCTTGGCTGGGAATGACTGGCAGGAGGGAGGCATAGACAATGCTCCCTGATGGCCTTCCTGGCCTCCCCCTCCATCCTCTCCCGATAGAACACCCCTGACATGGCCTCAGAAAAGGGGGAAGACTTGCATCAGGAGTGGAAACGAATCATCCACACCCAGGAAACTGGAGGGCTTTATGTCAGGCTGCCCCTGAGGGGCAAAACAGGAAGCAGCCTTTAGAGAAGGTGGGCTGCCACCCCAGGACAAAGCAGACAAGGCCCCACAATAGGTCGCTCAGGGGACCCCCAGGAATGTTGGGGCAAGGGTGCACCCTGAAGCTTCCCTCCTGCCTCAGCACACCTGCAACTCCCAGACCACCCACGTGCACTCCTGATCAGCTACCCTGGAACCCTGAGCAGTCCCTGTTCCACGAAGCAGAAAAGCAGGCCTCCCTCCTGCCCCGGAGCCCCCAAACCTGTTATGAACTATTTCTGCCAAGGTGATGTCTTCCTGAGAATTGAAAAATACTAGATCTCCTTTTCTAAAAATTCACCACGGAGGTGGCACTGAGTCTCCCAGCCGTGGCTGCTCGGCTCCCGACGTCTCCCACTGCCCCGGGGCCGCGTGACTTCTGAGGAGATCATCCTCTGCTGAGGGCTCTGCCAATTTTCTTCAGTCCTTTGGTTAGAACCTGAATGGCGCTCTGAGAAAAATTCAGGTAGGAACTCTAACCACCTCCCACTGAATGAGGCTCCCTGTCTTTCAGAGTTATTGTTGGATAGGCAAAAAATGATACCACTTCCTTCCCCTCCTAAGTGGCGGTCATTTGAGAAACAGGTCACAGGAATTAGGCAACCAGAGAGCGAAATGTCAGGTTTATTGCTGACAAAGGGAATTGGAGGATGTGATTGTAGCTCCTTAGACAAATGGACTCCCTAGGTGTTCACACTGGAATTAGACACTTGCCATTGGCCCCTACACCGCCTCTGCAGGGCCACTCCGATTATTGCCAGGCAAAGAGCTGGCCTGAAAAGTCTCCTTCACCATCAGCTAAGATAGTCCTCTGCGGAGTGGGCAACAAAGGAGCTTCCAGAGTGGAAGCCTCCCCCAACTCCATCTCACCCTTACATGGAAAAATGAAAGCAGGAAAATAAGATGCTAACCCAACAGCCATACTGAGCTGGTTTAGACTATCCTTCATGAGGATGAGGCGAAGCAACGCTCACAGGACCCGCGAAGATTCTGCAGCTGAGAAAACAAACATCCCGTTAAGATTCTGAGGTCTTTGTCTCTCTGAGGTTTCAAAGAAAAATGACTGCAAGTTTTTTTTCAAAATTCTGATTCAAAATCTCAACAAGATTCCAAGGGACCCTGGGAAAGATCTAAAAACTAGAAAAGAACATAATAAACAGACAGAAATCTAAGAGCAGGAAGTGGAGCAGGGAGGCAGAAACCACAATAGCTGGGGTAGAACCCACGATGGAGGCTGTAAATAGCAGACAAGACACTGGAGAAAATAAATTAACATGGTCAAGGAGAAAATGATAAAGGGATGATAGGAAAAAGGTAGGCGGTCAGGCACAGGGGATATAACCTGGGAATAATAGGCATTCCGGGGAGAAAAGAGTAGATACTGTGGAAGCAGTGATCAAAGGCCTGGGTGGAGAACACGTCTCTGGTACACAGAAAGGACTCAGTGGGAAATAAAGTATGTTTTAAGTCCCCAGCAAAGTTAATGGCAAGAGGAGCACATTTGAACACATATGGTAGAATTCTTTACAAAACATTAAGAAAAGTTCTAGAACATGTACACAGGGAAAAGGGAAATGAATAGGGAGAGCTTACTTTTCTTTTTAAATCTTTTGTTCTGTTAAAAAAAACCCACATGGATATAATTTTTAAAATATGCTTAAATCAGGGCAAGGGGTGATCAATAAGGATCTTACAATCAAATGTAGGGGGTGGCAAACAGAGCCTAAATTAAAACTATCTGACTTCTCACAACTGGAGAGCATCAATGTAAATATCAATATATTTTCTTTTACCTCAACTCATCATTAGAAATTTCATGTTGCAATCTTTATCCTTACTAGATTTACTGTAATATTTTCTATTCTTGTCAATATCATTCTTTATTTTCTTTCTTTTTTAAAAGTAGTTTAAAAGTAGTATTTAAAAATAGCCCGGGGGGCCTCTCTGGTGGCACAAAGGTTAACTCTCAGCACTGTTAAGCTATTGGCAGCCACTGAGGCCTGAGTTCTATCCCCAGCCAGGGAGATGACCCACATGGTGCAGCAGACCTCTCCTGTCTCACCCGCTGCTCCCCTCAGCAGTGTATTTGAGTAGATAACGCCTGTCCTGCTCCCCACTCTGTCTGGTGAATCCTCTCACCCCATGCACCTCAGGCCTATACCCCAGCTCTTGTATGCATAAATAAATAAAAATAAATCTATTTGAGGGGGAAGGAGCGGGAGGAATGGGTCACCTCCAAACTGGGCCCTCCCTGTTTGACAGACTTGTAAGTGATGGAGAATTCACTCAGGTAAAAGCCAATCATCTCAGGCTTGATCTCCACTTGACTGAAGGTCTTCCCATTGTTGATGCCCACTATGCTGCCCTCCATCTCGGGCTGGATGACCATGTCCAGCTTCTCCATGGGTGATGCACATTGCTCTTCTTACTCTTGGAAACCTATTATACAAAAACAAAGACACCAGTATACAGGATATATGGGCTAAGATGCATCTTGCAGCAATATGTACAGTGGCAAAAAAAAAAAAATAGCAATACCGGCATGTCCAATAACAGGTTCTTGGCTTAGTAAATGCTGATGCATCTGTGCTAAAGTAATAAATACCAGGTAGCTATTTCTAATAAGCTATTAACCTGGAAGAGTGTCTGTGATTGAAAAAAACCTGAGAGGAATGTTCATGATTTTAAAAATAATGGCTTATAATGGGGTTGACATCTGCATGTGTTTATATGAGCTGAGAGAAAGATGTGGAAGGAACAAAGTATACTGTCAAGACTGGTTAAGTCTAAAGAGTAGGGGCAGAAGGGGGGAAAAAGGGGAATCCCTGGCCATTGTGAAATATTCTTGAACTGACTTTTTACAATAAATACGACTTATTTTGAACTTATGAATCCAGTTTAAAAAATGATCTACTTGGGCCTCCCTGGTGGCGCAAGGGGTTAAGCACTGCACTAAGAAGCAATCTGCAGCCTCTGCAGCACAAGTTCGATCCCTGGCCGGCCAGGGAGCTACGCTCATGGCACAACAGACCTCTCCTGTCTCGCCTGATGCTCCCCTTGGCAGTGTATTTCAGTCAATCTGCCTGTTCTGTTCCCCACTCTGTTTCTGGTGAACCCTCTCACCCCCCACACCTCTGGCCTGTACCCCATCTCTTGTATGCAAAAATAAATAAATCTTTAAAAAAAAGATTTACTTGGTAAAGAGAATTAACTTAAAGTTAGAAGTTATACAACTTTAAAATTTTAATATACAAGAATTACCGTCATTGTTTTAAAAAATTGTTTCCAATGAAAGATTCAAAAACATATTTATTTCTTTAAAAGAGATTCATTATTATAAACCGAATGTCAAAGTTTATAATCCCAGGTGAAAGTTAGGAAAAGTAGGAATAAATGTGGAAAACCTTTTCTTTTCCACAAGAGAGTAAAAATTAAAGTTCTATATGGACTATGGTCACTGACTATCATATCTAAAACATCTGAAAGCCTTAAGGTAAACACATGTAGAATTAATGATTTTAATTCTTACCTTCTAAATTATTGAGGATTACAGTAAACAGTCTATACAACACTAGAAAGAACACTAAGAGCAAGATATGTATTATCTTGTTGCATTGACCTATGAAGTCAGGAAGAGCTTGAGGGCTAACCACCAGCTTCCCCTTCCTGTGCTGGCCCCTAGGAAAAGGTCTCCCAATCAAACAACCCACTTTATCAAGGGAACCAGGAGCACTTCCTACCACGTCCTCAGAAGGGGGTGTCAGTTCCGTGCTATTCTATATAGATATTCAAACACCAGTAACATTCTCCCATGAAAACCAGGGGGTCACCCCATACTTCTGATGCTATAAAAGCCCTGCCTCCCACAGCCTCTGGGTGTTCACTCTGTTCTTGAGTTGCAACTACCCTGTGGTCATGCTTGGTGTGCAGTCTCCTCCCTGGGCAGCAAGTGTGTGTGATGAAGAAGCCACTCTTGCTCTTGGCTGCTCAGAACTGGATGCCATTATTCAGTCATTCCCATGATCCTAGGGTGGAACACCTTCCTCTCCAGAAATGAATAGGAGGCAATTAAAACACAAGGAGATTATATATTTACGTATATACATACACACTCATACATATACATGCACATACATACATATACATATACATATAAGATCACCAAAAGAGCACCAATTCAGGTATTGCTGGGAGAAAATAGGAAAATAGAAGATTTGATCAATTCAACAAATGATAAGAAAGAAGAAAAAAGTAGAGAAAGATAATGATGAGCAGGAAACATAGCATAATAATAAAAGAAAGCCCAAATAACTCCTTAGTGGCAATAAATGTGATCTGATTAAACACACTTAGGAGAACATAGATCATCACATTGGATAAGAAAAATTAAAATCCTATTGGATGTTATCAACTTTTCCTTCAAATCTAGAATAATTTCACATATCACACCTTCAATATTACCTTCCTGTTCTTTTCTTCTTCCCCCCTCCCCACAACAAGTGCTATCAACATACTCTCAATGTATTCTCCTGCTCTTTGAACTGTTTTAATTTTTTTTTAAGATTTATTTATTTATTTATTTATTTATTTATTTATTTATTTATTTATACAAGCACTGGGTACAGTCAGAAGTGCGGGAGGGTGAGAGAATTCACCAGAGCCAGAGCGGGGAGCAGAGCAGGCAGAAGGACCGAAGAACACTGCTGAGGGGAGCAGCGGGTGGCAGGAGAGGTCTGCGCGCCATGCAGGACCCTCCTCCAGTTGCTGGGGAGCAGCCGGGGATCGAACCGGCGCTGCAGAGGCTGTGGGCAGCTTCGCAACCCAGCGCTCAAACGCTGCACCACCGGGGAGGCCCCTGTTTTGATTTTTTTAATCTCTTTGTTTCTCCTTGCTGCATTCTTTGTAAATTCTTTAGAGCTATCTTCCAATTCATTAACTTCATCTTCAACTGTATCAAGTCTCCTCTGAGGTACTTTTTAATTTCATTACTGTATTTTTTATTTCTGAATTTTATAATTCTTATATTTCCCATTTCTATGTTAATTTCCTTTTCATCTGCATTATTTTATAATTTCCAGTTCATAAAACTATGTTTTCATTTATCTCTCCGAGCATCTGTATTTTCAAGTGTTTGCCAGATTAGTCCAAAAAAGGAATTTCATTTGTTGTTGAGTTTGTTGTTGTTGAGTTGGCTGTCTTTTGTAGCATTTGATTACATCACATGCTTTGGAATTTGGGTTTACAGGCCTGTTATGGCTGGGAAAGAGGGTGTTTTGCTTTGTGCTTTATTTTTCTTCTGCCTTTCTTGTCTGGTGGATATCATTTTTGTGGTTGTAGTTACCATGCCCTAGTCCAGAACTGGTCTTGTGATGGCAGCTATGAATTTGTGCTCTTTACTGGTCAGGAATCTTGCAAACCTGGTCACAGGGAAAGGGGATGGCTTGACCCAATTCTTGGTTGTGATTCTGCCTCGCTGCCTCCTGAGACACACTTTTGATCAAAGCTGCTTTTTTTTCCAGCCTCTTTTCATAAGTGAGAGTCCTCACTCCAGTCCCTGGCTTCAGCCTGAGAATAAAGGCTTTATCCTTTATTCCATGTGGAACATTTTAGTTCCCACTTAACTTTGGCCCTATTCACCACCTCACTTTCTTGTTCTCTTTCTTCCACTGAGATGTTTATCCTTTTTTTAAAAGCCTGTTTATGACTTACTAATGTCTTTTAAAACTTTTTCTGATTGTTTTGTTTGGAGTATAGAGGGTGTGTCAAAACATGAACTTGACAATCTTTCTCTGTTAATGTTTAAGTCACTTGGGGATAAAGTTCCTGCTTCTCATAGTGGAAACCTACTAGTGAATAGAGTTTGGGGGTGAAAGACCTGAGCACCAACACTGCTAGGAGTTCAAGTAATGGTGCATTTTATCTGAGCTCAGTGGGCTAGTCAGGGAGACCAGTGAAAGTCCAGACCCGCAAGGACCAGCTCCCTACAGCAGCCCCATGTGGCTATAAAATGACTTCCATGAGTAGAAGGTTCCAGCCCCAGGGCTCTCCTGCTGGGAAGGGGTGGTGTTCCAGCCCTGCTGACACCCCCTTTGTAAGCTGCATGTGCTCACCACAGACTCAGATACCAAAGAGAAAGCTAATACTACACCAAGCTAAATAGAAAAATTAAAGAGATGTGACAGGGCCTCCCCGGTGGCGCAGCGGTTGAGTGCTGGGTTACGAAGCTGCGCGCAGCCTCTGCAGCGCCGGTTCGATCCCCGGCTGCTCCCAGGCCACCAGAGGAGGGTCCCACATGGCGCGCAGACCTCTCCTGCTGCCCGCTGCTCTCCTCAGCAGTGTACTTCGGTCCTTCTGCCTGCTCTGCTCCCCGCTCTGGCTCTGGTGAATTCTCTCACCCTCCCACGCTTCTGACTGTACCCAGTGCATGTATAAACAAAACAAACAAACAAATAAAATAAATAAATAAAGCATGCCTCTAATAAAAAAAAATTAAAAAAAAATTAAAGAGATGTGACACTTTTGTTTTTGGAATAATTTGTACTGTTCACATAACAATATAAACAATATAACTGAGGAAGGAAAATAAGAGAGTCATTGTGGAGTGTTCAAATTCTTCTCCAGAAAAAGATTCATAAATTTCAATATTGACTCTGTGGACTGAAATAAAAATCCCAATGATAGTGATAATTATACAAAGAGTATTAAATCATCAAAGTGAGGATTTGAACCCAGGGAGAGTGTAACAGATTTTACTCTCTACAGAACTACTCCACCTGTCATGCCTTTGAGTATATGGGTTCCTATATGCCTTAGGAAAGAGGGGAATAATCATTTTCTTACCTCAGAGAGTACAGTGGTCAAACAATACATTTTGACAAGAGTTTCTGGTTTTCATTTGTAGACTCTGATGTGTCCAACTTTCATGGTTTTTCTTACTCAGACTGCTGTTTGCACATGGCTGGAGGCCAGACATCAGGGTAAACTTTATCCCATCTCCACCTAGAAGATTTCAGGTTGTTTTTATCTTCCTGTAACTGCCTTTGGCTCAGCAACACAGGTGCGACATTGATGATTCCATTTCTTCACAGGCTATGGGTTTTTCTGCAGTTCCTCTCAACAGTCTCCATCACAGAGCAGCCAGGTACAATTGCCCCTGGTCTGTGCAGGGGCTCTGAACTTCCTTCCTGTCAGAGCAGGGAGAGCAGTCCCCAAATGCAATTTCAGTTCTCAACCCCCCAAAAAGAAACACACTATTCTGAGTAGACCTACGGCCAAGAGGGAAAAGTATAGAAGTTAGCAAAGAATTAGTTTTGTGAAGGCCTCCTTAAGATGGTTTTGCTGGTAAGGTTTCTCTAATGTTTAAGGAACAACAGTGTCTATTGTATAAAAAACACAGAATATAGAGAGAAAGTTCCTCAAGTTATGTTGTCAACTGGTGTGATAGAAGGGAGGGAGGGAAGGAGAGAGGAAGGAAGACCACAGGCCAATATGGTTTCAAATTCCAGTGTCTCTAAGAACCAGAAAGTAGCGTAAAGGGGTGAAGTTGATCTGTGTGTGAAGTGACAGGGGAGAGCGGCAGCCCCAGGAACTGGGGGGCATGTATCTCTTCTTCAGGAATACAAAATCAAACGCCTTAAACCCCGTGCAGGACAAGTAAACAAGTGCCTGGAGTCACCAGTTTGCATCATCTGACAGACGTCAATCTCTATTACAAACAGATGTAAAATTCTCAAATAAAATACTAGCAAGTACAATTCAACTTACGTGACAATTTTTAAAAATTGTACTGAATCAGGGCCTCCCCGGTGGTGCAGCGGTTGAGCGCTAGGTTGTAAAGCTGCCCGCAGCCTCTGCAGCACTGGTTCAATCCCCGGCTACTCCCCGGCCACCAGAGGAGGGTCCCACATGGCGCGCAGACCTCTCCTGCCGCCCGCTGCTCCCCTCAGCAGTGTACTTTGGTCTTTCTGCCTGCTCTGATCCCCGCTCTGGCTCTGGTGAATTCTCTCACCCTCCCGCGCTTCTGACTGTACCCAGTGCTTGTATAAATAAATAAATCAATCTCTGGTGAGTCCTCTCATTCTCCTGCTTATCTGGCCTGTACCCCAGTTCTTGTATAAATAAATAAATCTTTAAAAATAAAATAAAAATAAAACACAATAAAAAGTCTACTCAGATCACATTACATTTATGCTAAGGGATACAAAAATATTTTACTATATGGAGATTATTTTTAAAATATTCCATCATCTCCACATATGAAAAACACATGATCATTTCAATAGACATTGGAATTTACTTTCAGACAAACAAAGGCCCAGAGATGAGGACAGAGGTTGGGTATGGGCTGGCAGAGAGTATCCCAAAGGGTAGCAGCTAGAGGTGACATAACTCAGCAGATGGCCCAGAGAAGTGACCGTCCAATTGGATAGAGAAGCAGAAATCAGATGAAGGCAATAAGACAAAGCCTGGGGAGATGTTTGGAGGTGCAGCCTCCCAGCTTCACTGCAGGGGCATCCATGCCCTCTGGCTCTGAGCCAAGTTTGAACTCCAGCTGCAAAAAGCACAGTTGAAAACATTCAGCATTCATGTCTCATAAAATCTCTCTTAAAACTAAGACCATAAGGATAAAGCCTTCCCATGAGAAAGAACATAGTACACAAGCAGCCCATTTAAAACTAACACATGCTTTCAGTGTCTGATTTTCAGAGGCGCCATTTTGTATTTTCAAGACTTTCTACAATTGGGCCTCCCTGGTGATGCAAGGGGTGAAGCACCGCACTATGAAGCAATCCGCAGCCTATGCAGCATGAGTTCTATCCCCTGCTGGCCAGGGA